>NC_089850.1:39974047-40629880 GCF_036373705.1 Amia ocellicauda | reverse complement strand
GGGCAGTATCAGTGATTGCACCCCGCTCACTCAACCAACCACTGCATTCACTTTGCAAGTAGCAGAATTTTCCAGATATGAGATGTATGCAAATTAATATTAAACTTAAACATATTAAGTAACAGATTGGTTCAGCTTCTGATTTTGATCTTCTGTTACTTCAGAGGTTGTCAGCAAACACACATATTGGTTAATATTTTGTCTTCTCCACAAAAACATGCTTTATAGAGCAAAAATGATCTTACTCTTCACTTATCCTGGTGCTTTCAGTTAGTGACACTGCAATTTCTAAAGTTACCACAACATATCAGTGTCCTATTTTTTATTAAAACAACTTCATAAATCACCAGCTACAAATAACAAATTGTAAAATTATGTTATACAAGTGATTTATTCACATTCAACCCAAAATTATATGATAATTTCTGTTTCATGCCAAGCATTTTTGTCTTCATATTTTCTATTATTACAGTCATTCATCTGTCAGATCATAGCCATAAAATAACTTTCAAGACATGAAATGTGGTAAAAACTTTTTAAAATTCAGTCTGTCTAGATTTATTTTGGGGCCATGTATAATGGAAGGGCACAACACGTATTAAAACCTTGTACATGTTTTCAAAGTATCGAAAGTTGTCATTACAGAAAAAAACAATACATGGAACATAATCTAAAGTAGGTTTACACCTAGCATATATCTGAAACTCGCTGTAGTTAGTAAACATTAGCAGAATTTCTTTACTGTGAGAAAAACATATTGTCAAGTGCTTTCTAAGATTAAATGAGAAGCTCAAGTTATCTTTATCTCTTATTATTTATTGTCATGATGTTTTATGTAAATTCAATTTTTCTGTCTAAAGCGCTGGTGCTTTATCAATACATTAATATGAATCCTCCTTTGTGCACCATGCAGATCTGGTAGTTACCTGCCACATGCACTCCTCTGACTGTGGGCTGCTTTCTGTCATGAAAAGGAGCAGGACGGGCGAGAGGGCCCAGTCCACTCCAGTCCATCTTGTTCTGTGAGGCCAGACCCCTGTACTGGAAGACAGATTTCCCTGCAGTGTCAGATTTAGAGTGACTGTAGGAGCTGCAAAAAAGTACAAGAGCCACCTGGCCTGATATGGGAGGGGCGGCTGAATGGATTAATGCTGCCAGCAGGTTTGTCAGCTCCTTGGCTGCTCTCTGAACACCAGCCAGGAATTATTACCACTGCCAAGTCAATGTTTCCAAAAGCCACAAACACAAACAAATCTCAAATTGCATGAGCACTGGGTTACACTGCCACATACACAAATGCTCCCTGCCATCTAGTTTTTTTTGGCATATCATACTAACTAGAACAGTAAATAGATTGCTCGTAAAAGTAATTAAGGACTGAAGTCGGACTTAATAACTGTAGAACTATTGTGCAGGAATCAACAATGTAAACTCAATGTATTTCAGAACAGAGAAGATACAGCTTAAGGCTGACTCTTGTATTCAGAGGAAAACAACAAAAAATTACATATTATGCAGAATATATCTGGAAGTAGACCTGGAGCAGGAGAAAAACATTTGAAAACCTGTTTATCTTAACTTTTTATATTCTTATTCTAAAACAGATGGTTATATTTTGGAGATTTCTGAGTCAGGGACACCCACTGCTTATATACTGTGTGTGCATTGATGTAAACCTCAGAGAAGGTATTGGTATTGTGAGAACTGCTCTCATAATCTGGTTCTTCTCTCCCAGGGCCTTGGTAATCGAAACCTTTCTTATTAAATTAAATTTGTTTAACACTTCCCTAAATATTGGTAGGCTATGTAGTACAATTGACATGTTAATACATTTGGATAAATAAAATCATGTTTTAATATATTAAGGTCCCAGTATCAGTTATTGAATTTAATTGTGGATACCTGCAGCTGTTTGTATTTTCATTTTAAAGCCTATTGAAGCAAAATGGCATCAGTTGCTTGGTTATTAACCAAAAGCCTAAATGCACTGTATCAATTTTGCTCTTCACGTGTTGCAGAGTACCATAAGGATATTTTAACAGGTTTTCTCCCTGTTTCTTAGTTCTTTTGTATCCATATCAGAAGCCTGCACTTTTACATATTTTTAATTTATTAACATTGTTGTTATCTAAAAGTCTGTTGGAATGGAAAGTGTTGGTAAACAGTATCTATATTGTGAAAGATCAATGTACTTGTCATCTACATGTATGACCTGCCTGCCTACACTATTGTGACATAAAGGCAGTTGACAAAAAAAATTAAACACCTGGGTAAATGAGGGACACTAAGTATATTGAAAGCAGGGGCTTCCGTACAGGTGTGGCTCAGTTGACTGATCTGAGCCTTAGGCTAAAACATCTCAAATATCAGAAATTCTTACCCTACATAACCTCTTTAACCCTTGCAGGAAGGTCACACAATGTTTCACCTGTCTTAGGACAGGTTTAAATGGCTACAGTATTGTGTGAAAGAAAGAATGATGCTGAATGACTGCTGAACCAACACTAAGATATCAAGAGGCTTAACCCACACTGACATTGACTCAGAGATTAATCAACTAATACAAATTATTTGACTATTGCCATTTGTTATGAGTTTCATTATTTGAAAACTTAATAGTGAAATTCATTTTCAGTAATGGTCTTGTGAAGGCCTATTTCAGGGGTAGTCAATAGGCGGCCCCGAGGGGCAAATCCGGAGCGCCAGACGCTTTTGACTGGACCGCGAAAATAATTTTAATGAACTTTTTATCATAATAATAATTATTATTATTATTATTATTATTATTATTATTATTATTATTATTATTATTATTATTATTGTTTTAATGTAATGTTACGGAGGTTTGTTGCACTCAGTGCTTGTTATAGTGTGGAACCTAGTCCAGGCAATTCCTGGTTATTAGCCAATACGACGTTATGTATTAATATGGGATGTCCTATAGAGAGCTGGTAGTTAGTTAGTGAGTTGATTGCTCGCAGATTCCCTGATCGGGCGTCTCAGGACACACTCTGGACTGGACAAGAGCGGCACTTTGTACTCCTCAAAAATTACAGACTATACTACTGAGCTGAGCCTTCGGCTAAAATATCTAAAATGTCAGAAATTCTTACCCTGCATAACCTCTTTAACCCTTGCAGGAAGGTCACACAATGTTTCATCTGTCTTAGGACAGGTTTAAATGACTCAGAATCACGCATTTCTGGTCTCCAGTTGTCAAAATCTTCTGGGGGAGGACCCCATGCCCCCCCACCCTGAATTACTCAATCAGCTTTGACCTCATTTTTCAACACTAATGTGCACAGTGGGACAAAGGGAAATGATAAATACTAGAATCTAATAAGACAAAAAATGCTTGAAAGTTTCTATTATGTTTATCTATATGACTACAATAATCTTTAACAAATTAAAATGTAAGTGGTCTGAAACTGTTTTAATACTAATATATACATTTATTTAAACATTTTATTTTTGTACTTTGTCAAATGAATGTATTAAATATAAGCAATGGGGTATATTACTAATTCACAGAATTGTGTGTGTGTGTTGGAAAGGGTCATTTGAAGGTGTGAAACCCCCCCCACCCCGGTGTCTGGACCTTGACTATACCTCGACCAAGAAATTTGGACCCTGACACAGAATAATTGACTACCCCTGGCCTATATTTTTATGGCCTAATTTTACTAAATGTTGTAAATGTTATAGTTTTTATGGAAGTAACTGATAAGTTGTTTTCCACAAATGTGGCTGAAATACATTTTAGGTTCAAAGTTAATTCATACTGTAAATTTCCATATTTAAGTCAAGTAATCAAATGTTGAAACACTGGAAAACCAGTAAAAGCTGAGAATTATAAAAAATAGAGAGCAGTAGCAACGTATTGCAGCACAACTATGGTTCAGTCCAGTTAAGGTACATCACACCCTCCACAGGTCTATGCATGAATCCCATCCCATAACTGCTGGCCCAGTTTGCAAGAACAAAGAGAAAGTGTAAGAGTCTGTTGGAATGGAAAGTAGTGCTACCGATGTATGTAAACAATATCTGTATTGTGTCCAATTGTGAAAGATCAATGTACAGTGAGGGAAAAAAGTATTTGATCCCCTGCTGATTTTGTACGTTTGCCCACTGACAAAGAAAATATATGGCAATATACATTTTAAATGAAATTGTACCCATTCGTAAATACAGCTCTGTACTGCTGTACTACTTAATGGTACTGAATTATCATCTTCACCCCATGTAGAAACATTTCATTCCTCTTATACAGAGGCAGTACTGGGGAGGACATTACTCATAAAAATTACAGACTATACCACTGAGCTGAGCCTTAGGCTAAAATATCTAAAATGTCAGAATTTCTTACCCTACATAACCTCTTTAACCCTTGCAGGAAGGTCACACAATGTTTTACCTGTCTTAGGACAGGTTTAAATGACTACAGTATTGTGTGAAAGAAGGAATGATGCTGAATGACTGCTAAACCAACACTAAGATATCAAGAGGCTTAACCCACACTGACATTGACTCAGAGATTTTGCTGTTTCAGATTAACAGTTCTTTACCTTCCTAATACACTCCAAACAGACTCTCCACCTAGGTCTCATTTTAAGTCAAACCCCTCCCCTGGTTACCAACATACTAACCCATTTATAGCTGTGGCTATATCCACCTCCTCACCAGCTAAACCATTAAGCAGATCCAGTAAGACCGTTGCATAATTATTAATTTAAATATAAAACAGTTCAGTTGTGTTATTGCACTTGAAACTATTAATAAATAATTCAATAAACAAATACATATATATGGAATCACACTATCAAATACCTTACCAAATAGCAGCATATACACAAATAATCAGTCAGTTTCAACACCTCCTGCCACCAGAATGCATCGGGAGTCGCCTGTTGAGGTACGTTTTTACATAGTCATAGAATGAGAGGATTTATAGTAAATGAACAAACATTACAATGCAGCCAGGAAACCTTTGGTATATAATATGAAACTCACATGAATGCAGGTGTGCACCCCTTACATCCTGCTTGTATTCACATCAAAACCATAACAAAACAATTACTATGCATTAATCCCCACCCCCAATCACTGCCTCTTATGTAAGCATTGACTCTAATGCAAATGGAAATGAGGTATATTACTGTAAATAAATAGTTCACACAAGACTCCTACACAAGACATCTCCCTTTGCACTGTTTGTAATGTTGTATTCACAGCATGTTTGCAATCATACAGTACAGAAGGCATCTTATTAATATTACACTGTGTGACGCTGCAGTGAGGGAGCACAGACTAAAGCCGCTCTGTCACATGGACAATGCAGTATACATTGTTACAGGTTTAGAACACAGGTTAAAAACAAAGGTTTAAAAACACAGGTTAAAAACACAGAACAGATGCACTGCATACAGGGTTTCTAGCCTAGGGTGATTTGAAACCCTGTCCATGGTCAGGCTTGAAGTGAATAAGTGCTCTTAATACTTTTTCAAGATATTACCTTCATAAGCAGAACACCAATAGAAGGTGTTGACTGTATTTTGAACAGCATATGTTACTTCTGTCATTATCTATTTTAATTGGGGGAATTTTAACACTAAGGGACAATAAACATTAAGCATTTTAAGACTACTTTAGTCATCAGTCAGGTCTTCCTTCAGGTATCTAAATAAAGGAAAAATAATAGATTCTTATTCCTATCTTTTCCACAAATAAATTGTACACATTATTTTGTCTTCCATTTCCACCTTTTTATCATATCTGAGATTCATTAGTCAGTCTATGAAATTAAAGTACTATACAGTATTTGTATATAAGTAAACACATTGTGTGTCTTGCTGGTATAAGTTAATCAAATATTTAACTTTTGTTCCAAGTAATCTCACAAAGATATATTTCCTTGATGAACAATTTAACAGTATTTAAAAAAAAACATGAATATCACACACTCTTCTATCAGATATCACTTATACAAGGAAAAGCATGAGTGCTGCTCTTTTTGTTGTTGTTTTTATTACCTTTTGTTATTGTCTCATACCCAAGTGAATTGGTGTTTTACACCTTCCTGTGCTAACATATATTGTATTAACATTGTAAGGAAAAAGGGGTTGACTCCACTCTTTTCAATCAATGGTTCTTTATTGAGACGTAGCGGCAGCAGAGCCGAGGACACAACCTCTGGATTTACTCTCTCAGTCTTAGTGTTGAGTAACAGTTTTGAAGTCTCTTTATAGGGAACATCTTTTGTTCCCTATGATTCTAGGTTGTGACCATTTGTTTCATGCGCTCAGCCTAAACAAGACAAACATCTAAATGCCCCAGATGCTGTCCTTTCATTGTTCTCATTCATATCCTGTGGTCACTCAACTTGGCCCTGGATCCATATTCACCTGGCCGCCTGACTAACCTGTTTACCTTTGCTCATTGTTGTGCTGATATTCCTGTCACACAGTGAAATCATCTTTCAACAGTTTATTACCGTCTATTCCATGTTTGTTAGGTTTTGCAATCTACCTTTAGTCTCATTTTTTTTATATACAATGATCTCTTGCAGAATTAATCATTTTGCAACAATAAACTAACATTTTGTTAACTGTGGGTTCCCAGAATAATTCCTGTGATACTCTAGTGCTAAACGGGAATTTAAATAGAGAAGAGACAGGGGTGTAAAATCCACTTTGCATTGTTCCCCCAACAATGTAAACGAAGGAAGAAAAGCAGGACGCACTCAACAATGTGCTCTGTCTCTGTCATTTTGTCTCTGTAGGCGGTGGTTGCTGGTTTTGGTCCACTGGCATCCTTTATTGGTGCTGCAGAGGGTGTGGCTCTACAGGCTGACAACGGCCAGTTCCTCAGCTGTATTGAGCGAAGCTCTATTTATAACATAGAGGCTGCCAAGAGCACCAAAGACCCCTGGTGCAAATTCATAGTGGAGAAAGTCAACGATTCAAAAGTCTGTCTCAAAGACCAGAGAGGTGTTTACCTCAGTTGAATTGACAGGGGTGGTGTCAACCATATCGAGGCAGCCAAGGCTGAACCAGATGTATACTGTGAATTCAGTTTTCAACAAGAATGATTAAGTCATATTTAGAGCCGACAATGGCCTGTTCTTAAGCCAAGTTTATCTGAGTAATCAGAACATCGAGGCTGCTAAAGATGGTGTTGATGTATGTTGTGAATTTTCACTGAGTATCGGAGATGTTATCAGCCCCAAGTTTTAAATTATCTATATAGATTTTGGCAAAATCCCAGACCTGAGTGACAAGCCATCTGTGGTGAAAAGCGTTTACTACATTAATGAAAGCAGCGTGAACCAATCCCACACCTTCTGGGAGAAAAAAGTAATGGATACCACGACCTGGACTCACGCCTGGGGGCTGTCCAGTACCGTGTCTTCAGTGTTTATGATCTTAAGTGCCTCAGTCACCATCTCATACTCTGGACAATATGGCACCAGCTCCTCAAAAGAGAAAACCATCTCCATGGCAGAGGAGACTACCATCACCATTCCTCCCAAAACCAAGATCACAGTGAAGCTGATGGTCAAGAAGGATGATCATGCTGAGATTCCCTTCACAGCTACAATCAAGAAGACCAAGGCCAGTGGAGAGGTTGAGATGCTCACTGAGAAAGGCACCTGGAAGGGCGTGGCTTATGAAAATGTAGGGCTTAAAATCAAGGAAGCCGAAGTGTAAGAACAGGTTTACATTTAGCATAAATGTAATAAATGCTAACTTTAAATCAATACATGTATCTATGCAGTATATATTTCTTATTAATGGCTTTTCCTTTTTGCCACAGCTCAGTTGTTAATTGCTGAGGCATCTAAACTATCCATCTATCTTCAAAACCACTTATCCTTGTGAGGGTCATAGGGAAGCCAGAGCCAATAGGGAAGCAGGCAGAGGGCACAATGCAGGAATACACCCATCACAGGATGCCAGTCCATTGCTTGGCAACTTAAAGTGATCAATCAACCTAAGCTGTATGTCTTTGGATGGTGGGAGGAAACTGGAGTGCCCAGAGAAACCCCAAACAGACACAGGGAGAACATGCAAACTCCACACAGACAGGCACCCTGCACCCGAACCCAGGACCCTGGTGCTGTGACGCAGCAATGCGTGCCACCATGCCACCCACATCTAAACTACACTAACTCAAATGCAGAAATGACAGATAGACTTGGTGAGTGGGTGTAAGGGAGAGAAAGAGACGGTTATGTTATTCATTTACAGGTCACCTGTTACTCGCAGATAACTGATATCAGAACTTCAACCATCAATTATAGGTAGGTACCCATGAATGACATACTAATTTGATCAACAAGTAATTAATGTTGACAACAGCAGTACAGAGCTGTATTTACGAATGGGTACAATTTCATTTAAAATGTATATTGCCATATTAAATGTAACTTCAGGCAGCCAAATTATATCAGTAAGATAGATCCTGAAAACAGACAGAATATTTATTTGACATGACTTGTCCATGAATTTGCAGTGTGAAATTTCACATTCTTAAAAAGGTCTGAAATACATTTTATTTTCTAAAGATAACACAATTAATCAATGTCTTGTGAATTTTAATTACCCAACTTTAAATAGGCAAAGTTCCTGTCAGACATTACTCCTTTACTGCACAGTATATTAAAAAATATTATATATACCGATCAGCCATAACATTATGACCACTGACAGGTGAAGTGAATAACACTGATAATCTCGTTATCATGGCACCTGTCAGTGGGTGGGATATATTAGGCAGCAAGTGAACATTTTGTCCTCAAAGTTGATGTGTTAGAAGCAGGAAAAATGGGCAAGTGTAAGGATCTGAGCGACTTTGACAAGGGCCAAATTGTGATGGCTAGACGACTGGGTCAGAGCATCTCCAAAACTGCAGCTCTTGTGGGATGTTCCTGGTCTGCAGTGGTCAGTACCTATCAAAAGTGGTCCAAGGAAGGAAAAGCAATGAACCGGCGACAGGTTCATGGGCGGCCAAGGCTCATTGATGCACATGGGGAGCGAAGGCTGGCCCGTGTGGTCCGATCCAACAGACGAGCTACTGTAGCTCAAATTGCTGAAAAAGTTAATGCTGGTTCTGATAGAAAGGTGTCAGAACACACAGTGCATCGCAGTTTGTTGCGTATGGGGCTGCGTAGCCGCAGACCAGTCAGGGTGCCAATGCTGACCCCTGTCCACTGCCGAAAGCGCCTACAATGGGCACGTGAGCATCAGAACTGGACCACGGAGCAATGGAAGAAGGTGGCTTGGTCTGATGAATCATTAATTCAAGGTGTTGACTTGGCCTCCAAATTCCCCAGATCTCAATCCAATCGAGCATCTGTGGGATGTGCTGGACAAACAAGTCCGATCCATGGAGGCCCCACCTCGCAACTTACAGGACTTAAAGGATCTGCTGCTAACGTCTTGGTGCCAGATACCACAGCACACCTTCAGAGGTCTAGTGGAGTCCATGCCTCGACGGGTCAGGGCTGTTTTGGCGGCAAAAGGGGGACCTTCACAATATTAGGCAGGTGGTCATAATGTTATGGCTGATTGGTGTATATAATATGTGCAAAAATTGTTTCTATAGACTAATCTTGGTATTTTGTTAGTGACACTGCAATTTCTAAAGATACCACAAGATGGCAGTGTCCTCCTTTTTATGAAAACAACTTCACAAACCACCAACTAAAAATAACAATTTGTAAAATTGACAAACATTTTGTCAGATCACAGCCATAAAATTACTTCCAATAAATAAAATTATGTAAACACATTTTTAAAACATGTCTGTCTGGATTTATTTATGGGCACGACATGTATTAAAACCCTGTACATGTTTTCAAAGTATAGAAGGCTGTCAGCAACAAAAGCAATAAATTAAACATGATCTAAAGTAGGTTTACACTTACCATATATTTGTAACTAGCTGTAGTCAGTAAAAGTGAGCAAAATATCTTTATTGTAAGAAGAACATAGTGCTTTCTAAGATTAGAGAATCTTAAGTTATATTCTCCTCATGTTAGCTATTGTCTGATTTGTTCTATGTCAGTTCTATTGCTTTGTCTAAATCGCTGGTGCTTTACCAATACATTTATATTAATTCTCCCTTGTGCACCATGCAATTCAGCTTTGAGAAATTATTATTATTTATTATTGTTCATCCAATAGATAAGCGGTGAATAATAGTGATAAAATCAGCTACTGAAACAACAGGGAACTAAACTATGACAATAAACGTGATTGCGTTCACCCCCCCGTATGCTAGAAAAAATCAAAAACAAGTGAAATTTGAAAAGTAAAGTAAAATCTTTTTAATCTTTCTTTCTTAAGTTACCTGCCACATGCACTCCTCTGAATGTGGGCTGCTTTCTGTCATGAAAAGGAGCAGGACGGGCAAGAGGGCCCAGTCCACTCCAGTCCATCTTCTTCTGTGAGGCCAGACCCCTGTACTGGAAGACAGATTTCCCTGCAGTGTCAGATTTAGAGTGACTGTAGGAGCTGCAAAAAAGTACAAGAGCCACCTGGCCTGATATGGGAGGGGCGGCTGAATGGATTAATGCTGCCAGCAGGTTTGTCAGCTGCTTGGCTGCTCTCTGAACACCAGCCAGGAATTATTACCACTGCCAAGTCAATGTTTCCAAAAGCCACAAACACAAACAAATCTCAAATTGCGTGAGTGGCACTGGGTTACCTCTGCCACACACAAATGCTCTCTGCCATGTAACCCCTTGCAATACACAGAACATATTTTGACCTACCTGTACCTGCTCCACTCTGCCACCTCACAGAGAAATCCACAAACCCTACACATGTGCCAACTGATAGAGATCTCAGCTTGACATGTTGACATATCTTGCACATCATACTGACTAGAATCATTTTATAACAGTAATTAGATTGTTTATAAAAGTTTATAAGGTTTTGATAATGGTATGGAGTAAAAATGATACATTGATATATTTAGAGAATACAATATATATTAGTTTTAATATATTAAAGTCCCAATATCAGTTATTTAATGGAATTGTTGAAATCCCCAGCTACTGGTTTTTTCATATTAAAGGATATTGAAGCAAAATGGCATCAGTTGCTGCAGTAAATGGCTTGTTAACCAAATGTAATAATTTGCTCTTCACATGTGCCAGCAGAGTACCATATAGGATCACATTTAGATGTCGCTTAATCACCAACATATAATATTTTGATGTTTGCACTCCGAAACACCAAAAATATGGATTTGAAATTATGAGCACCCTGTATCCTCAAAGACGATGTCAAAAGTGTTCAATTTCTCCAGAGAAAATGTTCCCATGTCAAAATCAGAGACATCTTGATTGGACTGACATTGTAAATCAGACTCTGGCGCCGATGCTGGTCTCGTCGTGGTGGAGGACAGCAGACAGTTTTCAAATGTTTACTGGGGGGTGAAACTCAGTGAAGAGAACAACGGTGCAATCCATCCTTCAGCTGTTCACCAGGGACGAAGTTTAGCTCTTCTGAGTGAGAATCTGAGAAGTTGACACTTTGGAGATCCACCTGGGAACTCATCATGGCAGGATAAATAAAAGAAAAGTCAAGACTTCTTGGTGGAAGCACTTTTATGAGTGACACTTACAAATAAAAATGATTTAGTAGTGTTAAAGAATCTCTGTTGTTAATCTTTATGTCAGTATTTGAGTAAATGAAAAGGGGTTCAAATAAGCATACCTTCATAAAATGGATTTCAGTCAAATATCAAATTTTTAATCTCCTGTAACCAATATATCTGAAACGTACATGGCAATGCATATAAATCCTATTGCTTCCCATTCTCTCTCATTTGCAGAAGGATTTTAATAAATAAATAAATAAATAAATAAATAAATAAATACCTTGCACACAGACATCAGTGTATTATTTTAATGCCTGTTACCAGAAAAGGTTTCTAAGGTGTCTGTGAAGATTTGTTTTTAAATTTTATTGCAAACGAAAGACTACCCACCACTATCGCCCCCACCACTAAATGTGCTATAAAGAACGTGCATTTATTAAAACTAGTCTGTTTGTTTTCATCAGAACTCAGCTTTATAATTAATATAATTAAAGTCATGAAATATGTACTGACACTGACACATTGCAGGAGATGAGAAAACACTTGTTTATATTGGCTAAAAACATTCAGCAAACTTCACACACAAATAGGTAGAAGACAGATGGATAGAGGAATAGATATGTATAAACAAGCTAGACAGATGGATGGATAATATACACAGACGCACTCTGGCTGAATTTGCTTGCAGAACTTATTTCAAGGGAGGCAGGCCCATGTGCTTGGTTACAGGACACAGTTGAGGCCAGATCAGTAAGCTTCGCTACTCGATCTGCTCAGTTATCTAGTAACTCATACAGAAGGGTTGCAGGAAGTTGTAACGGCAAATTATGTGTAGATATGGAGAGAGGCCAAAAACATATATTAAAACACACAGGAGGAGACCAATCACAAGAGGATTTGATTATGTTATTGTTGGAGGTCCCTCTAAGGTTAGGATCCCTCCCTTAGCATTAGTTTCCCTTCAAACCACAGATTCACAAGATCCCACAGCCAGCCAACATCACTGCCCTCTAGTGGTTGGGATGTATATAAGAAGTACAAGCAAAGCACACAGTGAAAGTCAATGTGGTGGTATTTAAATATATACACCCCCACTGCCTTAACTCTGTTCAGCCAGCTGGAAACTTTACAGTTTTCTGAACGGGTGTTGAACTCTGAAAAGAAATGACTGATACGAGTGTACAGTTCAATTAACAATATTTATTAAATTAAATTATCAACAGAATCACATTCCATCATATATACAAAAGAGGTTGGTTCCAACTGTATACCATCATTGATAAATTAAAACAAAAAAGAAAGGGCACTTGACATTTTAAAATAGCTTCCCATCCATATTAAAATAAGGATTATATAATGAAAGAAGTATTATATAATTTCTTTTCCATTACTTTTAATGCATATAAGGTTTACCTTTATTAAATAATGATATTCAAGTTTGCACAGTATGTGTCGTCCATCACACACTGTCCTACATTGTTTGTATATTATGATCTGGTAAGGTTTGCTACTGTATTTTGATTAAGGCAACGTCTTCTCAAACCTGCTATTCCTGTGTTCTCTCAGTAAGTGAGGTGTCAATTCTTAATTCCAATTGGACATGAGACCCCAGTGCCACTCAACCCACAGTAGCCTCTTGGGTTCTTGCTCAGGTACTGCTGATGATAATCTTCAGCATAGTAGAATTCCGGGGCTTGTCGGATCTCAGTTGTTATCTGCCCATAGCCACTGTCGGTCAGGAGCTGTCAAAACAAAGAAGGAATTGGGGTTGTGTCTCATAGTCATCTAAACATTGTGTGTGTCGTTGGTGCTGTGAGTGACTCGCTTTTCAAAGAGGATTTCAATTCCATTTGATTCAGCATCACTGAATGCAACTAAAATACAATGGATTTCAAAACAACATGTTCCCAATGTTAAGCCAATCCAGACTGGACATTTTGAAGTAATGAGGAACCCTTGAAAAGAACCAGACATGATTCAGGGAACCTCAGTTCCCCAATATCATCAAGCATATTCTCAGAACCCTCAGAAAGATTATGTTCCTTGTTCCACAGTTAGGCACACACAGCATCATCAGCTGGCTTATGGCAGACACCCTACTGCACTGAAATTACAGTCTAAAACATACCCCTTCAAAAGCACCTGAGGCATTTCAATAATTTGTATCAGAGTACAAAAAACGATCAACCCATTAGTTATTTTCAACATCTGCATTTCAAGGCTATCCCAGGCATGTTTAGAGAAAACATCCTTAAATACAAAAGAGTTGGAGGCAAATACAAATGCATAGAAAGAAAGTAATTGGTAACGTGAGGTAAAAATATTTTCCTTGTCATAACATGCATTATGTATATGTCAGTTATCCATGGGTTACGTAAGTACGCCATCTCATGCGATTTGCCATTAAGTTGAAGTGGAATATGGATCATGTGGTTATTCATTGTTTCCTGAATTGAATTGTATTTAATGGGTTAATGAGTTCCCTGCCTGACTATTGCCTTGTGTAGATTCATTTTCGGGAAAGAACAGCCTTCTAAGCGATGAAAGCCTTGTGTTTTTCAATGGCTGAAATCAGTGAGCACACATTATCTATTTCCTTTGTGATCCCAACATGACTATGAGATCACTTTGTCTTAAAACAAAATTCCTGATTCACAGCTGGGTTCAAATTTTTCCTGAACGGAACGTCATAGAAAATATTTGAAAAGCAATGAAGCAGACAGCGAAAGAGGTCATTATCACATCTAGGACCCAGCTGACAGCAATGCCAACAGATGTCTGGTTTCATGATCCAGATGTGCAAAGTCTTTCCCAGAAGTGTAATGCCTATGAGCTGCAAGCCATAGCAGCGTGCTTGAACGACAAAGGCCCTTGAGAGAATGTTTAATCTCAAAATATTTTATTTTGCTCAGAAATAGCCACAAAACTAAAGCATTGGCAAGAAACAGAGACCTGGGGTAAGAAGGTCCAGACACCCCTCATTCCAAGCTATAAGGTTCTCTATGGAAGCCCATTCATGGAATACATTCAAAAGACATTCAAAGTGATTTTTGGGTTAAGCTGATATCAGTTGCTCTCTAGTGTGAGAGTTTGACTTTTCTGGGTCATTCTGCCATGCAGGCACAGAGTCACATGGCCCAGCAACATCGGCCATAGTCAGTCAGGAAGCAGTCAAGCAAAAAGTCAAGCCTCTTTTCTCTCAATATCATACGGGCTACAGTGTCTGAACGGAGGTGCTGCATTGTTGTTTTCTTCCAACAACATGTTGTATTGACACAAAGAAGAAAGTATTAGTTAAAGGAAGGACACTGAAACTTAATTTAACACTTCCCTTTTATTATTTTGCTTATGAGGTCAAGGTGTCTTAAAGAAAGTTTATGATCACTTAAAAAGACTGATATGAATTTAAACAAAATAGAGAAAAGCCTTTGAAACCATCTAATTGGCAAGAAGACATAGCAAGCACCTCATGAGGACTTTGTGTTATAAAGTGTCCATTCCTTTTTTAAGCACACTGTGATTTTAATGAGGTCCAGCTAATAGTGTATGCCCTCTGCAACATATTTTGGATGCCATCAAAATTAGTCATTGTGCCAAAGATGCACTTAAAGGCTGGAATATGACTTGTTTTCGGGACCGTATAGTATGTATTAAGGTTCACATTACTGATAGAAATTGGATAAAACCATTCCCATCTGACCTAAGAGAATATCCATGGAGAGGGGCTTTGCATTCCTTGTGCCATGTAAAAACCCACCAACTTGAATACCCTCTATTGTGGAAATCAAGAGATAGCTCTTCTTCTTCACAAGGCTGCCAATAATGATCCTAGGCTTAAAGGAAGCTGCGTACACTCTTTTGAAACAGAACTGCATGTTCCAGAACTCTCTTCCATTTGTGCCTGGAGATGTGTGAACAGAAAACCTGCTTTGTGAAGGAACCTGCCAGCTACCTCATTTCACTGACCATCTGCTGTGAAGCAAGCAAGCACCTGTCAGGAGCATCTGCTGGAGACAGGAGCTAGGTAGCAGCAAATCAATTTTACCCCGAAGGCCAAACTCTTTTAAAGGCATATCATGCAATTTGCAATTCTTTTAACATGCTACACAGGAGCTAAAATGCTGAGCAAAAAACTAAGCTGGGCTGAGGAGGATAAGTTGGTGTTTTTGACACTGGTGAGCAAATACCTTGCCAAAAAAATCATTAGCTTTGCCATAAAATATTTAAATAATCATTAAAGAAGCATCAATGTTTCAATGGTGCGAAATTTGTATATATGCAAGGATCTATATCAATGCGTTAAACACATAATTAAATAAATATATCTATGTATTAAGTTGGACTGAGAGTAAATCTTTGAGGAATTGATGTACTGAATAGTGGGCAACTGCTCTGTGCTATGTGGCAGTCTAGGATATATACCATGCTTTACTGTTACTTAGTTTTCCACAACGAGAAACCATAGAATTTGTTGAAAATAAATTATTTATGTATTGAAAAATTATATATATATATATATATATATATATATATATATTTTTTTTTTTTTTTTTTTTTTTTTTTTCTAAGTGTCCAACCATTAAAGACCAGTCTAGTGGTGGTTTGTATTTTTTTTCATATGAAATGCAGCACTCTGCTTACAAAGATCACTACAGAGGCAAACAAAAGAAGCAGAAAAAAGTCAATAATTTGTTGCTGCATCAAAAGAAAGGCCTACAGTAATATACCATTGATGGACCATTGCACAGCCTGTTTTTTAATGGTAATAATATGTTTTTACTATTAATAATAATAATAATAATAATAATAATAATAGTAATAATATTACTAATATGGTCAATTCTATATCACTAGTCATTACAGAAGGTAATAGGTTTTCCTTTCTGATAATATGTGATAATGCTACATGGCAATACGCTGAACTAATATTTAGTGACAAAAACACCACCAACTGCCTTAGGATAATGTCTAGGTTACCATGAAGAGGGACTGAAAATAATCATTTACCATCCATTCAGAGTACCGTTGTCAAATGGTTTTCCTAAATCTGACAGTGCATTGCATAGAAAACTTCTTCAGCTTCTACTCTCTATGGAATATAACATTAAATTCCAGTGTAAGACCCAAGAATACACTGACATGAGTGAAATTCAGGGCAATCAATAGGCTGAAATAGTTTGTGCTCTCTTGCTTAGAAAATGTTTGAAATTATATTTTTCAGGCCATTTTATGTTATGGTCCATTTGCAGCAAAAGCCACCCATTCAGAAGGGTCATGGCATGTTTTCTCAATGAAATTTGGGCAGCTCAGATTGGTGGGAAGCATCATTTATAGCATATTTTTGATCCTTAAATAATTGATGGGGATTTGCTATTACTGGGTATGCAGAGCTTTAGACAGCAGCTTTGTTCCAGCATCATGCTATTAGTTCCCCTCAGAAACTGTCGCTATGTACCAGGGCTTAACTGTGGTTTTATTGAGGCTGAATAACTCAGCATGACTGCTCAGCAGGTATCTAACAAGAGAGTGAGCTTTCTGCTGAGGAAATGCCAAGCCCCCTGCTGGCATGAATCCAAGCTGGCACAGTCAGATACGATTGAAGCCGGGCACTTGGTGCTGCTACACTAAGATGTGCCATTTGTAACTCTCACGTTGTGTCAGCTAGACACCGCAATTACAGGACACTGTCGCCAAGGAGACCAGTCTTACTGTATTGCTTGTACGTATGATTCGCAATTATGTTGTCCACGAGTGGAGAGGAAATCTGGACCATTGCTGCCCTGATTCCAGTTTCCATCAATGTGCTTTCCACAATAAGCCATGAAAGAAGAATTATTTTAATATATATAGTAAAATACACACTTTTGGAGAAATGTAAACCCCCAAAAAATCATCCTCCTGAAGAAGAATGGCTATATAGCCTCGAGAGCATGTGAAGTAATATCCTAATAGGTATTGCAACTGACTGAACTAAGATTAATCAGATATTTGAGCACTTAAATGTTTGATTCTGCTGCACTGTGCAATTGCAAATGCTATTATGGAAAAAACGTCCTGCATGACCAAGTAGAAAAATAATGAATCCGAGTTCACTCCTATAGGCCTAAATTGCTCAATGGTTATCAAACAAGTTCACACAATTAAAAGAGGATTTACACACTGTGGAAACCTACCTTGAATTCCCTTCACCCTGCAGAGTAAGCAGATGCTGGGAAAAAGCTTGGTCAATAATACCTCTGCAGAACCACACAGCAACACACTCTGTGAAAACTGTGAAAAGGGAACACCGTGATCTCAGAGCTGGAGAAAATCTGCTTCAAAGGTATGTGGTTTCATTCCATTCTTGAAAATTACCTTAAAACTTAAAACCTTAATGCAGAGATACATTTGTTTCTCTCCTCTACTATATAGTGCAACTTCAGCTGAAAAGTCAATGGAAACCATGTGGGTAATTGTTTCTATCAGTCATCAGAAATAAAATATTTTTGGGCAATATATGTACATACCACTGTTCCAAGTTACCCACAATGCATTACTTTCTTGGAGTGAAGATGCTGATGATTGCTGCAGTTTCCACAAGGAAACCACTTGTTAATCCAGCATTACGGTTATTACGTAAATATGTAACAGCGTGCAGACAGCTGACTGATGCCGCGGTATTTTAAGGGAAAAAGTCAAATGACAAAAAATGCCATTTAGTTATCTGCCATCAATTTTCTCATTTCCCTAGCTATCTAGCAAATTTTGCCCCACAAAATCAGTAAAAAATTAATTAATGTTTTGCTGTTTTGTTGAAGGATTCACCATTAAATAGACGGCCTTGGCCTTCTGGGTTCATTCCTTGTGCCAAGAATAGGTAACTTCACTGCTAATACGGAAAGAATAATCTATCATCAGTCAAACTATTTTTATGTAGTATAACGAGTTGCCACAGAGTCTTTCACACACCAAGGAAGAGTGAGAAAAAAAGTAAAAAGAAAGCCATTTCATACAGAGAAAAGATTAAATCCAGCAGAAGAAAAATAAATAAACATATAAACATATCCAGAATGCCTTTACATGGGTTTCATATGTGGCGTCAAGGCTGTCACTTAAAGATAAACCTACATTAGTTTAAGTTTTGAAAGTGGAGGAAGTATATAAATATAATGTTTACTAAAATATCTTATCACCACGTTGATGTTCTTCTATGTGAGCCTGATAGTCACACAGCCAGGGGATTCTCTATGAGCTGGAAGGGAAGCAGGCAGGACAGGGTTAACATTTCTGTGCTAACCCTATTTATACAGTGTCCTTTTTGGGTTAGTGCATTGAAAGATATGGCTGCAAACTGCCATTATAACAGTTACGCTCCACCATTTGCTAAACTAGTCCTTTGCAGCATTCCCGCACTGTTAAATTCATAATTTATACTAATTAATTTGTATGTCAGACGGTGGACTCATTTGGAATGCAAATACCTGCGTGCCCGGTTAACTAGGAAACGTGAAAAGCAGCGATAAGCAGCCTTAAATGACTTTCTACTGCAGTGATTGCAGGCATGTACAAACAGAACAGAATGTTAAAGAGCCAGCTCAAAAAGAACAACATGCAGCACGAGAAGAATGAGCAATATGGCATAGCCGTATTGCAAGCCGAGCCAGAAGGTATTTCTTTTGTTCGTAAGGAGGGAAAAGGAAAACATTCCCTATAAATTGCTGTCTGTATACTGCTCACATACAGTTAGGTCCATAAATATTTGGACAGTGACAGAATTGTCATCATTTTGGCTCTGTACAACACCATAATGGATTTGAAAGGAAACAAATCAATATGTGCTTTAAGTGTAGGCTTTAATTCATAATTTGAGGGTAGTTACATCCAAAATTGGGTGAACGGTGTAGAAATTACACACATTTTTATATATGCCCCCCTCCCAATTTTAGGGGCTCAAAAGAATTTGGACAAACTAACATAATCATGAATTAAATTGTGAGTTTCAATACTTGGTTGCAAATCCTTTGCAATCAATGAATCCATGAAGTCATGAACCCATAGAAATCACCAGATGCTGGGTTTCTTCACTGGTGATATTGTGCCAGGCCTGTACTGCAGCTGTCTTTAGTTCCTGCTTGATCTTGGGGCGTTTTGCCTTCAGTTTTGCCTTCAGCAAGTGAAATGCTGCTCAATTGGATTCAGGTCAGGTGATTGACTTGGTCATTGAAGAACATTCCACTTCTTTACCTTAAAAAGTCTTGGGTTGCTTTCGCAGTATGCTTCAGGTCATTGTCCATCTGCACTGTGAAGCACCGCCCAATGCGTTTTGAAGCATTTGGCTGAATCTGAGCAGATAATATAGCCCTAAACACTTCAGAATTCATCCTGCTGCTGTTGTCAGCAGTCACATCATCAATAAATACAAGGGAACCAGTTCACAGATGAGGTGGTATGCTTTGGATCATGAGCAGTTCCTTCCCATCTCCATACTCTTCTTTTCCCATCATTCTGGTACAAGTTGATCTTTGTCTCATCTGTCCATAGGATGTTGTTTCAGAACTGTACAGGGTTCTTCAGATGTTTTTTTGTCAAACTCTAATCTGGTCTTCCTGTTTCCTGTTTACATGTTGTGGTAAACCCTCTGTATTTACTCTGGTGAAGTCTGCTCTTGATTGTTGACTTTGACACAGATACACCTGCCTCCTGGAGGGTGTTCTTGATCTGGCCAACTGTTGTGAAGGGATTTTCTTCACCAGGGAAAGAATTCTTCTGTCATCCACCACAATTGTTTTCTGTGGTCTACCGGGCCTTTTGGTGTTCCTGAGCTCATCAGTGCATTCTTTCTTTTTAAGAATGTACCAAATAGTTGGTTTGGTCACACATAATGTTTGTGCTATCTCTCTGATTGGTTTGTTTTGAGTTCTAAGGCAAAACTGAAGGCAAAATGCCCCAAGAACAAGCAGGAACTAAAGACAGCTGCAGTACAGGCCTGGCAGAGCATCACCAGGGAAGAAACCCAGCATCTGGTGATGTCTATGGGTTCCAGACTTCAGGCAGTCATTGACTGCAAAGGATTTGCAACCAAGTATTGAAACTCACAATTTAATTCATGATTATGTTATTTGTCCAAATACTTCTGAGCCCCTAAAATTGGGGGTAGCACATATAAAAATGTGTGTAATTCCTACACCGGTCACCCAATTTGGATGTAACTACCCTCAAATTAAAGATGAAAGTCTACACTTAAAGGATTGTTTCCTTTCAAATCCACTGTGGTGGTGTACTGAGCAAAAATTATGACAATTGTGTCACTGTCCAAATATTTAAGGACCTAACTGTATACACATTTATTCCTGAAACCAAAAATAAAGGATTACATTTTGTTATAATCAAAATGGATAAATCAAAGAGGCAATTAAGATGATATTTTTTCTAAAGTTCATATTAATTCAGTGTGAATAGTATTTAGCTTTATTTTTTTAATATGAAATTGTAAAGCCCTTAGAATTCTATGTTAATGTTAGCTACCTTTTAAAAAATGTTTGCATACTTATTCATAAGAGCTCTGTTAGAATGGGCTATTAAAAGGGCAACAATCAGATTCACACAATGGACGCCAACACAATTTCAGAGCAATATCTTGAAGGAAGTGAAAATCAGCATGGTTTCAGCAAGTGCATAGTACACATTACCCTGCTGCTTAGGATGGTAAAAGGATAAACAACAAAAAGCCAGACAGTACCACACCTATGTAAGTATAAAACATATGAAAAGTATTATAATATACTGAGAAACATACACCAAACTGATGGACACACTTTCAGTTTTCAAAGGGGAACCCATATAATACAGTATTTAGTAATTTAGTATTGTTTTTATCAAATCAACTATTTTGTCACTCTGTGAAATAAATCAAACACAACAGCCTAAATGCATACTGATCGACATTGTTTAACACTCGAGTGAAATGCACTATAAAATAATATGATTATACTAATGAAGCTGACCCATAAAAAATTATCATTTAAACCAGAGAGATAATGTTCTGACAGTAACTTAAACATTAACATTTTCAGATTAGAGGAGTTATGTGAAAACACTTGGCAATTGTATTCTCAGAAATACAAAAGCTAATGCGTATTTTCCATTCTTGTTTATTATGACGAATGTTGCATTGTAAAGATGTGACCGATTCGTGGACTGCTGTCACAAGCAACTGGAGAAAGGGGCATCATGTGAAAAACACATGGCTTACTGCATATTGTGCATGTGTATCACATTCTTTGAAAACAAACTTAAAAAGTAGAAGGCAACCATTTCAGACATTATTGTGACCTTGTTCTGTGCATCATGCTAAACTTGTAAAAAACTGCACTGACATAAATGCATTACAATAAGGAGATGATGTCAGAAATTGTCAACAAAATAATGGAAGGAAGAGGATATAAAGAGCATGTCCTTACCTGGGTAAAATGCTATAGGATATTTGCCTTTACATTTAAAAAAGACCTGGTCAAGTCATATCTATAAGTCATGTGGAGAGTGTCTCGTACTGTATAAGAGATGCTGTCTATTGCAGTTTGGGTGAGAAGACCGCAAAGCAAAGCTGATAAATAATATCTCTTACAATAAGAGACACCCCTTCAACAACCTTTTAACTGATTATAAATCACACACATAAGGATTAGACACGCAACTATCTTAACAGTGAAAAAAACATTTACTTTCATTAGTAAATCAATCTAAAAAAATGTTGGTGCAGGATCCGGTGTAACTGACATACAAACTGAGCCGTGCGAAACTTGCACCACTCACATTAAGTGTCCTGAAACGTCACTGGTAAATGAAGATTTTTTTTTATGCTGATAATTCTATGAACGGTTTGACATTTATGCACAAGATAAGAGGTATAGGATTGTTTGGAAATGCTGCTCTGTGATAATATATAATATATATTGTATGAAGCATCCTAAAATGAAAAGGATAGTGTAGTAGTCAAAATTTGTAATACAGCTTCATGTTTTTAGTTTCTTAGACTGTGATTATAAAAATATTTGGCAAATGCTGTCATATTTGTTGACACCTTAAAGTGGTGATTAATCTGCACCTAGACAAGTTTCTGTCCTACATTTTTACACCATATATCTTTGTGAGTGATGGCATGTGGGAACATCGTCTTCAACAGAAACCCAGTGGGGTGAGTGGCACACCTCAGAGCCCCTACAGAGCAACAAACCCTCAACACCTACAGACTGGTTCTTGATGGTGGCGGGGGGGTTCAACACTCTACCAAGTCTGGAGGGAATGACGTCACCATAACAACCTCATTGTAAACCCTATGAGCCCTGGTATACTGGCATGCCCTCCTTTGCTTTGAGTCCATGGCACTGCATGCAAAGTACTGAAATGATAATACCAAGTACATAAAGAAATTGATTAATTTTATTCAGGAATATTTAAGAGGATTTTTTTTCTTAATTTAATGCTGTCCTAAGAGCAAAATGCTTGCATTATGTATTTTCAGCATCCAATGCAATTACCACCACAAGGACAAAACACATAATAATGAAATGCATCTTATTCTGATTTGTTTGTCTGATCTGAGCAGATTCCACATACATTTTTAGTAGCTGCACTAGCAATGGTCTCTGGTGTATCTATTCATATTGGGCTCTGAACTGCATTAACCATGCTCTTGTTATGTATGTATCTATATACCTATTTGAAGTGAAGTTGATAATCAGAACAGTGTTGCTCATGCTCTGGAAGGACTGCGCCTGTGACCATAATGATGTTTAGGGAATGTGGATGCCAGTGCCAGAAATCTGTTACATACCATTTGTTCAGTTTTCCTGTGGGGACCATAAAAATAAAATGAAAATGGGAAGGTCTGGGAATGATAAAACAGTAAAGTGATAGTGGAACTGGCATCATATTATCAACAGCATTTCTAACACGGAAGAAGAGTTGCTTGAAAGAAACAGTGGTAACAGTTTTCCACAGCTAATAAACAATGATGTACACAGAACAAAAGATTTCACAGCCTACAGTTCTTTAAAAAAAGAAGATCACACCAAACCCCACTCCAAAAACAAAAACAAACGACAAATTAATTGTGATATTATGTGACATGTATTGCTGTGTATTATGAGTCTGTTACAACAATCTGAGTTCTTAAGAACATACCCAGGATTCATCTGCACACAGTACACTACCGTGGGATCATGACTTGGGTCAAGCAGAAAGGGCATTATCAACCACTGGGCTTACTAACAGTGCCAAGGTTATAGTAGCACAATGTAACATTGCTGAGGTTATAGGAGCACAATGTAACACTGCCGAGGTTATAGAAGCACAGTGTAACACTGCTGAGGTTATAGGAGCACAGTGTAATAGAGCCCTTTGTACATTTCTTCCTGTGCAGAGATCTAGCTCTGAATCTAAACTGGTGTTCAGCTTCAGTCTTTGCCTATTTGAGGGTTTAAAATGCCATTACCACCCCATTAGTATTGAAAATTGGAGAGAGGGAGAGAGATGGGAGAGAGCGAGGAGGGGAGAGAAAGTCGAGTTTGTTACTAAAGCAATTTGAACACAGATTTGGCTGGCAGATGGCTGGCAGCGCTGTGTTTGTTAAACCAACTGGTAGGGTACATTAGGATGTCGGGGAGCAGCATGTAACACTGCTCCATTTAGAACGGCCACAGATGCCGCTGAGATGCTGAAGGGGGCGGGGGAGGGGGAGCGAGGGCTAGGCAAGCTGGTCAGGAAATAACGAGAGCAGTCAGAGAGCGGACACAGATAAGCTAATTAGCAGAGCCATGCCCTGCAGTCAGTCACAATTTCAGCACAAACCCCCACATTGTCAGGTGAGGAGCAATCACAGCTGTATCTTAAGTCCTTCATGAGGGGCTTCAACTTCAATTATTCTCCTGCATCCAAAAAACGAGATGGATTTGGCCAGGCCAGACCCCGTCTCGTCTCCATTGACATTCCAGAGGTACCCTGCCTGGCGCGCGCGAAGAAGCAGCGAAAGCACCGGCACATCTGCTGCAGCACAGCTCCTGTCAGTGTCAGCCCCGAGCCCTGCAGGGGCCGGCAGCTCTGTCAGCAATCTCCTGACATTCGCTTAATTTTAATCCGACCGAGCGCTGCCTCAACCAGCACTCCTCACATAGCCAACCTTGCCTCTTGTCAAGAGCACTGGCGCTCTGACTCAGGGTGAAAGTGGCTGACTTTGGGAATACACCAGAGTGAAAACATATATATATATTATTATATATATATATATATATATATATATATATATATATATATATATATATATATATATATATGTATTTTTTTTTATGGTGTTGCAAATCAGGCACCTCATGCTTTTATATATTAGTGTTCTTATCAATTGAGAAATAAACCCTTATATGTTTACACAGGCTCGGAGGATAAGGTGTCTGATAAGGTTGTGTCGTATTGCAGCAGATCCTTTCATAATCTTTTATATGTAAAATAGGTGGATAAAAAAACTAAATGGAAGTGAACTTATTTTTACTTCAATTCAATGTCACTCACTGGGGTAAGTGTTGTCATTAACTGGCATGGAAATGTTTGGCCCATTTTTCCAGGTCACACCATATACACTTGAATGTAAAGACGGTTTAGTGAGACTTGCAGACTCCTGACTATTACTGTAATGCTGATAAAGACTACAGTTGAATATGAGCTGACAGTAGAGGGGTTCTTCTAGCTTGGCTTTAACTACAACATGAGCTGGCAAAAGCAAAAATATCACAAGTGATTATTGTACTAGGAAATTGCTGACCTCAAGAATACTTGAAGCTAAGCTAAGATCTACTGGTTCACTTATCTTACTGTTGATATTTTAATTTAATTTAATTTCATATTTTTGATTCTCTGAGCTTTAATACGAAAACACATACAAATACAGCAGCAAGTCATAACCAGTAGATATTACAAACCCAGTCTAGTATGTTATAGAAAAACATCTGACTTATATTAATGTTTTTGTTGGTGAATTAATTAATTTATGTTTTTGAAAGGGATAGGGATTTTTTTTTTCACACTTGCTGTTTTCAGTGAAGTGAATTATTGAAATGCACTTCAAGTCCACAAATAAACTCTTTAAAAATGTGATAGAAAAGCACAAAGTGTTCATATACACTTAATACAACAAAGCTACCTTTTTGGAAAACAAAACACTGTCTCAAACATGATTCAATTAAGTTACTAAAATTGAAACCAAATTTCTCCTTGTTCCAAATGTGTGTTTTTGGCTATTCATAATATTACCTTCTGCATTGAAACAGATTGCCATTTTCCAATTAAAGTAAATAATTATATTATTTTACTGCCTTCTCTGAACAATATACATTGAGATTTTGGTTTTAAAGAGACTGAATGTCTCACACTGACTGAATCTTAAAGATTTGTTTCTCAGAACACATCCTTGTAAGTGATTCAGACTGATTAATCAAACTATCTAATGTCAATTACATAATTTAGGGAACACTGCAGCCACTAGCATTGAAATTAATGGGGTACTATACTAACTCTAGAGCTTTTGAAGACAGACTGAATAAATCCCCCTAGAATGAGGGAGGGAGAGGCAGAGAGAGAGCACACCCTGTATCTGTAAAGTGGAACGCATTGTGTTGTACCTACTCACTTGAAGAACTCTATTTTAAACAGAGAGCAGTCTCGCTGTAATTCAATTTTGGCCATTAATCAAGGTATGCTTCTTGTTCGTGCTCCAGTAATCAGCAAACAAATCATTGTGGGTAAGGAAAGTGTTCAGACAATCAAGGAAAAGGCTGAAAGGAAATTTTAGGTGTTCTATTCTGCTTTAAAAATGCCTGATATAATAATAAGAGACTACTTCTAGATCTGGGTTTTAAGTACAATGTCAGGTGGGACATTTTGCACACAATCCAAAGTTTCTGAGTAAAGGTACTCTTTCAAACAATTAGAAACTATCACTCAAATAAATAAATAAATACAAATATTTGATGATTCTTGTTCCACTACGTTGTGCACAAAAGTAACATATTCATGCTGGGTTGAAACCTCCCAAAAGGGGGTTAATCTTTTCAGTGAAGTGCAAATTATATGCATATATATGTACTAAAAATCACTATTGCATGTGTTTCCTGGAAAATGTCTGAAATAGCCATTTTCTGCATATAAATGCAAAGCATTTTATATAAACTGGTGTATTTGCACTTTAATGAAAAAATAACACCTTTTGGAGGCCTCTCATCCAAATGGGATCAGTAAATGTTTCTCTTGTGTAGTCAGTAAAACATTGTAAATCCATAGTAAAACATAGATTTAGCATTTAGAGGTACAGTGAAACAATTACATAAACCTTGGAAATCCATGGCAAAGCAAAATGGAAACATGGTATGAGAATGGGATAAACCACAGGGAAACTTTGATTTTACTGTGCACATTTAACACCGTATACTTTTTTTATAACAGTAGACTAGAATAATGAAAAACCTAAGCTAAACTAAAGACTGTTTTTTTATTTCAATCCTGCAGACCCTGACTGTAAACCTAATTGGTCTAGTGCTGTTGGGTAATATTTTTGCTCATGCTCAGAATTATGCTTGAGGCATTTGAACACAATCAACGGCACAGGTGTAACCCTCAAAGGCAAAACCTGTCTGCTGCAGTGCCCTAATTGAGACACTAATAGGTGAAAACTTGTCATATTCATATTGTCCAGCTCCTGACAGAAAAGAGAATGTGTTCAATTTTTAGACTAGAAATGTGTGTTGAGTTTTCTGGCTTTTGCTTGGGGGGGATAAAATGACACACACTGCCCCCTTGTGGTACTTCTGCAGAAATCAGCTCTGTCACTCAGGTGGCTGAGTTCAATCCAAGAGTCCAGAAACATAGCTGCTGCTGCTGTGTCGAGTAGTGCTCTCCTGCCCAGCTGGGGATTTGAATCTCTGGGTTGGCTCTGATATAAGATATATAAGACATATATAATTCATGTGATTTGAAGGGTATTATTTTTAGATATGTAAACCATCAGACATCCACACAATATCTTGGTCAATTTCAGTGTTATCATGACAGCTATCTAAATATGCGAAGTGCATAGTCTGTGAGGATTCTTATGAAGAGCAGATGAAAAGAGCACAACATTTTTATTTCAGCCATTGTTAACTGCTGTGGAATAACTAGGAAAATAATCCAAACATAAGTATTAAATTCACATTCACAATAACTTAATATGCAGAATTAATACCAACACACCACACCAGGGATTTACCCTGTAGTTCATGGTGTGCAGCCCTGACCAGAGTTGGTGTTTGGTCCCCTTTGTTCAATTCCAGTTCCCCTTGAATTCAAACAAGTCAATCCAGGTCGATTCTGTAACGCTGATAGTTATCAATTCCAATTCCAATTCTAGACTGCGTTTTTTTTTTTTGGAATGCAATCGACTCCAACTCTATTCCCGAATGATACACACTGCACGAGTTAAGTCTGACAATTACTCTATGGTGAACAGAAAAATATGTTCTTCCATAACACATTATCTAATGCCTAGTGCCAGTTTAAAATCAGCATATTCAAATCTTCAAGATACCTCTTCTCAAAAAGGTGTCACCTGAACTTGTGTGTATTGGGCAGGACTTGTATCCATTAATTCCCAGAGTTGCTGTTAATTCCCCCTACCTTGCCTTCTGACCCATCTGTTTTAAAATAAACGCAACACAGTGGATGTGATGTGAAGCCGCACATTGCAGTGTTTCAGAGCGAGCCCGCCCTGGAGCCTGTTCCAACCCACTGAGTAAGCCAAGGGGAGCTTTTAATAAACCGCAATAGACATAAACAAAAATAACAGTCATAATTAAATTGCCTCAGAGTTGTACTGTAAAAAAGATTACTGGGTTCAGATAGAAGCTGTGGGGTTTTTCAGCTCACAGCATCTCACTAAACCCCCCTGCTCTTAAATCAAGGTCTGCAACTCTGTGGATTGTGTTTTTATTCTTACTGAAAGTGTGAACTCTCAAGTCTGGGGAAACTACATTCATAGTACTTTTTTTTCACCCCCTTTCAAAGTCACGTAATAGGCTTGATCTCTCTCCCTGCTTTCCCACTACAGTCCTTCTCTTTGAAGTGCAGATACCTTTCTGCAAACTAATTCTGTATGTATAATTATCAGGCTTTTGTTAATGTATGAAAACTGCAGGGATTTCCTGGTCAGTTAGAGTGACTCACCCTGTTCTGCCAAATCAATGCAAGCCAGGCTCGGCTTATATAATTCATCACTGTCATCTGCAGTGCTATTGATGCCCCACTTTCTTTGAATTTTATTTGAGTGTTAGTTTTGATTGCTTGCTTCTAGTATCATCCTGTGTGGCTATTTGAACTTTTTTTCCTTCTTCAAATATTACTTTCTCAGACATATAAAATATAAGAGACTGATAGACTGACACAAAGATTGTGTATAAACCGAATTCATTTTACTCTCACAGTCTCATGATGGTTTTTTAGAGAGATGGCGTCTAGTTAAATTTGGTGGTCTATTTGGTCTAAAAAAGGTGGAAACTGTGATATTTAAGAAATTTCAACAACAAACCAGTGGATGCCTTGCAGAACCCCAGCTGTGAAAGTCAGTGTAATGAATCTGTTAATTGTGTTCTTTAGAGTGCTTACAAATATATTTACCTACTCAAGCGATCACTGGTATGCCTGTTTTGTTTTCTGTCCTCTTTTACACCTGTAGTAGATGCCAGGGAGCCAGCACTGGCTTGGTTTTATGAAGAACCACCAACGAGTCAATCAGCTGAAGGCCAGAGCCTGCCCACGTCCGGGGACTTGCTCCTCTGCATGCGCTCTCCCTCTTGCCGGGCTGCCTGACAGGGCCCACTCCTGTGTTGCCTTATGTTTGTATCCTCATGGTATTTCTATGGATATATTTTTAGTGGAATAAAATCATTTTAAAAAGATAGAAAATCAGAGCACTGAAGCCTACAATTTCTGCTTGAATCTGATAGCCTCAGAACAAAAGCTGTAATGACATTGACCTTTCAGTTTCTGTTGGCTCTCTGCACTTACAACCGACCACCCTCTACCCTCTACACCCCCCTGCCTCAATAATGGACACAGCTGCCAGTCACTGCAGCCTTTATTAACCCTTGCCTCCTTACATGCTTTTTATTAAAGCGGGGGTCAACAGCTGATTAAAATGGCAGCACGACGGCACTCTACAAATGACCTTCAACCCCGGTAAGTCTTTTAATTCAGGCGCCCGTCCAATGAGAAGCTGAGGGCCTAGCCTGTTGCCATGGCAACAGGGCCTGCTGCTCTGCAGTGGTGCTGAGCAGATGTCTTGTGGAGAGAAACTGATGGGAGGGGAGTGAGCAGACAATGGAAAAGGAAAAAGCAAGAAGGAAAACCCTTCAGCCAGCAGAGGGAGCCTGGCCACAGCATCAGCACACTGTAAATCAATCTGAGCATTTACTGTAGCAGCCATTATTGTATTTTGTGAAGGCAGTTACTAAATACAACACTTTGCGTATGAACAATTCCCATTTTTCCTGAAACTCAATTAGCAGGTTTCAAGTGTTCTTTCCTTTCTCATCTTCAATATTCAATCAAATACTGGGAACTGTCAGGGTCAGCCTTCGATGGCGAATTGCATTATTTTTTCTCAAAGCGAATATGAAGCAAACTGGGGCTCTGAGGCATATGATGTAATTGTCATGCCAGAGTGGAGATAAAGATGGGGCATAATTAGATTGCGATGCAGTCAGGGATTGCTACAATATCAATTTTTGCTCAAAATTATCAGGCTAACTGCTGGCTTGTATTTCATGACTTATGCGTGTATTTGAATTTTAACAATTAATAATATTTTGTACTCCAAAACTCCAATTTTGCTACCTAGGCTGAGAAAACCTCCACCTCATAAACTAATGGAAAAGCTGTTTGGCAGCATTTACCATCTCCAGTTTTGATTTGGACACCCTCATTTAGAGATAACTTTACATGGTACTGGTCCCCTCATCTTAGTACTAGATTATCACTGATTATGACCAACCAATATGTAATTCACATCTTACATATTGGTATTTACATTGTGGATTGCTTGGGTCTCACACCTTCCTGAATGCTCCATGTAAATGTTCAAATTGTCAGCAGAGGAGGGGCGATTTTCATGTCATCATGTATGGGCAAATCAACTGTGGCTCCTATGTCATACATTTTATGTGTGCACTGCAACATCACAACCTGGGTGCTGGTGTTTGTACTGTCATGTTCCCAGCATGATGCGCATGGCAGTGTTCATCTGGGGGTCTATTGGGAGGGTATGGCTACTTTCCACCCACACTGGAGCACAATACTGAGCCTGGGGAAAGTGCCAGGAGCACGGCAGATGTACTGTATTTATTTGGATGAAAGAAGTTCTCACACCATTCATTATGCATTCTACCCCCATATGGCAACAGAAGAGGTACAAACAGAAAGATCAAAGCACTCGCTGTCCTTTACAGGTGTTTTGGTTGGAAACCACAGCCAGTAAATCAGACTAAATACAATGTAAACAAACAGCAGCATGAGAAAACAACAAACAAACCAACAGCCAAAGAAGCTGCAGATCAGTGCCGATGGAAATCAACAGCCTACGGTGGTTGTACACAAATAAGTCTTGTTTCATTGTCTCTTTTGATTCATTACCAGGCAGCCCAACAGCCTGACCCAGTCCTCTCAAGTGCAAGCACAATCCCGATTCACTAAGATTCATTCATTTGTTTTCTCTTTGTACCACTAGGTTCGTAACCATTGAGAGCGAGTTCTTTTCAAAAAAGGTCGTGGCCCGAGAATTTAGAGTCCACTAGATTATTAACTGGGGCACAGGCAGGGAAGGACTTGACACTGTGAAATATGTGTCTTTAACAGAAAGACATGACGGCAGCAGGTTAAACAAAGGCTCACAAGGACACGTCTCAGACAACTGCAAGTAACCACAGGGGGAAGCGTCTGCAGTGGCAAGACAGGAGGAGATGCTAGGCTGGTTAATTTATTTTATACAGGTGTTCCAATCATCAGGAGGGAAAGTGTGCATAGTAGATGGATTTGACCTTAGACAACCACTGCAGAGCATTCTCCCAGCTGGACTGAGGAGATGCTGTACAGAAAGTCAATCTGAAGGACTTTGAAGAGCTGTGCTTTTCAAATAGACCAGCTGCTAACAAAGGCCATCTCCATATATTTCATGATGACTGTGGCTGAAAAGCTGTTTTCTGAACTAGAAGATAAAAACCAGTGCTTTTGTCTTGTCTGATCACTTTCGATGCAATACATTTTATAGTGGTGACTCCATTTAAAGCAAAATAATGCTTGAAAGTCTAAAGCAATCTGCACAAGTTTTCTGAGTAATAGAGGGCTCATCATCGTATCCCCAGTCATACAGGAGTTCAGAGGAGTGGTCTAAATGTGGTAGTTTCCTCCATACAAAGTAGCCATGGCTATACTTTCTATATTTAAATACATATCTATATATACGTTTTATAAGAGTTAGTGAATTTTTTCATATTTTTTCTACAGTATTCCACATCGCTGATGTCTATTTTACACTTCATTTCTGGAAAATTATCTTTTAAGAAAAAAAGCATTTAAAAAAAAAGACTTTCTTACCGTGGTGTTAATTGCGATTGTATAATTATTTAATTTGTATGGCACTATATCTCGGTCATGTTGGCATAAGAGCTCCCATAAAAATGTTGAATTTTTATATTAAAATAAAAGATCAATTACATTGAAAAGATATCTTGTTTAGATCAAGGATGCCTTTTTTATAACAATATCACAATGAAAAACATAGAAAGCAATAATAATAATAATAATAATAATAATAATAATAATAATAATAATAATAATAATAATAATAATAATAATAATAATGTTTGACTTCACAAGTAAAATACATCTGGAGTAACAAAGCTACAGAATAAGAGGTGAATAAATACAGGTTGTGATGTTTAACAATGAGGCCCTCAATCCCCCCGACACACTCACTGAGACTGTACTGTTCCTTTTAAACAACCTGGGATGCTCTGTCTGTGAAACACCCTGTACCCTCAGATTGTATTGCACCACTGAGAAAATGCTACTTTCACTTTTTCACTTTAGTTTACCAAGGGAATCACCATTTGCCTGCAATCCTTCTCAATTAGAGACATGCATATACATTATGTAGATTGAGCAGATATGATGCATGGTCTCTATATTGGGAATAGCTTTGAGCCACAACCTGACCAAAAAAATAAAAACACTATGTGCTTGTGTGTATATTATGAATCTTTAAATCTGGTTTCAAGCTTATATTAGAACATCAATCATTAAGCTTTTCTTTCTTTCTTTTCTACAAAACAGCTACCCCACTCCAGAGATTTTTCAAATGCCAGCTGCTAATTCTCTTACAAAAATGAGGACACAGCCTCATGTAAACCCAGTCTTTAAGTTATCCTGGTCATATGTCCTGGTTCAAGTTGCACCAGAACCAAGCTGTAAAATAGACAGTGAGGATACAGTTCACTGCAGAGTAAAAGTCCTGCGGCAACCCACCAATGGCCGACAACAGCAGCCAAATCTTAAATCTGAATCTGTTTTTGAATGGTAGTGTCCTTCAAAGGTGTAGTTTGTATCTTTTTTCCCTTACTTGACATGTTGAGGGTTATGCATAGATTGCTATTGCACCAAAGCTTGCTTCTTTAAGGATTGCCCATGGCTGAAATGGAGGATATGCATTGGGGAAATGTATCACTGACACAGTGTTCATTGAGCACAGATTCACAGATGAGCTTGAAACACAAGCAACCTTTAGCTTTCTTGATCTATAGTGAAACACTGCAGTTTAATGATTTTGGCCATATAATAGTTAATGCGGCTTGAAGAGCATTGGCTGGTCACAGGAAATGGTTAATGTGATTAAAATACATACAAGCGTTTACAATACCTTCTGGTATTCCTCCTTAGATCTGAGGACTGTGTCCATTTGCTCCTGCGAGTAAGTGTAGACAGCAGAACGATATGAGGTTCCGACATCGTTGCCCTGTCGCATCCCTGTGTAACAGAAGTTCAGGTTAGAGGAATCAGTGCTTTGTCGAGTTATATAGCTTATATAGGTTATACAGCTTTTGGCAAAGTTGCTGGTACACTTACAAAGTTCAAACCAAAACTACATAAAATTCCAGTTATGCTATTCATATACTTACATTAGCTAGTCCAAAGGAACCTCATAGTCAAAGAACTAATTTTACCTGTTGCAAAGGCTGTTTGAAGAGGTATATTAGCATTAGCAAAATCAGTGCTTGACACTGAAGGAGACTGGGGAGAAATTTTAAACTCTGTCAGAGCAAATTTGTGAGCCATGGTTAAAACAAACATACAGAAAAGGAACATTCAAATTAAAACAAATTGAATTCCAGCTCTCCGTTTTAAACTGTAGACTCAATTCTGTCTGATCCAGAACTCCCTTTAATAATGTTCCTCTCATCCTGTGTCTTTTGGCTGCTGCCCTTCTCTCGACTGAAACTGTACTTCATGACCAACATAGAGCTTTTGTTTCTTTCATTTTAATTTTTCTTCAGAAATTTCTGTCTCTTCTGAGGGAGAACTAGTTCACAGTCAATCAAGTGTAAAGTTACCTAAAAACTATTTTTTAAATGTAATTTTAATCAAAGAACAGTTCCCTTGATCAAAACACACTCACAGCTAATTATTCCATTGCCAAGAGCAATGCATTCTTTGATGATAAAGTTCTGATAAAAAAGTGAATTCCACTGATTATAGACCTTAATAGAAGGTAGGATGTACACAGACAATTACTCGCCTAGGGTGAAAGATAATCCCCCTGCTCAATGGATTTTACTATTGAAATATTAAACTTTACAAATGACATCTAAAAAACTTCATGGGAATGACATCTAATACCACAGAAGCCTTGGAGGCAAAGTAAAATTGATGAATAAATTAACAGAGATGTCCCACAGGGAGAGATCAATGAGACTCCGGGTCATTGTCACCAATCAGCAACATGTATCATGAGCATTTATATATCAATGAGTAGTTAGTTTTCAACTTAGGGGTTCGGGTAAGGAGTAAGGGTACGTTTAAGGTAAAATACTCAAGTATATTCAAGTTAATAATATTTGGCTATGTCTTTGGAATGGAACCCATGCACAATTTCTGCTGATTTCAGATATGTGAGAGGAATGCAAAAAAGCATGTTTACATTGATAAACAGTTTAAAATGTCCCTCCAGAATGAAAATGTTTAGAAAATGATCAAATCATATTCATTCATTTAGGGAAGCTGACAAGTAAGCAAAGGTATTTAGAATTAAACTGATCTTGTATTTAACTGCTTTATATGAAACCTCTAAAACTAGAACTGAATACACAAATAAGAGGAAACAATCAATCAAGATAAATAATTGTTTACAGTAATATCTCTGCTTGAGGTTGGGTTTTAGACCCTTCTCTTTCTGAGTCTCTGTGTTCTCTGTAAACCTCTAATTATGAACAGTCAAAATGACGGCCATTTTCTTCCAGTTACAGATTGACTGTCCTTGTATAATAAATGCGGTGGTGAATACAATAATATTAGAAAACAGAAACAGCTGAAGGTCAAGTCAGGGTCACACAATCAAACACAGATGAACACAACACATCAACAGCTCATGGTTTTACCAGTTTTACCAGGGTAGCAGTACCTTGTGTGGGATTATGGTTCTCCCAAAACACCTTCAACAGTTTATCAAAGCTTGTCTTTCCAGGTGCAAACACAACTCGAACAACCTCGGCATGGCCAGTTTTACCTGAGAGAAAAATAAATAAATAACTATACACAGATGAATGTATGGATAATGGATAGATAGATGGAAAGATTGATAGATAGAGAGGGAGAGAGAATTGTATTGGGAAGTATTAATGTTCTAAGAAAGAGGAAAGGCATAAATCTAAAAACATTGTTTTATTGGTACTGTTTGTATTCATTACAGGTGTCTAGCTTCATGGTTTAAGATTTAGTATTATGTTTAAATAAATCATGCCCCTTTTCAAGTCAGGTACTGAGCATATTTGTAAAAAAACCAAATTGTCAAATTGTGTTCACAAAATCCCACATAATAAAACAAAGCTTACATAAAAACATAAGAATGATTGGCCATTTAGTTCTTTCTGTTTGTCAGACATTTCTTGAAGGATTCCTAAGATATTGCTTCCTCTATGTGGGTAAGTTGGTAAACAGATACCCACGACTTTAACCAAACTTCAAGATCTAATAAATAACAGAGGGAAATGAAACTGCATTTTCAGGTGTGCTTATGCACTTTATCATGTGTTTATTACTCAATGAAATATGAATCTGCCTCTGAGCCTTTACAAATCCTAACTAAAATAGCACATAACCCAGGTCTCAACAACTATTCATGCTTGTACTACAACTTCAACTAAGAAAAAGACTGTGAATTAAATACCCCTGCACAGGTAGACCACAACCCTCTTCAGCCAATAGGATGCTAAAACACTAAACAGGTAGGCGGAGCCTCACTTTATCCACCAATGAGGTGCAGTTCCTCTGCCCCAGCAGCTCTCTATACAGCATACATGGTAGCTAAACCAGCCTGTGTTGACAATGTAAATGCGTGAGGTGATTTTCCCAGCCATCACATAGAGCTGCACAAGACTGCTGGCAGGTGTGGAAAATAACTAAGACTTGTTATCATTCACAGACATAAATCTAACTACTTTTAATTGACCCTAAAAAGACCCCTACCAACACTCAATATACATTCACAGAGTGAGTGGAGCTTAAAATTAAAAATAAAATGTAAAAAGAAGCAAAGGCTCAAGTTCTGATCCTAAATTAAAAAATATCCAAAAGATATAATATCAATAAGATCAGTGCAGTTAATATTCCTCACATTGCTGTGTGAATGCCTGCAGATCTATAGCTCTAATATTAAAAAAGTAATATATAGAGCAGACTGTGGGTCAGTTTTATTGCTACCTTTAGGTATACTGTTCCTTCAACAGCCCCCTTGTACACATGAGACAAATTAAAAATATGTCAAAGAAGAGACACAAACTGGATAATAAAATAAAATAAAACATATTGTGAAAGTTCCCCCAAATAAAGTGTTGCATTTGGCACGTGAAATGCAATTTTGTATCCCTGTGAATCTGTAATATGAAAATAATTGAGCATTGTCTCTTGGGTTTCCTTCTAAATTTGTATTCTCACTGTAAGAGTGAGGCACTGGTATATGTTACCACAATAGACTATTATTTAGCACACAAAATCTGCTTCTTAACCCATTAAGAGTGCTAATAAAGAAAACACATATCTTCCTCATGATTATCCATGCATAAACAACTGCAGGACCATCTTACTGGCGCTTACCAGCAGGACAAAAGAAAGATGGTTGGTACGGCTTATAGAACAATTTAATAAACTTAAGTCACAAATATTGGGAAAAAGTAAAAACGCAAAACTGCTACTGATGTCTATGAATTATTTTAGAATCTAGAATGTATTGAATGTCAAATAACTATTTTCTGAAGTAGTTTAATAAATTAGATATAGTGTTCTAATATATCATCATATTTCCAATGCAGAGGTGAATATATTGGAGGGCATGGGGATTGAATCGTACAACCAGACATTATTAGAGCATTTAATATTGCATATAACATTCAGTGTTTCACACAGGCAGAGATTCAAACAACAGTATTTGTAAATATGTTACACAAAACACAAAACAGAATCCAGCAACTATCAATGGGGGACCGTCAGTCTTATATTCAGCATATAGATTTAGACATTTTTGTTACCAGGCACAGTTCGGAATGCTGGTTAGAATTTGACTCCTTTAATGGAAGGAAAGACTACAAGGAACACACGAGGCACATACACATATGTTCACTAGTGCAGAAGTTATTTAGTCCTCTAAATTGAGAGCACTGCATTATTTATGTCTGCTTCTTTTTTGTACTTTGCCACTGTTCCACAGACATTCCAGCAGCCATTAATCCCTTGTTTACATTGGATCCCTCTGCAATCTACACGGAGCAGACGCTCTCCAAGGATTAGTGCGGTCTAACTGCAGCAGCGAAGAAGAGGCTCTTGATTTGAATTTTAAGAGGGAGCATCTGCTGAGAACAAAAAGGAGAACACGGCTATCTCAATATTAGGACAAAGCTCTTTCTCCATCCACTGTGGATCTGCGTCTTAACAGAAACAGTGATTCAAGACGGCCCTGTTTCGTCATGATTTATTAGCAAGGCTTCCTTACATCCCTTTCCTCTCACACACTTAGAATACATTTTTCAAAAAGGTATGACATTGAATATTTTCTAGCTGTGTACTGACTGCTTTATACATATTTAGACAGCATTCTGGGTTGTCATGGAGAGTGGAACTAATAATGTGGTGATTTTGAATTTTGCAGACAGAGGAGTGGAAATCTTGATATGTTTCCAGACTGTAAGGCTGAGAGTAAAACATTTCTAAATGTATAATATCGCCAATTACTAATTCATTTTTAATTATTTCAAATACTACAGTTAAAATCAAATACCATTTGTATTATCTGACTCACGCTCAGCTATGATGTTTCTTGTATGAAACCTGTGCTTCTGAGAGTGTATGGGTGACAAAACATTCTGGAGAGATGATGCACTTGCCCAAACACTTCTGGAATTTGTGACTGTGGTGAGTCAATAATTTCTGAACACTGATATTAAATTGTTATTTGTACTTGTGACTCACTCAAGGTTATGAATTCCTGAATTTGACTGTGTTTTACAAATTGTAATCTAGCAAAGAAACGGATGCATTCCAAGTTGTCCAGAAGCAAACTCTTAGATGTTGAGGTTATTATGAGTTTGATGGGTCAGCAAGGGTAGCTCACTTTGTCAGGTGGGAAAAACTAAATAAGCTTTGCTTTGACTAGGGTAGCTTTAATAAGTAGAATGGTAGGTGCATGGATAGATGGATTGATGTAAGGAAAGGGCTTTGTGGTTTGAGTTTACAGAATGTGCTTCTACCAAATGCTTACAATATCATGACCTATATATTAATCTAATGCAAAACCATCTTGAGAATGGCAATATGGAATGGAATCTACAGAAACATTTAATTGTAATGGTTGTTTTGTCATTTTGACAAATTGTATAAAATACAAATTCAAAAATCACAATGGCCTCACAAACACAATATGTATGTTAATCATTTTAGTTTGCATAAGACTGATAGTTTGCCATCCTTGATAGCTGCACAAGAAAGAAAGAATCTGAAAAGGTATTTAAAAAAACACAATATAGTGATTATCTACAAGAATCACATTCAACACTCTCAAATGGACAGCTCCCTTTGCAATGTGGTGATCAAGGTGTGTAAAAAAGTTACTTAAATTGTCCTTAGACACACAGTTTAACACAATTAAACTTTGATTTTTCAAACTTGCATACAGTACTCCTATATACATTTTTAAGACATATAATTTAATAAATCAGGCAAAAAAACAAAAAAAAACAGCATATGGAACTTGCATTGAAACAGTCTCCGTTTATAATTTTTTCAAATGCTGCTATGTGTTTAAGATGGCTGTGTCAAAAATTTTGATTTTTTTTTAATTAGAGATGTCAATTTATAATTATTATTAGATTTTACACTTGTTTACACTTGATGAGGCACGACTGAAAACACTAAGAGCATTGCATTCTGTTTGGTATGTGATATTTATTATTGGTATCAGTTAATGGAAAACAGTTGTACTATTAGGCTAATGCTTATTAAAGTCATATTTCAGTTTTTCCACTATGCAGAATAGTAGGTAATAGATCATTTTCTTGCAGTAAGCATCTGTTATTCACAAATGATTGAACCCGAGTCTACCAACATTTCCATGCACAGCTGTATGTTGCTAAATCTAGTTTTCATCACAATGTGCTTACAGAGACTTTGGGATTAAATTTGTGTGTACTCATGACTGTTAAGTGTAGCCCCAGGAGAGCAGGTTGATCTGAAATACTTACATGAAGCAGTGAATAAAAATAGGATATCTTCATTGATTTTCTTCTTAAATAATAACTAGAATGTAAAGTGTCTCTTTAAATTTGTACTGTTCTCACGTGGACACATTTTTCATAGTATTCAATATGCAAGATGTGTATGGTAGTATGCAGCTTAATATCAGTGATAGTTTCTAGGCTAGTCTAAATAGTAGTAGTATGTGATGGTGTAACAGTAGTATAATAACAGGTAGGTTAGTGTCCTACATAAGTTAGTATAAGTATATGTATGTCAGAAGCTGTAGTTGTACAGTATTCATGTTCATAAATAGATGAGGACATGTCTATTTGTCAAGTTGTTTCTTATAATTATAGGATTAAATCATGTTTCATTATTTCCATTCTGCACTTTGTAAGCAGTACTGAATAAATCAGAACCATTATAAAATATATATATGAAAACACTTTTGACTTCAGTGGTTGACCTGGTTTTCTTTATGTCCAATTGGGTGTGTTCTAGTACATGCCTGTAAATATCCAACCTACCAGATTTTATCTGTAATAGACTACAGCAGTGCCCTACCTGTGCACACTTCCTCATAGGATGGATTCGGAGTTAGTCCACCAGCATAGCCCACATGGGTGGAATAAACTCCTTTCTGCTGCCAGAATTTCCTCTCAGCTCCCCAGAAACAGCCCATGCCTATATATATATATATATATATATATATATATATATATATATATATATATATATATATATATATATATATAAAAGAGAGAATCATAGAGATAATGTGAGACTATTTGCTTTATTTTCTCAAGACAATGTCCTCAGGATATGATAGTATACACTGTTAACAACATTAAATGATGTCCCATCTCCCTGCTTTAAAAATGTTTTCTTCTGAGATCAGATTACCCTTTCAGTGATACATAAATGTCTAGCACAGTGCTCCTCTGTTCCAGTATGGAGTTAATGCAGTCCATGACAGACAGAGTTATACTTTGAATGTATATGTTGTGCCTCTGCTGTGTGAATAGCTTTGACTCCATTGCCACAGTCATTAAAAATATCTAGCTGCACGTCTTTTCGGATCAAGATATAAATTAATGGTATAAATAAACTTCTAAATCACAGCAGTGTAGTTTCAGTTATCTGATGTGCTTGAGGCCACTAAAACAAATAAACCTTTTATGGCCAAGAGATACATTTCTGACACAATAACAGTAAAATATCATCATATTGTTGTCCAACTTATCTCATTTGCCAGAGGCATGTTTTGCAAATGTTAAGCTTTATTTACACTTCAAGAGCAAACTGCTGGCATGTAGCTCCTTATAAAATAAATAAAACAGTATTACTCTCCCCCTTAGACTGATGAAGAGCATGTGTTGAGGTATCCTTATAGGGTAATGCACATGTTCCTGGTTGGATGAAAAAATCCTTTATAAACAACGAGAGCTAAAACGGCAAGAAACATCATGACGGTGGCTCTCAACTAAAGACAACAAAGAGACAATAATTAAACATACACATACATACAGTGAGGGAAAAAAGTATTTGATCCCCTGCTGATTTTGTACGTTTGCCCACTGACAAAGAAATGATCAGTCTATAATTTTAATGGTAGGTGTATTTTAACAGTGAGAGAAAAAAAACAGAAAAACGCATTTCAAAAAAGTTATAAATTGATTTGCATGTTAATGAGTGAAATAAGTATTTGATCCCCTATCAATCAGCAACATTTCTGGCTCCCAGGTGTCTTTTATACAGGTAACGAGCTGAGATTAGGAGCACTCTCTTAAAGGGAGTGCTCCTAATCTCCGCTCGTTACCTGTATAAAAGACACCTGTCCACAGAAGCAATCAATCAATCAGATTCCAAACTGTCCACCATGGCCAAGACCAAAGAGCTGTCCAAGGATGTCAGGGACAAGATTGTAGACCTACACAAGGCTGGAATGGGCTATAAGACCATCGCCAAGCAGCTTGGTGAGAAGGTGACAACAGTTGGTGCGATTATTCGCAAATGGAAGAAACACAAAATAACTGTCAGTCTCCCTTGGTCTGGGGAGTTTCAATGATCATGAGAACGGTGAGGAATCAGCCCAGAACTACACGGGAGGATCTTGTTAATGATCTCAAGGCAGCTGGGACCATAGTCACCAAGAAAACAATTGGTAACACACTACGCCGTGAAGGACTGAAATCCTGCAGCGCCCGCAAGGTCCCCCTGCTCAAGAAAGCACATGTACAGGCCTGTCTGAAGTTTGCCAATGAACATCTGAATGATTCAGAGGAGAACTGGGTGAAAGTGTTGTGGTCAGATGAGACCAAAATCGAGCTCTTTGGCATCAACTCAACTTGCCGTGTTTGGAGGAGGAGGAATGACCCCAAGAACACCATCCCCACCGTCAAACATGTAGGTGGAAACATTATGCTTTGGGGGTGTTTTTCTGCTAAGGGGACAGGACAACTGCACCGCATCAAAGGGACGATGGACGGGGCCATGTACCTTCAAATCTTGGGTGAGAACCTCCTTCCCTCAGCCAGGGCATTGAAAATGGGTCGTGGATGGGTATTCCAGCATGACAATGAACCAAAACACACAGCCAAGGCAACAAAGGAGTGGCTCAAGAAGAAGCACATTAAGGTCCTGGAGTGGCCTAGCCAGTCTCCAGACCTTAATCCCATAGAAAATCTGTGGAGGGAGCTGAAGGTTCGAGTTGCCAAATGTCAGCCTCGAAACATTGGAGAGGATCTGCAAAGAGGAGTGGGACAAAATCCCTCCTGAGATGTGTGCAAACCTGGTGGCCAACTATAAGAAATGTCTGACCTCCATGATTGCCAACAAGGGTTTTGCCACCAAGTACTAAGTCGAAGGGGTCAAATACTTATTTCATTCATTAACATGCAAATCAATTTATAACTTTTTTGAAATGCATTTTTCTTTATTTTGTTGTTGTTATTCTGTCTCTCACTGTTAAAATACACCTACCATTAAAATGATAGACTGATCATTTCTTTGTCAGTGGGCAAACGTACAAAATCAGCAGGGGATCAAATACTTTTTTCCCCCTCACTGTATGCACTGCACATATCATTTAAATAATGGTATACTTAATTGTCATTTGGCCAGGCTTTCAATTGACCTGTCTCATATTTGTGATCATGTGTGGGTAAGAATACAAAAATATAAATTCTTTAAAACCTTCAATATAATAACTGAGTATTAAAAGGTCAATAACCTGGTAATAACTGGCCTTAGCAAATGGTAATTTGTGCATTTCTCACAAAAGGTCAATTGACCTCATAGATAAACTCATTAATAATTAATAATTCAGTGTTAAGAGCTTGGTTATTTAACTTGTATAAATGGATATTGTGTACCCAGAATTGAAGTGTCACTTAGTGATCTAATTCTTGAATATACATAATTTCAGTGCACAGGAAATGTTAACACTGTGCTCAGACTGCTTTTCTCTTCTCTCGAGATGTGTTCTGAAAGGCCTCCCAGTATATTCCAGAAGCATCCTCAAAGTGCAGGAATTTTCAAATCACTTTCCCTCTGTGTTGAACTGAATTAAAATGTGGATGTTATATACAGTTAGGTCCATAAATATTTGTACAGTGACACAATTGTCATCTTCTTGGCTCTGTACGCCACCACAATGGATTTGAAAGGAAACAATCAAGATGTGATTTAAGTCTAGATGTTCAAATTTAATTTGAGGTTAGTTACATCCAAATTGGGTGACCAGTGTAGGAATTACACCCATTTGTATGGGCTCAAAAGTAATTGGACAAACTTAAATAATCATTAATTAAATTGTGAGTTTCAATACTTGGTTGCAAATCCTTTGCAGTCAATGACTGCCTGAAGTGAGTGTTCAATTTAAGACTTTTTAAGTGTATATATGGGAACCTCCACACAAGTGTTAAATCAACACTTTTAAAAGTGTTGAAATTCTAACACTGTCTCAGAGTTTAACACTTTGAATGTTCAACATAAACACCACAACAGTGCTAATAGCACTGTGCTAAGTGTTGAAACAGCATTTACCCAACACTAGGTAGAGTCAAAAATGTACTTAGTACCAGTGTAAGTAACACTAAACGGCAGAAATTCATTAGCAAATTTAACACTGTAGGTTTTAAAATCAACCCTTTGAAAGTGTACATGCACAACCATCCAAAAAGTTTTAAATCAACACTCATGCATTGCTGGTTTCCCAACACTTCTAGCAGTCCTTCATATATACATACATACATATAAATCTAAAAATGTATTGTAATTTAATTGGTTTTATACTTAACTTTTAAGTAAATAAACAAATACCCAGACCCAGTAAGACAAGCAAACTGATCATGCATATACAGGTCATGCTCACATGCACCACCACAAGCAGAGAAATAGACAAAAGAAAAAAAAACTAAATGTGGTACATGTTGACTCAAAGACATTACTTCAAATCTAGAGTAGAAAAACACAAATATAAATATATTGGCGGGTAAAGACACATTTTACACTCAAACAATAATTGCTTTACAATAATTAATATTTACAAAATAATTAAGTGATTAAATCAAAAATACCACAAAAAAAAAACAATTATTCTGGAAACTACCACAATGCATCCTGGGAAAGTTACATTATTTGGTTTTACACCAGTAAAGTGTTACTTCAACCTTCTTTATTTTGACACCCAGTATTAACACCGACTCTAAAGAGTGTTAATTTCACCCAATGAGTGTTGAAACAACAATGATTTTTAACACTTAATTTTAACACTATAGATTTTGCTGTGTGGGTTCCAGACTGAAAAGTAATTCAGTCATTGACTGAAAAGGACCAAGGGCCGGATTAAATAAAAACTTTGACCCACCCGCTAATAAAATACTACAGAACTGTAAATGTATGACACTTTCTTCTAATCATAAATGTAACTGCTATGATGTATAGGTTTGTGGTTTTCTAATAGCGGGTGGGTCAAGTTTTTATTTAATTCGGCCCCAAGTATTGAAACTCACAATTTAATTTAAAACAAAGATGAACGTCTACACTTAAAGCACATCTTGATTGTTTCCTTTCAAATCCACTGTGGTGGCATACAGAGCCAAAATGATGACAATTGTGTCACTGTCCAAATATTTATGGACCTAACTGTATATATATTTATACAGTACTGTGCAAAAGTTTTAGGCAGTTATAATGTAAGAATGCTTTCAAATATAGACATGTTAATAGATCAATTAACTAAATGCAAAGTGAGTGAACAGAAGGAAAATCTAAATCAAATACATATTTGGTGTGACCACCCTTTGCCTTCAAAACAGCATCAGTTCTTCTAGGTACACTTGCTCAAAGTCGCGGATTTTGTAGGCATATAGCCGGTGTCTGATTAAACAATTATACCAAACAGGTGCTAATGATCATCAATTCAATATGTAGGTTGAAACACAATCATTAACTGAAACCGAAACAGCTGTGTAGGAGGAATAAAACTGGGTGAGGAACAACCAAACCCAGCTAACAAGACAGTTTACTGTCAAAAGTCATACACCATGGCAAGACTGAGCACAGCAACAAAACACAAGGTACTTATACTGCATCAGCAAGGTCTCTCCCAGGCAGAAATCTGAAGGCAGATAGGGGTTTCCAGATGTGCAACGTTTAGAACTGTAGATGCAGCCAAGGAAACTTACTGCAGCAGATGAAAGACACATCATGCTTACTTCCCTTCACAATCAGAAGATGTCCAGCAGTGCCATGAGCTCAGAATTGGCAGAAAACAGTGGGACCCTGGTACACCCATCTACTGTCTGGAGAAGTCTGCTCAGAAGTGGCCTTCATGGAAGACTTGCGGCCAAAAAGCCATACCTCCGACGTGGCAACAAGGCCAAGCGACTCAACTATGCATGAAAACACAGGAACTGGGGTGCAGAAAAATGGCAGCAGGTGCTCTGGACCAATAAGTAAAAATTGGAAATATTTGGCTGTAGCAAAAGGCAGTTCGTTCGTCGAAGGGCTGGAGAGCGGTACGTGAATGAGTGTCTGCAGGCAACAGTTAACCATGGTGGAGGTTCCTTGCAAGTTTGGGGCTGCATTTCTGCATGTGGAGTTGGGGATTTGGTCAGAATGAATGGTCTCCTCAATGCTGAGAAGTACAGGAAGATACTTATCCATCATGCAATACCATCAGGGAGGCATCTGATTGGCCCCAAATTTATTCTGCAGCATGACAACGACCCCAAACATACAGCGACAGTCATTAAGAACTATCTTCAGCATAAAGAAGAACAAGGAGTCCTGGAAGTGATGGTATGGCCCCCACAGAGCCCTGATCTCAACATCATCGAGTCTGTCTGGGATTACATAGAGAGAGAAATAACTGAGGCTGCCTAAATCCACAGAAGAGCTGTGGTTAGTTCTCCAAGATGTTTGGACCAACTTACCTGCTGAGTTCCTTCAAAAACTGTGTGCAAGTGTATCTAGAAGAACTGATGCTGTTTTGAAGGCAAAGGGTGGTCACACCAAATATGGATTTGATTTAGATTTTTCTTCTGTTCACTCACTTTGCATTTAGTTAATTGATCAATATAATCTATTAACATTTCTATTTTTGAAAGCATTCTTACTTTACAGCATTTTTTCACACCTGCCTAAAACTTTTGCACAGTATTGTATATATATATATATATATAAAAAACAGAAAAATACATACATTCTGAAATAATCAGACTTTCCAATTTACTTAGGTATGCACATGCTGTTCTTGCTTTTGTGTAATCCTGCTTTACTCCAGACAAATATGTGTAAGTGTTCTTCTACTTTGGAAGAGAAAAATAAAACGGACACTTTATATAAAATAATTCACAATAATTGCTTGTGAAAAAAGTGATTTCTAAATATAAATATACAGCCCCTATTCCCTTTACCATGGCCAACTAAATTAAATTAAGTCAATTAATTTATATTAAAAAAATGCTATTGGGGAGTCAAGAGTAACAATCACCTTTTAAAACCCATAGGTTCTATATTGATTCTAAATGGTATGTAGGCCAGAAGTATAATAGAGCTTCTTTAAAACTTAATTTTATTTGTACAAAGAAATACGTGATTTAAAAACTATTTAATTTCTGACTGCAGTGATTAATTATTCAACTGGAATCCTGGGTAAAGAAAATAGCAGCTGAACTAATGTGTTTTATTACAGAGATCGCTATCATCGACTGCAATTTTTTATTTTTTTTCTTGCGTTTCTTTTTTTTTAAACCTTTTTTATTTCAAGTGTGTGTGTGGGGGGGGGGGACTAATTACAAAACACCCCCTGCTGTCATTTTTTTCCCGTCTCTGAATACGGATCACTTACCAAATATGGCCATCTGTAGTCCCTCGGGGAATGGTGGTACCGTCTTATTTCCGTTAAAATGGTGCTTTGCTGCAAAAGACAAGACACAATGGGAAGACTTTTGTATTATTACTATTTTTTTGTACTACAACACAGACTGTTTCCAAATACTTGGATATTCAGAATGAAAGATAAGGAATGCACCATCAAAAATACACTGCTGTTTTTAAATTTTTTAAAGGATATTTAAGAAATGTATTTATATACATATATACATGTATATTATGTTTCAACATAGTGGGGGTTTGGAAACATCTTGGGGAGGCCTTTATTCAGCAGTGGATTGATATAGGCTGATGGTGATTATATATATATATATTGGCACCCTTGATAAAGATTAGCAAAAAAACTGTATAAAATAAGATAATGACCTATATTTTAATTTTCCAGCATGTGGAATATACTGTACTTAAGAACATAAGAAAGTTTACAAACGAGAGGAGGCCATTTGACCCATCGTGCTCGTCTGGTGTCCATTAATATCAAAGTGATCCAAGGATCCTATCCAGTCTATTTTTAAATGTTCCCAAATTTTCAGCTTCAACCACATCGCTGGGGAGTTTGTTCCAGATTGTGACTACTCTCTGTGTAAAGAAGCATCTCCTGTTTTCCGTTTTGAATGCCTTGAAGCCCAATTTTCATTTGTGTCCCCGGGTGCGTGTGTCCCTGCTGATCTGGAAAAGCTCCTCTGCTTTGATGTGGTCAATGCCTTTCATGATTTTGAAGACTTGGATCAAGTCCCCACGTAGTCTCCTCTGTTCCAGGGTGAAAAGGTTCAGGTCCTCAGTCTCTCAGTAGGACATTCCCTTCAGACCTGGAATAAGTCTGGTTGCTCTCCTCTGAACTGCCTCTAGAGCAGCGATATCTTTCTTGAATTGTGGAGCCCAGAACTGTACACAGTATCCAGATGAGCTCTAACTAGTGCATTGTACAGTCTGAACATTACTGCCCTTGTTCTCAATTCTACACTTTTGACAATATACCCTAACATCCTGTTTGTCTTTTTTATTGCTTCCCCATATTGTTTGGATGGAGAAAGTGAAAAGTGAACATAGACTCCTAAGTCTTTCTCATGCATTACTTCATCTAGTTCTGTCCCTCCCATAGTGTAATCATAGTGGACATTTTTGTTACCTGCACGTAATATCTTGCACTTGTCCACATTAAATTTCATCTGCCAGGTGTCGGCCCACAACTGAATGTTATCTAAGTCCTTTTGAATAGCCTGTGCTGCTGAGATTGTATCTGCTGAGCCACCTATTTTAGTATCATCTGCAAATTTGACAAGTTTGCTAACTATCCCAGAGTCCAGATCATTAATATAGATTAGAAAAAGCAAAGGCCCTAGTACTGATCCCTGTGGAACTCCACTTACATCCTCACTCCAGTTAGAAGCAACTCCTCTAATCAACACCCTCTGTTTCCTATACATCAACCAGTTCATAATCCATCTACTTACATTACCCTGAAGGCCTACAGCTTCCAATTTGAGGATCAGTCTTTGGTGTGGAACCTTATCAAAAGCTTTCTGAAAATCTAAGTATATCATATCATATCCTTTCACGTGATCTACAGCTGCAGTTGCATGTTCAAAAAATTCAAATAAATTAGTAAGACATGATCTGCCTCGTCTAAACCCATCTTTACTATATCCAAGAATATGGTTTTCATTAAGATGCTCCTCTATTTTCTGTCTAATCATTTTTTCCAACATTTTACAAGTAATGCAGGTGAGACTGATTGGTCTGTAATTTCCTGGCTCAGTTTTGTCCCCTTTCTTGTGGATTGGTATGACATTTGCTGTCTTCCAGTCAGCTGGCACATCCCCTGTTCTAAGTGTCATTTGGAATATTTGAGTTAGCGGCCTATAAATAAGTACTGTTGGAAATATACCATCTGGCCCAGGTGATTTGTTGGTTTTTAATTCTGCTAGTCCCTTTAGTACCTCCTCCTCATTTATCCTGATCTCCCTTAGGGTTTGACTGGACTGATTGTTAACCTGTGGCATGTTATCTGTCTTTTCTTTTGTAAAAACCTCTGTGAAATATTCATTTAGAACATTTGCTACATCTTGTTCATTTTCCAAGATACTTCCATTTTTGCCCTTTATCTGTTTCACTTCCTCCTTTATTGACCTCGGCACCCTTGTTTTGTTTTTTTATATTTTGAGCAACCTCCCCCTGCAAGGATAATGGCACTGAGTCTTTTTCTATATTTTTTATGAGACTGGAGAATACATTGTAAGTTATCTTAGCCCATTACTCCGTGCATAATCATTCCGGATCCTTGATTTCCTTCAGTCTGTGCTTATGGACTGCCCTCTTCAATTCAAACCACAGGTTTTCAATGGGATTCAAGTCTGGAGACTGAGATGGCCATAGCAAAATGTAGTTTGTGGTCAATTAACCATTTCTTTGTGGATTTTGATGTGTGCTTGGGGCCATTGTCTTGCTGAAAGATGTACTTGCGGCCAAGTTTCAGCCTCCTGGCTACAATGTCCAGGTACTCGATAGAGTTAATGATGCCATTGACTTTAACAAGAGCCCCAGGAGCAAGAGAAGCAAAGCAGCCCAATAAAATCAAAGATCTACCATCATATTTTACAGTAGGTATGAGGATCTTTTCTGCACACATATCCTTCTTTCAATGCCAAACCCACTGCTGGTTTGTGTGGCCAAAGAGTTCTATTTTTGTCTCATCTAACCCTAGCACCCTGTTCCAATCCAGGAGTCATTGCCATTTAGCAAACTCCAGGCGCTAAAGGCCACGATACACTATGATATTTCCATTAAATCTGAATGCAACCCACGATTTCCTCAAAATTTCCTCAAAATAGAGCAGAGTCCTATTTTCATGAACTTGCATGAAATCTCCCTGGACAAGTATCCAATCAGAGAGCAAGGAGGAGTCATATGACAATATCTATGCCATCACAGGGAACCTTGAACAGCAGATAGGAAATTGAGCAAGTTCAATGCTGAAACTAGTACTGTTTCTGTTAATACTGAATGTACACTTGTATAGACGTCAGTGAAACCATCTTCTACATGTACAACATGTCTTAAGCCAAAAACATAACTGCTGCCGGTAGGCTGTCTGCCATATCTCATGAAATATGAGTATAAAGATAGTGTGGTGGACCAGGCTAATCCCTCGGTTAAAGATGCTTGAAAAAACCCTCCCAAACAAAGGCTTACCTAGGGTGGGGTGGTAGAGCGGCCATCTTGGGGAAGGCAGTGGAGGGTTACAGAGACCATGTTAGGAAGGCACTTTAGAGACCTAGGTCGCCTTATTACTGACATGGGGGGGGTTAAGGTCTTGGTGTGGAATGTAGTTTCCTTAGTTCATAGATTAGGGTTGTTCCTTCAAACTATTTTATTATAAGTTGTTACGTTTATATAAAATTATTTTGGCAATGTATGGGGTTGTGTAATTTCTCTTTTTTTCTTGCTACCATGATTGTCTAATGGTTTGGTCCAGGGGGCGGGCCTAAGTGAACTATAGTAGAAAAGCGGGACCAAGGAGTCAGTGGGCAGGATGGTACAGGATGGTACAGGATGGTACAGGATGGTACAGGATGGTACAGGATGGTACAGTGGGCAGGATGGTACAGTGGGTCTATGCTAAATATATAGTTAACAGCGAACCTGGGACTAGGAAGCTGTGGGGCATTAGTTATCCTGCTGATGGGGTTTTTGTTTCTTTTTTGGACTGAGTTTTGTTAGAAACTATTATTCCTTATGGACGTTTTTCATAACCAGTGACTATGAATAAACTGTAAGTTTTTCTGGACACCACCTTTGTTGCTTGTCTGCACACCTGTTCCTGTTTTTTTTTTAACATCTGGCACTTGGTCCACAACATATTTACACTCTCCATCTTCTTTCTCATTCAAAACTCCAAACTTCCCCACATAGTGTAGCCCCCAAACACCCTTTATATAGTGTGCGACTGCATCACAATTTTATCTCATTTCACCAGATGAAGTTGTAAGTAAGTGGTATATTTCAGTTATTTCATTTTTTATTTTATATATATATATATATATATATATATATATAATTTCCCATATTTCAGAGCATAGAATATAGCTCATTACCAATGTTGTTTATTTTATACAGCATTTTTGCTCATCTTTATCAATGTTACCAATACATTTGGAGATAGATATAGTGCCCATTTGTGGTAATGCTTTTGGGTCCTTGTATGAACCTTCAGTAGTATGAGTTGGCATTCAGATCCTGCTGTAAGGGTCTTATCCACTGGAGCCTGGCTTACTGCAATACTTGACATGTGGAGAGCAGTCCACCAACTAATCTGGGTCTCTGTGTTATAATAAGGAAAGATTGTTGGGCCCCAACAGAGCCCTCAAAGAAACATGCTTATCGCTCATTTGTAATGCATGTATTTTTTGTATTTAAAACTAGCCAATGTGAGTATATGTACTGAAAGCAAAAGAGAATGATACAAAATCTAAGAAGAATGAGAATTCCATAAAATGTGACGAGGAAAATTTGACAGGAAAACCATTTATAAGGAACTGTGCATCGATTCAGTTCTGAAAATAATAATAATAATAACTAGATTTAGACGTTTTTGGAAACTTCATCTGCAATGTAATACCACAGTTTTAAGACCAATTAAAACAGTATCTGATGAATATAAGCAGTTCAGCGTGTTAAGAACCTTATAAAGAATTGTAGCTTCAAAGCATCTTAATAGCCTTTCTGGAAAGATTTAAGTGAGAATTTTGCATTTGACCTTACAGGTAGGTCAAAGGTAATCAGAATGGGCATTTTCAGATAGATCATACATGGGTTCCTATATGTCTTCCATAGTGACTAAAAGCCTAACTGCACTCTGTAAGGAGTTTTGAGCCAGTTCTCACTAAGACCTTAAGGAGAGGTCAAAGGTCATAATGGAGGACATATTCGAGCAGACCACATATGAGCTCCTATGTAAGTTCTAAAGCAATAATTAGCCTATAAGTTCAAACTCAGGGTCATATTTTGAAAGCCCATATATGGTTTGCTATACACTCACCTAAAGGATTATTAGGAACACCTGTTCAATTTCTCATTAATGCAATTATCTAACCAACCAATCACATGGCAGTTGCTTCAATGCATTTAGGGGTGTGGTCCTGGTCAAGACAATCTCCTGAACTCCAAACTGAATGTCTGAATGGGAAAGAAAGGTGATTTAAGCAATTTTGAGCGTGGCATGGTTGTTTGTGAAATACTCAGACCGGCCCGTCTGGCACCATCTGCTCAGTTACTGGGATTTTCACGCACAACCATTTCTAGGGTTTACAAAGAATGATGTGAAAAGGGAAAAACATCCAGTATGCGGCAGTCCTGTGGGCGAAAATGCCTTGTTGATGCTAGAGGTCAGAGGAGAATGGGCCGACTGATTCAAGCTGATAGAAGAGCAACTTTTACTGAAATAACCACTCGTTACAACCGAGGTATGCAGCAAAGCATTTGTGAAGCCACAACACGTACAACCTTGAGGCGGATGGGCTACAACAGCAGAAGACCCCACCGGGTACCACTCATCTCCACTACAAATAGGAAAAAGAGGCTACAATTTGCACAAGCTCACCAAAATTGGACAGTTGAAGACTGGAAAAATGTTGCCTGGTCTGATGAGTCTCGATTTCTGTTGAGACATTCAGATGGTAGAGTCAGAATTTGGCGTATACAGAATGAGAACATGGATCCATCATGCCTTGTTACCACTGTGCAGGCTGGTGGTGGTGGTGTAATGGTGTGGGGGATGTTTTCTTGGCACACTTTAGGCCCCTTAGTTCCAATTGTGCATCGTTTAAATGCCACGGCCTACCTGAGCATTGTTTCTGACCATGTCCATCCCTTTATGACCACCATGTACCCATCCTCTGATGGCTACTTCCAGCAGGATAATGCACCATGTCACAAAGGTCGAATCATTTCAAATTGGTTTCTTGAACATGACAATGAGTTCACTGTACTAAACTGGCCCCCACAGTCACCAGATCTCAACCCAATAGAGCATCTTTGGGATGTGGTGGAACGGGAGCTTCGTGCCCTGGATGTGCATCCCACAAATCTCCATCAACTGCAAGATGCTATCCTATCAATATGGGCCAACATTTCTAAAGAATGCTTTCAGCACCTTGTTGAATCAATGCCACGTAGAATTAAGGCAGTTCTGAAGGCGAAAGGGGGTCAAACACAGTATTAGTATGGTGTTCCTAATAATCCTTTAGGTGAGTGTATGTGTTCCATATAGACCAATGGCCTATGTACTCTGTGTGAGGCATTATAGAGAAAAACTCTAAAAAAGATTGCATTTTACCTGAAATGAGAGGTCAAAGGTCAACATTTTGGACATTTTTAAATACACCACTTATGGTTTCCTATACATGTCCAATACTAAATGTGACTATCTTCAATCTGATAGTTATTAGACAAAATAACTTTGAATTGACCTTTGAACCCTGAAGGAAAGATCAAAGTTCAAACATTATTTTTTCAAAAGAACACATCTGGGACATGATTCATGATAAAGTTGTAACCCTGAAATGCATGAAAATCTGATTTGACCTTGAAGGAGAGGTCACAGGTCAAGTTAAAGGATCCGGTCATGCATGGATACAGCCCATATGGTTTCCTATACATGTTTTATAGTGACCATCATCGTATCTGCATGGCATCTGAAGTTATTAGATGTTGCAGGTTTTGGGGTCCTTGGGGGCCTCAAGTGAATTTGGACAACCAATCAACACCAAAAACAATAGCATAAATCTTCAGATATAGTGCAAAAAGTGTCATTTTGATGGCTGAAGAACTGTAGGAGGAGATGGGTTTACATCTATAAGTGGTCAGAAACAAGAATAATAATAAGAAGTAAAAAAATAATAAAGAAACCAAGAAAAAACAAGATCTGCATTTCACAACACAGATAATAATCAGTCTGTTCATGGGGTCTCAGATATTTCTGCCGAATGCAGTCAAAGCTTTAGAAAAACAAATTATAATAATTTGTATGCATGGCAGGTACAATTTCATTATAACGTTTTGCAATTAGCAATTTAGTGTCTAGAGTGTTGGTGTTATTGTTTAAAATGCAGGTGGTGGATTGTTTCGTTTTAAAGGATGTTTAACACATTTAAATACATGGGGGGTGTACTGAGTCCAACATCTGGCCTCAGCTCAACTGTCCTCTGTCTCAGTGGATGAGCTGATGCTGTCTGCAGTCACACACAGGTACGGACTCTGGCCAATTTTTTTGTATAAGTCTAGATGTAGTATACAGGCATTTCCATTAGCATCCTGCAATACATCGTCAGAGCTCATCTTAGTATAGTGCATTAGTGCATTTTTAATTTGTATAACTTGTACAGTTATTAATTCAATGTAGTCTCAAATGAAGAAAAGGATGTTTAATTCTGAATTGCACTGAACTGAGGTGTTCTGTTACAGAGTTGTAAAGTAAGAAAAAGATGTGCAGCCATCTCAGACAGTGCATTCCACTGCACAAATGGTGGGTCTCTGCTGTAGCTAAGAGCACAGCTTTTGCATATCAAGGAACAGGAGTAAAGTTCTCTACACTGTTGTCATGGCTGTTGGTAAAATTGACTGAACAGTCAAGGATGACTCTTATAGTGTGACTGCCCACGCGGTGACAGAGAGCATATCCATTATCCACATACTGTAGCCCTTCAATATAATGAGTACAATACATACACCCCATGAAACAGGACAGCTGATATACCACACTTCACAGATTAGATTTTTTTTGGAAAGTAACAAACACTGAGCAGATCAATAAAATAGTTTTGCTCTTTTTGTACTTTTGAGCATTACATAATTTGATCTAAGATGCAATTCTGTATTTTATGTAGAATAAGAGAAAATATATATATTTATGTTCGTATTCTGAACTGGCTTTTACCCCCAGGTCACCTTAAGCTAAATATACACCTCACTCCTGATTTGGCTACCTTTCACACAGTTGCTTTGTGATGTTAACTTGAGCATACAAAGCTTCAAGACCAAATATACAGTAAAGCAAACAATTTTAATTATTGCCATTAGCAGTCAGGCTCAATATAAAAGTATGTATTTTCATAAGAAAAGGAAGCATGCTGAACCACAGACAGAAAAGCCAAAGCAGGGCAATGATATCAAGAACTGTAGTCATAAGCATAGGTTTCTCAAAGGCTGGATTTAAATCTAACACAACTCAGGAATTCCCAGATCGAGACTTCAGACATGAAGCAGAATCTGCTTCATGAGCGCAGAACCAAGGATCAGATTATAGTTGAAGAAAAGGACAGAAAGAGAAAAGAAAGCTCTAAAAGTTAAAGGCATACTGACTCTGTATAATCCATTGTGTGAATGTAATACATAAGCAGTTGAAGAAATAACACCTTAAGCTATCTGAAGAGGAGATCTGGTTAAATGTGTGCATGTGTATGCGTGCATGTGTGTGTGTGTGTGTGTGTGTGTGTGTGTGCATGTATGTGTGCGTGTGCGTGTGCGTGTGCGTGTGCGTGTGTGTGTGTGTGTGCGCATGTACAGCTCTGGAAAAATTTTCAGTTTCTCTGGTTTTACTATGTATAGGTATGTGTTTAGGTAAAATGAACATTTTAGTTTTATTCTATAAACTACTGACATTTCTCCCAAATTCCAAATAAAAATATGAATGGAATGGCTGCCATACATGTAGAGATGCTGATTTAAGAGAAATTTGCAGTGGTCTCTTAATTTTTTCCAGAGCTGTATGTGTGTGCGTGTGTTTGCATGTGTGTTTGTGTGGTGGGCGGGTGTTACAATCAGTGATTTTTTTAAATTATTCGTATTTATCTTGCATGATGCAACATTAAAAGAAGTGTCAGGCAACCATGACAGAAATATACTGGGCACGGGGAAAAAGGCAGCAGAGTGCCCCCTGCTATGGAGCATGAAAAGAACTTCTACATGGAGTGCTTCTTAGATTACGATCACTAATGCCCACCAACCAAAACGCTCGACTTTGATTATTTCATTGCTGGCGTACTAATTACCACCTTTCAGAAAACATAAGCATATCCATTAATGCATTCGCATCACCCACTGTCAGATAAACAATTTAAATGTAAATGTCAGCTGAGAGAAGCAATGAGTCAAGGCAGAATATTAATAGGTGAATTGAGAACAGGCTGCCTCCCTTTGTGCAGGACTGCTGAGGCAGCCACACGTGACACCGGAGCACGGGACCCCGAGACGGCACTGTCTCCTGATCTGGACTTTGCCTGCCGTTCACTCCAGGGCTCTCACCAGCATGCAGGGCCAGGATGACGTTATTATCTCTGTCACTGCAACACTACTTGTGGGACACTAAACAATCTAAGCTTAATACTTTAACCATCACTCCTGGAAGCAGACATCACGGACAGGAGAAAATGTAGCTACACATTCCAGTTGGCTGCCATTTCACTTGGAAAAGGGATGTTCTAATTCTGATTTCAAACAATGGACTGACACTGTGTCTCAGTTCCCTGATTGGGCAGATAAAGTGTAAACATGGTCTTCCACTGTCACAAGTGCTGCAGCTCACCCAGGAAAAGCGGAATGGTATCCTGTATCATACTAGCCTCTTTATAACTATCCCATTAATTCTAACATCCTTTTTACACATGCATGTATGTATGTATTTATTTATTTTAAATTTAGAAAAAAAATATGAAAGTGAAAACTCAAATTTCAGCCTTTATCTTGTTCAATTTAAAATTTCTTCATTAGGAGACCCTTGTTTCACTCTGTGTAGATCATTTTTGCTGTGCCTGACAACGGCTCAGCTTTACAGTGACACAGTCCCACTAACCATCGGATTTAGGACATTTCACACCAGGATCAATGGAGATACAGTCTGCTTGTTGTTAGAACAAAGCACCAGTAAGTTAAAATTTCAGCTGAACAACGCATGCATAGATCTTAGTTAATAAAACATGCTGTTACTAAATATTAGCCAATTTAAAGTCCAGAGGAAGAGGGGGAAAAAAATACATGTTGGCCTACAGCTGACAAGATCTGGGCCAAAATGTCTGTCCCTGTAGGCCATACATTTAATAGAATACTTAAAAAAAATACTTGATAAATACTTGATAATACTTGAAAAATTAATAAGCAAGAGTATATTTGCGTTGCGGAAATTAGGATTATTTCATTTGGTGCACATGTTGTTAAAAAAAGGGGGGGAAATGGAAGGCAGTTTGAAAGCATTAATATGAGTAACCAAACAGCATGAATCACCACTTCAGCCTCTATAAATGTCAGAAATGTCAGTGTTAAAATATGCCGTTTCTGCCACACAAGGGCAGTTGTGCCTTCATGTTTTCCTGTAGTCAAGAGATGCACAGAAGGGGGTCTTCTTGGCCTGCTTCTCCAGTCAACAACTTCTCTATTCCTCCAGTTTCTCCAACAGTTTCTCCCACTAACTAAGCTGCCTTGCAGCCTAGTTCTAAGTATCCCCAGAAATCTGTTGGAAATAATAAGCATATTAACCGCAGACCCCTGAAATGCACTGGCACTCTCATTATCAGCAAAGGTCCATGTGCCCCTACAAAGGCTCCATTAGTTAGTAATGCTCTATTTAAGTTCACTCCAGAAAGTCACCTGACCACTTGAGCCTCATTCTCATTTTACATATTCAGCGGATGCTCATGACTACCTGTACTTATTGTCTGAGATCTAAAATCGCTAAGTGCCCTTGTAGGGCATTTATTCTTTTTAAAATGTTCCTGCAGATGCCTTTTAGCAGCATCGTTTTGAGCTGGACGTTCAGTCAGAAACCACAGTGTAACATGTTATTGCAAATCCTGCTGCAAACCCTATTCGTTCCACAAGCTGACTACAAAATATAATAACCCATAAATACAAAAACAAATAAACAAAACCACTCTTTATTTCAGTTCAAGTTATCTTCTGTTAAGCGGCTTCTATTGCTTGTCACATCTCTGCAGAACTGATGCAAAAAAAAAAAAATCCTATTCCTACCATAGCACCCTAATTAACAATAATTAAAAAAAAACACAGCTTTCAACAGTCACCTTTGGTGTTCATTTCCATGAAATATTTTATGTAGCACTGCCAGGATAATTTTTCAACTTTTAGCAATTCAAACAGGTTCGGCCATAAATATTAATATACAATGCAAAAGCCCACTTTCACTACTACAAAAGAGGTAAAAACAAACATTTGTAAGTAGGACATTGCGTAGCCTAGTACTAACAATTAAAGACAAGTACTGATTCAGTGAATAAGGGGTCAATTCGGTTTCACGATGTATTATGTACATCCATTTTACCAAAATACTGACATATGAAGGCACAGCTGACAAGACCGTTAACTCTAATGTTGAACTGGCCACTCCCTGGCAGTCTGCCCTTAGCACAGAAAGAATTGAGACACCTAACATCTTTGGCTAGTTGTCATGTTTTGCTGTTTATTTAACACATTTGGCTTGTGGGCCCCTAGGAGCCCTAGGCCTCCTTCATTATAGTCCAATGAGTATTTCTTTAAACACACAGGAAATAATTATTTGGAAAAGATTTGTTTTATCCTCATCCTGTGAGGTGAAGTAAACTGACGGGAACACAAAATAAAATTTTCCCCTTTATAGCTTTCTCCTCCCGTATAATAGCCTCTGAGGGGACGACTGAAGACATTGCTATGCACAGCAGTAATCCCCCTCTCGTTGTTTAAATTGTGCAATGTTGCGCCCTGCATCGTCTCCTCTAAAGCTGCCAAGCCAGTGTTCGATCAGGTTCCTCTCTCATTTCATGGTATCTGCCCCCATCTCAATGAAAGCTACGATATTATAATCCTGCCATTGTCCATGGTGAGTCTATTAAACTGACCCTTTTCACTGACTAATTACGGATATCTGGTGGCTTTAATGTCTTTTTATGGAAAATTTTTGAAACTATATATTATGTATTATGTTTTGAATGGCAACCATTTGGAACTGAAGTCCTATACAATGTGTATCCAGAGAGCAGATACATCTAATCCTTTGCCCTTGTCTGGATGGGCTGTGACTAAAAGACTAGTTTAGTCCCTGTTCATAAAGCTTCCCAGAGGCCAGGAAGTCATCACACTCACAGAGATGGTGCCAACTGTATTCTTCTATTAGGTTTTCTAATTATTTCCAGAACCAACTTTTTTAAAGTATTAATTCATTTAAAAATGCCAATCCATTACAAAATGTAAATAAAAATTAAATACATAAATACATACATAAATAAATAAATAAATAAATAAATAAATAAAGGGGGGAACTCTTCAACAGTCACCTCTCTATCTCTCTCCATCATAAATACTCTGAAATTGTAAATAAAACAATTTATCCTGGATGTATACTGTTCTCTATAGTTACAATAATTGGAACATAATGCTGAGCACCTGGGTGAAAATTTGAAATTAGAAAATTAGAAAATATGTACAGCTTAGTAAATGACAGGCATCGCAAAATGGCAAACACTTTCCAAGACAAATACAAATCCAAGCAAGGCTTTGTGGTACCAAGTAACACAAAATATTATTTTGTGGTTTAAGGAAAAATGAGAATGTGGTCAAAGTACCTGTGTCTTTAAAGTGCATGATACAGGCCCATTTGATAAGGGTTCGGCTTTCTTTTACTGGTTAAAAACGCTGATTTAAATACAGTCAAAGGCAGAAGGTGAGCAGGTGACAAGATGAAAAGTCGAGCGTGTCCTTTGATAAACTTCAGTTCTGAAACTACAGCAAGACTCTGAGGTTGTTTTCCTTATTAGCCATGTGCTATAAATACTTAACAGTGCCTGATTGCAAAAGCAAAGGAAGTCATATATGGCAGAAAAACAATGGGCTTAAGCTTTCCCATCTCATGGCTCCTACAATCATCCACACCAACTCCTCTTTGTGTTGGACAACATGTATAGTCTGATAACTCAATCACACCATGCACCGCCTGTACCGGAAGTGAGGCTTTAAAAGACAAAGATATATTTTGGAAACAATTTTTGCATACTGCATATATAAGGGAAAAAGGGTTGGAGATGAAAGGGTGAATGGGACATAGCATAAACAATGGTGTTAAATTCCTGCCTTTTTGTCTTATTCACTTGAGGTGAAATGAGGTGCACATGCTCAACTGTGGGGAATCGAAGGGGGAGTGGGGACTATGACAAAAACAACTACGACAGACAAAAAACAAAAAATAACTGAAATTAAATTAAATAAATAAACAAACAAATAAATACAGACACAAAATATTGAGCTTGTGTTGCTTTCAAAGTCATGCTTGGCAGTCAGCTGCATATTTGTGATTGTGAAAGCATCCAGATCTGCAGGCCCAGCAGAGTGTGTGCCCTGCGATACGCTATCTCTGGCTCGCACCTCCCCCTCCCTGATGCAGATCAGCGGGCCCTCAGGCTCAGGGAGGCGCAGCGAGCAGACGTGCGGCGGATGAGCGCAGTAGCAGCTCCGCTTTTCCCTCTGCCCGGCGCTCTCTCGCTCTGCCCAGCTGACAGTGATAAATGAGACAGTGTCATTAATGCTGTGCTCAGCCTGATTGGAACAGCCTCCCCCTTCACAATAATAGCCCTTCTGGAGAGGGGACGGGGGGCTCGGGTGAGCAACGAACACTACCACATCACTGCAGTAATTAGGACCCCCTAAATCAAACCTCTCTGACTGCAAATACACACAGCTGTGCTTTTCTTTATTATTAATGTTATTATTTGTATTATTATTTCAAATATAAGGTTTCAGTTTATTGGTCAGTTGAACATTAAAGTAGGCACAGAACTGCTCAAACCTGTTTACAAAAATGTAAATACCACGGCTAACTATTTAATTTCTGAAAAAAACAACATCCTTCATAAAACAGAATAGAATACACTTGATCATAAGCCATCGCTCATCAGAGTGGGAGTTTCTCTGAAGCCCCGTTACAAGAACCAACTCATTACTTTTATTCCTAATACCACCCACTGCAGTTATCTGTTAGGCATCCACATCAAAGCTGCTGAAATATCTGGCAGATAGTAAAAAAAAAAGCAATGGTTACCAAGCAGTTTGCAAAAGTTTCTGGGGAAAAAAATCGGTGATAGTTGTCGATACATGGAAAAAATATATAAAGACCATAGATAGATATAGCTTGATATAGATAGATGGTTTACTAATCTGCATTTTTAATCTATGCAGTCTAAGAAACCTACAAAAAAATGTAGTTTCATTAGATATGCCCTTAAATGACTGTAAGAGAAGAATAGTATCTTGCATGTGTATTGACGCGATAGAAGGACGTATTTCTTTAATCAAAAATGAATGACTTTCAGAGCTGCTTCTGAACTTTTTAAATAAGTCCACTTGGGGGACTAGGTGTGAGCTTCTTGTTTCAGTCGTCTCTGTGATCTAGGACAGTTCTGAAAGCTGTGTTAATAATGTTCTAATCAGCTTTGATTGTACCATTTTATTTAAAGAATAGTCATTTACCAGTGCAAAGGAGTCATGCAGGAAACTCATCCAGAGAGCAAGATGACTTCATCAGTATTGCTAAACCCAGTTTATTTTAGGTTACATTGCAAGGCTTTTTCAGGACAATTTATTATGCCTTATGGGTGATGGTGTACTGGATGTCAAAGAGAATGTGATTGAGTGACTGGGTAAATTGATATAGGTCAGGTGCTATTTCCAGTGAAACACTGCTTTGGTAAAATGCACATCTAAAAGTCTTTGTTTGCTTTCTGGGAAGACTGTTCAATGAAAAAAGCAATGGCATTACCAAATTTTTCAGGAACAAAATCTCAACAAAGTCACGAGACATGGATCTCCCCTGAGATCTACCCCTGCTGCCCTATCCTCTCGGTTTGTCCTGTCCCACTCCCCTGGTCTTACCGGGCAGGGAGGAGGAACAGGGCTCCTGCTCTCCCCTTCTCTCCTCTATCACGACTAACAGCTTTGAATTCAACAAAGTAGGACTCACCTCTCCCTCTCACCTCCTCCCTCCCCTCACTGTCCTCACCTACCATCCTCCTGGGAGACTTCAACATCCACCTCTCTAACCCCTCCCACTCTGCCAGATTTCTCCCCCTCCCCGTCTCCTCCCACTCACAGGGCAGGTCGCCAGCTAGATCTCATCTTCACTAGAGACTGCACCCCTTCGACGCTCTCTGTGACACCCCTGGACATCGCAGACCACCACTTCATCTAATTTTCCCTTCCTCTCCCCTCCCTCCCCACCCACCCCACCCACTGCCTCTGTCACCTTCCGCCGTAATCTCTGCTCCGTCTCCCCCTCCATCCTTGCCTCCACTGCTCTAACTCTCTTACCTTCAAGTTACTGTTTTTCCCATCTGTCTGTTAACTGTGCTACCTCCTCTTTGTTCTCCTCCCTCACCTCCTCCCTTGATTGTCTCTGTCCTCTCACATCTCATCCTGTCTGTCCCTCCCCTCCTCAGCCTTGGATCTCTTCCATTTTCTGCTCAACCCGATCCAGTCTGCGTGCCGCTGAACAGAAGTGGAAGAGGTCCAAACTCCAAGCTGCCCTCGAACTCTACCACTCTCTACTGTCTATATTCTCCTCCTCACTCACCTCAGCCAAGAACTCTTACTTCCAATCACTCATTGAATCCTCTGTCAACAACCCCACACAAACTCTACTCCACCTTCTCCTCCTTCTCCTCCCTCTTCGCCCCCTCCCCCTCCTCCTCCTTCCTCTCTCTCTGCTGATGATTTTGCCTCCTTCTTCTCCTCCAAGATCACAGACATCCGCAAGCTCTTCAACAGTCCCCCCTGCTCTACCATCATACCCAAGTCTCCCACAAATCACGCTTCCTTTTCTTCATTCTTACCTCTCTTGAACTGTCGTCTCTCCTCCTAGGTCACAAACCCACAACTTGCGCCCTGGACCCTCTCCCCACTTGCCTCCTTCAAGCGATCGCTCCTGATCTACTCCCCTTCATTTCCTCCCTCTTCAACTCCTCACTCCTCTCTGGCTGTTTCCAAACTGCATTTAAACAAGCTGCTGTCATCCCGCTCCTCAAGAAACCTACCCTTGACCCCACCTCTCCTCAGAACTACCACCCTGTCTCCCTACTCCCCTTCCTTTCAAAGACCCTTGAGCATGCTGTCCACTGTCAGCTCTCTGCATTTCTTTCCCATCACTCAATCCTGGATCCTCTGCAATCCAGCTTCCGCACAGCTCACTCCTCTCCTGGCAGTCACTGACTCCCTCAGCTGTGCTTGGGTGGCCTCCCTCTCCTCAGTCCTCGATCTCGATCTCTCTGCAGCATTTAAAACCATCGATCACTCCATCCTCCTCTCCTGCCTCATTGACATTGGTATCTGCGGAACTGCTCTCACCTGGTTCTCCTCCTACCTCAACAACCAGACCTACCAAGTGACATGGTGAGGTTCCTCATCCACCCCCCAACCTCTCCTCACAGGTGTACCCCCAAGGCTCCGTCCTGGGCCCACTCCTGTTCTATCTCTACACGCGCTCCATCATCGCATCGCATCCCCTGGTTTCTCCTACCACTTCTACACAGATGATGCCCAGATCTTCCTGTCTTTTCCCTCTTCCGATCCTCTCATCCCCTCTCGCATCTCTTCCTGTTTGTCTGCTATCTCTACCTGGATGCACTCGCACCACCTCAAGCTCAATCTCTCCAAATTGGATCTCCTCTTTTCCCCCCTCTTCCTCACCTTCTGCTGATCTCTCCATCTCAATCCCCTTGGGAACTACGACACTCTGTCCCTCTTCTTCCACTAAGAACTTAGGAGTCACCCTCGATCCTGTGCTCTCCTACACCCAGCACATCACCACGCTGACACGCACCTGCAGATTCTTACTGAGCAACATATGCCGAATCCGACCCTTCCTCACCAACTACTCGACTCAGCTGCTCGTCCAGTCACTGGTCCTCTCCCGCCTGGACTACTGCAACTCCCTCCTGGCCGGCCTGCCTGCAACTACTACTCGCCGCTCCAGCTCATCCAGAAATCTATGGCTCTCCTGGTATTCTCTCTGCACATTCTCTTTGTACATGCTACTCCACTGGCTTCCAAAACCGCCATGCATTCAGTTCAAGACACTGACCCTCACCTACCGCTGTCTAGACCAGACTGCAGCGAGCTACCTGCAAACCCTCGTCTCTCCATACATCCCCTACAGACCACTGCGGTCTTCTGGTGCCAGAAGACTAACCCTGCCTCCTCTCCACTCCCCTTCCTCCAGAGCCGCTCCTTCTCATCCCTGGCCCCTAAGTAGTGGAACGACCTGCCCACCGAAGTCAAAACAGCAGAGTCACTGACCTCCTTCTGGCACTTACTTACAATCTTTTCAGACAGTACTTGTAATTTAGTAATTCATTCTCCTGTAAGATTGCACTTATACAACATTTTGTCATACTCTTGTCTTTGCATTACTAGCACTTGTATTGTTTATTTTGCTTTCCCCTATGCTCCCTCTCCCTTAGCTCTTAACTTTGACTTAACATCTTGTCTGCACTTATCAGCTTTTACAATCTAGGATGTAAGACCTTATATATTGTTTACTGTACATCTTGTATACACTTGTGTAAATTCTGAATTTGTAAAAGGTATTATGCCTTTAACTGCACTGTATTACTGTACTTTGTATTGCTCTTATATTTTGCCCTGGACAAGGGCATCTGATAATAAATAAATAAATAAATACAAATAATAATAATAATAATAATAGTAATAATAATAATAATAATAAAACCCTAATTAACTGTTCAGGATTCATTTGAAATTCCATCCCCCCACCCCAAAACATGCTTTTTAGAACTAGAATCCAGAGGAAGCATGTTGTAGGATGATTAAACTAATCACTCTTCCATTATATTTCATAGACACCAAGAAGGGATAGAGCAGGCAATGTCAGAATGAGTAAGAGGATTACTGTTATTACTAGACAGTTGGTTCCACATACTATAAAAATCAGTCATCAGCCACAAGGCCCATCCTATCACTAATATCAATTGAACCCCACCTTAGTGTGATATATCTGTTGCTAAGTGATCACGCAAATTGTGTGTGTATATCTGTTTATTTTTGGCTGCTAATGTGTTCAGGATCTAAAGGAATTTTGAAGAACAGTTCTCAAAATGGTGTAGGCTTCACTCCATTTTAAGATTTCAAAGCATTGTACATGGCCTGCCAGGACGTGGCGCAGACATACCCAGGGACAATGCTGGACACAGTAGTGTCAAGTCGGGTGGAGATAAAAAAAAAAATGTAAAGACTTAAAAGTTCAAGGTCAGGATTGTGTGATCTGATAGTAATACCTGCTGAAGAGTAATACATGAATGGGTAATGAAAGAATGCTTTAAACAATTATCAATACTATGTAAATATGCACTGTGACTACAAATTAAAATAAATAAAACTTAATTACCTGACTCCAAGTGGGGCATACAACTTCCAATCTCCAAATGATACTTCAGAGGTAGAAATGAAAAATTAGCATAATAAAAAAAATGCTGTGCATAAGAACACCTACCACACAAAGAAGAGTGTTCTTTGAGTGATTAAATACCTGCTTATCGAGGTCACCATGTCAGCTGCTGAACAGTGCAACTGCCTTTGAACCATTAACCTAAAATCTAATGATTAATTTACGCTTTGCTTGTGCTAAAATTCAGGAACAGGAGACCAAAGAAAATGCCCACCTTCACATCATAAAGACTTTGCAGTCCATCTCCAAGCCTACCACCTGGGAAGCACCAATTTTCGATTGACCAAAAGTGTTTTACAAGCTTCTGTGTGAATCCAATTTAAAACACGGCAGGACATTAATAACCTATTTTTAATGACTTACTATTTAGTTTTAATCCAAGGTAAAATTAGAGGGGCAGAAAAAAAGAGAAGGAAAAAACATGCACTAAAAATGTTTAGCAGTCATTTTTTGACAGAACAATAGCTCATTATTAGCCCTCCTGTGTTTCAGTCCTCACACTGGGGGTGGATGTTCAGATTGATATTTCCAATAAAGGCACCTATACCACTACTTCTGCATCACTGCAGTCCGTGTCTTTCAGATTTATGGAGCCATTAAGAATTGGCTTCATCATTACAACTATCCATTAAAGACCGTCTTAAGAAAAAGAAGCTGGGACTTCAGCGCACTGAATTCTGGTTGAGGACCAGATGACTGCATTCAGACTTTCTGACAGTTTTCCATCTTACACCCTCAATGAGCACAGTCTGGATCTTCAAAACAAAATAAATTGAGAAGGAAAAACAATGTATTAATTGTTCAGGTGTTAAATTACTTCTACTGAAGTCTCAAAATATCATCACATTGTTGTTCCCATAACATACACTTATGTTAGGTCTATATTTATATTTTCCTGATATAAAAATAAACTTAATTTTCTAATACAAAAGTTTAACCACTTTCTCCGCACCATATCTGTTGGGTTCCTGCTAAACTGTCACTAAACACACTACAATGTTTCACAACATAAGAAGTTTAATGAATACCTTACATATGTGCAAATGGCCATATTGAGCATTAACAAACAAATGTGTCTGTTTCCAAACAGTATCCAAGTGAATGAAGCAATGTATATACACTCACCTAAAGGATTATTAGGAACACCATACTAATACTGTGTTTGACCCCCTTTCGCCTTCAGAACTGCCTTAATTCTACGTGGCATTGATTCAACAAGGTGCTGAAAGCATTCTTTAGAAATGTTGGCCCATATTGATAGGATAGCATCTTGCAGTTGATGGAGATTTGTGGCATGCACATCCAGGGCACGAAGCTCCAGTTCCACCACATCCCAAAGATGCTCTATTGGGTTGAGATCTGGTGACTGTGGGGGCCAGTTTAGTACAGTGATCTCATTGTCATGTTCAAGAAACCAATTTGAAATGATTCGACCTTTGTGACATGGTGCATTATCCTGCTGGAAGTAGCCATCAGAGGATGGGTACATGGTGGTCATAAAGGGATGGACATGGTCAGAAACAATGCTCAGGTAGGCCGTGGCATTTAAACGATGCCCAATTGGCACTAAGGGGCCTAAAGTGTGCCAAGAAAACATCCCCCACACCATTACACCACCACCACCAGCCTGCACAGTGGTAACAAGCCATGATGGATCCATGTTCTCATTCTGTTTACGCCAAATTCTGACTCTACCATCTGAATGTCTCAACAGAAATCGAGACTCATCAGACCAGGCAACATTTTTCCAGTCTTCAACTGTCCAATTTTGGTGAGCTTGTGCAAATTGTAGCCTCTTTTTCCTATTTGTAGTGGAGATGAGTGGTACCCGGTGGGGTCTTCTGCTGTTGTAGCCCATCCGCCTCAAGGTTGTACGTGTTGTGGCTTCACAAATGCTTTGCTGCATACCTCGGTTGTAACGAGTGGTTATTTCAGTCAAAGTTGCTCTTCTATCAGCTTGAATCAGTCGGCCCATTCTCCTCTGACCTCTAGCATCAACAAGGCATTTTCGCCCACAGGACTGCCGCATACTGGATGTTTTTCCCTTTTCACACCATTCTTTGTAAACCCTAGAAATGGTTGTGCATGAAAATCCCAGTAACTGAGCAGATTGTGAAATACTCAGACCGGCCCGTCTGGCACCAACAACCATGCCACGCTCAAAATTGCTTAAATCACCTTTCTTTCCCATTCAACATTCAGTTTGGAGTTCAGGAGATTGTCTTGACCAGGACCACACCCCTAAATGCATTGAAGCAACTGCCATGTGATTGGTTGATTAGATAATTGCATTAATGAGAAATTGAACAGGTGTTCCTAATAATCCTTTAGGTGAGTGTATTGTCTAATCACAACTTATAAGCAGTCAATGGACCCAAATAAGCAGCTGCTGCACAGCTACTGAACTGCACTTCTGGTATCTGATATTTTCCCACTAACAGCAATTGTCCTGCCATTGTATGATTAATTGATTCAAAGCATTTTCATCACCTGAGCCCTGTGGGACTACAAAGGCATATGCCACATTACCTTTGGGTCATAGCCCAGAGGGGCAATTCAATTCTAGTCAGTTATAGCTCCCAATTATTCCAGCCTGCACTCCTCATGGCCCCACCCACTCCCATATTTTATGCACTAACCTAATGATCTAGTAACCCCTAAAAATGACACGCCATGTCGTATAAAAGCCAATAGAACACAAACTTGTTTCTCTTTTGTTGCAACTTCGGCCTCTTTTCTTTTGCCCCACCCCTAGACACAACAGGTTGAATATTGCAGTGTAATTCTATACAATGATATCCCTAGTTCCTATTCACATTCTCAAAACGCCTTGTTGATATATACTACATTCGCATATCACTGCATTGTAAATACAAAAAGAGCTCCGGCTCAAACAAAGGGGAATACAAATGTCTTCAAGTCAGGCAGGTTTGCAACCCACAGAGCAGTAGGTGAGATGTGCACTAGCCAAGCGTTAAGACTGAGATTAAACAACAAAAGATTCATCAGGGTTTTCTTGTTGTTATTGTTATTTTTGCTTCTTTTAATGACATATTAATAATTGGTCTATTGGCATCATTGAGTCGACTCAGAATACAGCTCCAATTGACATAAGCTCTGGATGAGAGAAGGAACGATGATAAATAAGCTGTTCAGAATGGGCCGAGTGGATAGGGTTTGGAAGAAAATGTCATTCCTTATCACTCCAGTGGGGATTGCCCCCCACCCCCCAGGAGCTTTGCCCTCTCAAGTCCCAGTGGATGTGTGGTTTCCCTCAAGGTTTAATCCTGTTGGCATAGCCAGGACCCTACTGGGAAGCCTGTCCCCATGTGCATACAATAAGAACAACAAAAAATATTCACATTTTCTCTTCGTGGAGAGGAAAAGAAGAAAGAAAGAATCCAGTTTCATTTCAAGGCTGAGCGCGATTCAGAGCAGGGACACGTTTTTATTTTTTTTTCTCGCCATCAAGTTTGCCCTTTTAATAATACTGCCCTGTGGAATCGAGCAATTCAATGGATAAAGTGAGAGTGCATATTGAAAGGATTTGAAGTACATGGGCAATTAGAAATCTTAAACAGAGACAGCATATTCCTCCTCAAGTCTCTCAAGACACAAGAACCATCACATTCAATTTGTGCTCTTTACCTCAGGCTTTTGTCTCCATTGGGCAGATGTTATCTGAATGGATAGCTGAGTGCAAGTTTTTTTGTTTTTTTTGTTTTTTTTTTATGTAATGTTGAGATATATAGCATTGTGTAATCAAAAGAAATGGTATAAGTAATCTTCAGTTGACATTTCTGCTCCTGTCCCATTCAAGGGCTTGATTGAGATGCAGGCAAGCCTATAGAAAGACAATAAGACCTTGGGCACATGATGCTTTAAATGTGACATTGCAGAAGCACTAACATAATCATGCATTATTTGCAACATCTCACGGGTCTATTTCTATTGTCAAGTCACAATTTTTTACATGAATTGAGAACTAAGACATATTGACACTGAACCTCCAGTATGTTGTTTTATGGAAAGAGGGCTGTTCTCTCTCTCTCCTCGCTAATGGTGAAAAAAACTACACCGGTTGTTTGAAACATGGGACACAATAGATTCCTCAGTTTAGACCATATCTGGCTCCAATGTAAAATAATATGCATTGATCTCATTTCACAAACATGGAAAGCAGAGTGGGGCTCAGGACTAACAGAAACAAAATGAAAACAGTGACAATAGACTATAGTCAAAGAGAATATAGAGAACAGAAATGCAAGGCTACTCCAGATTGTAAAAAAACAATCTTAAAGCATTAAAGATGCAGACTTAATAAACATCAGCCCCAGATACTTTACTGACTCGCGTTTACATATGTTTAAAGATAAACTCTGCATTTCAAAGCTTCCTTCAAGATATGGAGACCATGTGATGTGTTAATCAAGCATAATTCTTCATTAAAGTAGGCACTCTAATTTTGTAGCTTGGCATTGCAGCAGACTACATTGTTCATAGGATCCTTTTCGTGCTTTTTCATTACTTCTCCAGGCAACCTTTATCCCAGCTTAAAGCAATAAGTCTACAAACAATATACTCACAGAGATTTTCACAGTATTTCCTAAAATTGCATCCCAAGATGGACAGTGTGCTGAAATGAGGTGAGGATATTTAAAAATAAATAAATAAATAAGCATAATTGCATTGGTTTCCTATTGAATGATTGATTGCAATATCGGAACACTGTTATCCTAACATGTCACACTTTCCTCTGCAAAGCATGGACATGGTCTGAAATCGAGTTAGAAAACTCAATTTTCATGGTGGGTGAACTTATTTAATTGCAGTTGCACATTTCAATGCAATTTACAGGACTGTTTTTAATGACTTCTCTATGGGCAGTTTTGCATATAGGACTGTATGCTGTACTTTATATAGATTCAAAGGTATTTCTCAAAGTCTCCATAATTCAGTACAGATTTTCTTCTTTATATTAATAACCTCCTCACAAATACTGAGCATTGGAGTGCACATAACCCTTTTTTGTTACAAATAACATAAGAAAAGCTTTGACTTGGTTCATGATTAGTGCCCAGTCGAGTGTGAGACATGGCATGAACCAAAGATTCCCAGCACTGTGCCCACAGATTGAAACCGTTTACAAAAAATGTACACCAAACTACTACATTTAAAAATTAAAAATGACAAGCTGACACTTGATTCTACTCTCTTAATAGGCGACTGGAAATGCCTCTAATCCAGCCTTCATCCTTCCCTGATGTAATAAATTAGATCTATTCTCCACCCGGCAATCAGAAACTCAATAAGTAATTACCATTCACCTTCACTAGTTCCACACCATTACACCAGTACTGATGACTCAGGAGACACCGCAGCCGCAATCAGTGACAGATTGTTTGGCGAGTGTGAGAGCAGAATGTAATGAACGGACTGCCTCTTTTGTTTCCCTCTCGGTGGTGATGTCTGCTGTATAGGGCTGACACTAAAGTCAAAGTTCTTCAGTTTTAGGAACACTACACCAGCAGTGGGCCTGGATGTTGTGCTTGGTGGGATCTCTTTCATGGCTTTGCCCTTCTTGCATGGGATGTGACCTTGAAGGTTTCCTCTCAGTGGGCCCTAGGTCACATGACAAAAGCCAAGACGCCCATTCAGACAGTCTGAAGAAGAAATGTCAGGGACTGATGGCCTTGGAGATAAATCTAGTCTCTGACCTGTACAGAAATGGGGTCTCCTGATCTGCACTGAAAAGAAAAGGGGTGGGGGTGGAGGGCAAGTTAAATATTAACCCCCTTAAAAACCCAAATCTTTAGTAAATTCATAGTTAATTAGCCATAAACCTAAATCATATTTAGAATATGTATTATTATGAATTGTGTTACTGCATCACAAGCAGAAAAGAGACACATGACACAATACATGATTGTATAACATCAGTGGGTTACTTTTCCTATTTTAGGCCCAAACAGCAGCCTGACCAACACCAACATTTCAAGATAGGCCTTTACAAACTTACACACAATTCAGTTTACTCAGTAGAAAACAAAACAGAACAAGAGCCATAAAGAGGACTCTAAGCCTAACCCTAGCCCGGACCAAAAGGTAACCCTAATTTCATTGAAAATTGTGATTCTTAAATTGTAATACTGAATATTATACTTTATAATAAAGTTAAAAATCATTGTAAGGCCATTTCAACCTTCATCTGTATCCCAAATCTCTGCACAATGAGAAATATACCCCTTATTTCATTGCTAATTGGAAGAGATACACACAAGTAAAATTAAATACATAAATAATTCCTACATGAATTACACAAGTCTGTACATCAAGACAAGCTCAGGTTTCTCACTGAAAGTAAGTTGTGTTTTAAACTTTATAATGGGGTGAGTGGGCAGGTATGTGAAGTAGCTTTGACTTAAGCTTGAAATGGTTGAGAAACACTGGTTCATAAACAATTGAAAGCTATAGGATCTTTCCCAGGGACCCCTTGCAGTTTGTTCAGTTGCAATATTAAATTGTAAATTAATTTTGTCATGGATTGTTTGGTTTTCTTTCTTTGGAGCTGCACAGTCCAGTCTGGGATGCGCTAGGCAGCTTGTATTGTCTGCTTGTATTGTCTTCTTCCTGTGCTCTGTGTGTAAATTGCCTGCTGCCTGGACTGAATCAGAATGGCAGGACATGGATTTCACATTGATTTGAAAAGTGATTCTTCTCATCAAAACGTCTGCAGTGATTTTCTCAAATGATACACTTAAATAAAAGTATAGCTGAGAAAGCAATGACTCACAGTCCGTCTGTGTCTTATCAAGTGAAGGACAAAAAATGCAACTTCCTCTAGCTCCACAGGCTTGTTGGTATTAAAATACTTTTATTTTCTCCACAACCCTTTTTAACTGCCAAGGCTCAATGGCTTTTTTTTTCCATTTTATTTTTTCAAAACATGACACAAATTGTACTTGTTATTCTCCTTTGCCCCTATTTTAAAATGGATGTGTTACAGGTGATGGTCATTGCAAAGACATACACATAGGTCTAGAGAATGTTTCTGAATTCAATGAACTGTTATATAATTGAAAAGACAATCAAGTATGCATTGATAGCATGAGAAAAACTCACAAATTTATCTTTGGGAATAAAAAGGCTTATTCATTTTCAGAAAAAGGACACAGCATTTTAGATATTCCACAGGGACCCAAAAGCACAGGGTTTGTTAATAACACAGCTTAGTAGTGCAATAAAAACTGCTCGGCTAAGAATCATTAGAAAATAGCCCAACTCCCTTTAATTGTAAATCAAGTTTAAGAAGTGCCTGGGGAGTCATCATTCAGTGCATCTAATGAATAAAAAAAAAAATCCATTAGCTAGCAACAATTTTATTGGAAAACGAAATTCCACAACAAAAGGGAAAAAGAGAAAGGAAGAGCTGATGGGACTGGAAGAAGGTACTTTGCGATTTGGAGCAACTTGCATGCTATACTGGCGATAACACGTCTTCAGCTCCGGTGACAATAAAGACAAGCAGTCAAGAAAGCATTAAAACTGCACTATGATTTACTGTTGAGAATTAACAGTGTGTTTACTTTGGAAAGGGAGAAATGGCCTGCCTGTGTTCCAGTTAAAATCCTGAAGTATATAATTTGCATATTAACTAGTCTGCATTCTGCTCATTTGCATATTAACCATCTACAGGGTTTGGATGATGTGAGGATTAGCAAATAGGCCATACACAAAATATCCAATTGTGGGCTTTGAAATATATATAAAGATACATTTTATTCCACACAAAAATAACACAATGTCAATGCATCAATGTAAGAGCAATTTAATACTGTTCATTTTCATCAATTTGTCCAGATATTATGCATTTAATATTTCTTACAGCAAACTGTGTCAAGGTTACTTCATCATCTGAGAATACCTCCTGTCCTCAAAGTGAGAAAGCATCTTATGAGCATGCCTGTTGTATAATAAAGGGCAAAACAAACAGGCTGCAAGCCCTAATAAACACATAGATCTTCAAACAATTGTAATGACATCTATTCGTAGTAATAACTGCCATATTGTATCTGGGCTACCTATTTAACAACAGGGCTCTGCTTTTGTGTATCTTTCTCTTATCTCTGTGGGAGAAAAAGGAAGACGAGCAGCCACATTTTTCCCCATTTAGAAATTGCTATATTTTTTCTTCCCATTTACTTCTTTGCATCTTCCTAATCATGGGCAGGAGACTTTCACTGGATAAAAAGGGAACAGGCTACCAGAGATCTAAAATGTAAAGACCGAGGGGCTCCTTTAATTGGCACATACATAAAAGAGAATCCATTTCATGACTTCCTTACCAGTGTCACAACTGAAAGAAAATGTACTTAAGAAGCAGGTGGATAACGAGGACAACTGTTAAAATGACAAATGCAGGTTAAGAAGTATAGATGTCAAGGGCTGAATTTCAAATGAAAGAGTCTTCATGCAGATGTTTGGTTGGTTCAGTTACAAGTGCAGCTACACCGTGAATAAATTATCCTGTCTGTAAAGCTCTGCAATCAGCTGCTTTCTCTTCCAAAGTGAGGGGCAGTTTAGCACAGAGGATTCTACCTGCAATTAAGGCAGCAAAAAGATAATTGTGCTAAAAGCTTCAGACAGCTACATCCCCACACCATTGTTTCTTTGGTGTGGTGGCTTGTAAGAACACAGACCGTGTGATTATAACAGAATATCTCCTTATTTCTTGGTATCAATTTGATTAGCTGTGATTTTTTTTCTTTTTTGGTACAATTAAGTCAATCTTTAACCTGTGATCTCATGTGCAGAACATATGCAGATCAGTTCATGAACAGAATGTATGTTTATGTTTGGATTGTCCTCATGGTGGTACGTTATTGTGATTCTCAAATAACCCACAATGTTTCCTATTTTTCTGTTGACCTAAAAGGCATTACAATCTACTTCATATCCCCCACAAAACACGCACGTTATTTTATCAAAATTATTTTAACAGTAATGTCAATTGAACCAAAGAACCAAGATATTAACCAATAGTCAAAAGCATGGACAGCTGCAAATGTGACCTCTACCTATTAAGATTCTCAGCAGAGCCAGACTAACACTAAGTAAAGGAATCATAAAGTAGCCCTAAAATACGCATTCAGATTATTTCTTGGTTAAAAAACAGGAAATCTTCAAATTGCAAGGCATGATAAACATTTCCATTACACAGAATTCTGTCGTGTTGCTTCAAGTAATAGGAATACAAAACATGATGGAGATTTGTTTTCCTTTTAACAACACCAACAACAACAGCACATCCTCAGACATCGATAACCATGGGGAATACTGTATATATGAATGCTTCTACAGTGCTGCATTCTCACCCGAGTTCATTTTCTCCAGGGAAAACAGTGACATTCATTATGGTTTAATTAATAAGTCAATACTTTAAACTTTACTGCTGAATTACATAAATAGCCCTAGCCTGATCAGGTGAACATGAGCTTTGTGTTGCATTCCTGGATGTAACAACAACTGTCTGTAGTTTTACACATTTGGCGGAATGCATTTGTGCGATACCTCTGTTGACATTTTAATCAGTTGTTTTGCTATATTTCTCTATTTTTGCTACTACAAATAATTTTATTTTTACTTAAGGCTCTATTTGTTAAAAAAAAATTATGCGTAGCACTACAAAAGAACATGTAAATCAGTAAGTGTGTTATTTCCCTTGGGTCATTCTCTGTAGAGTAATATACCAAAAGCTGTGCTCTCATCACATCATTTTAGTACACAGAGCAATATAGTTCAGTGATTTCATTTCTTTCCCTTTCAACTGAATTTACAGTAAAATATAATGCTGATAAAATGGAGGAATAAATATAACTCTTCTTATTTGCATTAATAATCAAATCAACCCATGCGTTATGCTGTTTTATAAATGAACTGTAGCAAGTCATATCTAATCATGAATATTCATAACATAATACAAGTTACTTCCCGGCTTCTGGATTAGTCACATGACTGACACAATAGAACAACCCTGGATTAGGCAGCCCCTGCTTTTTACTTGAGATACATTTTCTTTATTGACAATTATTTCATGTGCTATACAACAAATGGTAGTTTTGTGATGCTAGTTCACATTCATATGCATAATAAGGCCTACACAGACAGTGTGCATTAAACATTATCATTGATAATCTTCCATTAACACATATTCTTCCATACATACATGCAGACATACATACAGCAAATAGCACAAAATGCAGCCCATCAGAAATGTTGGTGGTTGTGCTTGGGTAAATTAAAAATAATTTCTGAATCAGGAACCTTTTACATATTAAAGTAGTAGTATGTAACAGCCATGATGTGAGTATATCTGATAAGTCAGTGATGCTGAAAAGGACAGAACACGCTTGCAGTCTGAGAAGGACACCGCATTGGCAGACAATTTGACCAATGTGCAAGATCAGACCCCGGCATGACTGCTCAGTGCGCTGTCATCTCCGAGCAAACTATTCCACTCAATATTAAAAACTGGAAAGAAAGACATTGTGTCCCCCAGCCTCCTTGTGTGTAGGATTTTGTATCTGGCCATTTATTGCACCCATTTTTATCTTTCGATTTAGTTTTGTGTCCCCCCGTCCTAAAACTGATACATTCCCCATCTTGACCCAAATATAACCTGCTCACAGACACAATTTTGCCCACCCAGTGACATTTCTGAAGGGATATCTAAGACTAAGAGGTATCTCCAGGAAATTCATGAAGTGAGCAATAATCACCAGTTTACATATGTCCCGTCCACTGCAATCAAAGCAATGCAATTAACAGTGCGGTACGTTCAGCTGTGCCAATTCCCTAACAGCCCCCCTCGGTGCTGAGAAGCCAGCTGCAAGCAACATTACCCGCATTTTAATAAAGCCCACAGCCCACAGTACAATTGTAGGGAGTGTGTGTGTGTGTGTGTGTTTGTGGGAGCATGTGCACGTGTGTGTGTGTGTGTGTGTGTGTGTGTGTGTGTGTGTGAAGGGGGGGCTGTAGAGAGAAGTGAGGGGTTAGAGTGGGAGTTAAAAATAAGAGAAAGAGAGAGAGAGAGAGAGAGAGAGAGAGAGAGAGAGAAAGACGGCAGAATCCGCATTGGATCAAAAGTAATTATTCACAGCAGGAGGCTGCAGAGTTAATTCAGCCAATCAGAGTTTAGGATGGGGGATGGGGAGACGGAGGAAAAGAGAGAGGGAGAGGGAGAGGGAGAAATTCTGTTAAATGCAGAAAGCACTTCAAAGTTACATTAACACCCTCATACACACGCACACACACACACAGGACAAATATTATAAATACAAATTAAAGACTAAGAATTATATTTCCAAAATCTGTGTTCCCTAATAGTGCATGCTGATCCCCAAAATCCCAATGGGGCTATCACTATATCTGGACATTTACAATGGGGGCATAATAAATGGCAGTGTCATTTAGAACCCTTTTGATCATATTATTTAGTATGTGAACTGAAGGATAATTGAGGTTTGAGTAGGATTTTAGGTGGAAAACCTCAACATTTTCAATAGATGAGCACAACTATACACAAAAAAAAAAAATCAGAAACACTCTACAAGACCAAAGCAAAGGCCCGATTTAAAGTTGTTGCTTCAATTTTGTACATTTCGGATTTGTTTTAGATAGGTTGTAAGGGCTATGGACTAGCAGTTGCTTGCATCTGTTCTGTAATTTTGAAATTTGGGATGATGAGGGCCCCTCTCTCCTGCACTATTAATGAGCACAGTTCTTATCCAAACCCCCCAGTGCCTGAGAGACAACCATATGTTTGAAGGTTTGTTTCTCCTTCAAACATAAAGAGAAAAACTGTATAGCAAGAAAACTAAAAACAGGAAAATCGATTTTACCTCACATACCCGTCGGAGTGAAGTGTTTTTGTTTCCACCCCTTATGTGCAGTTATACATGTTATATAAAACTGAATTAAGATGTTTTTCCCTGCAAACAGTTCTTAAAGAGTGAACCTCAGCATCGTTAATTCCTTCGGTTCCTTGTTTATGAAATCTGACTTTCTCTCGAATTATTCTTCTATTATAATTATTGTCGGAATATTAATGTCATATCTAATTCATTCTCAAAGAGAAGTTAAAAATAGTAAAGTATAAATTGAAGGCCCGGATGGTCTAATTGTTTCTATGAGGTCTGAAAGGTGCCTCTTTGTTTTCATTACATAAGGAAGATCAAAGAACATACTCTATGAAGTTAAATTACTCAAGTATGGGAAAAAATAAATATACAGAAATGCAGGATATGATTATAGATGTCAACAATTCCACTTCTATAAATTAACTTAGGCTTCAACAGGAAAATTCACACTGTATGGGGGGAAAGGCATTTTAAATATGATCTGTTCGAATGCTTTTTCTTTAAAATATAAGAACTTTATTTGCTTGCTACCATATTAAAATATTGTAAAATTGTAACACATGTAACTGTCAGAATTCAAGAGTTGTGGAGAAAACATAACTTAATTACTCCATTAATATATATTACTATAGTTAAAGATTGTAACCCAGTGTATTAGTGTAAGCTCCTAAAGATCTGGAGATCACAAGGGATTAGAAGACAATTACATGCAAAATAAGATAGAACATTTCGTAGCCTAGGACAAACCAGTGTAGTTTATTATTACGATAAATGTTCATAATATTTAAAACATATTTAAAAAACTAAGCATCCAGACTGATGTTTTACTTCCCTCCCATCTCCACAGAATTTCCTACCTTTTTCACATATAAAAATTATGCATTGCGCTGTTGCCATTGGTTTCTTCAACCTTTGCTCAGAAAGGTCGAGCGGAGCACTGAATGCAAAGTGTGAATGTGAACCTGCTATTAAAAAAGGATACTTCACACGGGTCTGGGCTGATTGGTGTTTTGCCACCACCTACACAGAGTCTAACCCTAGATTACTCGCCCCTCTCTCCAGCACTGCCCTCCACCTACACTCCCAGGGAGAAAGATAACAACACAGATTAATTATATAAAGCACATTCCCTTTTACACCCTTGGAAACAGTTTTGTGTGATCTTTTAAAAAATATATATTATTATTTAACATTTATTTATTTTTCCCACTGCCAGTGTCAATTCTCTGCGCTCATTAAAGGACTTTGACACAGCTCCCCCGTAGGGCTCAAGGTGGCAAGCTTGACATCTCTTTTAACAGGATCTTATATTCAAATACAGATTGCCTTCCAATTTCATGTCACATTTATGCACTAGGACATTAAAACAAATGTATTCACTCCATTCCTTGATACCTCTCTCACATTCCCTTACAAACTGGAACAGCTAAGCAACACTTTGAGACTGTGTTTTCTCAAAGATAACACAGACAACACACACAAGTCTTACTGCTTGTTCTACAGTCTGTTCTTTATTAAATGTTAAACCTCTGCAGCAAATATATTACCCTGGACATTTTGTGATTGATTAGCAGACCAACAGAGAGAATGATGGATGCAATAACTACTTGACAATCCTAAGTATTGGCCTGTCCAAATTTTCTTGTGGAAACTCTCTGTTTTGAGTCCCATAAGTATGTGACTACACTCTGTAATTCAAATGGTTTATTTTGCCTACTAGAACAATATACTTTCCATTTTGCAAACTTACAGCATATTTTCCTATTTTTATATATTACACATTGTTGATTTTGTCTGTTAAAATTTTAGCTATGAAAGCAACAGTGAAAGGGCCTGGCAAGGCTTAGTGCCCTGTAATGATAATATTCTGGCAAGACATTATAGCAATCAAACAACACATTCCCAATGACATAAGACTCTTCAATTATATCCCCCTAAGTGGTCAGATGGACTGTCCATTTATCAGCCCCTGATCACAAAAGGGTGTATTTATTCATAATCACTTTCATTGGATTGCCTGATTAAAATCTTCATATTCAAGACTGAAAACCAGATTAGTGAGATCACTCTAATTAACCTGTGAATTTGAACTGTGAATTTGAATGCTGTGTTTCCTGTTCCTGTTACAAGCAGAGTTTACAACAATTAAAATAAGTTAACAATAATGATCAAACTAAAGCTGGCAGAGGACTTTGCAGCACGGCATTTAAAACGGAAAACAGGAGACACTTCTTCACAAAGAGAGTCGTCACAATCTGGAACAAACTCCCCAGCGATGTGGTTGAAGCTGAAAATTTGGGAACATTTAAAATCAGACTGGATAGGATTCTTGGATCACTCAGTTATTAATGGACACCAAACAAGCACGGTGGGTTAAATGGCCTCCTCACGTTTGTAAACTTTCTTATGTTCTAATATAAATGCTGTAAATGCTGTTACCCACTAATCCACTACAGCAGACACCTGTATGTCTAATGGTTGACTCATGCAGTACTTTCAATTTGATTATTTTTTCCTCAGTTGATGACCCAAGAAAGTTTAATCCTGTACAGAGAGTTCTGTCAGTTTGTTTTCTGCCTTGACAGAGAAAATGCAGTTTCCCTCAGTAGTGCCACCTCTTCCATTCTCCTTGTGACAAAACATGAAAGACAACTGTAGAGATATGCATTTTCTCAATATATGTTACAAAAGACTGTGAGTATCCGATGGAGTCACATATCACGAGATAGGGCGATGTTATTTATCAGTCAGGGGAATGTCTTCTGGGATCCCAGTGCATACAGGAGAAACTGACTTCAAAATACACGTCTCTGACAATGCGAATTTGTCTTCCTGAGCTGGTGCAGGGTACATAGAACTGAGTTGGTTTGAATGGTAATTGGTTATGCCAACACTGGATGGCAAGCACAGTGTTTTTAGCAAGAGCTGCAATGGTCCTCCTTAGTATGGTATAGTTCTGCTGTTTGCACATTTTGGAAGACTCCTATAGCAGTCTACATTCATCTCAACTTATTACAATGGTCATTCTGAACAGACAAGATATTTAATAATATTTTTCAGTAGTGACGCTACACATTAAGTCAGTCTAGTTTTTAAATATGTCATGATCATTTCTCATTTTGATGTTATGCATTTACATATTAATTTTAGTTTTGAGACATTAAGGAACTCACAGTCATAAAAGCCACACAATTACTTTAAACTGGGTGCCTTTCCATCGGCTGATTTGTTGAACCATTACTGTGTCTATGACAAATGAAGACTAAATACTCATGATCTCACCTGAACATGACCATATTTAAATTCACTAAACATGCATGTGCAAACTTTATAAACCCTAAACAAATAACTCCATGAGAAACCTTCCAGAAACAGAGATATTGAGGTGACTGCATCTCAGGGAGTGGCCTATGTCCATGAAGGAAGAACTCTTTCTGCTCTCAGGGAAGAGGGTGTGTGGAAAATGTAGAATGACACAGTTGGGCCTAGCTTTGTGAAATACCTGGCCCAGTCAGCAAGGTCCAGTGGCTGCTGGTACTACATCTACACATTTATGAAACCAGTAGCAAAAGGATACTTCAGGTAACTTTCAAAAAATAATTTACATTTTTATGAGACCCCAGGATATAGTCCCACACAGGCTGATAGAAATGGTAATAGATTATTCATAAGGGTTACACATGAATGATTTCAAAATTGTACTTCAATAATTAAAAAAGGTTCATGTCCAAAACTTTTGGAATGTCATTAACGATGTCCATAACAGGTCAGACAAATTAAAGAAAACACACATAATAACACAAAGAAATTATCAAGAACACACATATTTCATATTTCTAAATGCTATTATCCTTTTCTTTTTGGTAATTTTAGAGTACAAAACTTCTCTGCTACACCACAACCTTAAACAGTCAAACTACATTACTATTAGGTTAAACTCTTTCCTTGCATTAGTGGACCATAACAAGTCCGCGTATTGCAAAAAATCAAAAGAAAACAATGGACAAGGGAACAGAAACTGTCTGTTTTTGCAGGGAAAGAGACAAGTAAGGCACTGAATCCTTGATAAAGTGTGGAGCCAACCAAAGAAGTGTGTGCCAAAGAGAGGTTATCAGACAGGTGAAAAGTCTTATGAAGTGCAGTTGCATGTTATGGAGTTTGTATCTTATTGAAGATTTCAAAAAGCAGTGGAGTTCAACATGGGGACACTGCTTCAGATGTATGAAGTGTGGAGTTCAGGTGGTAGATGCAGTATGCAAGGCAAAAAGGCTTACATCACAAACACAGAAGCCCATGCACACAGTAGGTTGACTAGATGTAAATGCCCGCTTAAGAACATTTCAACCACTCACTTTGCCCCATCCACACAATTACTTGTCTGGGTACAGAAGGGTACCACCTAACAAGTTTATATATACTAGTGAAATATTGTAAATGCACTGACAAAGTGCTCTAGCGATTGCAATACAGTAGGCGTTCAATGACACACCACTAAGGATACACCATTGGCTATCTTTCTACCCCATGTGAGCTACAGGACTATCCAGAATATATTACGATTTAATTTAAACTTACCAGAAATTTGGACATCCGGTTCCATTGGTGAAGGCTAGGTTACTTTGGAAATATATATATATATATATATATAAGATGAAGAAAAAAGCAGAATTGCATTGTGAACCATTCAGAGGACATCCAGGCCTTCCAAAAGTTGTGCATTTTCCGGTAAAACAGAAGAAATGAATTTGTCCAAAACCCAACCTAAAACACAGACTCCCAGACTCTGTAAGCAGCTGTAACCTGTAATTCATCAATGGCACTGCCAATTGCATGTGCACTTTTTGCTTTAAGAACTGTGAGACTTGGTCTTCTTTTTTTGTTAAGTGAAGGTCATTGCGGAATCCAAACATAATTGAAGCAAACACTGGAATCCTGTTAAAAACACAAGGTTTTGTTGTTGTTGTTTTGGTTTTGTCGGAACCCTCTCTGGCGTGGAGCAGATTCTGCACAGACTGAAGCTGCCAGGGAAGGCGCCCAACTTCTCTCAGCAGTTCACACTGTCTGTTGCCCCCAACGCATCGGTCATCTGGGTGTGGACCTTGTATGTGGTAATCAGCAAATTTAAGAATAAGCAAATAACTTGCCACCATCCAACTAGTAAGCATCAACAAATGCAAACCGCAAACTTTTTTTTTGGCATTTGTTTGCCTGCGATGCTGCTGGCAGTCCCTGGTCTTGAGAAACCTGACCCACTTTGAAGACATCCCCTTCTGTATTATTAACAAATATAGGCACAGGCTGCTCCTTGCTAATAAAAACAAGAGATATAAAACATTTGTGTCATCTGTGAGGTACAATAAGTTGCCTCTCTTTAAAAAAAATTGTAGGTGTACACGTATCATTAGTATGACGGCACATCTCTTTGTTAAACTGATCGTGCCCCCCGCCCTCTACTCCCTAATTTTTTTCAAAGTTGTTTTTTGTTTTTTTGGTTTGGTTTTGTTTGTTTTTTTAGTCTTGAAGCAGACATCCTACACCCTTGGTATTTTGATTTCCTTAGCGCAAAGCCGAGCAAGCAGACAAAGAGAGCTGCGATAGAACCGTGCCAAGTCTTGCCTGCCTTTTTTCCTTTCCTCTCTCCCTCTCTGCTCTCTCACAGCATGGCAACCTTCCCAAGCAGCCTTGGCGGAGCTCCAGCCGGTGCCAGCCTGTCTGTGTATATGTCCCCAAAACGAGCCGATTCGGGCAAATTAAAAGAAACAGAAACAAAAAACATAAATAAATAAATAACCCTCTCTTCTGTTCACCACCACTCCCTGGCACTACAATACTGTCTTCATCTTCTCGGTTTCCCCACCCAGACACACACATATACAGTTACCACTATCACTGCCAGCTCCCCCTCCCCTTCCCTTCCCTTCCCTTCCCTTCTCTTCCCTTCCCTTCCCACCCCTACCAAATGTACAGGGGTTTCTAAACGTTTCATTCAGTCACTTACTACTAGTCTCCTATATGTCTTTAAAGTGAACAGTTTCGCAAGTCCTGCAGTCGTTTAGTTATGCATTGCCAGGAGATCTATTCACTGCGTGCCAAACACGGCACCTCCTGTGGTTCAGGGAAATCTCAGTGCCCGCATTGCCCGTGCCAACTATCCCAGGCACCCCCACCCCCAAACAAGCATGCCCATCTACCCACCCACTCTATAGTGTAGTCTTATGGGATTCATCTAAGTGTGGCAGATGCGTAATTATTTCTATTGAAAAAAGAGAAGAGCAAAACCATTTGATTGGTTGTTAATTCTTCTTAAAGGCATTTGTTACTTTATCTGAAAGATTTCCTTTGGCGAAGGTACATTAAAGGGAATGTTCTACTATCTAGTATCCTTATGCAATATTTCCACTATAGATGGATTTTTTTTTAAATTTAACATTGGCTTGCTCCTCCTGCTCACTATCGATTGGTTAGCAGAGTAGGTGTATATTATTAACATGTGTTAGGAGATGAGTATACGCATGTAATGCTAGCAGTGCATCATGTAATAGCACAGCCCACCGCAATCCAAGTGAATGAACAGCTTTTCATGTTGCTTGGTCATAGAATGATCTACACAAGAATGATGACATCGAATACTACCAGGGCTCACTCAGAAAAGTGAAAATCACTGCAATGGATTTTTTTTCTTTCTTTCTCCAAAATACAAATGTTCAAAATCATGAGTCAAGAAAATAATTGACAACATTTTAAGTATCTAATTTTCACAACCAGTAGATTGACTTCTACTCAAGCCTTGACAAAGATGAAAGAAAGAACTTGATGAATGCCACATCAAATGAACAGAGCTTAATTGCAGGTTGCCTTGGTTCTCTGTCCTCTTATTCGATTAATTTGAACAGTACTGCTCAAGCCCTCCGTTAGTACCAGGGGTTATGATTCTTTTAAATTTTCTGAAACAACAAATTAAACATGAAAACAGGACACCACTGAAATTCACCACCACAGAGCATGCATGGAAAGAGCCGAGGCAGGGTATCTGTGGGAGGGATAACTCTGAGAGGAATGGAAGACTCTGTGAGTGTTTAACTTTTATCTTAAGAAATTAAATTAGTACAATTAACCAAAAGCATCAAACACTCTGTCGATGCTCAATAAGCCATCAGACGATGTCTGCACAGTAGGTTGTGGTCTCAACAGATTGAGCCAGTGGATATATTTCAGAAACACTGCAGTAGATGTATGAGTACTGATAGGATCCTGATGATGTAACTCCTAACACCTTCCTAATAGCTCACACTCTATCCTCATGAAACAGCCATTCTGAAATTAGGGAACACTACGTTAACAAAAATCTTGGGAAAACAAATCTTTGGGGGCCAATCGGTTTCAAATCTAGTGTCATAAAATAACAATATAACCCAGAAAGTTCCCAAGGGTTCCTCCAGCTGAAGCCTCTACTCAGATTGCCAGAACAACTAATTAGACTGGAAATGCGTGGCTGAAATCCAGTGTGTGCCATTTGCTCACTGTGGCTGAGGCAGCTCAAGAATAAGAATTTCAGGTGTGAAGGAGGCTGGCATCAACATAGGGATCTTGGGACTGAGTCGTGTCAGTCCTCTGCTTGACACCGAAGCCCTGCTCTTTGTGTAGCAGCATCGAAATGCAATAAGAAAAGTGAAGGGGTTGGCAGAGCACTTGTCTGCAAGGCCATTTTGACAGATTTCCTCTTAGCTGGAAACCTGTTTTAGGATTTTGTAAAGCCTAGATCCACACTGAATGTTTGAGCTCTTCGAAATCATCACTTTTAAGTGTCAATCTGTGACTTCCTACTTCCACTGTTTGTCACTCTAGAATACGTTTATCAGCTTCAAGGCAGTGGTAGATTTATTATTTAAGGACTTGTACAAGTTTAAATAAGTTTTCTGGACTCTTCAGGTTGATACCTAAAGGCTTTCAGTCAAAAGTTATCCTTAAAACCTGAACTAAGAATACACAAGTGGTAATTTATCCAAATCAAACATTTTAAAGAGAAACAAAATTCTAAAACATTAAACATTTAGAAAAAATTGAGAATGTGCAAGAGGGAATGCTCAGAAATTTCTACTTCAAAGATGCATCTTGGGAATTTTACAGGCTCATGAAATTAACACTACAAGCTAAGGACTGGAATCTCAGACATTTGAATGCATGTACAGTACTGCATACAGCTCTGTGAGGTAGAGGGCCTTCAATTCATTTGGGCCCTCTGACAAGAACACAATTTTGTTCTGTCAGCTCTCCATTATTATGCTAAAACAGTTGCATGGCTGGTTGCAGTTAATAGGGAGTTAAAGCACAAAGTCAAATGTCGTTTTGAAGGACAAAAGAATAAACTTTATAGCAGATTTTAAGTCTCAAAGGTTGGGAACAACATACAGCATAACCATAAGTATAGTACATGAGACTAACCTACAATTCCATATTATTATCGACATACTGTAGTAGTGATATGAAATCAGTCACACCACTGTGATTATACAATGGTGGTGTGAGGACCAGAGGGGAGATACATATAGAACTGATAAGAAGCATAAGTAATAGCTTGAGACTAAAATAATATTTTTGGTTATTAATGATTCTAGTTGGCTAAATCTCACTCAATGGAAATAATATAGGGTTGGTTAAAATGAAATCAGAATTAAGGCTTATGTTAAGAACTTCAAATATCTTAAAGAAGGTCCTTTTTTCCCCAAAGGTCATTTGACTATTTTATAAGCATAATTTCTGTGAGACAGACTAAAACACAGACACAGTGCAGCTTTCCATTGTTGCAATACAATGTTTATGGTTAATTTTGTTAGAGACTAACCCATACTTACATATCTGAAAAAACAGACCTGTTGTCCCTGGTATGAAAAAATAAATCCACTTCATATTGAGTCAGAAAATGTTTCACCCTTCATAAGCTGTGACCTCAAATTTAGTCCTTAAGAATGTCTTGAAACAAGTGGGCTGCCCACTGTGTATCTCGCCTGGTCTCTTTTTCGAACCGTTCCCTGGCAACATCCCAGCCCCCCAGTACAGTTCTGTTGCCAAGGGGAAGCCTTTGGAGGCTGGTGGCAGTAATCAGCCCACTGCAGTCCTGTGGGGTGTATCTGTGCACGCCTGCTCTGCTTCATGCCATTGCACAGAGCTGCAATGTGAGGTGCATCTTAAACAGCCCAACACAGCTCTGGGGACCTCACTCTTTCAGTTGAGCAGGGAGAAGAAGGAAGAGAAAACACACACACACACAAAAATACCCCTCTAGGAAAGGCTCTGCTGAAACTCAGTTTGATCACCTGATACAGTACAAAGCACACTTTTTTTGCAGTTGATTCTCACAACCTTAGAAACAGATTTCCCATTTGTAAGTTTACCCCAGCTTGCGTAAGATGTCTACTGCTGGGGCCTGCACAGTTGAGAGTCAGATCTCTCTGGGATTTAATATAAACCATTTATTTCACTTTCATTTTGCTTGCTGTTTTAAAGGAAGACCAAAACACTGAAGGTACCGCACTGTGTTTTTCCCTAATCGATATGTCTTAATACATCCAGCTGCTGTTCAGACAGCAAGCCTACAGCGTGACATTATCTTTCTTTCTTTGTGTACGTCCACTAGGTTTGCCGATCTCCATCACTGCAGCCTCAACTACGCTTTCTTGTAAATTTCCACTTTATGTAACAGTACTTGTGTCAGCTGTTTCTTCAACACTGCAGAAAGTTTGCATATTTATGGTGCTTCTTATCCCAAACTGAAAGGAAACAGTATTAAAGTTTAATGCAAATGCAGTGTATAATACTACATTTTTTAAATTAAACCCTGAAAATATCTGATGTTATGCATCAACTTGCTTTAAACATCACAGAATTGCATTAAGCAAAGGAGTGTTTTCCCTACAGGTTTCAGTTTGTGCTGAGGCTCATTTGTAGAGAACTGAATGATACAGTTATAATTACTGGAGTAACATGGGATTTGTGCTATAACTTCAGTATTTGTGTAACCATATAACTATCAAAATACTTATTGAATGGTTATAAGGGTGTGTGTGGGGAGGGGGGTAAATCTTGACTTTTTTGTAGGACAATTAAACATCCCTTCATAACAATAGATTCATCAAAGCTGTGGTGAAAAAACGAATTGAAATACAATAAAAAGAAAAACTGTTTAAACAATTATTTTAACTGCAAATGTCAGCGAATGTTAAATATGTAGTACTTAGTAGTAATTTGACAGTTTGAAAAATCTTATATACATAAACATTATGTCACAAAATCTCTCTCTATGCAATATATACAGTATATTTTATATTTATATCTATGTAATAAAGGCATTAAGGTATACAAAGGCATAAAGGTAAAGGACGGATTATTATTCATGTTATCATTGTTTCAGAATATGGGTTTAAAGTGTATAGTTCACTTGATAGGAGGGTGACACTTATGGATAAGTTGACAATGTACTTGATGATTTCAATTTCATTTGAACATTTTTATTAATTGCATATTATGATATGATATGAGCCACTGGAAGTGGCTTTAGCATTCTTTACCTTTCGTTTTGACAGTATTAACAAGCAACTATATGCATTAGTTGAACAGTGAAATCATCCAACCAGGCACTTTTTCAAACAGTTTTTTTTAATATAATCGGTTGTTATGCCAAATGCCACCCCTGCCAAATTGTTTTGTTTGTATTTGGCACAAAAGGTGCCATATACTGTCTCCTCTGCTAAAAAGTGTTTCTTAATATTTTGAAAATTATTATATTCTAAATTACATAGGACAAACATAGCCATACATTTGGTAACACTATACAATGCATTTTGATGCCGTATTTAGAATTCTGTATCACCAATGTAATTTTTTGATAATTGAAACACAAATATAATTTTACCATGCCTAAAAAGACATTTTTATATGCTGTTATTCATTGTTAAGTATGAATTTGAAATGTTGCTTCCATTGCTTACTCGTGCTGAGACAAGGGCACATGTGGACGCACTCAGAGGTCTAACACCTGGAGCTGTATTTATAGTGAACAAGCCAACACATTTCCATTTCAATGTGCTTCTAGTCATGTGTTTTGCGCTTTGAGATTCTGGTTAGTTAAAGATGAAAAACAGCTCTTGGGGGCCTGTAGGTAGGAGGGAAATGGTTTTGTTGTATTCATATGTGGTCTATCATTTGATATTTTGCGATATGAATGTAATTGAGCAGACATTGCTTCTATAGATCAGTGCTGGAAATTATTTGAAAAGAGCATTTCAAGGATGCTGTTAATAAATAAGAACTAATTATGTTCTAAAACAGATGTTGGACTCCTGTTCTGTTTATTCTGTCGGAATGCTAACAGAAGCTCAATAAAGGGTCTTTTGAACAGTAATGCCATATGTGAAGAATGATGCAACATTATAACTTCATTCCGAGATGTCACAGGGACCTTCTGACAAAAGCAAAACAAGTAAAAATTGTTACTATAGGCAGACATTATTGTCATTGGTTGTCTTGATTCTGTTTTTAACAAATGTTGGCTCTAATACATTGTGTGTTTCTAATACATTGTGTGTCATTTCAGAAATCATCACATTTTCATTGTATGATGATGTAATTCACAATTGCAGTGGCAACTAAGGTGTTTTCGATTGTCATGACTTGAAGTTACAAAATACCTAATCATCCTTTTCTGACTAGAGTGGTTATAGAAGAGATTATATTTTTGAGATGAGCATGTGTTACACTTAAATTGATATTTATTTAACAACTTGAATGTCTAATTGTTTCATAATTACTTAATGGCCTGTTCTCACCAACTCGTTCACTCTACTCTGGCGAGGTGGTATAATAGTGTCGTTTTGCCAGCTGGGACACAGTAAGACACTAACAGACACAAAGACACTGACAAACACATGCACACAGAGCCGTGCTGAAGAAGTAAAGTAAGTGGGTATATTATATGGGCCAAAGATAAGGTTACAACACCATTGTCCCCTATGAGTCTTTTTGCTACTACATTTTTAGTCACTTAAGACACTTTTTTATGCCGTGTGGCACGTACATACTATAACTTCCATTAACATACATATTAAATATTATGCAAAATGTACTCTCACAAGCAAATATTACTTATTATTATTATTATTATTATTATTATTATTATTATTATTATTAAAGGCGCTGTATACTACTTTCTTGCAGTGTCAGATTAGTCGTTTGTGGGAGGAAAAAGTGCGCATGCGCAACAGCAAGCAGTTCGGCAGAGGCAAACATCAATCAGCAGGGTGTTCACATCAGGAAAGCTTTGAGTTAGAGACCACTTGACAAATAAAACAACCAAACAGATAGTAAGTATACTTAAGAATGTATCGCAATAAATGGCAACGATATCATGAGCGTCTGTTCTCTTTCCCTTTGCAGTGCATGAACAGCGAGTCTGCAACGTGCATAGTTACGTAAGGGTGCGCTGTGAGGGATTCGTGCTTGTGAAACACATAAAAACTCATTTCCTACCCGACACTTGCACCCTGTCGCTCCTGCCCGGTAGAGCGCTGTCCCGGGTCGGGAACTGCAGTTTCGAGGACATGTCGCCCATTCGGCTGTACGTGAAATGACGGCAAATTAAAAGTAGCCGCGCCGGAGCCACCATGCAGCTCAGAGCAGACGACACCGCAGCGACCTCTCTGACCCTTGACAAGTTACACAACGGCGCTGCAGGAAGTGAGCTGCACCTTGGATATAGTTGTGAGATTGCATTGTTTTTCAGAACTGTAGCAGACACAAGCACACATGTATGACCTCGCCCTTTCCACTAAGTATTTGTTATGGTTGTCCATTTATTATAATTATGATGATACCGATTTGAATGTGTTGATACAGCTGAACTGGGGTGTTGTGTGTTTATTAAACAGTATTTTCCCAGTGTGTGTGTAGTAAAAGTTATGATATTTTGACATAAATCATGTTACTGGATAATGCCTCAGTAGACAAACATTTAGCCTACATATGTTGGAAGAGCTTCAGTTCAAAATGCAGGTAGTAGCATTATGAAGACGGCTTAACATCACAAGTAGCTTTACAGTAAATCTAATTAAACAAAGGCAGGAAGCAGCCTTTTAAGAATAATGAAAATACACACTTTACATTTCACAGAAATCAGAGCCAGCTTCGTTGGCATCACTGACCTGCCTGTTATCCTTGCAGGTGGATAATAGAGGCTTCACATTCTGTTGAATTACAAGAACATTGTTAGTCTGTTACCATATAAGAAACAGAGACACATATTTTAGAGACATTTACTGGAATCCACAGACAATCAATAATTACAAGTATCACTAAAGTGTAAAAGCAGACTAAGATTGCTTTAAAGGGCCATTTGCAGCTAAGTGCCCAGTTTAAACCTGAGATTTCCAGTCTCAGCATGCATGCTGCAGTGAGTAAAAGCCTTGGTTAGAACTAATAGAATCCTCCATCACATTCTTGAAAGGAATAGCCTAAACATCCCATTTCAGATGTTGCATCACTTTCAGGGCTTTAACCACTGGCCATTTTAGAAGCATAGGTTAGGATGCTCATCAATCATTCTTAAAACTCTTGCTTTAATGCAATTCCCTTCATTTCCCAGTGTCGTTGCAAATCTGATCATTTTTCAACAGTTGTTTGTGTAATATGTCGACCTCAGAACAATTATTAGGGGCAAGTTAGCAAGGCTTTCCTTTTTTAAGATACAGAGGAAGCATTGCACCATTTTTGTCAAGAATATCCCATGCTAGTGAAGAACATCTCTGGGTAGAAAATAAACACTTTTCAACTTCGTGTAATTTTGTGCTATACTAGTGGTAATAAAGATTATGTTTGAAGTGTTTCTTCTGAACACAAGTGTTTTTGTTACAGTTGCATAGTTTGAAGTTGTGTGTCCTCCAAAATGCAGTGATTAGATAGAGCTTCTACTAACCCTCTATGAAGCCAAAAGCATCAGCAAAAGATAACAATGCACTGAATGTTTCTTTACATTTCAAACACCATATTTTGGTGTTTGGCATCTTGGAGGAAGACTATCTTTTATGTAAGAGACAGTTTTGTATCCAGAGACATTTAATAAGCAACAGCCCTGAAGGTTTTACCAAGTGGCATTCAATCGAAGCTTGTCTGTAATTCTCATTTTGTTGATGGACAACGGCCTGGGAAATTATTCTTAAAATAGCCATATATATTGTTGTACCATATGGAGTACAGGCAGGAACAGTTCAGTCATTTATTAGTGTAAGAGGTGGGTTATTGGATTAGTTTCCACAGGAACAAACAAACGAGCCAGGTTGACATAAAAAATAAAAGCACAGAAGGAATCATATAATGCAGCTGGAGATAGTCTGGTATATTAAACAGGTTTAACCATGTCCAAATTCTCCAGACTCAAGATTGCAGATACATTTATAAGCACCTCAGCACAGATACAGGGTGTGAACTCAGTTTGATGCTCTGAGTGTTAATGTACAAACCCTTATTAGTCTATGGTCACACCCTTTGTTGCACTGAAAGCTTTTCAGAAGTGTACATCACATTTCAGTATGGTGCCTTGTGTCTTTTCAGAAAAGGGGCAACTTGATCAAAAATCATCAGGAAAATGTTTTATTGTATGCCAGCAAGAGAAGTATTGGAAGCAAACAATATATAAACAAAATAACATGAATAACAAATCACAATTGTTCAATTTTAATGCACCTGAGAAAAAAACAATTCCTTTACAGCTTATGTCTAACCCACATAGAACTGAAACATACAAAAACGTCACTAACAGCCCACAGCTAGAATGCAGGATCTCTTTACATATAATGGGACGCCCCTCCTTCATACAATTTTTGGAATGGTTACAATAATAATAATAATATTTCAGGTAATTATAAAACCAATACATTCAATGGTATCATGTTGCATCTCCATCACAGTACATTTTTAAACAGGTATAATTTCATTAAAATTGAGTAATAAAGGATTTAAACAGCCCCCCCCTTCTTCTAACACAAAATTGGCCATCACTAATAAACCGCCGATCTAAATGGTGTCAATCGCGCTCCCTGAAACAGTGCCTTAAATTGGCCTGTTTCAAAATATAAATGCCTGAATAAAAACGTATTCTTTTGCTGAGGTAAAATATTCTCCATTTCACTCAAAATAACAGGTAAGAACATATATGTTCTGTATACATTTACATGATCACAAAGTAACCATTATTTACAACCATGTAACAGTTTTTATATTCGTTAAAGCGCAATCCTTTAAATTAGTCCTCGTATTTTAAAGTGCACAAACAGTGAAATAAGTTTATTTATTAACTGAAGGACGGGTCCATAACACCGGCAAGATAGAAGTGTGCCGCTGGGCGACTTCACCTCCTTCACAGGGGCAATTGTACTACTCTATTATTAGCTATGGGGGTGTACAGTTTCTGAACACTACTTCCACGGTGTTGCCGCTAAGCTACATATACTTTATGTTTAAGAGAAGTATACATATAAGTTCTTTCTTTCTGTTACAATCAATTCAAAATCACTGATTTTGCCCTACAGAAATGTCTGTAAAAATCATCACTGCTAACCTCTTCTTGGGAGAGTAGTACCCCGATTGTGGCTCATTCCAAATATCGGTTGGACAAGCAAAGAGGCAAAAGGCTTTGATAGTACCTAACTCTCAACCGCCAAGGTGACTGATTTACTGACAGACATGTTTAAGTTCCTTCCAATTGTCCATCCACAATGACCAGTGCCAGTGACTAGAGTTTTCAGTGTAAGGGTTCAACTTCAATGAGCTCTCATTCAGACTGCCACCGGCTTCTCCCTCTGTGAAGTGTATGGAGGCAGTCCTGGTATCCCTGTGAATTCTCAAAATCAGACTGCTCTTATCTGAAGATCCGAATGACCACCAGGAAGGTGCCGGTGCACATCTCCAACATTAGCATACAGGTGAATGACAAGAAGACTCATCTCCGAGAGAACATAATTTCAGAGACAATGGGAGTAAAACTTCACATGCGCTTGTTTTTGGGGGCACAGCAGAAATGGGAGGATGATCTAAGAAAGGATGATTCAAGAATAAAGAGGGAGGGGGCGTAAAACTGCCAGCTCACCTACACTGCATGTGAGCCACGCTGTTCTTGCTCCATTGCACAGGCGGGTCTGTGAGGCATAAAGTTCGGCAGAGCTCAATGGCCACAACACAGTACGGTCGACCCTGAGAACAGCACATGCATTTGGCCAGAGAAGGGGCCTCAGATGGACTTTGATGATAAGACTGAGTGGGGGTGGGTGAAGGGGGTTGGGGCTTAGCCAGGCCAGTCCTTCTGAGCAAAAGTGTCAATGCACACTAGACAGGGTACAGAGAGGCACATGGTTGCCAGGCAGTCCAGCTGATCTTGGCCTTCAATGAGCAGAGCTCGGTCTCCATGTCCAGATCGCAGCTCTTGCAAGGGAGGGGGCAGGGAGAGGTGGAGGAAAACTATCAGGAGGAAGATGGAAAGGGAGCTTCCTGTCTCCAACATTTCTCAGGCAAGTGCAGTCTATACTCATGCAAATGGACTGCTTGATGGTACCCAGGTGGCCATCTTCTCCCCAAAGTGAGAGCTGTTACTGTGTGACAGGAGGGCTGGACGGGGGGTCTCCCAGTGTGCCCCTCCATAAAGCTGTGGGTCAGAGCAAAGAGGCATCTCCTGGAACTCTGTGAGACCACTGAGGCAGGTGCAAGAGAGTGTGAGGCGTAGGGTTGCGGGCCCAAGGAGTCTCCTGTCTCTCATTTAAAGAATATTTGTTAATATTTACAGCAAGAATATAATGAGAACTGTACAGAAGACCAAAAGGTTGGGTATAACTAGTATTTCCACAAATGTATACAAGCACATGGACAATTTGGAATATGCAGGCAGTCTTATATTACTCCTGCTAGAGGAGTCAGGGGTGCACTTTGCCACGCTGTGGGAGTATTCTAGGAAAGCATTGACACAGTATTAGACAACAGTAGTAGCTTCTGTTTTTTTTTTTGTTTTTTTTATAATTATTACTAATATTATTTTAAACTTCATAATCTTTTGTCAGCATTTATAAGCATCATTTATACTTTGGTCACATTTCCCTTCAAAATCTGAATTACAAGCTTTTACTTGATGGTGTTTTGTTTGTGTGTTGTGTTTGTTTAACCTTGATGATTTTGTGTTCAACAAAATATGAAATTGCCAACGAGCATGGGATTTTATTTGAATATATCTCTATGAAAATAGCAATAAAGCAAATCTGTTATTTTTGTTCTAGTGTTTACCAGATTATAAGCTTTGTGGATACAATGCATTTCAACTGTTTAGGTAAATCATGCTCTGTTTGGCATCTCAACTCAAAACTAGATGGTTTTGACCATTTCTTGACGTGTAAAATATTTTTTATATATATGTATATATGTTTATATATATATGTTTATATATATATATATATATATATATATATATATACACACTCACCTAAAGGATTATTAGGAACACCTGTTCAATTTCTCATTAATGCAATTATCTAACCAACCAATCACATGGCAGTTGCTTCAATGCATTTAGGGGTGTGGTCCTGGTCAAGACAATCTCCTGAACTCCAAACTGAATGTCTGAATGGGAAAGAAAGGTGATTTAAGTAATTTTGAGCGTGGCATGGTTGTTGGTGCCAGACGGGCCGGTCTGAGTATTTCACAATCTGCTCAATTACTGGGATTTTCACGCACAACCATTTCTAGGGTTTACAAAGAATGGTGTGAAAAGGGAAAAACATCCAGTATGCGGCAGTCCTGTGGGCGAAAATGCCTTGTTAATGCTAGAGGTCAGAGGAGAATGGGCCGACTGATTCAAGCTGATAGAAGAGCAACTTTGACTGAAATAACCACTCGTTACAACCGAGGTATGCAGCAAAGCATTTGTGAAGCCACAACACGTACAACCTTGAGGCGGATGGGCTACAACAGCAGAAGACCCCACCGGGTACCACTCATCTCCACTACAAATAGGAAAAAGAGGCTACAATTTGCACAAGCTCACCAAAATTGGACAGTTGAAGACTGGAAAAATGTTGCCTGGTCTGATGAGTCTCGATTTCTGTTGAGACATTCAGATGGTAGAGTCAGAATTTGGCGTAAACAGAATGAGAACATGGATCCATCATGGCTTGTTACCACTGTGCAGGCTGGTGGTGGTGGTGTAATGGTGTGGGGGATGTTTTCTTGGCACACTTTAGGCCCCTTAGTGCCAATTGGGCATCGTTTAAATGCCACGGCCTACCTGAGCATTGTTTCTGACCATGTCCATCCCTTTATGACCACCATGTACCCATCCTCTGATGGCTACTTCCAGCAGGATAATGCATCATGTCACAAAGGTCGAATCATTTCAAATTGGTTTCTTGAACATGACAATGAGTTCACTGTACTAAACTGGCCCCCACAGTCACCAGATCTCAACCCAATAGAGCATCTTTGGGATGTGGTGGAACGGCAGCTTCGTGCCCTGGATGTGCATCCCACAAATCTCCATCAACTGCAAGATGCTATCCTATCAATATGGGCCAACATTTCTAAAGAATGCTTTCAGCACCTTGTTGAATCAATGCCACGTAGAATTAAGGCAGTTCTGAAGGCGAAAGGGGGTCAAACACAGTATTAGTATGGTGTTCCTAATAATCCTTTAGGTGAGTGTATATATGTGTGTGTGTGTGTGTGTGGTCATTTCACAAGGACCAGAAGTTATTTATTTAATCAAATAGTTGGTGAATTTCAACCACGTATGGGTGTCCATGTTTGACACAGATTTACTCTAGATGACATAGATGCCGTTTTTTCGCTGCCTTACTAGGACACTGAATCAGTAAGCTTTATCCATGACAATATAAATTGTAGGTCAGCACAAAGGGGGTAGATTTCCGAGCTTTTCTTTAGCATAGACCCGGGCCATCTGGAGATCCTGCGTGTCGAATCTGTTTGTGCGGGACACGCGTTGGCAGACGAGCGCATTGTAAGCGCGGCGAGGAGGATCAGCAGCCTGTGCTGACCTCACACCGCACGGCTCATACCGCACAATAGCGGATCCAGACAATGCGCCGTGTGCCAAACGTCATAACCGTTTCAATTACTCGGTTTAAAAAGCCTGCCTTCAGACACATTAGGATACATTTTTTGTTCTGATGCTACCCATATACAAAGGGCTTGTACCGCTCACGTAGGATTATTCTTTTGTTGAAAGAGACAATAGGGCAAAAATAATAATTCAAATCATGTATCCTGCCGTTTCTTGTCCGCCGCGTATTAGTATGACCTCCCAGTCTAGGCAAAATAAATACGCCCTTTTCATATTTTATTTTATTTGAATGGTGTGTATGGAATAGGTTATAGCCTACACCCGCAGCATTTGATTTCATCCAATATTTGGTTTTATCCAGATATTTTTTCATGCGCGTAATCAGATGTATTTTTGCTTGAAGGCAATTAAAATATATTGATTGTGTGTTTGTGTTCTGAAGAGTTATTTTGTGAATGAAACAAACGCATTTCAGTGGTTTAACACAGGGCAGGGGGGTTGGTGTGTCCGCACAGATGATGTGCCATATGGAGCACAAGGATTACACGCAATCCGATTTCTAATAATTATATATATATATATATATATATATATATATATATATATATATATATATATATATATATATATATATATATATATATAATGAATGTTTAATATGTTTGTTAAACATTGCTGTCATCTGTTTTTACTCGGGTGCGCTTATAGTGCTTTGTAACGTACCGGTGTACACAATCTCTATAAAATTATTGTCCAGGCTGATTTAAAAAATGAAATATTCTTATAATACCCCCCTCTTCTGCAATCTAATCGTTGTCAATTATTTTATCGGTGGATGTCAATAAAAATACAATTCCAATAAATGGGTAAAGCACTAACGCAATATACAGATCTGAAAATTCAATGCCATCTGTAGGCTATTTTATTCCTGTCAGGGTATCGAAACAGTGTTTTAATTTCGCAGTTTTAACAATATCACCTTGATGCACTGTTGGTTGAGATTTAAACAGGCACCTTCGTTGCGTAGGACAAAATGTACAGCTGTCTGGAGACCACGGTTCTCTAAGGGCATCCAATCCCACCCAAGGTTAAATGCAGATCGGGGTAATCCCCGCTGATTTAGCTGTCAATCGTGGACAGTAGTTTCATCATCTTTTTTTCCATAATCCTTGAGGTACATCTATAAATAAATAATAATCAAAATGTTTTTTGTTTTTTTTAAATGAACGTCAAAGCTGGGAGTGGAAGACGTGCGTATAATGGTATGGACTAGAGCAGAGGGGTGGGGGGAACTGGATGGTCCCATTTCAATATAACAATTAAGTAAACCTACCAAAAGCATCACTATTTTTTCTCCCGAATAATCTTTGAAAGAAAAAAGAGTGGATGAAGAGCGCACAAGGAGTACAGTGACTCAGATTAGGTTGGGTATGTGATAAATTGGGATGCTCTCCACCTCTTTCTCACAGCCCTGCTTGCATCAGACCTTTTTACATGACAGTCCCTGCTCTGGCTCCTGACTGTAAATTGCAGCTCTTCTTTTTTTTCCCCTTTTGCTTTTTGTTATCCGTAGACTCCTGTTTGTATTACGCTTTTGATCAAGACTTTTTTTTTCCCATTTGCATTTCCTTTAAAAGGCTCTGGTCCTTTGTAATCCTGTAGGTGGAAATGAATTGGTTTCTGTTGTCTGCATCAAGGCTTTTATAATATTGGGCATCCATTTTCCATTTTTTAGCTACAGATTGTAAGAATCTCTTTTGGTTAAAGGATTTTTATTCTACAGCATGGAAGCAGACCTCTGTTTTTTGTATAACTGGATACAGGTGGACTGTTGTTATTTTTGATGAAAATGTTATTTGGTTGCAAAGACCCCTGGAATTATTCTGTAAGTGGCTCTGTGTGTTGTAAATCATTATTTACAGAAAAACAATGTTGTTGTTGTTGTAATTGTAATTATGAGTACCATTGTTATTTAAACAATTTGAATAGGACATAGGTGACATGGACGTTATCCTTTGTATTTGTGAAAGAGCATTAATGTTCATCGATAATTAAACGTTGACAACTGAATCTTGACATTTCGGGAGATTTGCTGTGTTGTGTATTCATTGGTCTTAAAATGAGACCCGTTTTGTGTTTACCTGCGGTGTAAGCACTTTGAATGGCATTTCTTTCTTGGTTTGTATATTATAGGGAAACCTTACACCAGTGCTGCCCTAGACATGTAACACTTCGATGTATTGGGATATAATTTCAACATATCAGATTTTGTCTTTTTTTTTTTCCCTCAGCCACTATGATGCCTTTGGTCATTTTGTTTCCTTTCACTCTGTTTTCCCCCCTTCTCCCAGTATACGTCGTCCCTTCACGATGCAGGTGCTTAACGCACCCCCCACCCCCTAACACACACCCCACCCCCACAAAAAAAAAAAAAAAGATCGAAGGGATGTCTCTGGTTCAGCCTAACAGTTTTTCCCCCCTTCTCTTACCTCTGCTGCATTTTGCATGAGCTATCTAGGTCATTAGCATTTTAGCGTATGCAAGACTTGACAAAGCTGATGAGAAGCCAGATGGGCCCTCTTCTATTTTTTGTATCACTGGGGAGTTGAGCAAAAGGACTGACTGCGGCAAGCCAGGAGGTTTTTTTATTCCTATCACTCGGGCCTGTCGTTGCACCACCACAAGACCGGGGTTTCCACAACGTCCTAAGGAAATAAAACAAACAAGCTGCACAAGTCGTTACCAGAATAGGTAATGTAGAATAAGATGCCTTCTCTGTGTTGTTTTTAGTTTATTATTATTATTCTGATTATTAATTGACGTTATTTAAATATTTTCTACTAAGTGTATGTATGTATTATTATTATTATTATTATTATTATTATTATTATTATTATTATTATTAGAGTAGTAGTATTAGTAGTAGTATCATTATACATGTCTAGTTGTACAAACCCATTGCTTTGCTGTTTGGGTTCTTGATGCAACCCCAAGTGGAGGAGGACGTTGACATGTTGGTGCAAGATCGCTGCTCAAGGAGGCTGCAGTTGCCCTGTGATTGTGGTAAAACCCGAAGGGGCCCGACTCTCCTCGTGTTCACAGCGGACCTTGATTTAAATGTCCATACAATTAAGGCACGCGGTGAATGCCAAGAGAGGGGGCACATAGCATCAATGTAGCAGATCTGTTGTCTGCGTCTGAAATGGGCTCTGGGTGGCACAATAATCTGTGATATTCATTCATTCAGTATTAGTCTGGGAAAGTAGGCTACTTCTTATATGTGATATAGTCTGTGTTGGACAAACTGCTATTGTCAGTCTCCCTGCACCGTCTTCAGTCCGGAGAGCGCAGTCAGTAATACTATAGGATACTGTATTTACAACCGTTGAACATTTTGCATGAAATGCGTAAAAAAACAACCCAAAACATGATTGTATATAGCAGGTGCATTTTTTAAAAAGCGCGCTTCTATATAATTTATATTATATGTATTATAAATTAAAGTACATTTCTAGAGCTAAAGGTGCAATATATAGAGCTGTATTTAAATAAGAGATTGTGCACACATACGTGTAATAAAACTACATTAAGCCGAATTGCCATGAACAGTGGAGCCAGTTTTTATCCTAAAAAATAGCACAAACAAACAAAGGCGAAATGTAGACAATGTAATCAGCCGGAGGTAGCCTTAGGATTAATTAGAATGAGATTCATAATAAATAGTATAATATATGTATACCCTATGCATGAAACAATAATTGCTTGCGGATTGCAGACTCACTACTTCGACGTTTAACCTCATATAATACTTTTGTAAAACCGAGGTTGATACCGGAAAACATAGCCTAATTAAATAAAACAACAACACGCTCTTGTATCGTGTGAAATACAGCCTAACATAAAGTGAAGAACATATGCACGCAAAAACAGACGAGACCAGGAGCAGTTGATGCTCTACAGTCGTGCGTCCTCCCCGTGTTCGCGACTGAGGCCTACAGACGGCACGCACCCTGGCTGTGAAGAGCAGGCTGCTGGATTCAGGGCTCACATGGACCTGCCCAGGCGTTATGTATCAATCTCTATACGAATACGCTACACAGAATAGCAGCCCAGGTTACTGAGCTCTCCGTGCTTTGTGTAACATGTACAGGAATTAAAAGTGATGCGACGGCCTTTCAAAGGACACTATCGCCTTTATACTGGACAGACTGCAGTAGGATGCTTTTGTGTTTTCGCAGGCATTTACATATTTGTAATACATGTTTCCATTTGAATGACTGTAACGAATATCCCATAATAAAACCATATATTTATATTCTTTTTTTATAGCATTAAGAACATTTTTTCTCTGAAAATAAACAGAATTTGAAGTCGTCCAGCCTAATTGAATATCCAGTCCTGACTTATTTATTATATTATTTAGTAAAACATTTCGTGGTTGAGTGTTGTATAAAGGTGCCCACTTTTTACATCTCAATAAATGCATATATATTCAGGTTGAACTTGTATGAAATCTGTGGTCATTATTTTGGTGTTGTATTTATTTATCTAAAGTAACCAACACAGCCATAGGAAATCTAAACAGAATAATGTTTAGCCTTTATATCGTGCAAAACCTCTCTCCCCCTTTTTCAGGCCAGTTCAGGAACACAAAGGTACTGCATTTTATGCCGTTTGTTAGTGAGGAAGCTTTTCTGTTTAAGACTACTGAATAAGACGCGGGTTTACAAATAATAATAACGATGATAATAATAATTACATATTTCGTTAATTTGGCAGTTTAATAATAATTTAACTCGTTACGTAGGCCATGCGAATGCTTTAAATAATAATAAGAAAGAAATGCAAATAAACACATTTCTGCCTTTTATCGGACTAACAAGTTCAGACGCAGTGGTTACTTGAAAAAAGGCCGGGCATTGTAGAGTTGTGTCTGAATGTGTACTTCTACTTATGGATTGATTTTTATAAATCCGAAATCCATACAGAAACAACAAGCACAAATGATGTACTATTATTATTGTGGTTGTTATTGCTGTAGTTGTGGTTATTGTTGGAAGTAGCAGTAGTAGTAACGGAAAGAAAAAATAACTGACAAATACTGACATTTAAACTAATTCTTAGAAAATCAATTACATAATTCGTTTATAACAGTACATTTTATACGGTGGCCATTTGTTTTAGATCAGTTGAGGCGTCGTTCTAGTCTAGCGTACGGATAGGAACAGATATCCATTATCGATTGAAGCACTTAAGACATCACTTACGACGTTTGGGTCTTAAAATACTCATTGCATATGCACCCCTATGGGCTACTGGTTTGGACCGCAGTGTTGCACCACAAAAAGAATGACCCAAAATACAGGGGACATTTTAGATTGAAGAATGGGTTGCTACATTGCATCCTTGCTTTTAGTCCCATTCCGTGATGAATTTGAAGAAATATTGAAGAGGGACATTGTTACGTCAGTCCGACTGGGTGCAATATGAATCTGAAAGTGTCCATCATGCACCAGTTGTTTGTCTTCATGTCTTTTTCTTTTATTTGCTTATAAATGTGTTCAAATTATAGCAACCTTAAAATAGTGTTCTTCAAGCAAACAGTATACCGCTAGCAATGGTTTCCTTATGGCAAAGCCTTAAACTAAATATTACACCCACGGCATGATTAATACCAATTGCAGAGATTGCATTGAACCCAGATCTGTTCTAAATAATTGTATACTTTTATTTATGTGCAAATGGCTTAAAATTAAGTGCATCTGCGGTGGATGTATAATAATAGGCCCGTGCTTTGGGGTAAAATACATTTAAAAGACGATTGTAAGCTGATTTTTCGTTTTTCATTTTACAAACAGAAGATGCTGCAATTAACGTTATACTTTTATATATTTGGATTTCTGACTAAAAGCTTTAGAGCAAAAATTGAATTGAGTGAATATCCTAAACACACACACACACTTTGGCAGTACTTTGATAATCTAAACTAGGCTTCAGATTTGCTTTCAGTTCAGTGAGTTTTGCAGTATTGAACGAAATGTATTATTTAAAATATAAGATATGGAAGTGAGTTTGACTTTCAAACCCGTTAAATCTAGACGGGGATTTGGACAGCATGTTTGATATATCATAATTTACAAGACAAGTTTTAGAGCACTAGTACAACGCGTTTTACAATTCAATTTGAAGTTATCTTTTTAAGGGAGGCACAGATAAAGTTATCAGATTGGCCTATTAGACAGCACACCTTTAATTATTACTTCTTATTTTTCAAGATATATAGGATATGACAATATAGCAAACCTTTTATATTGCCTGGTCATTAGGCCTGAACGCGTACAATGTCTCATTTGCGACTATATTGGTGGTTTGCATAGAGATGGTGCAAGGCCTAGATCATCACGAAACAAGACATGGACAAACTGACTACATTTATTTTACAATTATATGGCTGCTGCCCCTTCTCTCTAAACATTATATAATTGCAAAGATACATTTTGTAGACTGAGACATAAAATCCAACCATACATTTAAAAGCGGGCTTTATCAATGTGTTTCAGGAATTTATCAATCAGAGAGAACTACAACTTCTACTAATATAACAATTTGAAATTAATTTCAAATTAGGTCAACTGGAAACAATACAGGCTTAAATCCTATTTAATACAAATACATTTGATCTATATAAAATCATAACGTTAACCGTGAAGCTACACCATACTGACGTTGTCCAGTTGGTGTAATTCACGACCGATTTGTAGAAAACGAATAATCTAAATCTAAATTTTCTAATTTTGAAATCGCAATGTGTTAGGTGTAGCACAGTAGATTGGTTAGTTTAATCTCCATTCAGCTCGTTTCTTTTGATACACGAGGTTTTTAATTACAGATCTCTATCCCGGACTACATCGGAAAACCTTACACCAATATTCCTAGTATACCCAGTTAACAGTTAATTGCTGATTTTTATTTCCCAGCCCTTTGAGTGAGATCTGATCAACGATTCACAGGAAACTTAGGGTAAAAAAAGTACACCACAACAGACTTAGTAGATGCTCTTAAACCCAAATAACTATTATTGTTATTATGAATAATCATGATTAGTTCATATTAATTAACACATTTGATTATGGTGAATTACAATAATTTATAATGTTTTAAGTAGCAACTGTAGTGTTTTTTATCAAACGTGGACGATTGGAAAAAGTCAAGAGCAGCCAGTTGGAGGCTCTTACTATGCACGATATGAGGACAAATATTTGATGATTTGTATGATTCATTCAAAGGGAATATTATTGACTTTGAGCTTCAGAGCACCCAACATGGTGCCCTTATCCAGAAGCTGGTGTCCAGATTCGCTTTGCATGTCACCAAACACTTTTGGCAATAGTAGACGAATATTATCGACAGAAATCAAACATGGTGTTTTAGCTTGGCTGTTTCTTTCTGCATTTCCAGTTAAATTATGTCGAAGGTTTGGTAAATCGAGGTCAACAAAAAATATTTCAATTTCAGCAGCAGTCGATGGTGATGTAATTAAGTGAGGAATTATTTCAGTGAAAACGTGTGCGACCCTTTACCGCTAATATATTCTGCATCCCAAACTCAGTCAAAACAATACATCTGACCATATTATGGGATATAAAATGGCATCATTATTAATAGTATAGTGAAGGGAATAAGTTGTGTTGGCAAATTAAAGTATTGCAGGTACATGCTTAATCAAGAACACGATAATTGTATCGAAAACTACCTCAGGTGTGATCAATCAAGTTAGTAGTTGGGTAGTGTTAAATATGTCATCAATAACAATAAGAGCAACACCATTAATAATAATTAACACCATGTTAGCATTCATACTGCATAATACACCGTCTGTTTGTTGTAATAGAGGGTATTTCATGAAATAATGACTTTTCTTTGGACAAGAGCAAATGCAAAACTTTGACCTCCCCGCGAATCGCAATTTTCAGTTATTATTTCTAATTATAAGTAGTACAAAGTGGCTTCTGACAATCAAATAAACCGACGTCGGGTCTCAGTGTAAGGCTCAGGGGAGAGGGTTACAGTTTGGATTTGGTCTGTAATGAATTAATTGCTGAATCGAGTCAAACGCATCCATTGAAATGAAGACCACGGTGGAAAGGCCTGCCGTGCTGCTCGGAACTGCTCATTAGTGCAGGAGCGCTGGCCACAGCGTCGCTGTCTACTGTATCCTCTACAACAGCGTTGCTTCTGCTTTCAACTCAACACATATCTATTTGAATCCTATTGGGATTTGAAGGTCAAGTCCAGAGCCGCTACAAGGTAAATGTAGGTGTGTTGAGTTCTGTTTGTATGGAGCAGTGTTTATAAGAGAGAAAATGTGAAGGCGATTCCGTCTTCCCACGTTTGCAGTTCGTTTTGAAAAAGTATATCGGGGGACTATGCAGTTTGGCAATGCTATAATCAAACGCCATCAACTCCACTATAATTCAATATATAAAACACTTTTTTTTAAGGTGAAAACAGAAAAGAGACCAACTTTGAAAGAGCAGCACTATAAGGGGTGCATGGGGTTTCAAGTGTTTTCTATATACACACATTTTCACCTGACCTCCATAAACACGCGGTCAATTAAGTACATTTCCATCAAAACGGCATCACACTTTTAATTGGACTAATTTGATTTATTTGTGGATGCAGTGAAAACTCAGAATATGAAAGTTACAGACAAACTACAAAATAATATCCATTAGGTATTCATTTCAGAACAGGTCAAAAAAAGCTCAAGTGCTTTATGGGTGAATGTATAATATTGCAAACCATTGAAATCAAGATCTACAAACTGCCCCTTCTAAATTTCATATGTTTTAATTTCTAAATGGTACGTTTCCATCACCCTAGAGAAGCTGACCAGAATTTCTGGAACACTATTATGCTTATATAAAACCCAAATTGTGTAATTACATTTTATGCAGATGGTGTCTAAGTCTTGTGAAAGTCATAGTCATGAGTTCTCCCACCTACATATTTCACCCAAACAATCCTTCCCTCTGATTCAGTGTGGGCTGAAAACCACCAGTTTCTTTTGTCGCTTATTAATTGTCTTTCCTTTATTATTAAAAAAACAGCACTATCAGAAAAAATGTCAATTTATTTCTTAATCCTGTGTGGTTCAGTCAACTACGTAAATACTGTGCATTCCCATTTCCCACAAAAGTAAAATATAGGCAGGTTGAGGAAGGACTCAAGAGAATACAAATATTTTGGGAAAAACAAAAATCATACTGCTGTTTCAAATAATTAGGCCTATAACTGACCAAAGAATTTCCAATCTTTGTCTAAGAGCTTGGGAGCATGGATTGTCTCCCAACCCAAATGGATTAGCTTTCTATTTATGTATTAACCAAAGTAATTTAAATTGTTTTAGTATTTTTCTGTAATGTCCGTTTCATTTCTATGTATGATTTTTGATTAAATTGTAGTGATTAAAAAAACACACACAAAATAACTTTGCAACTCCACCCAGGTTGGATACACAAGCAAGTATTCATCATTGCAAATTAGGAGATTTAGGAATAAACTGTTTGAAACACAGAGCCAGACTACAGTTACAGGCACTGAAACAGAACGTTCACCCAGTTTCAGATGCATCCATATTCCTAAAGAACAGCACATTATCAAATCCTCATGGTGAAACAATGTCATGATGGTAAAGAGTATGCACACAGCAGATGACGCAACACAGTTTCATCTCAATTATGTAAAACCACTGGATTACCTTGCTCCAAATGGAGTGAACTCTATTGGCCCATGGCAATGTTGCACCAGTAGTGACCCTTGGAGGAGTCCCTACATGGGGCTGAGCAGAAGACCAACTGACCCTCTTTGGAGAACCATCAGTCCTGAGGGCTTTTCATACACTATAAACATTCTGGGTACTTTATTGTTTTGTTTAAACTAAGGATTTTCAAGGTACTTGCATGTGAGTTTTTTATGTAAATAATAGCCAGTGGTAGACTGAATATCTTCTTTATTCCTTCTGATATGATTATAACATAAAATATGAATATGCCTTTTTTTATGGTGAAATGTAGATTGAATGTTGATTTGAATGCAGATGTATTGTTTATTGATATTTTAAGAGAAACATACACATGCAAAGGGTGTACGAGTCTGTCTGAAACTGCACAGCTAATCAAGAACATAGTGGTTTATGAAATAGTGATGGATTACAGAGGAACACGGAAGAAGAAACTGAAACTGAAATTTGACTTTGGAGAAAAAGGAGTGACATTCTGCTCCATAAAGAGAAGCCTATTGGATGGGATTTTGTTTTATTTCCATAATCGTTATTTAAATTAATTCCCTTATAAATACCCAGATATACCTATTACACAACACACTTCAAAATGACTAGTGCTTGACATTAGTAATGTTCCCATTTGTAATGCTTATAAATCTTTATCCAGGATTTTAATAACACCTAGTCATGAATATTTATTGAAAGATCCTGAATCTTCACTTGCAGAAATTAAAGTATTTAAGATGGTGATTCTCTCTAAGGCTAAGTGCATCAAATCAATAGAGTAGTGCCCCCAATAAGTGTTTTATCTTGTCTACCTTCACAAAATTTAACAGAACAGCAGAGATTAGATATTTATTCAAGGAGAAAATGTGGTTCAGCACAATTATTCAAGCTTAAAGAAATGATTAATCTTTATTGGCTAATTTATCTTGAGGATTTGTATTTTCTCTACGTTTTTGGGGATATATTGCACTATATTATATAAGGTTATTGTTATAGTTTGAGTGGACAAGCCCAACACTGAAGCATTACTGAAACAATCACAGCAGCTCAGGCCAACTTTGAAGATACTACAGTGATATATTAAAGACATCAGACCACAAGAGAAATCACAATGACATCATTAAATTAATTTGCTTACCTTTCTTTATCCACAACATCAACCACTTTAATTTGGCTCTCCTCTAAATCTAGGTACTGCATTTCAGCTCCACCTCAAAGAGGGAGTCACAGCTTCTAGTCTCATAGCAAAAAAAACTGTTTCAGCCTGAAGAGACTTATCAAAACAGACATGATGAAGACTCCAACCTTCTACTGCATTCTACTTGCTAGACTGTAAACAACAAACATCACAGTTATGTTAATCAAACAGCTGCAGTTACATGTAGGGAAGTATAGCACTAGATTTCCTGCAGCCCTGAAGACTCACTCACTAATTCCTCACTACACAGATGCCACAACAGGCCAAGTAGGAAGTTTGCAGTCCAAGGTTGAGTCAATCATCTGCACTTTCCTGCATTTGCATAGGCCTAGTATTCCATTGTATATTTATATATAAATCTTACTTTATGCTTTAATCTCCTGAATTATTTATCCAGCATATCTGAGCTCAACAAAGGGACACAACATGGAAAGACATACACCCAAGGTCTGTTCATTTGGAGAAGTAGTTACTTAAAAAACAAACACAATAATGCACATTCAACATACACTAAAATACCCAGAAAGAATGACAAAACTGTCAAAAAACACCTATCAGGAGCCAATTCGCAACAGTCCTAACACTGCTGTTTGGCTTGAAGAAAATAGTGTCCTAAAAAAAATGCAACAGAAGTCAGGATATGACCGTTTCTGAGCACTGCATCTGATGTTGGTTTAATGGATGATCAGATAGCTCTGAACACTTGCGTTAACTGCTCCTACACTAGTGGCATGATTCTGGGAGGAAAGAAGAATTAACCCCTTGTCTCCACTGTTACATCCAATGCCACTTTTTCAAAGGCTGAGAAAGGTCTGACATGAGCGATTACTAGATCAACCCTTGGTATCACTGATGGAACCTGGTTACTAGTTACCCGAGTATGACAAGTCATACTTGTCATACTCGAGCCTGTGGGACTTGGCTTTGTAATCGGCCTCCAAAAGAACATGCATTGCCTTTATCGCCTCAAAACGCACCATAAAAATGCTGAGTTTTTATTTTGTTTGAATAGCACTGGAACAATATAGAATTAAACAGTGCTCTCTCATTTTGAAGCCAATCACAACCATTCTACTGGATTCTTCATCTCACTCTTGCAAACTGCAATCAAAGCAACCTGATTGCTACCTCTCGTTTAAATAAAATGCTAATTATAATGCTTATTTTACACATTTGACAGGTCCCCTCTGCAGAAAGAATTCCACTCATTCACTCAAGATGATAGCTAAAGAATTCTCATTTCACATTATAGCAGCACAACCAGTCTGAGTCTTTCAAGGTTACAAAAAGAAGAAAAGACAAAATGGACAAACTAAATGAATCCAAGTGCAGAGCTAATCCTTAGCACAATGTAAAGCAAGCATAATCACCTCCATTTTGTATTTGCTAGGTATAGTTAGAATATTCTTACAGGTTGACAAGCTGTATAGACTATTGGCTGGTTTTATTTGGCATGCTTACCTACTCTTCCACAGGCAGTTTACATTTACTAGATAGATCAGGGGTGACTGGGAAGCAATGAGCTGGTGCTGTAATTAACAAGTAGAACAAGAAGACCCAGGGAAAGGTAAGAGAAGGTGGAAGACCCGACAGAGAAAATGGACCTAATGAGAGTCGAGATTGGCTTTCATTCTCCATCTATAAAAAGTCACTTACAAACTGCATGAAACCCCAAAATGTCTCTGAAACAAAACCATAAGCACTACTCATAAACATGTTCAAAAGGGGAGGGATGGTGGTTACTGAGAGGGGGGAAGGCATATTTAATCAAAAATGTCTTTTTAGCAAAAAACAAAACAATTTCCCAGCAGGGGTAGATTTAATAAAATTGCTCTGCTATTTTCTCCCTGTATTGGTCCTGCTTATGCACCATAAGAAGGAGGTTTTATCTAATCACTTCCCATTTAATTTGTTTGTTCAACTGTTATATTGTCCAACAAGCACGACCTGTAAAGCAATAAAAAGCTATTACATTTGGATTGCTTTCTTCTTAAACTATTGAAAATGTTAAAGCATTTTCCATATTTAGATACAAATCATGCTTAACAGATGTTATATGTCACATCCATGTTTTACACTGTTAACACAATGTAGAGGTTGATCATTAATGTAGAGTTTATCACACCAGGCCTCAGATTGAAATGCCGCCTTGAAGTGCTCAATCAATTTCTTCTTTACCAAACAAGATGCTGCATTGACAAGAAATAAATAAGTGTAACAGCAGAAGTTTTGCAATTAAACAGATCCCTGATGGTCAGAGTACCTTTGTGTTATTTAGGGGAATATGATGAGCATGTTAAAATTGTCTTTCTTTACTGCTTTGACAATGACTGTTGAGGGGAAAAAAAATTAAAATAAATTGCAGTTAATAGAGTTTCAAACTGGTGAAGTTGACCTCCTGATTTCCTGTAACAAAAAACTCTATGGCCTATAATTTGAAAACTAGATGTAAATTAATCTAAAGTCACTAATTAAAACACCATCATCAAAAATGAAACATAATTCTAAAGGAAACATTTTAGACTGGATCGAAATAGACAAGACCAAGTTCTTTTCAAAATTTATTTACCAGATCAGGTAAACTCTCGACTAAACTCCAGAAGAAGTCTTCACTTGGAGCTCAAATGTTCAAGTTTAAATCCAACAGGTTACACACAAGCAACCAACACTTAAATTATTCAACATTTAACTGAAATTGAAATTAGTAAAATATGAGCCTGAATTTACTCTGCATGCTATGATCAATATAATACACCCTTTTTTCAGATTCAAACTCATTTCATAATCCAAGGGTAACCTTGACCGAAGGGCAAAGTGCAGAAATCCTAATGAAAAATTTGCTATTTACATGAGCTAGACTGGCCACATATTATGTTGCATCTCTAACAACATGGCAAACAACAAAACAGCAAAAAAGCATAGGCAATTTTCCCCTTGCAATTTTTTCCCAGTTATACTCCTATGCATTACCAGAGATTACCCAGAGATGGGTAAACAAAGTTCTTGCCTTCATATACTGATTGGTTATCTGCAGTAATACTATCTCTTTCAAGTACTACCATTCTAGAAATAATGGTCTAATCTTAGACCATTATACATTAGCGACACACAGACACACTCAGGCACATGGTGTTTTCATTTAATATTCATTTATAGGTAATATAAATATACAATTGATTCTACACATTAAATCAATATTCTCTGAATCACATATGAGTAATTGAAGGTAAATTACATAAAAATGTATATCTATTTATATCTATTTTGTGTAGGTGCATATGTTTGTGTGTAATGAACATTAACTGCATTCTAATTTATTATTTTTTCCCAATGGGTGAATCACAAGGCTTTTGTAACAGACTTCTCTACCTGGTTTTGTTTAGAGGGGATAAAGATATTTTTTAACCAAAGCAAAAAACACTTTTTCCTGCTTGAATGAATCACCATGGGGACAGAGTTTTGATTAGCTACTTGAGATCACTCTTATCTAACTAACCCTTCAGCCTTGGTGAACTGAACAGTATTCTAGCCAAGGGATTAATTAAAAATAAAACTAATAAACAACTAAAAGCATGTAGGTGTTGCAGTACAGGTTCTCGCTGGTCACTTCAGTCAACTGCTCAAATTATGGGGGGTTAGTGCTGTTGGTATTTTCTGATGAAATTACAGTAGTCGAAACATCACTTTTGGTTGTGCTGGGCTGGGCAGACAGTGACTACACAACACTCAAGGTTACAAAATAACTAGAGAGCAAGGCTTGGAGGCACACACTACAAGATGTATATGATATAGATTTAATTTTGCTGCTGTGTAATGTTGAACAATATTAAGCATTAAATATTAAAATTAAGTTTTCAGAGACACCAATAAAAAATAAATATTCATATTCTATTTAGAGACAGGAAGAGACTCTCACTACACCTTCAGTTTAGAGGTTGTTTTCATGTTTCCCTATTGGTGACACTTGGTGGAAGCAGGACAGAAGATGGGTAGAATACAACTCTGTAAGCGTTCTGAAGCCGAGGGACGTACAGTGGCGTCGTGGTGTGGAAGCTTCATTGGAATGAGAAGCCAGCGCTGGGCAGACCCCCACACCACTGACTGATGAACTTCAGAACGTCCTGACACTCTGGGCTGTGAGTCGTCTGGAAAAATGGCACAAATCAGACCATCAGCCAATGGTACGCTGCATATTATATATATATATATAGATATATATATAAGCTAATAAAAATGTCAGGATCGAAATGCTTCCCCTCCACACAGGGTTTATACAGGCGGAACAGTTGGGAAAGTTTTCTAAGATGTTCATTATTCCTGAGTAAATAACACCTAGAACTACAAATGCATATTACAGTTATACAACAAATAAATGTACAGTTTTTACAGTACTCCCTGGCCTAATTAATAGACCCGTTTCCTGCTCAAAAGGTTACCAGGCACATGTGTTTTTTTACCCCTCATATTTTGAAATTTGTGTTAAAGATGATGTGTTAAATGTACAAAACGATCTCACCACAGGACAGGACAATACAGGACAAAAATTACCTTTGTTGCCATCAGGAATTTATTCCAGTCATCTTTGTTGGCTGCCTTACCAGGTCTTTTGAACTCAATTTTATTTCTGAGTACAGGGTAGCCTGCAATGAACAGTGAGAAAAGCTGAGCATTATTTCTCATTCTCACACAACAATTAGCATCTTTCACATCCCGGTATTGCACCTCAGCCTCTCCTTTCTGATCACAATACATTCTGTTTCTGCTCATCACTGGGAACAAGTGAAGGAATAATTGTCAGGTGTGAAACTTAGCTTATATAACTAGAAATGGTAGCAGATTACGTTTGAAGATAAAATCCTATCTCCAGTTCCCAAGATATTCATCTGATAAAACATTTGAGCACTGGCCACATCTACGGTGGCCCTGACGTGTAAAACACAAATGCAAAAAGAAAATGGCAATTGCGAAAAGAAAAACGCAATTGCAAAAAGAAAAACAAAAACAAAAAGCAGAGTGCAATTGCAATTGCAAAAAAGAAAAACAAAAAGCAGAATGCAAATGCAAAAGGAAGAACACAAATGCAAAAAGAAAAACACAAAACAAAACAAGAAACACAAAAACAGAAAGCAGAACACAAAAACAAAAGATTTTTTTTTATTATGGAATTGCATCATCTAGAGTCCTGCCAATAGAAAACGTGTCCTGCCTCTTCATCCCCCACCGCTGTTATAGGTAAGCTACATGCCCACACAGGACTGAAGCAATGCTAGGTCAGCGGTCTCTGTTCGCTGTTCTCTGCTCTGTGCTCTCTGCACGAGAGAAACGCTTGATTTAAAGTATACGTATTGATACTGACTCGGAAATCAGGCGGCTCTTGGAATTACGATCATTTTGAATGTCACTCTCGCTTCATTTATTAAAAACACAAAATACAAATAATTACTCTATTGACTGTAAACTAAAGTGGAGGTGCACTGTATAGAGCGACAAATGTAGGTCCTGTAGACTAATTTCATATCTCGATCAAGACATATATTTGTTAATATAGAATACAAAAATACCAGCTTTGGGACAAAATCACTTTTAATATCAGATGAACACTGTGTAAAACAGAGCTTAACTCACATTCATTGCACCAATTATGTGTGTGTTCCCTGTAGTGTTTACAGTGAACACTCATATGTATTAAATGTACGCCCACACACACAGAGACCCACATACACACAGGCAGTATTGTGTGAACTGTAACCTTTTAGTGTTCAGCTAATAAAATGTTCTTCATTAATGTGAAATCAGTCCTCTTTTAAGTCGTTTCTGTTAACTTGCTAACACACCATGTGCATGGAAATTGCTTTAAGAAACTCTTAAAGTAGGCTAACATCACTTTCTAACCTTTGTAATATAACCTGCATCAACACTTGTACTTTAAATCGAGCACTTCTCTCATGCACAGAGAGCAGAGGAGAGAACAGAGATGCTGACCAATGGCAGCGCTTCAGTCATGTGTGGGCCTGTAGCTTGCCCATAACAGCAGTGGGCTTCGAAATAATGCGGCTGATGGATGTTTTTGTGTTTCTTGTTTTGTTTTTGTGTTTTTGTGTTTCTTTTTGCATTTGCATTCTGCTTTTTATTTCTCTTTTTGCATTTGCATTCTGCTTTTTGTTTCTTTTTGCATTTGTGTTCTTCCTTTTGCTTTTGCGTTCTGCTTTTTGTTTTTATTTCTTTTTGCATTTGTGTTCTTCCTTTTGCATTTGTGTTCTGCTTTTTGTGTTTTTCTTTTCGCAATTGCATTTTTCTGTTTGCATTTGTGTTTCTCTTTTTGTAATCAAATTTTTTATTTTTGCAATTGCATTCTGCTTTTTGTTTTTGTGTTTTTCTTTCTGCAGTTGCGGTTTTCTTGCATTTGTGTTTTGCACTTCAGGGCCACCGTACACATCGGATAGGCCAGAACTGTCTGAATAATTCCCACTTACAACACAACAGTGCCCTCTCTTACCACGTACACACATAGTGTAACCACACACAGTTTTATATCACTCACTGGCCAAAAGAACACCCCCTCCCCAACCCCAACCCCTTGAGGAAGAAGATTATGTGCCAAGAGGTGAATGAAGTACAGCACTATATTCTCCCTGTAAAACATCTTAATCAAAAATGCTAACTATGTCACTTTGAGATAAATATATATAGTCTGCCCTTCTCACCTGTAATGACGCAGGGGAGAGAGCGGATGCCGGTATTCACTGCCAGCAAAGACGCCTCGTACGTGTCTCTCTCATCTTTCGGTAGAACCTGCTCCACACGCTGGTCCATGGACACCGTCAGCACCCAGTCTCGGGTCTCCTCTCGCTTGTCCTCCTGTAACCAGTGGCACCATTTGTACAGCCATTATGAAACGCATCATTCTCCCCTACACCTCTACTCTATGGACTCATTGCCCATCATGACATTTTACCATACGGTGAATTCTGCATTTATGTAGATTGGGTGAAAAATTCCACCTGCACACTCAGAACTGAAACAAACCACACGGTAAGAATGAAAACATGTGGAATCCAAGCTAGAGCAAAACTCTACTAACACCCTAGAATTATGAAATGACCGCAATGGTTGGACAACTGGAAAAGGGATCTTAATTTAGTCTTACGGTAACATGTTGCTTTTCAGGTAGAGGAACTTCAAAGGGAATATCAGTGTCCTGAAAATCTGTATGATCAAGAGCATCCAGATTGCCTTCATCAATTCCCTGTGAAATTACAAAGCATCAAGAATCAGATTAATCTCTTCTTAAACATGTGATCAATGTGAAATAACATTAAACAAATCATAATTTTATACTGTCATGCAACGAATTATTCATTATTATAAACCTAGCCTATGAACCCACAATATGCTAAATCTGTTTAATCTGTTAAATCTGATAGTTGATGAAAAACTTAAAAGGATGTTCATATAAAATCTATGGACATCTATTTCTACATCGGAAGAGAGAAAAAAAAAATTAAATCTGTTTTATTAATCCTAAAATGGGGTAGAAAATATAATAATGATGGATTGTAGAGCAAAGCAGAAAAGGAGAGCTCAGATATTATAAGATGGAAGTAAACCTGAGAGTCTTTTGTCTCAAACGGAACAAACCTTTTTTAGTGGAAGGTTCTCATATGTGAGCATATGCAATTATGTGCTTGATATATAATTATATCATGTGGCAATGGCTATGGGTGCAATTCTTTGTTGTTGTAGCTTATACTTTATACGTATACTTATTGTTTATGAAAAGTAACTGTCTTATCGAACCCTTTAAGCACAGACATCATCAGAAACATTCTTCTCTTAAGGTTATTAGCAGGATATGTAAATGGAGAGCAAATGAGAGTCATTCAATGATTATGAAAATGATGTAAAGCAATATGAATATAACCCAGTGCAAGCTTCAAATACTTCCCCACTCCATTTCCTTGAGTAGTTTTGTAACACTTTAATAACTCTGAAAAACGCTACCAAATTTGAAGAACCTGTGACATGTTATGAAGGCATGGAGTAAAGTCAAAGCCAAGTGCAGTTAACAGCTGCAGTTATGGAGAAACATACTGTCCTTTCCCACAGCACAATTTAACAATTAAAATGGAATGACAGTGCCAAAACTGGGGCTTCAAAATCTTGACCCACTAAATTGCTCTGTTTTAACTTACATCACTCAAATCCAGGAAGCGATTTAGAAAAATGAAAGCCATGTTCTCCCAACCAACGTCCTGAAGAAAAAATAAAATAAAATGTGCAGTTCAAGACAGTTCACAAGCTTCCCTGGCTAAACTGTAGACACTTTTCTTTAAAGCAGAAACCACCACTATTTAAGCCAAAGTGTTGGTATCATGGCATTATAGTTAAAAAAATATTACGAAAGTATATTTATGTCTGTTATTTTGATAGATATTAGGTAAAAAAAAAAAAAAAGAAGGATTAGTTTACAGTGGGTGCTGAATCCATGGCATACATTTTTGTCTCATGATCACAAGATAATTTATTTCTGGATCTCGATATTTCCAGCCATTATCAGTTCTTGAGATAAATCAATGTGTGATCTACAGAAAATGGGTTTCAAATCCCAAAATCCCAAGATGAATTATCCCGTGATTTTGAGATAATGCTCCCCAAAAAGGTTGTTATGCTATGGCCTTAATGAGTCCACTGCATGTTTGCCACTGTATTATTGAAATGCTATTTGTGTTGACTGCAAGTTTAGTGTCATCCCTAATGTTAGCCTACCCCTTAATTTTCCAAAGACTCATATTGTGTTCCGGTTTCTCGCCAAAAATGCATTAGATGCAACTGAAATAAATATAGAAAAGATCCACAAACCGATCATCGCCAGTTAGTGAAAAACAGCAAGATGTTGCACTTTGACACTGCGAGATCTGTGAAATTTGCTAAGCTCCATTTATCAAAGATAAGACATTTTCCTGGGTAATCCCTTCTTTGAAATTAATTAAATATTGGCATATTTAATGAAAATAAAACCCATTATTTTGCTCACTTCTCCAAGATAATTACTGAACAGAATAGTTTAGACTCTAAACTCTAAAGAATATAAATGCCTATCCAGAATAAAAAGGCCTTAAACCTTGAAAAAAATATCCTAGAACTTTGAAAATGCAATGATGTATTGATTGCCAAAGCAGATACGTGTTGAATGTTACCTTTATAAAACTAAAACTAAAATAAAATCTACTTATCCTTAGTAAGATATTTAAAATAAATAAAACCGTGTTTCAAGAGAATGCTTTTAAAATCTCATACAGTAATTAGGTAGATAAGACTAAACTATTAAAAGTTAATACAAAAGGTTTTACAGAACAGATCTTGAAGTGGTTTAAATAAAGCATGCAGATCTGATATTAATCAACAGATATTCACTAAGTAGATTTATATTTTCAGATTTACATTAACCTATTCCTTGCATATGGAGAAAACCACATTGAAGCAGATACAATATAGAGTATATGTTTTGTTACTAAACTAAATTTGTTGCCTTGCACCCTGAGTGAAAAAGACTGAGATAGATCTGACTATTTCCCAGGGTCCTGAAGAGTCTTCCTTTTCTAAACACATGAACCAGTGAAGCTAGAGAGCCTCTTTCTATTCACAGAATTGTTCCAGGTATTCCCACTGTAGCTCCCTTACCTTCGAAGCAAGGCCTGCCTCATAAAATGCCTTGTCTGCTGGAATAAGCTGTGTGTGACGCAGCAGAGAAATCGAAAGCTTTGCAGCTATTGTGTTCTGATAACAGGGGAAGAATAAAAAAAAAAAAAAATCAATACGTAGCCTCAGGAATTAAAAGAAAGACTTCATAGAAAAAGGTCACTCTCTGGGATGCCTCATTTCAGTTGTGTGTTTGTGTGCTCCCTCCTGCAAGCACGGATGCCAGCAGCAGACACCTTACTCGCCTTTTCAGGAAAACAGACATTGTGTCACTGCAGCAGACCAACTCTGAGGGCTTTCAGGGGTAAGAAATGGAACAGAGAAAATATCCTTTTTCCATAGAAAATATCAGGCATGCAGAAACAAGAATACACAAGAGACTAAATAGAAGATATATTCTGAGTCATCAAGATAGTCAAGCAAACCATGAATCTTCTGACACAAAGAGGCTGTAGGATTTAGCACAGTGACTGTTGCAGCTACAGATGCAGGGGTGAGAGAGGATCTTTACACACACATACCAGTTGGTCGACTCCCTTCGCTGCCGAGCGCGTTGCACAGTAGTGTGCGATCAGCAGCATGGTCTCAAACTCCTCGTGGGCTGGGGAGTTGGCCTCCGCAGACTTCACCATATTTTCACACTACACAGAAAACACAAACTTCCCTGAGCAACACACCTTCAGATGTGCATGTTAGCCTGAGTAACGACAGAGGAAAACGTGGACTCCCGTGACACACAGTGCCAGAGTGGGCGCTCCCATAAGCGCCTCCAGGAGCACAGGTCCAGGAGGGGACAGGGAGCTGAAGAGCTGGGGGAGTTGCTCTCACTCCTCTCTCGCTCACTCTGCCACTCAGAGCCCGACTGTTTCCATCTGCAATACTCCATCTGCCCTTGACTGTACTCACCAGAATGAACATCACGTCTCTCAGATCTGCCCACATGCGATATGCTTCTGCACTGTCTGTTCCCACCATGCTCAGCAAATCCAGGAACATTCGCTTGTAGATATTAAAATTCTGACCAGAGAAAAGAAAATAGACTATGAAATAGTGCTTCACATAAATTGTATTATTTGTTTTCTTTCATATGGTTTCTGTTCTCTACTGTTCTCCTGCATAGAGGGTTATTTGCCAAGCGATATAACTTCTCAAAAGAGTCCTCAAAGCTGAGCATGTGCTAGAGATGCGTATACATCTTTATTTATATTTAATATAGGGCTCACAGGGCTCTTACAAAATCAGGCTGCAATAGGATACTGTCAATATACAGTGTAGTAACAGCTGGTTATACAGCATACTAAGTATACAGTGTCTCACAGGGCAATGTGTTTCACCAATGTGTTTCAGAGCAGCGGTATGGCGCCAAACTACTTTCTCACAACCAGACTTGATGTTAATTTCACATGACTACATTTGCTGGAATAGTTAGACTATGTAGGAACCAATTCCAAAAGAACAAGAGAACCAGAGGAAACAAAAAAATTGAGACAACACATGTTATTTGCTCTTGTCAAGTGCCTTTTTGTCTGCTGTTGATTAATTACTCTTAAAAAGTGCATCCATTTTGAAACTATCTGTTAGGTATTCTTCTATAAACATAATTTGTTAAAGAAGGAGAACAATTTATTTAATGTGATTTACTGTACATTTGTTTTCAGACTGTATAGTATACATTTTAAAAAGCCAAGAAAGTGTACAACACTGCAAAACCAGGATTTGTTGTGTCTGAAGGAAGGCAGAACTGTATCAAGGACAAACCTGTGGGTTAGCTGGAACCCCATGCTGAACATACAGATTGAGGACCTTCACAGACTGCCCCTCTTTGATCAGGTGTGTGGCATACAGGGCAACGTATTTGTGAAGGACCTTGAAATTCTACAGAGGCAAAAACAAAAACGAAAGTACAATGAAGAAAAATAACAATGCTATACAATGCATAATTGTAGATTGACCTTAGAATAAGATAAGAATATAAAGTGAAGACTGGGATCAGGATCGATACCACCAAGAGTTTACTTATTTTAATTTCCTACCAGCTGGTGGTGTCGGTAGTACTTATGAAATAAGGTAAGTTAAATAAAGCTCCACTTGTATTGCAGGAGAATGACAGTAATAACTAAGAATGTCCAGACAAACTCCTTATTACTTACAATGAACTAGCTAACTATGCTACTTTGAAACAATTGGTAAATATCTTGCGCAAAGAACTGTAAATAAGACTTTCTTTTTTTTATCTCATCCTTCAACAGATATTGAGCTGATATGGTTTCTTAATTAAAACGTTGCTTGCGGGCAGTCTCCACTGTTGTAAACGATGTTATTATTTGATCGATTGAAAGCCGGAAAATCTCCACAAATCTATTATGTTTTTTGCGATGTAGGCAAGACAGAATCAGTGAACTAGATTTTGTTTAAGCCACATCTGAAAATTCCTTTTTCCCCTTTGGCGATCAATACTTAGATAGGGACTATAGATGGCTTAATGACTGCTGATAACAGTTTTAAGAACAAACCTTAAAAAATGTGAAGGATTTTTATTATAAAGTTTAATCTGTTTGGGATGCTGAAAGTCTGAGTGGCATGTACCATGGACATCCAAGACAAACATGCTGTTGAACTGATTTGAATCACTGCTTTGACTGATGGATCAAATGGAGGAGCAGGCCCAGGGTTGCCATGGTGTCATGAGCTAGGGCTGCGATTGGTTGAATGATGTAGCCCAGTATGTGGTCCACCGCTTGGAAATATGTCAACACAGCCCATATTTAAACTAAAGAACTCCAGACTACAGGACCCTACCTATGCTCCATGCACAGACTTTTATTGAGTTACAGAACATGTAAATTCAGAGAAGAACATATAACATAGTAGGTACCTGTTTAGCTGCTGTCTCAATGCATTTGTCCCACTGGCCTCTTTCAGCATACATGTCAAGAGCTGCCATTACATCAACACCAACAAGCTTGGATAAAAACGAGAAAAATGAGTTTAACAGAAGCCCACTACCAACATTCCCCTTGATATAAAAGACGTCAACAACATTAACCACAGTTCCATTTCCAATTATCATGGACAACTCTTAAAGAACCAACTTCCCAGAAGATAATTTAGTTTCATGTTTCCTGTTGTGGTTTTAGAATAACATCATGTTCCCGATCTTTTCTTTAGAACTCACAGTTAGTTATGCAATCAGTTGCCTGCTAGAAATTCTAAATATTTTTATTTTTCAAATTTCTCAGTTTTTAATGTGGAGGTATGCATTGTTCTGATGCAGTGCACTGTGCCTTCTGACTTGACTGTGAAGGTGAGAAAGAGACATTTAGCATTTAATTGCCAACTTAGCAGTGAGCAATACATTCCACAATAATGAGCAGGCATGGGTGTTAACAGCGAATCGAAAAATTATTGAGATTCAGTAGCAACACTGTAACATTCAGGACCTGATGCTCCCATTAATTAAACCTTTAAGCTGAAAACACCTTTCATAGAAACTCTTGTCCTTTACAGAAGATTAATCAATACTACTCACTGAGTCCACTTTGCCTTGGTTTTTCAAATGCTCTTTGTATCGCTGATCCACATAGTCCTCATACCTACAACAACACAAAACAATGGTTGGAAAAAGCTTCTGCTCAGAGGATTCTCATTACACCCGAGAAAGGGAAGATGGGAGGTGCTTCCTGTGTATCCTTTTAATCAGTTCAACCACTCCTCTGTCAAGAACCTCTCCGGCTACTCCAGGTGGTGTGGCTTTGGGCTTTTTTCAGTTCTTACCACAGCTTTTCAGTTGGATTGACAGCTGCCTATTCTAATGGCTAATCAAGAATTACAATTTTGTGCTCCACCATTTATTCATAGAGTATACAAGATCGTTGCCATGCTGGAAAATCCATTTGCGATAGAGGGTGCCAGGTTGGCTTAAACATACTGGTACCCTTCCCTAGATTCCAGATTCTAACAGGGCCAGCAGAACCTAAGCAAAACAGATCTGCCTCCATGCCTCACAATTTAAACATGATATTCTTCTCAATATACATTTTGTAAAAAAAAATTGTTTCATCCCACCCCAAAATAAGTCAATGATTAATTCAGGTGCTTTCTAGCTAATTGAGGCCTCTTCTTTTTATGACATACACTAGTGATATATTTGATGCACATAATGAATTAATTATTGTAAAATATGTTTTAACTGTATGCTTTTTAATATAAACATCTGGTCTTATTGTTACCTGCTATTGTAATAATAAGTAAAGACTGAAAGATTGATTTACATGACTTCCCAGCTGGAAAATGAATTCCCTTGTCAACCTGGTGACCTGTGCTTTCAGTCTGTCTTGAAAAGCAAAGCCTGGTACAATGGTACAAAGGAGAAAAGTGAGTTTTTCTCAGGAACACATATAAGAGTCTTCTAAACCTGTACTTAAAGTTAAAATGGGTTAATTATATTAATTGTTTTGTCAAGTTTGTTTGTGCTTAATTTAATACAAAATAATTAATTTATTAAATCAAATAATGATTTACTTCTCATTTATCTGCCTCCTCAGTGTTCTTGGCACCCTGCCGGTTTCACCCTACCACATATGTTCACAGATGATCTGATGTCTATTTAGTGTGTGAGAGGGCCCTTTGTATATCTTCATTAAAAATACATATAGTTTGTTGTGTTTCCTAACAGTTCCTTTAATGCAGAGGCAGATTCGTTTGAAAAAGGGAGATTTTTGACACTCTTCCCTAATTAAAAACAAGACTCCTTCACAAAAGTAGCCTCCTAATTTTCCAGAGGTGCAAACTGCGACACAACCAGTCTATTTCCATTGTGGGAGAGACTGCGTGATTCTCTCTCTCTCAGCCGAAGTGAGGAGAGAGATCTCGCCCACTCAGCTCTGATGTGATAATGCAGAGAAAGAAGATAGCAGCTTATTAGCCAGAAAATCACAGCAAAAACACTTCTGTGCTACCATCTAGAATGAAAAAAATGTTTTTAAAAAAGTTCCAATAGTTTGTAAAATGTAAAACATATCAATCAAGATATGAAACATTTTTTAAATGATATATTTAGATAATTGTGAAATACATTTTAGGAATGCAAAAAAAATAATATTCTGTGCCTTATTGAAATTCCACCCGGAGTGGAAAACACAACCGACATTTAAAGGTGTAGCAGCCCTTGCGGACAGTGATAAATGTAGCAGGGAGGAAAATATGGAGAGAGTGTCCCCTGCTGGGCAGTATTATGAAGACAAAAGCAAAGCAGGAACATTAGTCTTGTCAATGGGGCCAACCCTTTATAAAAGCAGTCACTTGCCGTGCCATTGTTTCAGTACCTCTACTTCTTGCACCTTGCCCCTTAGCCAATATCTGCATACTCACAGAGAAACTGAACCCAATATTCACAGAATAGTACATGTAAGTCATGAAGACGAGTTAGCATTTCTGAACAAAATGGACATGATATTTATTCTCTAAATGAATACAGAGCGATGAAAAGGATTGTATACACCATTAAAATATACATTGAAAAAAACATTTATCATTTAAATCATAGAAAAAACAAAACACTGGTCAAATGTATTTTAAAAATGGCTTTTATCATCATTAGCAAAACAGATGGAAATTGTGCAAATAAAAGAAGTCTAATGGAAAAGGAGTCCCATTTGTTGTTATGAGTATCCTTGCAAATTTGGGAAAACGCAAGTTTGGAAATGAAAGGGGCCTACCTGGGATCAAGCTCCTTGGCCACTCTCTTGGCTTTGTTCCATTCTTCTCCTTCTATAAATGAATCTATTGCCTCTTTAATGAGGTCCAGGTTAAGGTAAAGCTCAGCAGCCTGAAAAACAGCATTTTTTTTTCAATTTCAACTGGAACTGTAGATCTTTAAGGACAGCAATGAATGGGACTCTAAGTGATGTGTTTTGTGTCCATGCCATTCCCTCCATTTAAAGCACTTGATAAGAGAAAACAAAAGACAAATACCCCACTGCATCTCGTTAATAGGCTTGAACAAGGCACCCTTCACATGTCAGACACCTGGGCCTGATTTATTTCCCCCTTCTTCTCCTGTTCACAACTGTGAAATCTGACAATAACAGTTTCCTGATATTTTCCTCTTGAATGGAAATATTTACATATATGTAAATATTTGTCCTGCTTTTTCCATCATTATACAAGACTGCTTTAAGTAAATGAAATCCCTGTTAACTTCATAAACAGTCCTATTTTGTTCTGATCATTTAGTATAGCAATGTCATAATATAATTATTTTCAAAAGCCTAAAAATTAAATGGTGTAATACAACAATTTTCTCCCATTAGTGCAGTGTTACAAAAATAGGTAAATTGTGCAAGTTTATATAGAAGACTAAACTTTAACTGACAGTTCTGACTGTCCATTTCAGAAGCCTCAGAGCTGAGTAATATATGTGAAGCTCACGCACCGCACTGTATTTTCGGATCTGAATGAGTCGGGGTCCAACCACACGAATCACATCCATTGCTTTCTCCTGATTAAAGAACTTAATAGCCAGTTCAGCAGCCTGGAAAGGGAATGAGAATACCAGAAGAAATACTGATTCAGAAGAGAATAGAAGAGATTTTCATTGTACTGAAAAAAATCTTGCCACAAAAATGTAGACTTTACCTACAATGTAAAGCTGCATCATGAGGTGATCAACATGATAACAATGGAAGCTGGACTGGGTTTCACTAACAATACAGCATACAGCAGTGCACCGCTTATTTGGTCCAGAGGAAGCCTCCCAGTATTGATCCAGTTTCTGGGGTTCATAATTCACCTTTTCTTTGTTTTTTAACCATACTATGTCACTGATAACAGGAAGGTACCGAATAGAGTGAAATCGCTTATTCTGAATACTGATTAATTATAAAAAGTATGAAATACTTTTACCATGTTCTTGCTTAATTGTATTATACGAAAGCTCTGCCTTATTGTTTTAAGTGCTAGCAATGTTAAAAGTTGTATGAAAAATGAAGAGTTTCAGTTTTACCTTCATCCAGCATTTCTCTGAGAGGGCGGTGTTGCTGGGGTCTTTGACTCTGAGATAGCACTCCACTGCCCTGACATACTCCGCGGACTGCTCCCATTCACGGGCCTGCTCCACCAGACCCTCCAAGCCTCTGTGCACACAAGTACACATGGTCAGGTAAGATGCATGAAGGACTGTTTCACATTAGACATACAGTTCAAACATGAATAATACTTTCCTGTTGTACTAAAAGACATAAAAAACATTATCGCTTTTGTTGTGGTCATTGTTATTATTACTATGAATAATCATAATAATACAATCAAACATCAGTCAGAGCAAGAATAACACCAAACATGAAAAACATTTCCACTAAATTAGTCAAGTATCACTCAATGAGTGAATCTGACAATGAAAATCAAGTATTGCAAATTCTGATATCGACATCTGATATTTGCTTCAGTGGAGTTACACTACAAAGTTAAAAGTATTATTTCTACACTTTCAGCACGAAGAGTATTTTGTAACTTATGAAAAAGCCAAGGAATGAAAAATGTGCGCTTAGCTTCCTTTGAGGGAACACAGGAAACAGCAACACTTTGATCAGAAGTGATGACTAACATGCTGGAAATACAATCACCTAACAAGAAAGATGGGTGCCGTTATGGCAAAATTGTGACCATACTGTCATTAACAAACATGTACACGGTGTAGATTCCATGACTAACCGAGTTAAAGACCAAGATGCAGTGTTGCTGAAGGAAACACAAAATACTTCTGCATCTGAATGGTACCATTCCCAGTGTTAATCACTCTCCTTCAGTTTAAGTCCATACATCAACATGGATGATTCATTATTTGGGAATCTATTAATTTTGCAATAGTTAGCATGCTAATGAATAAAAACAGCAACAGGGAATCAAGTGGAATGCAAAAGAAACTGGCATGCAACAGTAAACAGGATAATGCAAATGCAATTAACTATTCCTTTCAGAAGTTTGATGGTAGAGTTTAATTTTGCAGCTGCTTAAGATGTCCCAGGCAGCTCTTAGATGTCTGGGGAAGACTGAGAAGGAAATTAAGTATAGATCAGCTGAACTCAATTATATATATATAGTTGTACTGTTTCCAAAGATAAAAACAGACAGAAAAATACTATTCTGGTGAGTTCCAACAAAAGAAAAAATATTTCAAACAAGATTTATTACTTCACACAAAGAGAGGCATCGTTTTTATTCATGGCCTGAAAAGAGACACTTGTAAATCGTAACAAGCGGAAACATCCACCACAAGGATGACACAATTGACAAGGACTGATGATGAAGATGATATAGATTAACAAAATATTCAATTACATTCTATTGTAACTATTGTATAAATTAAGCTAAATTAATCTAGTTTTATATAAAAAATCTGACTCTCTGAATATGCAAAGTTTCTGCTGTACTTTATATAACAATACAATACAGAAGATATCTTATAGTTTTACATGTCAAAGAGAATAACATATTCATTGCTCTACTTATTAAGCACTGTGCCAAAGAGCCTGCCCTGCTGCACTACAAGGGATGTAACCTTGCAATTGTAATTATAAAGTTACACAAAGAGTAAATATTGTAGGCTACATGTGGCAAAGAGTTCAGGCTCCCAATTGTACAAGTTGATGATGTACAAGCACATGAATAAACTTCTGAGTAAGTACTAAAGACTATGCAAAACGATTTTTATTTTTGAAAGACCTTTTGATGTTTTCCCACAAGTCATTAAAAACTGGAAGGTTTCCTGTAGGGACTGACTCATTGAGTGCCTCTTCTTTAATGATGTTCTCATTATGGATTTAATTTAGGATGAAAGCAGCCATGTTTTAATAAAGGATCTGTAAAATGTGCATACATTACCTACTGCCACAGCTTAATGGTGAAAGGTTCGCATGTGCTCAAACTAACCATTTTTCTGCATCAGTCAGACTGTGTATACAGTGTAATTGCTTTTACACATTTTAGAAACAATATAAATTGTGAGCTTTGCTTGAAACAAATTTCTAAATAAAACCCCTTTAGTTTGTTTGTTTTTTTAATCACAAGATGAAGAAAAATCTCTAGCTAGTTTTGATTTCTCACCTCGATCCCTTTTTAACAGCCTCCTTCTCATATTCCTCTTGGAGGATTCCCAGTTTATTAGGAACATACTCTTTGCAAATCCGCATAGCGTCACTCCACAGCTCTGCATCCTGTAACGGGTATTGAAGAAAATAAAAAACATTGCTAGAAGCAGAATTATTTTTCCAAATACCTGAATAACCCAGATTTGTGTACGTCTTTCTGACAGATAACAAGACATCCCCTACCTTTCATCCTCTAGAACACTTTGATGTACATTAATGAAAAACAATGCCTGGGATGTGATTAAGGCATTCAGCAGGCAAATTTAAAAGTGTGACTTTTCTTCACAAACACTGGACTTTGTGAGAAAGTGAGGTGTACTCTTACTTTGTAGTACTTGATGGCGAGTTCAGGTTTCTGAGCTCGGAGAAGAAATGCCTCTGCTTTTTGATATTCTTTCTGATCAAAGGCACACTTGGCCTGTCCCACCAGCACGTCTGCCACACTGTCAGGGTCATGAGCCTCTGCCACCCTCTGGGCACCATTCCAGTCCTGGTTGTGGACATACCTTCACAAAACACACCAAGTCCCCAACAAGAGTCTTAACACATTCTCTGCAGCCTTTCCACTTCATTGTAAAAACATAGATGAACTCTCTTAAAAAATATATAAGCTTAGTATATATATAAACTTAGATAAGTCTTCAGACTTTTCCATTCTACAAAGCTTGTTTGATTGATAGACTGATTCAATAATTAATCTTAAATTAAAAAATATTTGCACATGAATGTGGAAGAGAAATTGATAATTTGTTCTAGATTTGATCAAACTACTCTTTTTAGCAATCTCCCTCATTATATGTGTGTATATAAACATGTAAATGTATGTATATACACACACATACATACATATGACACAACATTAAATAATAAATCGACAAGGTTAAAGGCTCTGTGAATATGAAAGCGGTCAGATTCTGTGTTCTAGAATGTCATTCAATACTTAAACAAGTAGTAGTAAGGAAGTACTGATTTATAGTTAAGCACAACCTTAATTTATTTTTTCATACAAATGTATTTCTATATTATTTTTAATCCGTGACAAATACTTACATCAGCACAGCTTCTTTTGGTTTTCCCGCTTTGATAAACTCGGTCTCAGCCTCTGCAAATTTGCCCTTCATGAATAAGACAAAAACAGTTAAGGATTTAATGACAAAATTATGTAAGGGAATGAATACAATAACTATCTGCTTTGGAGGCTGATTATATTAATTAGAGTAAGATAGTGTTTTGGGGCACAATCTGCTTGCATTTAAAACAAATTAAGTAAATATATAACAATTTCACAAAACTTTACAAAGTAATTACAAAATAATACATAAATTATGATGTTCAATATAGCTGAAATAACTATTTAATTTATTATTGACAAAAGTAAGATTGAGATAATATGTAACTAGAATAATCAATTTCCTCCTGAACTCCATTGAGACAATGCAGTACTCCCCGCCAGTTTATCCCACCAGTGTTGGGATACCTCATACCTCATCCTCAAGGAACATGGCACTCTTCAGATGGATGTCAGGGATCTTGTGCTTCATTGCCAGTCGTGCCAGCTCAAAGGCAAAGTCAAAGGAGCTGCAATAAAAGGGCTTTTCAAACATCTCCATCAAGTTCCTCTGTGAATATTGCCACTCTATATCTGTCACTTAAGGCCGCTGAAAAAACACTATACAGTCACAATCTATTGATCATGGTTAGTTTATGTTAAACACAGCTGACATCTTCTAAAGTTTTCATCAATTTCATTGCTTTATTAGTTGGATATTCTGTTATCTGTGTTTAGTGTGAATTGTTTTTAAGTTTACAAGTATATTTTTCATACTAAATCATTACTCCAAGAAAAATAGCTAGAAAACTGCTATTTTTTTTTTTCAGGAAGGAAAGTGTAACCCAAATAGCACTTTATCCCATCTTGCAGTTATCAGCTTTAAATCCTGCCACACCAAGAAAACTTTGTGAACTGAAAAGCAGCCGCAAAATACTGTGTGCTGGTGGTGTTAAATTATTCTGTTTTTCTCATTACAAGAAGCCAAAAAAAGATCAGCTTATATAAGCTCACCAGTTCTCTGCTGCAAAGTCAATGGCCATCTCCAGCAGCCCAAACTTGTTCAGCAGCTTCACGGCAGCCTCTCCTCCCAGACTCTTTGCCCACAGGTATGCCACCTGCTTGTGGGCATTTGCTCCCCCATGGGCTTTTGCCACCTGCCAAACATTAGGAACAGCCTGAACAGAAGGGCTGATAAATATGCCATCACTGTTTTGCTGGTTCCTCTTATGGCACTCTGCAACTTTCTAGGATGTGGTGGGGGTGGGAGGCATGTTTTTGTGTATGCATGGATGTTGACAAAGAAATTAATATACAGTATAATTTCACTATATCAAACCCGTTTTTAAAGGATAACATGATTTAAACTATTTTAACAAAAACAATACCACAGAGTTTTTTTCAAACATTGGAAAATAGGTATTCTTATTAAGGCTGATTTCTGCATCTGCGTCTCTGCGTACATGTGCGGGCGTCATATGCAGACAGTCGCATAGCTGTCTGCCAACATACTTGCACGTAAGTTTGACGCGTCCATAGCAATCTACAGAAAACGAAACCCATTTTCTATGGTGCACCTACGATTGAATGGATGTAAATTAACACATACTGTTATGTCATGTTACAGAAACTACACACACACATACACACACAAATACAAATGGCATCCTGTATGTGCAGATCTATATTGTCTTGCTATAGTTGGCTAGAGACTTAACACTAGAGCATACATACACACATCTCTGCGTATGTGAATTTCTCCTGCATATCCGTTCCTATATTTTACTAAATATTTGAATTAAATACATATATAACGTTTCAGCTGTTAAACTCATCAAAATGAATAAGTTATAAATACGTTCTTCTCCAACCGCCAGACCCGCAGTTTATGTGATAGGTAATAGCCCACTGAATATAAGAAATATAGCTGACAAATATGGGCTTTGTAATCAAATTAGTAATTGTGAAAGATGTATAATCATGTTGATTGGTGAAACACTATTTTCTACACATCATATATTATCATCATTATTTACTGCATTAGATTTGCACTGGATATAGCTCTCATCTGATCGGCTCAGCAAGTTTCTAACTTTCCTGTGGAATTCAATCCTGATCACATTGCAAACCTGGGTCTCTGGATCAATGCCTTGATCAGTCACTGTTTGATCATGAATGCTAATTGTTCATTCAGTCCACAGAAAGAGAAGTACATTTTACTTTTCGTCCAAAATTGCCAAGCACGAAATACGTGGGATAAAATGTGAATTATGTTCATGAAATGTGAATTATATTAACGAAATGTGCAGTTTGAGGGACATTATGTGGACAAATGCGTTTTGTGAATGAGGAGATGCATTTTAAATACTTTCGTATGTCACCACATCGTTTCTCTGCTCTGCTGCAGTGCCTACACACACACACATTGTACACCGGTCGGTCGCCCCAGCACTGAGCGCTTGACCGAGGCTCTGAGAATATTGCTGCTCAGCCAATCAGCGCTGGCCTGACGCGCAGGACGCAAAGATGCGCTGTTGAGATTGCAGAGCAGTGCGCGTTGCCTCCTCTGCGGGCCACACTTACCCAGAAACCCCTACTCTGCATCGCTACGCAGAGATGCATACGCGTACCTATGCAGAAGTATAAATTGTCCTTTAGGTGTAGACCTCCTGTTAACCCTTAAGAAAATGACTTCTAATGTTTTTAACAGCTTGATTTGCATGAGACTGGTTAAATACATTTTATAATTTGTATTGGGATTTTTTCCCTCACAGCTAGTGAGAGTTAAAATTGTGAGTATCAAACAATTAAGTACAAGTCTTTGGCATCTCTTGGGATGCTGATATTTTTATAACATATTATTGTTGTCTGTTCTACAGAATATGGCTGAAGTTCTCCATTCTGTGTATAAAATACGAAATTCATTCCAACAATCTGTTTTGGAAGCATTTTCTATTGCCTTTTCATGGTCTCAAGTGTAATTAGCCTGTTTCTTTAATAGAGAAAGAAAATAACAAATAAACCGAAGTTAGAATGCATAGTTTTCAGAACAGAATGTTGATCTGAGAATTTTCCAATTACCACACTCTTTGGACTTGATTGCTGAAAATTTCTAGTTTTTCAGTATTCAATTGTTCCAGTCTTAACTTACACAGAATCTTCTTAGCAGTTTTTTCTTTTTGTTTTACTGGCCAATTCAGGTAGTAATGCTTTGTCATTTTTAGATCTATTGACAAATCAACAAAACAGATAAGTGCATGAGCGTGTGGGGAGCCAGAGCCTAAGCACTAATCCCAGACTAGGCATTTGGTGGCATTATGTTGCTGATTGTTCCTTCAACAGACCATCTTCTAGTTAAGATGTTCAATACTCAACGTGATTTTGTATTTAAAACTATAAATGAAACACACTTTCATTTTGAAATGCCTGTTCCTTGCTAAACTTTCATTTAACTCATTCCAATCTGAGATGTACTAATCAGATGGCGAGAACTTGTGTGTAAACCCTTCTTGGAATAGAAGGGTTAAGAGAAGCTAAATAAACCATACTGAAAACGTCCTGGGAAAGTATCTTCTCCCTTATCAGACACATATTGGTAGCAGTTACCTTTACCACTGCCAATGAGGCACAGTTTCTCTTCTTGAGACCTTCAACAAATCCTGAAAACTACTGTAACCGTGACAGCGCTTGAAGTCTAAAATGCAGGCGAGAACACAATGTCGCCTCAGTGACATACAACTGCCTCAGCTGTTAAGACAAAGCTGTACAGGTAAATAGCAAAGTTGCTCTACTGCATCAGACACAAATAAGATCAATCCTGCTGGAATCAGGATCAGCTCCTAGCTCAAACCATCTCTAATCATACATTGCCATAAATGAAGGTGTCTCATCTAAGACACGTTTTCATTTTCCTCACACATACCTTTATACCAAGCTGGAGAGAGGTTAAGAGGCCACTGTAACCAGGAGACAATCGAGTGAAACAGCTTCTTCATATTTCTTTACTGCTCTCATGATAAAAAAGCAACCTGACATTTCTACTTATTTTCAAATGTAAAAACTTAACATCTTGTTTTGTTTAGATACTAAGGGTTTCATGTAAACTAGACGAGACCTTTGTATGTTTTATTTTTTGCAAAAATATAACAATTGAAAATGATATATATATATATATATATATATATATACTGTATATTTACAAGACTTTGTGCTTTATTAGATGAGTTCTGTTCTAAACATTCACTGAATTAAATATATGCATAAGTTGTATATTAACTAGAGGTTCTTTACCTTAAATTAGTCTTAATGCAAATTATTTATATATTGTTAGTTTAATTATATGAGACAGTATTTTACTGTTGTATTGGTATGTCCTAGTCTTTTTAACACATTTTGACAAGACAGTTGCAGTGCAGCATCTGCTAAAACTCAATAGATTGATGAGAAAGTGGAATTCAGACATACCCTGTAGGCCTCATCCCACATGTCATTGACTCTGTACATGTTGACCGCAGTTTTCCACTCCTTGGCCTCCAGGAAGTGATATTCTGCCTCCTGAAACCTGGATTCTGCTTCCAGCTCCTAGAAGATACCAAATGTTCAGGCACAGAAAAGAAAACATCCCAACCCCACAGATCACATCAAAGATAAACTGGAGCAGAAACTCAGAGCACGAGTACAATGCACAAATATTACAAGATGTTTAGTACTGTAGCTCATAAAGTATTCGGGCTAAATGACATGGAGGTCTGCCACCTTAGCTAGATGCAGATGGGTCTCTGTCAACAGGTCCTTGTGATATCTGGCAACCAATCGAATCATATCATCATACATCTTGTTTTTCTTGTACATTGTTATGGCCAGATCTGGTTCATCGATGGTTGAAAAGAGTCTGTGAAAGAACAGGACAGCTATCATGGAGTATTCAATCATATCTGGGATTTCAAAGACATCTCAATGTAGATATACATCTAAAATCAAATAACCATTGTTTGGGGTTTGATTTTCAAATTAAAAGTGGTTGTGTAAAATATATTATATATATACACACACAGCTCTGGGAAAAATGAAGAGACCACTGCAAAATGATCAGTATCTCTTTTTTTACTATTTATAGGTATGTGTTTGGGTAAAATGAAAAATGTATTCTATAAACTACTGACACAATTTCTCCCAAATTCCAAATAAAAATATGAATGGAATACATACATGTACATGTACATGTAGAGATGGTGATTTAAGAAATTTGCTGTGGCCTCTTAATTTTTACATTTATATAATTTTTTACATATATATATATATATATATACATACACACATACATACATACATACATACATATACACACACACACACAAGAAAATATCTGTCAAAATGTAATATATGGGTTTAACACATTTCAGACATTACAAAAAATATATTTAAATCATTACAAACAAAAATGTAGTGTGGTCCTGTGTCAAGCAATAATAATTTGATCACAAAAATCAATCTGAAAACATTCACATAATGTGGGTTTCCTTTTAGTACATGACTTCTGCATTCAGGGAATGCAACTATATCATCTCATATGGTTCAGATTCACCAATTCTCTGCAACTGTTTGTTCTATTAAATTGTAACTTTAAAACACTGCAAGGGGAGTCTACAAGCATAATTAATCTTTAATGTTGAATTCAATACCACTGCCCCCGCAGATCTTTTCTCTTGAAGGCATTTGCCATTGCTGTGAACACTTTATAACAGATGGAAAAAGTTCCTTGAAACTTTATTTGCCTCTGAAGACCGCAGGAACCTGGCATCACCAGATATTGTCACTGTTACAATCATTAGCAAATGTAACTTTTATCTCTTTTGTCATACAGTTGATCTAACCTGCTATGTTATCTATTATTTTAGTATTGTATCATTGGGATTGTATCTGTTCGTATCTTTTGAACTTCTGTTTGTGTCTGATCTATTTGAATGAATGGAGCTCTACTGGCCAAATATCTTAAAAGGGTTATTTCATAGCGGAAAATAAACTCTTACTATATAAATGCAATATACCTTCACAGGAGGACAAGCAGATTCAGTTTTAGAGAAAATCTGAGCTTAAGGGGCTGTGGTACTGACTATTTTGTCCTGATTGATTTGTTACCTCATTTATGTACTGAAAAAAGTAGTTGAAGGGTCTAAATAACACAATAAAGAAATCTTGTTGATCATGAATAGTTTTTGCAACAGGGCTTGCACTTGACCCCTGTATTTTGTATAGGTCATGACTAAAACTTGATCAATACGGCATTCAAGAAAAGAAAAATAACTACAAAAATATTATTTCTGTCAGTCTAATTAAACAACAAGATCTATTTTCTGAATTTACCTCTCAGCTTCTTTGTATTTCCCCTGCTTTTCCAGCTCCTGAGCCCGGCTGATGTACAGAGCAGACACATCCTCCTGACTCATGCACTTCACAGCTAACTGTAAGGGTTACAATTAAAGGCTGTGATGCAAGGGGAGATGAATGCATTACAGAATAAAGGAATTAAATCAAATTAATTAGGAAATATCAATTGATATCAAATAACCCTTTAAAACCTTGTGTGACTTATATAGCCCAGAGGCCTAAGAAAAACTACATATTAGCTCTCCGATTGAGTCTAAGGGCAAAAATTAATTAGGTCTACTTAGTCTTTCTGCAGCATAAGCAGTTGCAATTCAATTACTGTAGGGGAGCTTTAGAACAATTTAAACATAAAACCTGGCCTTGGAATCCGTGCTGCTGCTCTGCAGTATTGTGTAAACATTGTATTAAATCAATAAGTTATATTCCCCATTATAAACCCAAACAACAGACTGATTCCAACCCTTGTCAACACCAAAATGTCAAGATAGGCCTATACAGATCTAGTGTATAATTCACATAAATTACTCAAAATAATATGCTATAATCAATCTAAATATAACCAAAATAATCCATTCCAACCTTCTTCTGTATCTAAGCTTAGCATGGTGAAATTTCCCAATATCAGATTTCACAATTATTTCTTACATATTCTGTTTTTCTTAAGTATCCAAATCTTCATTTTATCCAGTTATGGGAGTTAATTAGCCTCAAAGCAAAATAATTTTCAGAAGCCTCATTATGAACCATGATACTACACTGCAGTGCTGAAAGGAGAAATATATCACTATAAATGATTGTATTATATCAATAGGTAAACTTACCCATTTTAGGCCTGAACCCCAACCCTAGCCAACATTATAATTAAAGCCAATTTTTTCTGGGGATTGTAACCCTAACCCTAGCACAAATCAAAATTGTATCCTAATTTCACCAAAGTTCATTTTAGTGGAAACTGTAACTAACATTTAGCTTGATTTAAGAGTACTGATTTGAATTATTTATTGTAAGTCTGTTTCTATTTCAATTTAAATAAAATTTTCACTGCTTGTCCCATTCGTCTCACTCCCAACGTGTCATTCCAAGAACATATTGCTAGCAAAGTCATTTCCAGTTTATCGATTCAAAGCAGAGGAAAATAAGGTACCTTGTGAGCTTGTTCCCACTGTCCGGCTTGAGTGTACATATCTATGGCATCTTTAATGTGGTCGCCTTTAACATAGAAGCGCTCAGCAACCTGCGATTACATAAACAAACTAAACAATTAGAAAATGGGCACATGCCACATTAATTCATAATTCAGTTTTTGTAAGTGAAAAGTAACATATGCTATATTTTAATGTAATGTGTTCATTAACATTCAACTGGCCATCTCACACTGCCAAGGGACTTACAGTTTCAGACTTAAAACATCTGCCAGCAGATCACTGTGAGAATCCTTTAAAATAACCACATGCGTATGATAGCAAGGTATTGTGCGAGCGAGAACCATTAACCCTACTGGCTGTTGTACCAGTCTGTTTAGTCACCAGGCAAGGGACCTGTGAGTCAAACTAATAAAGTGGCACAGTAAGAAGAAAGAAAACGACAAAGCTACACAATCAGACATATCCTGTGTGAGGCACGGCTCTTTCGAGTGGCCGTGTCAAACGTTTAAAAAGGTGTTTAACATTGACAGTAAGATCGTTTTTGGTTTTTTTTGGTTTCTCTTCCCTCAATAAGATAAGATCACCTTATTTTTTCCAAAAGCCCAGATGAGATATACTTGTCAAGAATACAAAAAGGACCCTATTGCTGGAAAACTTTTACAATTTCAACAGAAACAGAACTACTAGTACATGCAAGAGAAAAAGTGAAGAAATGTATCAGATTTTCATTAAAGAAAAGAATGGTGAACAGTGGAAGTCCATTTCATGTGGTTATATAAATAAAAGTTCATTATTTGTATTATGATTATTGAAACTGCCATGTGCATCATGCTTACCTCATACTCTTGTACAGAAGCATAGTGCTGAGCTATTTTCAAGTAGTACTTCCCTGCAGACCTATCATCCTGCAGTTCTAGGATATGGACAGCTTTCTTCCACTGGCGTGCCCCTATTGCAGCCTCAATGGCTTTTGAAGAGCAGCTTGGAGAAAGAAACACATGTGACATGAATGACAGTTGTTGACAGAAACCTGGAGAAATAATAGTTCCCAAAAGAGTAATGACTATTAACATCACTAGTCATTAGAATCCTACATAAATCTGGCAGGGAGTATTACCTTCCTAACTCTAAAAAGGGTCAGTGGGCTGTGCGAGCCTAAGGAGGGTATTTTGACCCTGAGAGTTCAGAGATTTGCTAGCATGCTTCCCCTTGTTGTTGGATTAGTTAGGATCTGCAGCACTCAATTATCAACACCACTAGGTTAAATATCTTTGGACAGAAGCTTCATGCCAGTAGAGCTCTGTTCTGCTGCATTTAGGCAAAGAAAATACACTGCACTATTGTCAGAAAACTGCCCTAGGGTGAAAAGCACTGCGTATTATAATGGACACTACCTGAATTCCATTAGAGAAGAACTTAGCATTAGTTTAACACTATGACAAGGGTCCTCTCTCTCTTTCTCGCTGCCTCTCACTTTTCAGCAGAAAGCTTTTGTCACCATAATAACAGTTTGCTTTTCCAGTGAAGCACACACAGATATTCTCACCCTGCCTCAATGTAGTGGTTAATAGCAGCATCCAATTGCTTCTGCTGGACCAGGTAATCTCCCCAGGCCTCTTCCAGCTTCACAACGTCAGCAGGGAAAGCAAAGCGGGCCAGTTCTACAGCTTAAAAACACAGCAGCAATCACACTGAATGCCTGCCGTCTCAAGCAACGTGCACCACTGTGAGACTTCTTGTGTATGATGGAGAAAAACTCTTGAGATCTCTTAAGATCTGATCAGTCTCTTCAATGACTGGGAACTCTTTGATATAAGCAGGTGCATTGCTAACATTTGTGATAAAAGAAAGACTACAAGAAATTCAGCTACCATGTGACTGTCACTCTGTGGGCAATCGTCAAAACCCAAAACAATTTAAGGACATTAAAGAAAACAAATTGCCCAAAAATTGAAAAATGTATTGTGTTTATTTTATAGTATTTTGTGTATAAAAGTAAAGAGACAAACAATATTGTGTACAAAGCAGACAACAGCTATTTTTATCTCTGGAAAACATTAGATTTCTATGGGGCATAAGCTTCAGAAAGTTTATATAAAGTTTAATTCTGTTTTCAAACACCTGAACGTGAACACCAGTAGAAATCTTCCTTCATTCAAGATGAGCCTGTGCTTACCTTTCCTGAAAGCAAATTCCTTGCGGTAACAGTCAAGAGCTCGCTGGTAATTCCTGTTTTTTTCAAAGAGGTCTCCAGCCTACAGTTTAAGAGGAAATCAGTGAGACCATCAATCTACGGCAGGAGTTACAGCAGAAAATATACCAAAACCTTTCATAAGAGCTTTGTGATTTGGCCTTGAGTGCTACATTTTTCACAGATGTATTTATAGACTACATTACAGACTGAGTCTGAACAAACTGATTTAGACTTTTAAGTAAGTAAGCATTTGCCTTTCAAAAGCTGCTAAGTTCCATCTTTTTAAAGAGTAATTTAATTTTGTACTCAAAACTGTTTCCCTGACTACAATATATTGTGGATGCATAAAATACTTTATCTACTTAATTCAAAATACTTGTATTTGATTTATATTAAAAATAGTTGATTTAAAATGCATAAAGCATTTAATAAGAGTTCTATGCAAAAAATGTTGTGAAAATCAGATATCCTTAAAAAAGTGTGTGGAAAAAACGGAGCAGCAGCAATATTTAAATTAGTCTGGTAGACATTACAGTATCTGCTTGCTCACCCTTTCGTAGAACTCCCCTTTGATCAGTGCAGAGGCAATCCTGTTGACGGTTTCACTGTTAGCAATGAGTTCTTCGCGGCTCATTACCAAGCGGGCGGCCTTTGCAGGGAGACCGGCCTTCAGGTAAAGGTTAATGGCCCCTTGGAAGTCTCCCTCGCCCTCCTTCACCTCACCAGCCTTTTCGTCCTGGTTGGTTTCCATGAGCCACTGGTAGTAACACCGTCTAAGGTTGTCCAACTCAGGATGGCCCTAAAAGGAGAGCATGAAGTGATACTGTCATTAGTAAAATAACAGAACTGCACCAATGGCAAAGGGACCACTGTAAAAAACAGCATCAAGGATTCCAAAATAGGAATCAGCGCAACAGCCCCTGTGTTACATTACAGTCCTACTAACTTATATAAATATGCATAATAACCAACATAAAAACAAGAAAACTCATAGCAACATGTCTGAGGCTGATTTAGCTTAAGTATGTATGTGTTTTTGTAAAGAAAAAAGAGATGCAGTCTGTTACCTTGGCTTCTGCAACTGTGATGCAATCATCCCACATGTGAAGCTCCTGATACATTTCCATAACTTCATCAATGGCATTCTTCAACAGGAAGAAGTTTAAAAAAAAAAAAAAGTGTTTGAGATATTAACATTATTTTAAATGCTATTGTTTCATTTTTAATTGACATCACCAGCTTTTATAAGCTCATAATTAGGGCTGTCAGCTGATTAAAAAAAATGGATCGGTTAATCAATGGCCATTAGTTGATGAATCGTGCACTCATTAAAATAAGTGTAATGGTCTTTAAGTGGTTCTGATACACAGTAAAACTTTAATAAATACTAGGCATTGATATTACAGTAGCCTATAACAATGCTTAACGCAATGGTAACAAAAATAAAATAGAAATGTATATTATTTAAAAAAAAAACACTAAATCATAGAGTGAGAGTTTATCAACAGTGCGTGACAGTGGGGGCGCACAGATTATTTATCACCACCCAATGCGTGAGATTTTAGTGACAATGATTCAGAGTTTTAGATGGGGTCTCAATGCTTCAGAGTTATGTTAAATAAAAAATATAATTATAATGCAAAAACAAATACCGTTTAGCCGCAACATGGCAGAGGATTCTCCATCCCCTATCTCTACAGCAAACGGTGTTTGCTCACAAATGATACTATAAACTGCGCACACTGTCCTTTTAAGAAAAGCATTTCTTTCAAATGAAACAGAAAACCTTTACTTTGTCTTCAATATTTCCTTCTGAATCCAAAGCTAGACTGTAGTTTTCCTGTTAGCGGCTGTAACCCCGCAGTCTGAGCGCAGATACTGTACTGTAGCTCTTGTGATGTGATCTCTTGCGTGATTCACCTTTTCATTTAACACTAGAAGCGCAGGGCTGGTCAGTTTGACCGATTTTATTTGAATTACTCTGTGTTCATGAATACACTGTGCAGACCCGTTCTTGACTTTTCCTAAATATATGTATTAAAAATGTCTACGGCGTTCTAGCTGCATAAACTTAAATCAAGTTCAAGTCTCGATCTCTACCTCACAGTCTTTCATGTGCTTGAAACACATTTTATAGCATTACAAGTGTCTACAAATGTAGTCAGATTGAGCGGACAATTACGCCGCAAATAAACACGTGTCTCATTGTACTGACTGTGCAGTGACGCGTTTTAATAAAGGGTTTTGATGTTATTTATACCAATCATTTAAATGTTTTATGTTAATATTTCCATTTAAATATGTGTGCTCATTTTATTCGATCATTTGCCATCCATTATACCACAGCATTTAAAGAGCTATTGGTGCTTCTAGTGTTAACCTTATAATCGCCAGTCATTAATATAATGAAGAAGAAAAAAATCTGCTCGATTAAATTGAGAAAATATTGATCGTCAATCAATTCATTAGTTGATTAATAGACCTGATTCATCGAAGCAGCCCTAATAATAATATCATTTGAAATTTGTCTGGACAATTTTATTTTGAGAATGGACACTGGTTTCATATTTGTTTCATCAGTTGGCTGTTGTTTTGATCACAACTATATTAGTAATTTATGAATTGTAACAGCACACAGCAGTTGTTTCTCAGACAGGCCACTTATTTGTAATTCAAAACCTAGACATTTTAAACAGGAAAACACTGAAGGTGATGCACTCTTTTTTTCAAATACTGGCATCTACATGGAATCTGTTTTTGGTTTTGTTACCTAAATGATAGTATAGGGAACGTTGCCTATTAAATGTAGCCTACAGTGAAACAAACAACTATTAGGCTAAACTTACATTCTAGTTGTCACTAAATATGAAGAATTTACCTGTTCTAAATAGAACATTTCTGCAAGTTTGTAATTTTTTTCCAGCATGGCAAGGCGAGCTTTCACTTGGTAATACTCTGTGCCATCACCACCCTGAAATAAAGAGGGAAGAAATCTTCATGATCCCTAAACAGGAATAAGAATACAAAATACCACCTGATCTTAAAATCAAATGAAGCATATTAATTTGTTAAAATGGTAGAATAAGGTAACATTGCACCTTTAAATACAGTAACATTCATTGCACCTTTTGAAGTCTGAATTTCTCTTTCAATGACACATCCTAAAACAAAGTAAAATAGGCATTTAAACTAATTTAGCCAAAGCTTCCAAAGCCAGAAACTAAGGCTAGGGTTTTGAATGAATTAAATAACCTTCAATTCTACCAACCCAGCTGCTGACATGTCCACTACACAGTTAATAGACTTTGCAAAGAGCAGGTGGAAAGTAGGGAAAACAAAAAAGGAATGGCTTATACAGACCTGACAGTTTTGCTTTGAATTGGTATATTTTAGTTGGCTGTATCAAATTTTAAACAACATAAAATGACTGGCACAGTGTCAAATAGTGCAGCTGTCTGCAGGCAGTCTGCTATGCCCATCAGTGGCATGCCCCGGCCTGGTCCAGGTGCCACTTCTTCTCCCCGAAAGGAAGAGTCTACAGCCTTCTGTGCCTGCGACTCCAGCCCCGAGCCAGCGCACCCAGTGCCCACAATTATAAGAATCTCACTGAAGGGTCAGGCACAACAGTGGGATCGCTGCCAGGAAGTATCACTAGAGAACTGTCTGAAACATACGTTACACACACACACACACACACGCGATAATCACTCATGCGTTTAACTCATTACTTTTCCATAAACCAACAAATTAAAGAAAGAAAAAACTACATACGTATTCTTTTTCTGCTTTGTCTGCAATATTGTTGGTCTCGTTCAGAAATCGAGCTTTACATACATCCCCCAGGGCAGCAAAACATCTGAAACCATAACATGGTCATAACAGTGCATTAGGGAAGAAACCTTCTTTTATAATTTTACATCAAACTAAAATATATCAAAAGCAACAGGAAACCAGTATAAATTAAAGCCATGTTTCTGTAAGATTCTCAACTTCTGCTACTGACAGACTATTCCAGCAAAATGAGCATTGAAAAAGGGTATTCCATAGCAGAAAGAAAACTTCTTCAAAAGAGACAGAGAAGCTACATGCAAAGCCAACATTTCTGAAATATACAGATCAGATATATATCAGAGTGAGTTTTATAGGTGTCCTGTTGGGAGCTTCATATTCAACATGTTTAATTTAAAGACCTAGTGATATATTTCACCACCAGTTGTGTACTACTACTAATAGAAAATTACATAGAACCACAATTTTATATACCAAAAAATATAATTTCCGGATTATTACTACTATTCTACATTTAGAGTTAACCTTTATCTGTTAATTACAGTAAATATAAAATGTACAAAAGCATTTAATTCTCATTACTACACACTTACTCAACCTGAATGAATGTGGCTGAGAAAATCTTAAGAGTTTGGAAAACAGTAAAATTATCCGTTAACAAAAAGTACTCCATGTTCAAAGCAAATTATTCCAAATTAATCTAAGACTGCCCCAAGCCATACATCACATCAGAAAAGCATAATTTATTTTGGCTAAAGATCATTAAAATAATGATGATGCTCTGAAACAGGGGTAGAACTTTTGTAATTTCTCAGCTGAGTGCTTGTCAAATATATTTTTCTTCCTTTTTAAAGTGAATGTAGTTTAGCCTAATTAAGTAATTTTTTCTATTGGTATTTATAAAGCAATTGAGATGCACAACGAAAGCTGAAACTCATTACAAGGGCAATTACAGATTGACATATAAATAAATGCAGTGGAATACAAAAAATTGAGGGGTTTGCAAATGTATGCTCATAAACAACAGAGGTAAATTGCAACTACCCATTGTGCACTACCCCATGCAATCAACCGAGTGTTATACAATAGTGAACTAAGAGGTCCGAGTGCGGTGGCTGCCCACTGGGTGTCTGGGGACAGTGCGCTGACCTCTCTGCAATGTGCAGCTGTTTGGCTTCCAGCGAGAGTTTGCTCAGAGTCTTCCACATGGCCTCTGTTTCAGTTGACATCTCCAGCGTCTCTAGGAAAGCAGTCGCTCTAAAAGGGGAGCGGGGGTACAGTCACCCTCACATATATTATTAAGAAGGGAAAACAAACTGCTATGAGCCTGCCATGGAATATAAGACCCAGACTCATTCATCACTATGAGATGCAATATTTCAAGTCCTACATACATGACCAAATACACTCATTAAGATGTTATTTCTGCGCAGTTACCCCAAGTCAGCAGCTTTAATTCCCACCTGGGGAGAAAAAAGGTGGGTGGAGTCTGAAGCATATTGTCCTATCAATACGTAGACTCAGGCCCCATCTTTGGTGTCCAAATCAAACATGTATAAAATAATATCCCATGGGAATGTTGCTTTCTCAAGTAAAGACGTATACATCAACAACTGCTGTCCTGTGCACATGTGAAGGTGTCCTACCTGCAATAGTCTCCATCATCAATGGCTGTACCGAACTCAATGAGCCCCTCGTCCAGAGTGTAGGACACAGTGTTCACACCCTCCGTCACAATTACTTCTGTTTTCCCATTGCTCCTCTCTAGGTCCACTATATCACCCTACGAAGAGACAAAAACGAGACAAGCCTCAGATCACGAGCCTGCAGTTTGATTTCTCTCCAGACTTCTCCCGGTACAGTCTACCTATGTTTTGCTGTAACTCACAAAGAATATCTCCATTGGTTTTAGAATACAAAAGCATGACACATAAAGCAAATAAGATGGCACACAAAGGAAAATCCAAATGTGAACCACACATACACTGCTACAGTCACACATGGAATGCAAACATGGAGATCATTATCAGATACAAAACAGAGGGTGCAGAGGTGAGCAGACTGTGTACGTGCTGTATCTCCTCACCTTCAGGGGGAACATGGTGACTCTCTCTGGGCTGTCGATATTGTACCAGACACAGAGGTTGCCTCTGTTCTGTGCGACAACTACATCACTGCCGGGCACCCACTGCACATAGGAGCAAAAGCTCAACACTGTGGTCTTGACGCTGTTTTCAATGTCATACAAATGCAGCTGGGGAAAAAGAGAAGACTGGATGAGATATTACATTTTTATAAAAAGGCAATATTCACATTGTTTTTGTTTTTAAAGGCTCCCCTAGTTTGGGATGTAATATAGTTAATCAGCTGGGCTTATCACTATAACCCTTGAACTAGCAGTTAAACTAGTCCTCTGTAATGTGCACTGCCAGGCCACCTGTTTCTTCCCAGGCTGCAAAACCAGAGTGCAAATAGCAAAGCTGAGGCATCAGATGGAGGACTTAACATAGTTCTCATTAAGCTAAGGCTACACGCTCACTGTCAGTCAGCCAATCACAGGGCTCTCCACTGTGAACACAGCCAAGGCAAACCCCGGACACTTCAAGCTCACCAAACCCTAGATTGCCCTCTATTGGCTAATGCCTTAGAGCACGTTCAAACCAGTGATCTCTGCACTATGGGACCCATCCTGCACTGTGAGTAAAGACCTTCAGTGGTTGAGCTGCTGGGAAGGTCCTGAGAAGAATTCAGCAGTTTTTATTTTTTCATTCTTCTTTCCTTTATGAACGGTTATTGCAGTATACCATGGTATAACCAGTTAACTGTAGGAACCTGATTTGTAATCATGGTAAATGATGAAGAGGTATAGAAATCCATTAAAAAAATCCTGTATGAGACAGAAATCCATTAAATAAATCCTCTATTAGACAAACTATGCAAACACAGTAAAAGAGCATGTATTGTCAAACCAGGGGGGTCAGACCATATGGAAAACTGACACATTATAGTGCAAATGTGCTGTGGTCAATTTTCATTAGAGGTTGGCCTCAGCAGAGTGTTAACAGTAGTCCAAATCAGAAAGCTTTACCCTAAGTTTCTTGTCTCTAAACAACAGCTTGTGTCCAGTTTCGTTTAACTCCAACCAGTCAATTTTGGTGTCATGGCTGATGGTTCCCAAGTTGAAGCCGCCAGTAAGATCAACTGCAAGCAAACAAGAAACAAAAAGTATAAGAGCATTTCTACAGAATAAACTGCAAATTAAATTGGTAATCTCATTTAAGCAATAAAACATCTACATGCAAAATTAAGATTTCACACATTTTGTTTGTAGAAATCGCATAATGGAGGGAAGTAGAACATGTACTCCTTACAAAATATGAAATAAACACAAAGAAACATTTTACTGTAAGCATTTAAGAAAAAGAAAAAAAATTGTTCCTCATTCTCACAACCTAACAAAAGACAGAAGGACTTCTCTCAACTTAATTGGCACACTAACTGGACAGTGCTGTAACAGATGGTGCTCAGTGCTGACTGACTGGAGCCTCGACATTCTCGCTATGAAGTCACTTTTTAATTGAAAGACATTTACAGCGTGAGCATATGCTAAAGTTTCAATCCATACAATTTTTTAAAAACATGATTTAATATGTACTTTTAAAGACAAAAAAAAAAAATCCTCAATATTGCATAACATTTTTCAAGTTTTTTTGCTATATAAAATATTTAAGATACTTAAAATGTGCTAGTCATTAATACCTCATTAAGAGCAATAACGAGAGTCTAACAAGAAAATATTCAGTTAGAAAAAACCTACATGTTTTGTGAAAATTTAAGAATTAGTAATGACCAGTTGACTTGATGAAAAAATAATAAATAACAAAGAAAATGGATAAGACTTCATTATAGTTCATATTATATCAATGGATGATGAGAAGTTAGTAATGGAAAAATGTGAAGTTGAAAATAAATGCATGAATTGTGTGGCATTACAGGGTCATACCTTGGATTTAGCATCAAACAAACAATAAGCAGAACATATCACATAGGTGAAAAGAAGTCTCGATTCAACTCCTCTTTATAATACAAATGTCAGTGTAAAGTAGCAACTTACCTATAGCAATTGTTTTGAGATCAATCAGATAAGCCAGCTTTTTATTGTCTTCAATCCCCCTCTGTTTTCTTTCATTCAGTCGAACACTACAGGTATAAAGTACATAAACCATGAGAAGACTGAAGATGGCAAACAATCTGATGATTCCACTTGCAATTAAGATAAATAGATTCGCAATATGGTAACTACAGATTTATTACGATTCTCGATCATGAAGGCAGAACAACAAAACAGTACAGAATTCTAAGTGAAAAGTTATGTGAAATAACAGATAGAAACAAAAAATCTGTTTAGGCTAAACATAGCTATAACAATCCAGTAATTGGTAATGAATGAATAAGGGAGTGGGTTTTGACCAGGTTAGAAAGGTCCTGTTAACCGGTTATTTCAGACAATATAAACTCTGCACTTGCAATTTGTAATAGTTTTTCTAAACTGATGGGTATATATTTGAAATCAAGGCTCAACACTGCCACCTGCTGATATATATTAGATTTAGCAATGCTTGCTTATTCCACATGTCTGAGGGCCTCATCTGAAGTTTACCGTTTTCCTTTTACTCTAATTTAATTTTAACTTGGTGCACATTTGTTTCAGGTGAGTTTCTGATAATTGTGCCCTCTTACACACATTGTGGGACAGTCTTGGAAACTCATGTTTGAACAGCATACAAGCATCAATATACAGATGTAAAATAATACATTCCCGAAAGCTGACCAACCTGATGAGATGAGGGTTCATAAACTCAGTTCGTACAGATCCAAGGATGTCATTGTTTCCATACTCTACCAGAGTCAGCTCTCCAGCATTGAAGATCATACACACCTAAGATGGGTAAAGTCAGGGATGTATGCGAGTGTACAATGTATACCCCCTTAATTGAGCTCACATACATAGGTTTATCCATTACTATACCACAGGAATATTTAGCAGTTTTTAGAGCAGTATATGAGCCCTGGGCTGTAATTGCGCTCTATGAATCATAGAGACTGGTTGTATCCAATAGAATACAGGGTTTTATTTTGTTCCCATCTTCCTGTTTCATGTGGATAAATAAAAAGCTGAACAGCAGTTGCTCTCAAAAGAAACGTGTGAATTATTTGTTTTAAGCCACATCTCGACCTAGGATATCTACTTTTTACAGTCACTAGCAATCAACTCTAAGCCTGCAAAAGAAAGTGGTCCCATCAGCAGCATATACTAGCAATGCTTGGGTTTACTCATGCAAATCCCAAGATCGCAGGAGGTGTACATGTGTGACACAATCTACCAAACTAAAAGCCACTGGGACATCAATAATAAAATAATGCTCAGGGTTTCTAAAAAATATTTGTGGAGTGGAGGTTTGACCATGTCTATATTATGAACAACAAATAGTTATTTACATAATATTATAGAAATTATAAATTTGATGTCAAAAATATTGAGCAATTGTGAAAGTTGCTATGTACAATGGGTGTCTGTTCATTATAGTTTCAGCTATACTAAACAAGGGGTTTAAGCAGGAGAGGCTGCAGATGAAAACATTGGTAATTCTGTGTTTGTGTGCAGTGCATTATAATGGCTGTCATAAAGCTGAAGTTGTTAAAATGTGGTCTTAGATAAGATGGAAACAAATGGCTTACAGTTTCATTTTCAAAGAAATACTTCTCATTTCCTCCAGAGCCCTGCCAGGCCACCTGGAAACCAGAAAGTCATTATGTACAAGACATTAGCTTCAAACAACACAATCAAAATGAGATAGAAACAGATACATATTCCAGAAAAAGCTACAGAGCTGACATGAGAAAAGTGTATTTGTTATTTTAAGTGTTGTTTGAGTTAAATGGAAAGGTCCTTGGGTACTAAATTTAATAAATGATTAGCACAGTGAAGCATGAAAGGAGTTAGAAATGAGAATTTCTAATAGGGCAATCAGTTTTGGATTTCTTGTTTTAAGTGAAAAATAAAACTGATTATGAATATTCCGCCAGTAATGAAAATAATCTAATTGCAAAATTACATCTGCTGCAGCATTTTGCAATTAAAAAGTAGTAATTGCTTTTTAATAATTAGGTATTTTATTTTATCATCATCAAGTACTTTCTTCTCAAAAGGATATAATTTAAAGACAGTTTATATCATCTGGGCCTTTTTTCTCATTTAATTTCTTATTACATGTGTTTAGTGCAATTTAAAGTTGTGTTGTTCTCAATAAATATTACAGCAAACGCTGCTAAAAAGAACAACCAGCTGACTAAGCTGGATGTTTCAAACTTGCCAAACCAGCCAGCACTTTTAAACTTGTCTTATACTTTAGGATCTTAACATATAATCCTGTTTATTATTATGTAGCAACATCCTTTACCTCACTTAATTTGTTTGATCCGAGATCTCCTAAGAGCAAAGTGTCCGATGTATGAGCCACTAGGTATCTGTCCTTTCCCATGATCTTAACTTCATCAATTTCATAGCCGTAGTGTGACTTCAACACAACACGTGTGCCTGTGGACAGGTTCTTCACAATTACCTACAGAGGGGACACAAAAACATTTATTATGTCATTTTAATTGGTTTTATACATACATAAGAAGACATTAACCAAGTTTTAACAGTTGAATAGTACCACTTACCTGACTTAGGCCCACGTAAGTCATTTCAAATTTGTTCTTATATATGCTTCTGCGCAGGCAGCAATCAAACTGTTCCACTCCTCCACACAAGGTTCCCTGAGCACAAATGTTTGGGGGAAAATAAACAAAGTAAAGCAGCACTGTTAAACATTTCCTCAACTTAGAGGATAAAGATTTATACCTACAATGTAAAACTAAGTGTTTTATTGTGATTTGTTTCCTAATTGGAGTTGTAAATAAAATCTTGGGAGAGGGGTCGGACCCTGATCCCACCCACAGCACATTATATGGGGCTCAAACACTACTTTCCCAGCATTCATTGCTTCTCATTCCTCCCCAAAGACCGTCTTCGCCGCAGATTCCCTGGCTATTCCACACTGGGGGGTTGGGGGTGATGCCTCGTCCACATTGACATGTTGTTCGCTCAGCCAAGCCAAATCTAAATACATTATTACACTCCATAAAACTCCTGAATCCAGAATTTAGATAGACTAGTTTCATAAACCAGATAGAGGATGCAAAGTGTAATGAAGCACTACCAAGTGGAAGAATTAAATTTTAGGTCTGTAAGATTATCCATTCTGTGATTACAGGATAAGAAGCCAGAGCATCAACAGCTAAAGAGAAGAACATTTGAAGTGGATCCAGAAACGACTTTATTCATGCTCCACATCCAGTCTAACTGGCTGGTGGTTCATACTGACCGCACAAAGTCGTGAGCCATCCTTCTTCCAGGCCAACGAAGTAATAGTGTAAAGGTTGGGGATTTCCTTAGCAGTAGCTTCTTCCCAAGAAGATCTGCGGGGACTCCAGTTAAAAACCCTGAGCCTGGAAAAACAGGAGAGAAATAGACACACTTCTATAAGATAGGTATTAGACAGCATATGAAACTTAAGCAATGATATCAAATATTGATTTAGATTCAAGTCCCCTGAAACTCAGACTTACCGATCATAGCTTCCAATGACCACAGACTGGCCACTGGGGCTGGTGCTGGCCACAGTGAACTCCTTCTCTGAGAGATCCCGGCTGTAGTCAAAGGTCTGGATCACATGCCCCTCTTTTCCATAGGCCACAATCTTCTTATCACACCCAGCCACTATTATGCTGTTTGCTCCCCATCCCAAGGCATAGGGTGGGCAAGAGTGAGTCAAGAGTTTCCCCTGCAATAATCATTGGGAAAAACTTTTTATTATTATTAAGGGATATAAGGATTAAATTATCTTCAGCATTTCCTTTTTTTTTTTTTTAAGTTTAACTTAAACTGCAGTTAAATCATGCTATCATCATCTATTTATTGAAACACCTAATTAAGTTTAATCATTTGCAGTCCTATGATATTTATAGATAGTTAATAAGATTAAAAATCGATAGGCATGATAAATGATTTTCAGCAAATAATCACTATGCTGTTTCCTTCTGTATGTTTACCTGTGATTAATGTTAGTTATTTCTTGTTGTTTTTAGTATAATCATTATTAACATATACATTTATGTAGATGGTCATTTGTATTGCATCACAACTGGAACCTGTAATTATTATTGGATAAGATATCACAAACTGTAACTAGAAAACAATGCCACTGAAATTCTACTTCTTTATCCGCCCCAGGTTTGACACTGACATCAGCTAGTAAACAAGTGTGCAGTTTCAGGATGGAACCAGTAACAGAAAGACTGCACTAGGACAGACTGATTTAAACCAAATCTCCCTCTGTTTCACTGTTCCTCTGACCAGAATGAACTAAATGACAACATACTTGGGATTCCCCTGAGCCTTCATCATCAAAGAAATATCGCACTACTGTCCCATCTGCATGGCCAGAGAGAATTCCTTTTCCAGAAACACTGTCAGGGAAGGAAATGAAACTTCATGACTGAATTGACTTTCACTAGTTATTTTAAGTAAATAAATAAATAAATAAATAAATAATGAACATAATTTAAGTGGTTCTGCTAACACTGAGGGCAACATAGTCACATACAGTGAAATAGTAAACATAAGACCAAAAAACATACTTTGATGTTAAAGAAACCACATAGGACTCTGTTCCATAAATCGTTGAGGACTTGTTAGTTTTTGTATTAGCAAGGCGGACCTGCAGAAATAAAACACAGGGTTCAAACTGGTTGGTAACCGACAGAACAAATGTTCTACTTGCATTTTAGTAGTATAAAAACATACACAATATATAAAACAAATAGATTAAATTGTGTAGCACATAATTGTCTATATTAAGGTGCGTCAAAGATGGCCATTTTTCAGTTCAAGATTTGCATATTCCTTTTCAGCTCTGGCAGCATCGGTTTTCACATATTGCTCCATTTCTCTGGGCGGGATCTGAAGTGATTTTAATGCAAAGTATCAGACAGGTTTGCATGGACTGTGAAATATCGTATTTAATTAATGTAGACAATCAATCAATCAATCAATCAAAGCAAAGCAATCAAATCCAATCACAGGCACAAAACACAACTGAGTCATAAATTATTTAAAAACAAATTCACAAAAATGTGCCTATCCCTTATCACCCATATGCACAAAATAATGATAGTCTTCCATACCTTTCCTTCGGCTATTCCAAAAATAATAGCATGTTCTGCAGGCCACAGCAGACAAATCACAGCACTCTAAAAAGTAAGAGAATCCATAGCATGGTTCAAGCATGGTTTCACTATAGCCAGAAACCTTGTAAATTAAGTAAAATTGTAAATTAAATATCATATTTTAATGTTTAGTGGATACATATAATCTATTAGCATTAAACTTGTTTAACAACAATAACAAAAAACAACAAAACAACTTAAGTTTATCAAAAACAATGTATGTCTAAATAAGGTTAACACCAAAAAATGTGGTGCTCAATCCTACACCATTATATAAATGTTTGTAATATAGTTTTGTAATCGCAAAGATGAGCTTAAAAACAAAGACAAAGTAGGACCTTTCTTCAAAATTACTTTCTAATTAAAGACTCTGATTTGTATTGTTAGGGTCCTGAAACAGACAATAATGCTGTACTTACTGTCTGCACAAATTTGTTGCAGATCACCTTTTTTTCCCCCCTGTGAAGTAAAGCACAAACTGAGAAAGTAGAAAAACTTTTCCATTGAACAGGTAATACAAAACAGAAGCAGTAAAGAGAAATAAGGTTCTTATAGAGTCCAGGAGGTTCGTTTTCAGTATTAATCTGAGATTGGGTTTAGCATGCTAAATTACCTCTAATTAATAATAATCCAATTGATTAACTTTTAGATTGATTTGATGAAATGCTGACAATATTTTCCAAACTAACAATAATTAAAAATAAAACTTACCACTCCTCTCCAATTTTATAAACATAAATGATGTTGTCGGTTTGTCCAATGGCTATTTTGGTTGAATCTGGGGAAAATGCCATGGATTTGACAACATAGCTTTTCTTTCCATACTAGAATAAAAGAAAATGCAAAGGACTATTAAATACATTCCAGTTTTCTTGACAATGCAATTCACTGCATGTGTGTGTGCTTCTGTGCAAGTTATTTTATTTTTTGACTAATGGTTTAGGAGTTTTTAAGAGTCAACGAGAGAACGAATTGCTCTCTCGTTGATAAAAATACAAATCATAGTTTTTGACTAGCCTACCAATGCCAAGCTGTTACCTATCATATATCTGATTTCTGTACCTTTGAATCTGCAGGTTTAGTAGAAAACTTGTCCCTTCTCTCCCCTTGCTCGTCGTACAGCAGAACCACTCTGTCCACCGTGCAGACGGCGAATTTCCCATTGTTCGGTGCCCATGCCATGCAAGTCACTTTAGCTGCCCCATCCTGTAATACAACATATAACATTAACCATTTAATTAATTATGGGAATAATATATGCATATACACAAATAACAAAACATTCACGTAGGCCAGGTGAATGCATACCAAATATATTTTGTTAAACTGTGTGTAAAACGGAACACTTGGTGGATCTTAGATGTTTACTCAGCAGTATTTACAATTACGTATATTACGTTTATGAAAACTGATATAGTTTCCCTTTAAACCAGTATGAAGCAGAAACCGTTAATCTATCACACTCCACATACATATGCTACTGATTTACCCAAGCACAGCGTTTGAACCTTTTCAATCTTTAATTTAACATCACGACAAGAATTGTGCTCCGCGTATTTATTACAAAACAGAACAACTGTCACACAAACTTGCCAGCTGGTTTGGTCAAACTCATATCTTAAACAGAATAGTGTATAAAAAGATACAAACTTGCGGAGTTAGGAGAGTCTTAATATGTTTTAGTTGCATTGCTGATTGATGACACGGCAAGAAGAAAATAAAAGAATAAGATCCTGTCGAGTCTGCGTCTTAACTGACAATCGGAAGAAAACAAATCAATACAGTGAACATGAATTGAGTGAGGAAGTGTTGTGTTCAGCTCACTGCAGACATCTCTCTCCCTGGTAACCCCATACACAAAAAGCAGTGACGAACACACGGGGATAAACGTCACGATTCTTGTGTAGTTCGTACATTGACGTCCACCCTAGAAAAGAGATTTGCTAAGTGCTTGGGCTTCGAAACGTTGCTTTAGGTCTCATGGTGATATGTTTTCTTGTTTCATTTCAGAAGTAAAACAATAGGATTAAATAATGTATCTAGGAAATATAAAATATACAGCTGGAGATGCCGGGGATTGAACCCGGGGCCTCATACATGCAAAGCATGCGCTCTACCACTGAGCTACATCCCCTACCTGTAATGAGAGAAGGAAAAACAGATCTATGTGGTAAAACTACAGTAAGGTGTAATATGTAGCTTATCGGGTAAACACGTGGTATAGTACCCCGGTAATTTGGTAAACAAACACATGGTAACATGTAGTAAAGTGTAGTGTGGTGTGGCATGTTGAAAAAATATGGTAAACTATAGTGTTAACACAGTGTTGGTGTAACATAAGTATGTGTATAGTATACTATATGGGCCAAAAAGACAGCAGTCTTGTCCCCTGACACGCCCTTGTCCCCTATGCAATGCCATTTGAGTCAATATTAAATAAATACATAAATAAATATGGCTATGAAATACATCCTGAAATAAACAAATGAGACAATATATATATATGAGTAAATACATATATTTTCTTTAATTATGTTTTTCATAAGGACACATTTCAGTATTTCATGGCAGTATTTCATAATGGCACATTTCCATTTGGGATATTCAAATGAATGGGTGTGGTTTCTCACAGATTCAGACCAAAGCAGCAGCACATCGAGTCTGGATCGCTGCTGTGCGCACAGTACGGAGGACAGCGGAGGCTCGACACGCCCTGCTGTTCTTAGCGCATCAAACTGTGGTGATATTCATTACAGCATTATTTGTACTTTGAAATTAAAGAGCATCCTGGTGTAGTGCCGTGATATTTACGGGAGAGTGAAGGCCTAACGCTGAAAAAAGCTTAATGTGCTAAACATGAACATTACTTTTCTAACTTTGTATGTCTACATATGGAAACTTCCAAATGCCATCAATAAAGTATGGAGACACTTAAGTAACATTATCAATGTGATTACGACGTTAAGCGCTTCATACAGTGAGTGAAAAAAGTATTTGATCCCCTGCTGATTTTGTACGTTTGCCCACTGACAAAGAAATGATCAGTCTATCATTTTAATGGTAGGTGTATTTTAACAGTGAGAGACAGAATAACAACAATAAAATCCAGAAAAACCCATTTCAAAAAAGTTATAAATTGATTTGGATGTTAATGAGGGAAATAAGTATTTGACCCCTTCGTACTTGGTGGCAAAACCCTTGTTGGCAATCACAGAGGTCAGACGTTTCTTGTAGTTGGCCACCAGGTTTGCACACATCTCAGGAGGGATTTTGTCCCACTCCTCTTTGCAGATCCTCTCCAAGTCATTAAGGTTTCGAGGCTGACGTTTGGCAACTCGAACCTTCAGCTCCCTCCACAGATTTTCTATGGGATTAAGGTCTGGAGACTGGCTAGGCCACTCCAGGACCTTAATGTGCTTCTACTTGAGCCACTCCTTTGTTGCCTTGGCTGTGTGTTTTGGGTCATTTTCATGCTGGAATACCCATCCACGACCCATTTTCAATGTTCTCACCCAAGATTTGACGGTACATGGCCCCGTCCATCGTCCCTTTGATGCGGTGCAGTTGTCCTGTCCCCTTAGCAGAAAAACACCCCCAAAGCATAATGTTTCCACCTCCATGTTTGACGGTGGGGATGGTGTTCTTGGGGTCATTCCTCCTCCTCCAAACACGGCTAGTTGAGTTGATGCCAAAGAGCTCGATTTTGGTCTCATCTGACCACAACACTTTCACCCAGTTCTCCTCTGAATCATTCAGATGTTCATTGGCAAACTTCAGACGGGCCTGTACATGTGCTTTCTTGAGCAGGGGGACCTTGCGGGAGCTGCAGGAAAGGGCTTAACGTGGTTTACTGTACTTAAAACGTAACCATTTGTGCCTAAACTTTTTGCCCTACTCGGAGAGACTGAGGGACCTGAACCTTTTCACCCTGGAACAGAGGAGACTACATGGGGACTTGATCCAAGTCTTTTAAATCATGAAGGGCATTGACCACATCAAACCAGAGGAGCTTTTCCAGATCAGCAGGGGGACACGCACCGGGGGACACAAGTGGAAATTGGGCATCAAGGCATTCAGGACAGAAAACAGGAGACACTTCTTCACACAGAGAGGCGTCACAATCTGAATAAACTCCCCAGCCATGTGGTAGATACTGAAAATTTGGGATCGTTTAAAAATAGACTGGATAGGATCCTTAGTTATTAATGGACACCAAACGAGCACGATGGGTTGAATGGCCTCCTCTCGTTTGTAAACTTTCTTATGTTCTTAAAGTTTATTTATGACAAGACAGGCACCACCAAGACTGGTACACAAAATACTGCATTTAACAATGATTTTAACAGCATTATTTTCTTGTTAATCCCTATTGTAACCAAGGTGAATTGCACGTAATGTTAAATGCGGTGAATGTGGAAATAGCGTGGTTTACTCTACTAACGAATTGGATCCTAACTTTACTGATGACTTATTACTATCTGCCTACGGGAGCGCGGGATCACTCGTCATTGTCAATAGCGCATGCGCACTGCTGCAACACTAATTGTAAAACTGATTTACAGGGGGAGTCACCAAACTGTGCTCCTTGGAAAAAATGGTGACCTCTTCCTTATTGACAGCAAATACACACCAGAGTCACAAAAGTGTGAGTGTGCATTCAGATGGCAAATAATTGACCATTATAATCTCCTTTAATGTTCAAAGTTTCTGTTATTGCTGTATGTGTGATTGTTGTGAAAAGCTGTCAGGAATTAAATTACTTACAAATAAATAAGTAAATAAACATTTACAAGATCGTACTGCATTTATGTCGCTGAAGTGTATGCTGTCTGCATTCGTTTACAATTGGTATATTATTAATTAATATAAACGAGAGTATCTCAATGCGTTTGTTGTGGTCTGTGAAAAACGTACATCGTACAATACTTAATTGAATTACCTACATGAATCCGTTGCGTTAGGTTCTCTTTTTTAATTAGCAGATACCCTTACACAAAATATATATTTTACATTACGAGCAGATCAAATACAGAATACCTTCAGTACTAAGTGCAACTTTAACTATGTATATAAAGTTCGATAACCTACAGTAAGAGTACATATACTTACATCCTATAGTAAGTGTAACTAATGTATACACATGTCAATAAACAATTTGTATAGTCGCTGTTGTTTTTAAACAATCCATACAGCATGCACAATTGCACAAAGACAGCGCAAAAGCGCTAATCTCGCAGTGCTTGCAGCAGTGCGCATGCGCTATTGACAATGACGCGCTTTGCGTCGCGAGTGAGTGATCACGCGCTCCCGTAGGCAGAGACCGGGGATTGCTGCCGGCGCATGCGCACATCCCCAGGTCACAGGAATCCTAGCCATCACTAAATTCGTCGTAACAGCGGCCCGTGGCTTAGGCGGAATAGGCAAACGCTAGGGGCGCGTCCATCCATAGGGGCGCCCGAATGAGTGAAGATTTTTTTTTGTAGTTTTACTATTGTTTACTAATACTGTTTTAATTCAATTAATTCGAAATATTACCAAAAAGCGAAAGCCCCCACAGCAACATAACTACATAGCTTATTAGGCCATATTTTCCATGTTGCCCGCAGCGTCAAAAAGTATAAAAGTTATAGTTTAGGTCTACAAAACAGAGAGTAATTGTTTTTGTATTGATATGATTGTGTGCGGGCAGCAAAATGTAAGTAGAAACGTTTGTTCGTGTTTAGTATAAGTTATGGCCGCTACATATTGAGTATAGCGATGCAAGTCTGTTAGCCGGCTGAGTCATTATCTACTGCGTCACCATGCGGCCGTAATGCGAACTGCGTTGATTTATAATATATTATTTATTATTTATTACCGTTATGTATTCTTTACATGTTTATTGAATTGAAGACAGTGTATTTTCGATATGTATAACGGTTATAAGTTTATAAGATTTAACCTTGGTTAAGGTAATTTCTCTGCATCTAACTGTAGTAAGATCGCATAGATCCATAGGTGTGCATTTATGCTGCATGTAAAGTCATTTGAGTATATTAGCACTGCTGTCAGAACTGTGTATATTTGTATTATTCTTTGCGTGATTATTGGTTATATTGATTATTATACGACTGATTTATGTTATTGTTATTTATTTGTAGAACCACACATACATATGCATCAAACTTAATATTACAATTGCTGAAGACACCGTTTTGAATACAGTGCTAGTGATGCAATAAAGGGACTCTGGATGAATGAGAATTGCGCATTCTTACCGATGCCCCACAACGATCACACCTTTTGAACGATCGGCTATTTAACTCTTTCATCAACCTCCATTACCTATAACATAATTGAGAAATACACCTTTTCTTTCAAGTGTGCTGCACGAACCATCCACTTATTTATAATTCGTTTTATGTCACTTGTTTGCTGCAAGAAAGGCAAGGTGAGTAAGGCTGTAGAACAATGCTACATTATGCATATTGCACTAAGGTGTCTGTAATATAGTTTTTTTTCGTGCAATACTCTTATTTATATTGTATTTATAATTTGTTTTATGTCACTTGTTTCTTTAATACTGTTTATATATATATATATATATATATATATATATATATTTATTTATTTTTTTGTTTCTAAAATGTAGTTATGCAGTTTCTGTGTGAGTGAATGAACACAATGATCGGTGGTGAATTGGCTGCGATGCAAGGGGCACCAGCTAAAATCTTACCTAGGGCACCAAATTGGTCAGGGCCGGCCCTGGGTATAAGCAAGACACGTTAATACTTGTGACAAGTGTGGTAATACAGTAGTGACTTCTAACAATGAGTTCACCTCCATAATAAATACAAGGTTAACGGATGTACCAACTACTGTTGAAAAATTATTCAATGCTGAATTAATAGAAGAAGCCCCACAAAAGTGTGTGTGATGGGGTGGCCGGGAATGGAGGCTCAAAGACAGAACCACAGGTAACTAAAACAACACTTTTATTGAAGAAACACAAAGTAAACTGGCACGAAGGCCAAAACAAAAGTGAACAGAACAAACTACGCACAGGATGGAAACAGTCTTCACTGTGGTATAACAAAACAACACACACACCTTGCTTGCAATCCAAACTCTCTAACCCCTAATGTTTTGCGCACACAAGTATGGTCGTCACCTACAATATATGTTAAAATGTGTGATGGAAAACAGACAATACAATTTGAATCAGTCTCCCATAGAGGTAATTATTGGTCAGTATTAATGAATGACATAAATCATTACATTGTAATGACTTGGCTATTTGTAAAACTTTTAGTAACAAGCACAGAAAGTCTGTCTACATATAACATAATGGATCGTCTTAATTGTACAGCAGCAATAAAACGTTACATTAGTTTATTGCAGGCACATTATAAATTTCCAAATATTACTTTTAAGAATATACACTCACCTAAAGGATTATTAGGAACACCTGTTCAATTTCTCATTAATGCAATTATCTAACCAACCAATCACATGGCAGTTGCTTCAATGCATTTAGGGGTGTGGTCCTGGTCAAGACAATCTCCTGAACTCCAAACTGAATGTCTGAATGGGAAAGAAAGGTGATTTAAGTAATTTTGAGCGTGGCATGGTTGTTGGTGCCAGACGGGCCGGTCTGAGTATTTCACAATCTGCTCAGTTACTGGGATTTTCACGCACAACCATTTCTAGGGTTTACAAAGAATGGTGTGAAAAGGGAAAAACATCCAGTATGCGGCAGTCCTGTGGGCGAAAATGCCTTGTTGATGCTAGAGGTCAGAGGAGAATGGGCCGACTGATTCAAGCTGATAGAAGAGCAACTTTGACTGAAATAACCACTCGTTACAACCGAGGTATGCAGCAAAGCATTTGTGAAGCCACAACACGTACAACCTTGAGGCGGATGGGCTACAACAGCAGAAGACCCCACCGGGTACCACTCATCTCCACTACAAATAGGAAAAAGAGGCTACAATTTGCACAAGCTGACCAAAATTGGACAGTTGAAGACTGGAAAAATGTTGCCTGGTCTGATGAGTCTCGATTTCTGTTGAGACATTCAGATGGTAGAGTCAGAATTTGGCGTAAACAGAATGAGAACATGGATCCATCATGCCTTGTTACCACTGTGCAGGCTGGTGGTGGTGGTGTAATGGTGTGGGGGATGTTTTCTTGGCACACTTTAGGCCCCTTAGTGCCAATTGGGCATCGTTTAAATGCCACGGCCTACCTGAGCATTGTTTCTGACCATGTCCATCCCTTTATGACCACCATGTACCCATCCTCTGATGGCTACTTCCAGCAGGATAATGCACCATGTCACAAAGGTCGAATCATTTCAAATTGGTTTCTTGAACATGACAATGAGTTCACTGTACTAAACTGGCCCCCACAGTCACCAGATCTCAACCCAATAGAGCATCTTTGGGATGTGGTGGAACGGGAGCTTCGTGCCCTGGATGTGCATCCCACAAATCTCCATCAACTGCAAGATGCTATCCTATCAATATGGGCCAACATTTCTAAAGAATGCTTTCAGCACCTTGTTGAATCAATGCCACGTAGAATTAAGGCAGCTTTGGTCTGAATCTGTGAGAAACCACACCCATTCATTTGAATATCCCAAATGGAAATGTGCCATTATGAAATACTGCCATGAAATACTGAAATGTGTCTACCACACAACATTGCCCTGCTCTGTGACACTATTTGAATGAATAGCTGATATTTAGTTATCATTTTTAAACTTGACCTTCCTAGTTTGTTTCAGACTGGTAATATTAGGTGTATTGTTGAATGACACCTTTTAAAAAAATGTAAGTGCTACAATCTATGAACACATTCTCTTGAACGTATTTTAAATTGCCTTTGAACTGTGTTATGGGTTGTGTGAATCTGACATGAGCTATGTCTTATTGCTGTTGACAGGCTATTTACAATTCAGTTTTGAATGTCCTCCAGAATCCAGGTCATATAATGCACAATGTGACAGCCTGAATTCCTTGCCAAAAATACATCATGTTCACATACACAGCAGCACTGACTTTAGCAATGAGGATAGCAAAGCAGGGACAATCCAAATGGTCAGAGTGTATTTATTTTTTATACAGTACAGAAAGCTGTCAAGTGTCAGATCGATATGCTTGAGAAGGCTATGACTGTAAATGTTTTGCTCACCTATATAGCAGCAGTTTACTTACTTCAAAGAAAGTAACATAAGTAAGGGAACGTCATCCGAAAGGGCATCAGCCGGAATGCACAACTACATAATCCACTGTTTGGAGAGGTTAATGATAGTGAAGGAGTTTGTCTTTTTATTTGTTGGTACAATATTCTATTTTTTTGAGGCCTTTGCACGGCTTTTTGTCCCGCCACCTAGGAAGGACGTGGAAGGGGAGATCGTTCTGGTAACAGGAGCAGCCCAGGGCATCGGAAAGCTCATAGCAGAAGAGTTCGGCCGACTGGGAGCCACCTTGGTCCTTTGGGACATTAACTGCGAAACTCTTGAAATCACAGCGAAAGAGCTCAGGCGCACATTAGATGTTAGAGTTTATGTGTACACCTGTGACTGCAGCAGACGCACGGAGGTATACAAGGTTGCTGAGCTGGTGAGTAGGCCTACATGAAATTAAACATCAAAAATGACAGATCTGTTGTTTGTAAAGAGTTAAAACTGTGTGGAAGAATAATTAAATTAATTCCAGTTCTGATACTAGCTTTGCACATAGTTGCATAGTTCCACTGAGTTCTGATGTTGATCACATGTATCAGCCCTGAGCCCAAACCTAGTCTGTAACTCTATCCCTTACCCTGACCCTAACCTTGATTTACATTAGATTTAGAGCAGAACTCAGATTAAGTGCATAAGGTATTCATGTGTTGTTACTGTGGTTTACACACATCAATTAATTAAGATTTGTTGTCCATGATTGTAAAGTGTAACCTATATGTGTACAACCTGTAGCAAATACTTGTTATTTTGCCATTAGCTTGATTGTCTACACTTAAATCCACTGACAGATTACTGATATGAACAGATATATTAGTTATAGTTCCGTTTTATTTTAACAGGTGAAAAGAGAGGTCGGCGATGTGTCAATTCTAGTGAACAATGCTGGAGCTGTCACAGGAAGGTACAATTTTACTGATGCCCCTGACAATCTGGTGGACAGGACACTGCAAATTAATGTAGCAGCACATTTCTGGGTGAGTTTATTTATATATATATATATATATAACCACAGTGACCTGGTGGTGTGGTACACCTGAAACCTTGCCGCTTTCATAGAATAAAAATTAAATTAAATCAGAAAAGCGTTTCATGTTAATGCTTTTGTACACCTCAAAATCACAAACAGACCCAAAATCCAGAGCTGTTGTTCTAAAGTGCCTTGCTGATGAAGAATGATTAATTACTTATGGAATATATGTCTATGTATTTCCAATTGCACTTACATTTGTTTTTTCTACAGACCTATAAGGCATTTTTACCAGCCATGGTAGCCCGGAACCACGGCCACTTGGTGTGTGTGGCTTGCCATGGAGGACTCTTTGCAATAAACGGCTTAGCAGGCAAGTGGCTACATATCTGCAAGTTTTATTGTCAAGCAGCTTTTTAAAGAACAGCATTGAACTCAGTCTCTCTCTAAACTACTTCTCTCTGGTGGGAACTGGGGGAAACGTGCACGGCAAAAAGTCCTGATAAAATGCACAACCAATAAGCAGGTGAGTCTCTTCATTTTCAGCATTTCCCACTTCTTATCTCTCTGTCAGGTGGTTAAGGCAGTTTGTGCAAAATTGTGACACTTTTGACAGGACATGATGCAGCTCTCAGCTTTCATACTGACATCCTGAGCGCAATAAAACCAGTGTTTGAATTGGGGGGGTGCTGGGGGGGTCCGGGACCCCCCATAAGAGGTAAGGGACCCCCCATAAGAGAGAGAACTTTGAACTATTGAAATATTTCATTGAATAAAAATAATATTTTTTGTCGAAATGAATGCCCTGACACCAGACGACATTGTCGGCTTCTTCCAATTCTCATCAGTGTTCCAGATTCAATTTTTTCTTTTCTTCAGTGATGTTCTAAACACGCGCACGTGGAGAGCACGTCAATTCGTCCCCGTCATGGACCCACGGACATTTAATTTAATGTCAGCCTATTTGCATGTCTTCTGTTTGCGCTCTGCAAAGAAATGTTTTACCAACTTTTTTTTTGGTATTGTCGCCTAAACCATATCTTCCTTATTTTATCACTGTAAGATCTAGGAACATTAAAAACAAAAACATGGGTTGTTTTGTTTATGCATGGTTATGATTGTAATGGCTGTTATTTTAAAGAGAGATTATATCAGATTTATTAACGTATTTATGCCCATAGTGTTTTCTTGAAGGATAATGTCATTACGAAGAAGATTTTTTTTTTTTTGTGGAACCCCCCCCCACCCCGGGATTAGGGGACCCCCCATAAACTCTAACCCAGTTTGAACACTGAATAAAACAGATATTTGTGTATACCAGTTTACCTCATTAGAGACAGCTCTTCCTCTTTGGACAAGTCTGTAAATTCACATTGTTGGTTTCTTTGTAAACATTTTTTGGAAATGTAGTCCCCCCTGCAGTAGCAATGTACCTCATTATATAAGTTTTAAACCTAGAAAGTATTTAAATTCTGACTTATTTATTTTACAGGTGTATGTATTTTGTCTGACAATGTTTTCTTTGCTTTTATCTACAGATTATTGTGCAAGCAAGTTTGCTGCCGTAGGATTTGCTGAATCTATTGCTCTGGAACTTCTCGTTCTCAGAAAGGATGGCATTAAAACCACAATTGTGTGCCCTTACTTGATTAATACGGCAATGTTTGGAGGTTGTCAGACAAAGTAAGTTATGTGGAGTTATAATGTGTCCCATTTTTAAAGGTAACCTTGTATGCACTCTTTTAATTTCTGTAATACCAAGGCATTGCCTTTTAAAATATTGGATTAAACAATAGGTAATTTTGGGTTATAGCCTGCTTCCTATTGATTTTGGTTTATTAATTTGAAATATGGATTTGTATATGAAGAACTGCATTTCTTTTCCTGTGTGTCTGTGTAAACACGGTCACTGTCTCACGGTCTTACTGTGCTACGGTACTGTGCTATAGTTCAACCCTGATAACTAGAAGAACATGGTTTGATAAGAACCAGTTTTCACCAGCAATTTGGGCTTGACATATCTTACAAACCCCCTCTATATTAAACATTATGTCTGACTTAATTTTACCTCGGCTTAGCCATATATGGGTCTTCCCGAGCAGTTGTCAGGCAGAAACCATGTTTTTGTATGACTTTAGTTATTTTAGCTATTTTAACTCTTTGTATTTTAATTGATTTTAATAACAATAGGCAATTTCAGAGACCATATGCACTTGTTTCAATCTTAGCTGCTGTTATAATTGAGAAAAATAATTTTATGGATGGAGACATAATAAATCTGTAAATCTCTTCTTTACTAACCAATATTGACAGCATATTGTGGTGTTGAGTGAGTATCACTCTGCAGCTGATTAACACTAATTAAAACAATATATTAGACTGAAAATGTAAACGTAATGCAACTCAGTGCAATACTGAGCTCCTAATATGTGCACTTCCTGTCCTGTTGTCTAGGTGGCCCTCATTTCTGCCAATAATGGATCAGCATGACACTGCTCTGAGGATTGTTGATGCAATCCTGAGAGAGAAAATGTATTCACTGTTGCCTTTCAGTTTGTACTTTCTGGTGGCCTTAAAAAGGTAAAGATTAAATGTCCCTTTACATGTGTGTGTGTTCTTGTTTGTCTGTATCCTGAGACATCATAATAAGTGAAACTGGAGTAACACCTATGCTATCCGAGACTGTGACTTGTTTATGTAAGCCATGCCGAATCACATCATCATATCAGTGCCCATGTTTGTGATGATCCTTGTTTCTAACATGACTGTTTTTATACATGGGAACTATTATGTTGTTATCTATGTAACATAAGCTGATATTGTCAGGGAAATAAATTTGATTATCTTTTTCATTCCAGTTTCATGCCAGCTAAACTCGGAATCATATTTGTTAATTTCTTCGGGGGTCTGGATCTGATGGATCAGTTTAGAGGTAACCCAGTACCTCCTCATGTCCGCTATAGAGAGCAGGATGCCCAGAAAGCAGAGCACCCAGAGAAAGACAGTGTCCTTGGAGAAACACAAACCACAATTACAGAGTATAACTAGTAATTTCCCAGAGGAAATGTATGACTGTATAGTGAAAATGTGTTTAATTTAGTAGGTAAACAATGTTGGTAGGCATAGAAGACTTGCATGAGCAAATTCAAATTATTTGTGTATCTTTAGAGAAAGTGTTTAATTGTATAATGTATGTGTTGTCACTCTGGATTAATGCAAATAGCCATAAAATAAAATAAAGTTTACAGATTGTGGAGGTCTATCTTTTTTGGTACTTGTGAAATGGTAAGTTAAGCTTTTGTGTACACTAAGTATAAACCAATATAAGGAGTACTAAAGGAATACATAAAACCATGTAATTACACAGTAAATTAAACACAATAAAAAAACTAATAAATTATTTACAGTGTACACTGGGTCCAATAATTATTTCCACTTTGGGGACAAAGGTTTTTGTAAAAGCCAATGTGTGCATGCCAAGTACAGGTAGATATGATGTATACCTTGTGTAATAATTGAATGCTTCAGATTCAGTTGTGAACATAGGAAGTTATAGCTTTGCATCTACATCCTGTGTCAGATGGGGACAACATTAAAAAAATCAATTTGTGAGGACACTGAAAGGGTAAATTAACTTATATATTAGTATGATGTGCGAGAATCCACGCACAAGTATTTTATTTATATTGTATACAAAACAACGTACAATTTAAATATATTTATTGGAGAACAGAAAGCCCTGCAGGGCAGTGAAATGTGGAGAACAGCAGTAGAGCAGGAAAAGCACATAGTAGATCTCGGTCAAACCGGGTCAAAGGACAGATTTCACTGTGTATCCGGACGGCTGAAAGCAGCAAGAGGGGGAGTAGCAAAAAACACATAAAACCAAGCTGATGTATTAATCGATTATTAATTTGGCATCGTCCTTTAACTCAATGCATACAAAAACGTACCTTTGTTGACCCACACATGAGCGCAGAGGACACGTGTTGGTCCTGTATTTACATCAGGCACCGCCGCGCTGCTCCCTCCTCTCCAGTGACGCTGACGCTGCACACGCAGGCTGTAGGCACAGGGCTGGCGGCGGCTGGCACACTGTGGACGGTAGCATCATCTCCAAAGGAAACTTTTTTTGGAGCACAAAACTTCTTTCTTTCTTTCTGTTCAGAACCGGTGTTTTTAATACCTGGGTGTATTTTTTGTCTTTGCATTCGAGCCGCTTGCAGGAGAGCAGTGTATCCCTGTCCCAGCTCAGCAGTGACCGCTGTGCGTTTCACGTGGAGTGCGCATTTCGGTGCGGGCTTAGGCCGGATACTAGACTGGCTGAGACCGCTCATCTGAAGTCATTCATATTGCCGAATCGCGGTTTCATATTTGAAGAATAACTAAATTACACACGCCACTATATTACAATGACAATTAAAATGGCTTCTCTCGTTTTAGAAGACGGCACAGTTTTTAAAGGCCGCCTTTTTGGAGCTGTAACTTCAGTTTCTGGTGAAGTTGGTAAGTCTATATGCATTTCCCCAAGGGGGGCGAATTTTTGTTTTAAATCAGTGATGAAATCATAAATAATTGTTAGACTTTTGAAATTGCATTGATGTGTAAAATAGTGTAGCCTGCATTTAACATGTGATTGAATGGACCCAAACTGTAGCTGAAATGAAAGCTTTTTTACTGCATTCCAGATGCTGTAAATGTGCAAAATGAATGTGAATGTGTATAGGTGTTGCAGTGCTGGGACAGTAGTTGCACCTCGCACTCAGATTGGGATTTTCGCGCTTTATATTTCAGTCTACGTTGAGATGTAGTTTGCCCGTGTCGACTTGACATCCAGTCGGCTGCAGGAATGGAGACGTTGCGTTTTTGTAGCACACATTGCCGCAGTTGTGCGCTAATCCGCGCTGCTCCACCACTGGAATCGGTGGAATTGTGCAGATCTGTGCAGAACTGCCGACATCTGCGCTACAAAATCGCGACCACAGTAATGCATAGACATCTGGCTGCATTTTAAGTAACTAAGTAGCCAATGTAATGCAGTTGAAAGATAACCGCAACTGCTTGTGAATTTGAATAGATACCAGAAATGTTTTAACACAGACTCTTTATGGCGAAGCTGGATGATTGCCTTGATATTGCCAAATAGAAATACTTGACAAAGTCCCATGTCCAAATAGGAGCAACTTGGAAGACATAGTCTGATATCTCTCATTCGTGTTTGTATTTACTTAACACTAGGAATGTTCTGGCTGCTGAGCTCACAGTTATAAAGTCCTGATCTCTGGACAAACTAACTTAGATAGTTAATTAGATATTTTTTATTTGAAGAGTTACGAAATTTAATGAAAGCAAATATTTATTCTGCTTCTAATAGGAATGATTGCAGCAACACAGTATAGTTCCTTTCCTCAACTTATCTTTGATTTCAAAATTGATGTTGGTGTACTATGACCGGCTGTGGGGTAACTGTTGGTGTTTCAATCAATCCATCAATCCATCAATCAAACAAACAACAAGTCCCTATGTTGAAAGACAGACAGTGGATAATAGATGTGAACTCCAGAGCTGTTCAGTCTGGGTTGTGCCTGCAGCTTAGATAGATGAGTGAGAGATTCGGATGAATTATGTCAATGTGGCAGAAGTAAGGAAAAAGAGAGCCCACTGGGACACAGTTTCTACAGTTGTGTAGTGCTGATTTGTACAAGCCTGTTACAGTTGGAAATGTGAGCTGTCTGCAGAGTACTAAACACAAATACATAACTAAAAGGATGGCAAGGCATTGTACAGGAAAAAAGGTTTTCTTGCGTGATCCCTGCAAAAATCTTTTGTGTTACTCTGTAATGACCTTGCTGTTATGCTAATAATGCAAAAAGAAGAATTCTGTTTTGACTCTTAAAGCAATACAGTATTCTAGGAAGTCTGGAGAACACTTGTCATTTTCCATTGTATTTATTTGATTGAACTTCCAGATTTTCATTTCTCAGTAAATAAGTTTTGTATTCTTTCCAACTACAAATGAATGTAGGCTCACTTGGCAGAAAGATAAATGATCAAATTGAGATTTCTGTGTGTGATTTCTGTACTGTCAGTTCATAGCAGCCATGTGCTGACCTAAGTAACAGCCAGTAAGCAAAGGTCATAGCTTTGGTCAGCACCAGCTCCATACACTACCACAAGAGTTTTGGGTCTGTTTCATACATTTATTCTCGTGGTTTGATCGTCCTTTTGATTCAGTCTTTATCTTTCTTTCCCCAGTGTTCCAGACAGGCATGGTAGGCTACCCGGAAGCTTTGACAGATCCCTCTTACAAGTCTCAGATACTCACTTTGACATACCCACTGGTCGGCAACTATGGCATACCCAAGGATGAAGAGGAATTTGGCCTTAGCAAGGTGTGTGGGGGAATGTACACTAACAAAAAAACAAAAAAAAAAGTGGAAACAAATCATGAACAGGCCTAACTTGTTCCCATTCCAATGAGATATGGGACTGAAAACAAACTTTAAATGGGGCTGATAAAAATATGAAAATGAAATTATACTGTGACTTTATTCAGGTATGCAATTCCTTGTTTGTCTGGTACAATCTTAGTCGGCATACCCATGCTACACTGGTATCTTTTGGGTCAGATTGTTTTCTTATTTGTATTTATTTGCATTTATGTTTTCTCCTCAGTGGTTTGAATCTTCTAAAATCCATGCCGCTGCTCTCATTGTTGGGGAGGTGTCCCGCAATCCCAGTCACTGGAGCTCCGCTCTGTCTCTGGACCAGTGGCTGACAGAACAAGGGATTCCAGGACTGGAAGGTATATTTGTATAGGAAATGCACTCTGGGCGAATTCCTATACATTTACACACTAAGCTATTATAATGCTGTCAGCTTCCAGTGAGACAAAAGATGCATTGCTGACACTAGAACCTCAACAGATGGGACTTCGGATACTGAGTCTAGAACAGAAACACATTGACGCTGGGTTTTTGTTGTATTATTTAAGAGAAAATTGTGGCGTTCTGAAACCAACATATCGTTATATATTACCTTGTGGTTGCTTTTAGTTTCTTAAAGTTGTTGCCAGTTTCCTAAATTAAAAAAGCCGGACTAAATTTGAGGCGGCCCAGGGCCGGCCTAATAAGTGTGAACGGGGTCTAAATCTGCCCTGAAGGTTTAAGGCTTAATTTAGGTGGCAATGCTAGGACTTCTGTAATAAAACCAATAGGTGTAATTGCCCAGGGTGATGCCATCAATGGCTTGTGAAGATGTGTGCTTCCTGTGTTCCTGTGCAGGTGTGGACACCAGGTGCCTGACCAAGAAGATCCGTGAGAAGGGAACCATGCTGGCGAAGCTGGTGGTGGAGGGGACCTCGCAGGACAGCATTCCATTTGACAACCCTGACAAGAGGAACCTTGTCAAAGAGGTTTCCATGAAGGTACTTACAACATGCCTTCATCTGTATTCTTTTTTTGTTTTATTTTTTAACTGTGGTGGCTTCAGTTGCTAAAAACCTGTTGTTCATATTTGTGTTGTTTTTGTTCGCTTGCTAACAGGAGCCCAAAGTGTTCAACCCTAATGGCAGTGTGAGGATAACGGCTGTGGACTGTGGCATCAAGTACAATCAGATCCGTTGCCTCTGCCAAAGAGGGGCCTGTGTGACTGTGGTGCCCTGGGACTACCCACTGGACAGCAAAGGCCAGTGAATCAGTGACTAGTCCTTCTTGGATTGTTCTGTGTTAACTTTATTTTGCTATTGCAAGTGTTGTACAGAAATGTGGGTTTGAAAGAGCAGGCTGCTTTCAGTGTGAGATGCTCAGCCTCTGGACACAGATGTTTACTTTGAAATCCGAGGATTTACTTAGCCGACATGAATGTTTAATTTGATTTGCATTAAAAACATAGAGGCAGATTATGAGACAAAAATAATATGCAGAATACACACAGTGGGATGTTAAACAAAGATAATCGCAATTGTATGAATTGCATTATTTTCGGAAATCCAAAATTAATTATTCAAGTCATGCCCTTGTCTTCTCTTGTGGTTTAATGTCAGAATTGTTCCCCCTGTCCCTGCAGACTTTGATGGGTTGTTTATCAGCAATGGCCCCGGAGATCCAAAATTCTGTAAAGAGACCATCGAGAATGTTAAGAAGATTGTGATGGAGGAGAATCCCAAGCCTGTGTTCGGCATCTGCTTGGGACACCAGCTCCTTTCTCTGGTCATTGGAGCCAAGACCTACAAGATGAAGTGAGTAGAACTTCTGCTGTCCTTTACTCAGAGGAGCTGAAGTCTGAATCTTTGATCTATGCATATGACTGAGGGGAAGCATGAATGGACCATAGCGTTTACAATCAAAACTAAATACACACATCTCCTGTAATGTATGCTGTGTTATGAAATGTATAGGGGCAACAGACCCAATACACAAATACAGCTGTTCACTGTGTGTTTAAAAAAAAAAAAAAAAAAAAAAAAGTGCAGGTCTTTGTCTGCTGAAATACTTTAGATTTTTCTCTTTGCTTGATTTGTTTTCTTGATTCTCTTACTGGACGCAGACAAATCCTTGGTTGCCTGTGCTCCTGTATGTCTTTTTTAATAGTTAAGGCCCCTTTGTCTCAGGGAGCTATGGAAGTAAGCAGCCGTGTGTTAAATCCCTTCCAATGCTTACCACAGCACTTCTGTTTCTAGATATTGGATTTGCTGAGGTGCTGAAAGGGCTAGTTTGTTTTACTTTGAGTCCTGGGATAGTTACTTTGCTTATTTTCACTCAAGGCCAGAGATCAGAGCAGATTGCTCTCATCTGAGTGGAATTCTTGGCAGCACAGAGTGCCTATGTTTAGGGTTTCAATTGATAAGGGGCATCTGGTGACAATAATTACAGCATTTTCTAATCGGACCTGCGAAAAGCCAGTTTCAATCATCCAATGCTGTAAATCAGAGAGAGACTGATGCTGCTTATGAGGTATAGCAGTTTGCAGGACAATGGAAGTAATAGTTCAAAAGGGTAGATACTAGGGCTGCACAATTAATCGAATATTGATCTCGATTACGATTTTGGCTTCCCACAATTAAATGAACATGATCGACTGCGATATAGCCGTTTAAAATGCGTGCTCCGCTCATAGAAAACTCTGCAGCATATCAAATCAAGTGCTTCATAAACTTACAGCCAGCCACGAGGGGGCGATTTGGCTGCGCGCGCACCCTCCAGCGACAGCCTGTGCAGCAATTGCGGCTGCAGCCTGGCTGTTGCGGCTGCAGTCCAGAGTAGAAGAGTAATATACAACAGATGTAGTGACCTGAGGGGTGTACTACGAAGCGAGGTAACTGGCTTATCCAGGTAAGTTCAGGAGTAACTTTGCGAGGTTGGGTGTAACTTCCCGGTTAACCCGCACTAAGAGAGGTGGATCAGTTTTACCCGAGGTCTGCTGTCATGCAATATACGCGCATCTCTACACTGCTCCGAGCAGGGCATGTTCGTGGTTAACTCGGTGTTACCCTATATAAGCACCGCCTCTCCGCCCACAGTCTTGTCGGGACCCAATCAACATTGGGCACGGGTTGTGAGAGGCTCACTCCGCAGGGCGAGGGTGTGTAGAGACCGGGCAACTCCTCTAGCTCACCCCGATGATCCTCTCTATGAAAGACAGCAATTCTCATCCGAGGGAATTCAGTGTCTTTGCTGGCTTCTATGGCCAGACGTCCCCCATGTCACTCGCCACAGTGATGCCCTCGCTGTTGAACAGGCAGCTGTGCAGTATTTTGCAGCGGACACTTCATGTATCCCATCGGCGATGCTGCACCTCTGAGCAGCAATACTGTCTGCCGTGCAGCTCGCAAGGTGGCACTTGCTCTCACTGAACTGCTGGATGCATTTGTTGTGTTCCCTGGCCATTTAAGCCTTCTAAAGATCAAAGATAAAAATACTTGTTCTATTTTAATAAGCATAGGCTGGGCCTATATACAAACATCCCGAGGGTGATTGGTGCAATTGACTGTATGCATATCCCCATTAGAGCACCCCTGGGAGAACATGAGAGGGATTATGTGAATAGGAAGTCATTTCACAGCATCAGTGTTCAGGTATTTGATCTGACATGAAGGCTAGCCTACATTTATTTTGTCCTTAAAACTTCTACTTATATTCAAGACAATTAAAGACACATTAGGTGGTGAACCACGACCAAGAGTGGATTCCCGAAATATGCATGAATCATGCCCTCCTGCAGTTTTCACTATCTCTGTCTTTTTCTGTTTGCTGTGAACACATGAATAGGCTATTATAAGTGTATCCTACACACCACATCTGTACTGTGTATTAATGATGAGCATTATTAATACACACCACTTGATAGAGTATTTTTATATTTCATCCGGACTTGTTGCGGTGCGCTTTCCACTGGGGCTGCAGCTGAAATGATTGTTAGAATGAAGTTATTCTTAACACAATACCATTAAATTCATACAGGTAGCCCTACAGCCCAGGTGCTTTAGTAGATCTTAATTCATTACCAGTGAGTAGCAGGTCAATTTCAGAGATGTAGCCCATGTGTAGGCTATGATTGAATTATCCTAATTGTTTTCACATATTTATATAGACTATTTTACGTGTCCTTACATCTCAATCATATTACAAATAAAAGAAGAATCCGTAAGACAAAATAGAGAACATATGATAAGAACACTGTTCTTACGAATTAACTCTGTCGGCAATGCGCTGCCAATGGGCCTCCCTGGCTTTGTTGGCCGCCACGGTGTTAGATTGAGCCGCTAACCTTTCTTTAAACCCTCATATCTGACATTATCAGCTTCATTATTCTGGGGACAGTCCAGCGCGCAGACACTGAGCATGCACTGCAGACGCGCCCCTTTCACCGGAACGCGCACTAACTCCAGTTAACACCGAGTCAACTAACCGACATCTTAATCACCGTCGTAGTACTGGTTAACACCAGTTTAGGCAATCAGTTTGTCAACCCTGACTTTCCTTGATAACCCCGAGTTAACTCTGAGTAGGTTAAACTCCCTTCGTAGTACACCCCTCTGCTTCGCTCATCACTCAAGCCAGAAAATGTTGACAGGCTGGTGTTTCTTGCCAAAAACCTGTAAACACTATGTTATTGCCTTTTCTGCATAGACCTGAATTGTTTTCATTTGGTTGCATTCTGTGATGGCATATTTATTTTTAGTTAGCCTATATTTTGTGTACAATTTTATTTATATTTCGCTGCTAGGAGATGATGCACAAGGACCAGTCTTAATTTGATGTACAACATGGAAGTGAAAGCAATGGTCCGTTTATTTAAATGTGAAAGTGCAATAAAAATATCTTGTCCCTAAAATCAATGAATAATCGTGCTAAATAATTGTCATCTCAATATTGATCAAAATAATCGTGATTATCATTTTGGCCATAATCGTGCAGCCCTAGTAGATACCAACAATTACCCCCAACAAACTGGTGAGAGTTTTCACATTTAAAAGCATTCTGGTCACAAGGGCAGTCAGTGTGTAGACACTGTCATGTAATGCTTTCAAAGGTCCAGTGGGTGTCTGTATTACCAAGGGAAAGATTGAGTGAGGAAGTCCTGTTAGAAAACACTGCTTTCAGTGTGGGTTTTTTGCCACAAATAAATACTCTACACTGGAATATCCTCTTGAGCCAGTTCTTGTTCTTTTTGCTTATTTTTACAAAATACGCTAAATCTATAACAAGCAAGTTGAAATTTGCCATGAATATTGAATTGACTAAGAAGGCACAGAGTGCATGCTAACATTAAAAGAAAATGTGTTTATTATTTACACTGAGCCTGATTACATTCTGGACTTGTGACTATCTAAATCATGGCAGGTGGTTCTAGACTCGGCAAGGGACAGAGGTCAAATGTCAGTCTAAGCCACTGAAATCGCCACCTCTTCATGCTTTTTTGTTCTTTTTCCTCAGGTACGGAAACCGCGGCCACAACCAGCCGTGTATCCACAAGGACACGCAGCGCTGCTTCATCACGTCTCAGAACCACGGCTTTGCAGTGGACCCCCACACTCTGCCGCCGGATTGGTCTGTACTCTTCACCAATGCCAACGACCACACCAGTGAGGGCATCGTTCACAACTCCAAACCCTTTTTCAGGTAGAGGGGTCTCCGCCCACTGAGCCTCTCTTCAGCACATCAGTTGGGTTTAGACCCAGGGTTCTCCACTGTTGCTTATGGAAGAATAGAGTTCATTACAGAAAGATCAATGGATATATAACCCAGTGTGTAATAGTGGAAGAGAAAGCTATAGAAAATAGCATCGAAGTATAAAAAAAAAGCATTTTCTTTTCCCGTTATCCAATATTTTTAATTTTGGTTGGTTAAAAGCTAACTGGAAATGTTTTCTTCCACCCCCCATGAAGTGTTCAGTTCCATCCAGAGCACATGGCTGGCCCAACAGACCTGGTCAGCTTGTTTGATATTTTTTTGGACTCTGTCCTGAACTTCAAACAAGGCAACAGTGGCAGTTCAGGTAAGATGTGGAATACAAAGGTTTTTAAACCTCTAATACATTTCTTCAGGGTCATTGTACATGCTGTATTATTGAATGACAGTAAATTGTATCTGTTGCTATATACAATCATTTTGAATATATATACCATTTGTTTGGAGTCCAGTATCACTTTCTAGATTAGTTATTTCGTTTCCTGGAAGAGTTATCAGGGTTTGGCTGGCTGGGTATTCAGCTTTTTTAAGGCACATTCTGGATCATCCTGACGTTGAACTGTACCTTTTTGTCCCACCCAGTTAAACAGAAGATCACAGAACATCTGACCTACCCCATGGCCCCCAAACCAGAAGACATTGTCCGGCCCCGCAAGGTCCTTATTCTGGGCTCAGGGGGCTTGTCCATTGGGCAGGCGGGAGAGTTTGATTACTCTGGCTCTCAGGTATGGTTTTCATCTTCAAGCAGGATATGATGTCTAAAATTAGTGCCACAGTCCTGCAAGTTTCATAAGTGTAATTAAAACCATCAATCCATAGATACCTAACACAAAAAAAATGTGTGAAAGATAACCTATAGCCAACTGAAATGCTGTCCTTTTAATGCTCAGTTGACTGTTTTCTTGTCAGGAACAACATTTTGGAGATGGCCACTCTGCCTCACAGTGACTGCAGCAATAACAAAGTTTCCTCTCTTTCCTTTTAGGCAATAAAGGCTTTGAAAGAGGAGAGCATTCAGACAGTTCTGATCAACCCCAACATCGCCACAGTACAGACGTCGAAGGGGCTGGCAGACAAGGTGTATTTTCTGCCCCTGACGCTGGAATATGTCACGCAGGTAAGGGATACCCAACAGACAAGCATCAGAGGGGGAAGAAATAAACCAAATTAAAGTTTATTTACTATTGATTACTGGAAAGGAAAGCACCCTTGAAGGTATTTAGATGGAATGTTCTAATGTTCTCTTGTATTACTGTTGTGAGTATTTGTGCTATCCTTATTAATAATAGTAATGTTTATCTACATTTGTACCCTTTTCTTGGTTTGTCTTAATGTGTGAAGCCCTTTGTGGCAACTTGTTGCAAAGGGCGCTATACTATATAAACATTGATTGATAATGGGCTAACAAAATGTCTCTTGAAGGTTGTAAAAAATGAACGCCCTGATGGGATCTTATTGGCCTTCGGAGGCCAGACAGCCCTGAACTGTGGCGTGGAGCTGATGAAGAGCGGTGTGCTGGACAAGTACAAGGTGAAGGTCTTGGGCACACCGGTGTCCTCCATCGAGATGACTGAGGACAGGAAGGTCTTTGTGGAGAAGATGGAGGAGATTAATGAGCATGTGGCGCCCAGTGAGGCTGCACACACTCTGGAGCAGGTGAGGAGCCAGGCCAGGTTTAAAGCGCTTCTTTGTTTATAGTTTATTCTGTGACTCAATACATTAAATTACTGTGTGAAGGAGCTGAAATGAATCTTTAACACTAAATGTTTGATGGGAATGTGCTCTAACCCCAGTCTACCTCGGTGTCTAATGATGATCTGACAGTTCTACCACAGACTCTGGCACAACCGAGGCGGGTCCAGTGGGCAGTCTTCATTGTGGTTTTGTTCTTTGTTAGGCTGTGTTAGCGGCAGAGAGGCTGGGCTTTCCAGTCCTGGTTCGAGCTGCCTTCGCCCTGGGGGGACTGGGCTCCGGCTTCGCAAACAACAAGGAGGAGCTGATGGCTCTGGTCACACAGGCCTTTGCCCACACGTCCCAGGTCCTCATCGACAAGTCTCTCAAGGGCTGGAAGGAGATTGAGTACGAGGTGGTCAGGGATGCTTATGACAATTGTGTCACGGTATGCCTTTCTGAACTTTACTGCACTTTGTATTTATTTTAATTAATTTATTTATTTATTGGCAGATGCCTTTTATCCAGAGTGATTAACAACATATAAGAGTGAGATCTATAGTATTCTGAAGGTCCTATTGATATTACTTTGCTTTTTGGGTCACTCCTACCCTAGTAACTGTAAGTTGCTTTGAAGAAACAAAGCAGAATATGCAGAAACATCATATTGTTAGTCCCCACTAATGGCTTTTGTTTTGTTCTCTGTTGTTGCAGGTGTGTAACATGGAGAATGTTGATCCCTTAGGTATCCACACTGGAGAATCTATTGTAGTGGCTCCCAGCCAGACACTCAATGACTACGAGTACAACATGCTGAGAAACACAGCCATCAAGGTCATTCGCCACCTCGGTATCGTGGGAGAGTGTAACATCCAGTACGCACTGAACCCGGAGTCAGAGCAGGTACACTTTCCAAATATGTGGCCGAGCTGTGATGCACACTCATGTTCGCGATATGACAAAAGTTAAAAATAAGAACTAAGTCTATCCCCTAGGAATCCTTGCCATAGTCACAGTAAATTTCAGGTACTTACTATTATGTGCACAGGAATATTGGGCAAATAACCACCTGGAAGCCACCCTTCCCTCTTTAAAAAGTAAATCAAAATGAATAGTGGCATTTGCAAGGATGTCACAAAATATATATGGTCTTTTAGACTGTTATGTTCTCAGTTTTATTGTTTTTTTTTTTTTTTTAATGTTTTTCTGTTGCAGTATTACATTATTGAAGTGAATGCCCGTCTGTCCAGAAGCTCAGCCTTGGCGAGCAAAGCGACCGGATACCCCCTGGCATACGTGGCGGCAAAGCTTGGTCTGGGCATCCCGCTACCAGAGCTCAAGTGAGTGAGAATATATATGGAAGAACTAACACTTTCTATTCCAAAATTTGCTTGTTTTTATTTTGTGAATTCCCCAAATTTTTGAAATCGCTGCATTTTTGGCATTCTTTGTATATAATTCTTTATGCTCCTGGTTTTATGTGTAATGCAGCATCCAAAATGAAAAGAAATGCTAGTTGTGAGAATAAACACATTTTTTTGGATTGATGCTCAGTGGACTGGATGTAACCTTTTTCAGGAACTCAGTCACCAACTCCACTACAGCCAACTTCGAGCCCAGTCTGGATTACTGTGTGGTGAAAGTCCCCCGTTGGGACCTGAGCAAGTTCCTGAGGGTCAGCACCAAGATCGGCAGCTCCATGAAGAGTGTTGGTAAGACTGGTCTCTGACATTCTTAAGATGCAGATACTTCGGGGAAACTTATTCACCACGTGTACTGCAAACTCTTCTGCACTGGACCTCCCATTTACTAGGTTTAAATTGCTAAAGTCCATGTGGTTTTATGCTGGTAACCACATTTTATTTAACTGCTCTGCATAAATCTTTGACCCAAGCTTTTCTGTCTCTCTTACACAATCTTACACATTGTTCTGTTGTTCTTTTGTCAAGGGGAGGTGATGGCCATAGGTCGTTGTTTTGAAGAGGCCTTCCAGAAAGCTTTGAGAATGGTGGATGAAAACTGTGTAGGGTTCGATTACACCATCAAACCAGCCTCCGATGAGGTAACGGTCTCTTATCTGGTTGAAGTTATTTCTTTATACAAGCTGGACATTTCTATCCATCTCCTTTACTCAGTGATGTACATACCCAGACGAGGATTGTGCTTTTGTGTTTGTGGAGGTTGTAGACTGTAGAAAGCCAGTTCACATCTCCCCACTCCTCTCCTACCCAGGAGCTGCAGACCCCTACAGATAAGCGCATCTTTGTTCTGGCCGCCGCCATGAAAGATGGCTACTCGGTGGATCGATTGTATGAGCTGACGAAGATTGACCGCTGGTTCCTGTACAAGATGAAGAACATAATCGATCAAAGTAATGTGCTAGAGTCCTACCAGCAGGGCGAGAAGGTCATGCCCACCGAGGTCCTGAGGACAGCCAAGCAGCTGGGCTTCTCTGACAAGCAGATCGCTATGGCGGTACAGAGGTAAATGTGCTGTTTGTCATCTCCGTATGGAATCTCAGGGGGCTTTCTGGCTAAAAAGAGGCCGACACTCATGTCCTTTGTTGTAGTTGTTAAATGTAGGTTTTCCATTGTAAGGGTTTCCTCCTTTGATATTCAGTCTCATAACATGCCGTAGAACAGTATTGAAGACAAGTCTAGTCATTTAAAGCAACCTGACCAGTCTAATCTTTTTAGACTGCTAAGCCTGATCTCTCTGTGACAGCTTGTTGGGCAAAACACTGTAGCAGGTTTAGATCAGTCGGTTACAGCAGTCAAAGCATTCGCCAAGGTTTAGTTTAAACTGCTTAAACTGTATTGAGCTCCCCTCACAAAACTAGGCCTTAGTTTGTCTTAACATGTTCCTTTTCAGCACTGAGCTGGCTGTCAGGAAGCTGCGTCATGACTGGAAGATCCTCCCAGTGGTGAAACAGATCGACACAGTGGCGGCAGAGTGGCCAGCCCAGACTAACTACCTGTACCTGACCTACAATGGCACGGAGAGCGACCTGAGCTTCGTCGAGCCACACGTCATGGTGATCGGCTCGGGGGTGTATCGTATTGGCAGCAGCGTGGAGTTTGATTGGTGTGCCGTGGGCTGCATCATGGAGCTGCGCAAGGTTAGCCCCTAACAGACACATTGTCAAAACAATGCTGTAGCTACATTGGAACTTCACCGCTTGTTGAGTTACAGCCTGGTGAAAGTATTGCCAAAGACCAAATAGATTTATTGTATATTGAACACCTCAGCCTTTAATGGTCAGTATTAATATTTGTCTTAATTGACTGGCAATACTGGTTTTACATTAATTTCTTTATAATCTGCTGCTCTAACAATTATTCTATGTAGGCATCAAGGTTGGCGATTTTGAAAGTGTTTTAATCTTCAAATTACAAATGTACTTGGTTCTGTGCCTAACACGCTTAATGCATCTCTTTCAGATGGGCTACAAAACAATCATGGTGAATTACAACCCAGAGACTGTCAGTACAGACTATGACATGTGTGACCGGCTCTACTTTGATGAAATTTCTTTTGAGGTAAAACATAAACTTTACATTTCTGTCACAAGAGATTCATGAGGTACCATTGATACTAAACATAAATGCATTTTAACAATGGCCCACTATATTGTTCTCCATATCCTGATGAACAGTAGATAATTTATTTGTGATAGTAGGGAACTGTCTTCTCAAGAGTCTAACCTGTTTGTATGCTTTCCTCTCCCAGGTGGTGATGGATATTTATGAGATGGAGAATCCTGAGGGAGTGGTCTTGTCTATGGGAGGGCAACTTCCCAACAACATTGCCATGTCACTGCACAGGCAGCAGTGCCGGATCCTGGGCACCTCGCCAGAGTTCATCGACTCTGCGGAGAACCGGTTTAAATTCTCCAGGATGCTGGATACCATCGGGATCAGCCAGCCGCTGTGGAAGGAGCTCTCGGAAATGGAGGTAGGACAGCTGCTCTGCAAGTCAGAAAACTGTATTTGTCATGAAAAGTCTTTATGAACATTTGATTTTTTATAATATTTTGTGTGTGGAAGCATTGCATCTCCAAAGTATGATTCGTAATGACTGGTTTGCTTGCACCTGTCCTCCTCTCCCTCCAGTCTGCCAAGGGGTTCTGTGAGACGGTGGGTTACCCCTGTCTTGTTCGCCCCTCTTACGTCCTGAGCGGAGCTGCCATGAACGTGGCCTACTCTGACAGTGACTTGGAGAAGTACCTCAACAGTGCTGTAGCCGTATCCAAGGAACATCCTGTGGTCATCTCCAAATTCATTCAGGAAGCCAAGGTGAAGGGCTTGTAGGGTTTTCTTCCTGTCCATCTTCTATCTGAATGGAGTTCCAGTTCCTAAAGGACTAGCTCTTTGACTGAGATGCTGTTTTTGTGGTTTTTGTTGAGTAGGAGATTGATGTGGACGCAGTGGCGTGCGACGGTGTTGTTATTGCCATAGCGATCTCCGAGCACGTGGAGAACGCTGGCGTTCACTCCGGAGACGCCACCCTGGTCACCCCAGCACAGGACATCAACCAGAAGACCATGGAGCGCATCAAGGCTATAGTGCATGCCATTGGTCAGGAGCTACAGGTCACAGGGCCCTTCAACCTGCAGCTCATTGCCAAGGTGAGAATGGACATTGTCTCCCTCTCAACAGGGAGCTGAGGAGACACCAAGACTAGTTTAATCTCTCATTTCATGGTGTTCCCTTATACGAACATTGTCGAATAGGGTGTACTAATTCATAACAGTAAGGACTTTTTATATTACCAGTGAGTTAATAAACACCATTGATGTGACAACCGATGTACTGGATGTCTGTACTGTCCTGCAGGACGACCAGCTGAAGGTGATCGAGTGCAACGTGAGGGTGTCACGCTCCTTCCCCTTCGTATCCAAGACCCTCGGAGTGGACTTGGTAGCCCTGGCGACCCAGGTCATCATGGGGGAGGAGGTGGAGCCTGTGGGGCTGATGAGAGGAAAAGGGATAGTTGGGGTCAAGGTAAGGATGAGCTTCTACTCAGTTGTTTATTGCAAGTTATCAAATATGCTGCATTTAAATTGACACTAGGTTTCCTTTACAAACTTTCTAATCTTCTTTATATTGCTCGAGTTTGTCTTCCTGAGTCAAGAATGTTTGTTACCTCGAACAAGTTTAACATGTTTTTAGTTTTTGTTGAATTGCACATTTTATGCCATTTTGTTCTTGAGACATGTTGAAAATTGGTATCGGGTGCAATGTGAAACTGCCATATTGTCTTCAGCTGCCTCAAAGTTTCTTTCACTGGTCCAGGTTCCTCAGTTCTCCTTCTCACGGCTGGCTGGAGCCGACGTTGTGCTGGGGGTGGAAATGACCAGTACAGGGGAGGTTGCCTGCTTTGGGGAGAACCGATATGAGGCATACCTCAAAGCCATGCTGAGCACTGGCTTCAAGATCCCTAAGAAGAACATCCTATTGTCCATTGGCAGCTACAAGGTAACTAAAACAGACCATTCCAGGGCTGTAACAGTGGTTTTATTTACTCGCTAACCTTTAGTGTGCTGTGTGCTGTTTCATATATATTAAAGCATTTGAGTGGCATCATTTGTTTGTTTGTTTGTATCACTAAGGTATATGCTTCATATGGTTTACATGCAGTTGGAAATTCATTGTGATTTTGAATTGATGAAATGAAATTAAAGGGGTCAATACAAGCTTTTTAAATGTATTGGGTTTGTTTGTCTCAGAACAAGAGTGAACTGCTGCAAACAGTGCAAGCTCTGGAGAGTCTTGGATACAACCTGTATGCCAGTTTGGGAACAGCTGATTACTACACTGAACATGGCGTTAAGGTAAGTCATAGATTCAACACTGTTAAATTTGAGCTGGGGCTTTTCAAAACACATACCAACCTTTGCACATGTATAAGCCTTTAGACCAAGCCTGGATTTTGACCGTATGACAGAGGACATATAGAGAGGACTTATAGCTCTATTGCATTTAATGTAATTTTCTAAGACATGGAAATAGTATTTAGTTTGTAGTGGCGGCCTGTGTTCAGTGTCAAGTGACTGTCCCCTAATACTGTGCTGCTGCCCCCTTTGTGTGTTTGTTGCCCAGGTTATGGCAGTGGACTGGCCCTTCGAAGAGGAGAGCGACTGCCCCACCAAAGAGAAGCAGAGGAACATCATGGACTACCTGGAGGAGAACCACTTCGACATGGTCATCAACCTGTCCATGAGGAATTCTGGGGGCCGCCGCCTCTCATCCTTCGTCACCAAGGGTTACCGCACCCGTCGCCTGGCCATTGACTACTCTGTCCCTCTTATCATCGACATCAAGTGCACCAAGCTCTTTGTGCAGGTGAGGAGAGAGGGACCCACACCCCCATGAAAATTGAGAGGGGTGTTTTTGTGTGTAGAGAACACTACCCCACTGCAACTCCTCTCTCTCCTGTTTTCCTCTAGCAAGAGTTTAATGGAACCTTCAAATCAGTGTTTCTAGCCTTTACTACTTTTGATAGCTCTCATTGTTTTTATACCTGAATGTCTTCTCCATTGCTTAATTTAAATGTAAGGGGAAATATGATGTAAAACAAGCAGTTGTTTCTTGGGCCTGACAGATAATATTGGAGCACCGATATTTGCCTTTTACAGAAATATCTGTATCGGCACACATTCCACCGATAATGCACTGCTAATTATTCTTAAACTGTTGGCTAAATATTTTTTTCAAATTACCATTAAAATCCCTCGTCAGACTTAAGACAATGAATAAATAGATGTTTATTTGGTTTTACTTTAGTTATTATAATTATTTACCATTATTTTTTTAACAGTTATGGCACTTTAGTCTTTGCTGGAAGCTTCAGGTGTCACAGACACTACTGAGTGCCATGGTGAAACAAACACACCCATAGAGAAACACAGGGTTGATAAACCAATAAACATGTTTTACTAAAACTCTCATAACCAATAGAAAGTATTTTTGAAATTTAAGTATCCATGGTTTTGAATAATAATAATAATAATAATATTATATTTATAAAACTTTCAAATCCTACATCGTGTTTTGGCTATGATTCGTATTGCAATATGTTTAACATACGTATTAAATCAGTTACACTTTCAAGGTCATTTTTAAATGTTTTTTAAAACAAATGAGCTATGCTGTGCTGAGCAGGACTGTGAACCTGAGTGAATCTGACGCGTGTAAAATATTTGTGTATTTTTCCTTTATTCTCCCTTATTCTAACTTGTTTAATTTACTTTTACAATGTTTGATTTGTTGTTGTTGTTATTTATGATGAAAATTAATGTTAAGTTTATTATATAAAATGTAAAAATATAAAAATCCTGCCGTCAGTGTAAATTTGACACAAATTTTCTCTGACAGGGAGAGATTTGATTGATCCATGCTAGAAAATGTCTGTTTTGCATGCTAACAAAAAATAATGCAAATATCGGCAGATGTATTGGTAATCGGGGAAATTTAGCATCTGAATTATCGGTATCGAATCGGACACAAAAAATCTGTATCGGTCGGGCTCTAGTTGTTTCCCTGGACCACTAAAGATGCATTTTGGACTTTGCAGGCACTGCGACAGATAGGAGAAGCCCCTCCGGTGAAAACGCACGTGGATTGTATGACATCGCAAAAACTCATCCGCCTGCCAGGTCAGCGCTCTCCTACAGTGCTTTTGCACTGCCTTGTTATAAGATTTATTTAAAGGTCATTTATGTATCTAAAAGGATTCTCTAAGCTGCTCATCTTCCTCTCTCAGGACTGATTGATGTCCATGTGCACCTGCGTGAACCGGGGGCCACACACAAGGAGGACTTCTCCTCTGGCACTGCAGCTGCCCTGGCAGGGGGGGTCACCCTGGTGTGCGCCATGCCCAACACTGACCCTGCCGTCATAGACCCCAGCTCACTTGCTACGGTTCAGAAGGTAATTGACCCAGGAGGAAATCATATAATTCACACCGATGGGAGTGGAATATACCATGAGCTAGAGAAGTGTGTGGCATGAATGGATTATTACAGGGAGACGAGAGACTGTTGACCAGTGCTTCTCAACCCTGATCCTGGGGACCTACTGGTCCAGCTAATCTGTTATTTATTTATTTTAAATGGTGGGGTAATTTTTTTTCAAAACTTATGTATGCTAAACAATTTAAAAAGTAACATGACCAGGGTTGAAAACCACTGCGGTAGATGGTGAACCCATCTTGGTGGTCAGTGTCTGAGCCTCCTTTCTCCTTCCTTTTTCTTTCTGTTCCTGTTACCCGTCTCTGTGCTGTATCAGCTGGCCAAGGCTGGGTGCCGCTGCGATTATGCGCTTTTCCTCGGAGCATCCTCAGAAAATGCCACTCTTCTGTCTTCAGTGGCGAATGCTGCTGCCGGCTTGAAGATGTACTTGAACGACACTTATTCCACACTGAAGATGGACAACGTCTCTCTCTGGATGGAGGTTTGTAAAACATATGGGAGGAAAAAACGATAAAATTAACTGTTGTTTTAAAGATTACCTGTTTGACAGTTTCCTGTTTGCAGCTGTCTAATAGCCTCTTGGCACAGCCTTGTAACCTTCCATGCATTTGGCGTATTGTAAGAGTTAATAGTATTATCTTTTATATATCCCGTATTTTTCTCTTTAGCATTTCGAGAAATGGCCGAAGAACTTGCCAATTGTGGCCCACGCAGAGAGACAGACAGTGGCTGCTATCTTGATGGTGGCTCAGCTATACCAGAGGCCTGTTCATATCTGCCATGTAGCAAAGAAGGAAGAGGTAGGTGGAGATCCGCAGCTGTATCGATCCGATAAACGGAATCGAGTCTTTAACGGACAATGACACAGGAGTAGTCTAAAATACTGTATTGTTGTACTGCTTTCCAAAAGCAACCTTAACGAAACATTGTTCAGTTAAATGTTTGCACTTGGAAAATGTATGTCGTGCCAGTGGGATGCTTTTCTGACCCTTTCAGACTTAAAGAAGAGGCCCTCTGCAGTTGTGTGTGTTACAGTGTGACGTTTCCCCATCAGATCCAAATTATACGAGCAGCGAAGCAGAAGGGTATCCAGGTGACGTGCGAAGTGGCGCCACATCACCTATTTTTGTGTGAGGACAATGTGCAGGGCATCGGGCTGGGCCGGGCCCAGGTTCGCCCCATGCTGGGCAGCCGGGAGGACATGGAGGCCCTGTGGGAGAACCTGGACATCATTGACTGCTTCGCCACGGACCACGGTGAGCACACGGCTACTTAATGATGGTTTTCCATTAGGTTAAAGTAAGAAGACTTTTACAAACTGGTCTTCTGCCTTGAAGTATTAGTTTTGTGACTTGTAGTCAGTATGTGGCTCAGAGTTTTGAGCTAGAACTGAGCATTTAATTTTGTATTTAATTACGGCTTGTGGTATGGATATGTGAAGGATGGTGGATAGGCTAAAATCTGTCTCCTCATTTTGCGTCTCTCTCTTGGCTACAGCCCCTCACTCTGTGGAGGAGAAGTGCTCCGAGAAGCCGCCCCCTGGGTACCCTGGCCTGGAGACCATGCTGCCCCTGCTGCTCACTGCCGTCAGCGAGGGCAGGCTCTCCATCGACGACATCATCAAGAGGCTGTATGAAAATCCCCGCAAGATCTTCTCGCTGCCCGTCCAGGAAAACACCTACATCGAGGTACTGACCTCTGCCTCACACTGCGCACGTCAAGGAGCATAAGCCCCGTCTTCACACAGTTCAAAGTTCCTCGTCTAATTCCATCTTGAGAAAGCCAAAGGTCAGAATTGAACTCGCACGTCTGTTTTTCCTCAGGTGGACTTGGAGCAGGAGTGGAAGATACCAAGCTGCATGCAGTTTACAAAGTCCAAGTGGACCCCATTTGAGGGCATGACAGTGAAGGGCAAAGTGAGGCGAGTGGTGCTGAGAGGAGAGGTGGCTTATATCGATGGACAGGTGAGGAGGTTAATGAAACGGGCCATCCAATTTATGTGTGTTTAAGCACACCCAGTTTAATCAAAATGACCGGGTGATCTCAATCCCTAGGTGTTGGTGCCTCCAGGGTATGGGGAGGATGTCCGTACGTGGCCAATGGGGATTCCAGCTCCAGTGGCAGCCGAGCCAGTGAAGGACATGGCCAAGGTGTGAAAGGGTTAATCCTCATCAGACACTGCTTTTACAGTACTGTATTCTTTTGTAGGAGTTTACTCGTGTCAGTATGGTGTAGATCACATTAGCTGTCACAAGTGTCTGTTTATTGGTGATTCCAGGGCATAGACAGTTGAAAATAACCATGTTAGTTACCAGCTAGTGAGATTCTGTCTTCAGACGATGTTTAAAGAAATACCAACTTCCCTGGGAGGCAGTTTGAATTTCCTGTTAATCTGTCAATGTTTTCTCCACCTGTACCTCTGTTGATTTCCATGTGTGAGAGAGAGGGGTTTTGATGTCTTTGCGATGCGGTGTGGCTGTGGGCGGTATGAGCTTGCTAAACTGAGGGTGCTCGTTGTAACACTGTTGTGTTGGGCACAGACCCCGGAGCGGGCCCGGCCTGGGGTGCCGTGTGAGACGGTGCGTGCCCGCGCCCCCAGCCCTCGTAGAGCTGCCGCTGCTATCGCTGCTGGAGACGGACGCTTCATGCTGCCTCCAAGGATCCACAGGGCCTCTGACCCTGGCCTGCTTCCAGGTGAGACGGACACACTCTTCTGCTCTTTTACACAGTTCAGTACTCCCAAACAGCCAGTGCCAAAGCTTCTTGTGCACTGCATTCTTGAACCATACTTTGTTCTTGTTTGCTTGTTTGCACAGTTTTTGTGTCCTGAGGTCTATTGTACCCAATGATGTGTAAAACTCATATCTGTAATGAACCTCAACTCTGGGGCTTCAGACTATAATCATATTATCTCCATTTATGAACTAGAATATAAGATAAATTATTCCAGTCAGTCGTCAGATGTCCATACAACTGATTAGATAGTCTTGTTATATTGCAGCAAGTATGTATTAAGTTTGTACAATGTTGCCTACAGGTTCCAGGAAAAAAACTTCAAAGTCCTTTCTGGTCAGAACAGGCACTGGTAATGTTTAGTTGATCTGCCTCAATCAACCCTTTGCCTGTGTGATTTAAACAAATTTAGAGTTACCACAGAAATCATCACCTTGTGTGAATGTGAAATTATCACAAGTCTTGCCATGGTGAGATATTCAAATCCTTAAAATGTGATATGAGACGGCTGACTCACTGAGGTGAATGTGGACAAATTTTCAGACTAAGAATGTTTACTTTTTTTTTTTTTTTTTATAAAGCAAAACCAGCTTAAGTGATGTATGATTTTTGTTGTTAAAGGTTAGAAAATGAATTAAATTATGTGAAACTGTATTGTGCCATACCTTTCTCTCATCACTGGCATCTTCATTGGCATTGTAATCAATCAAGATAAATAGAGCTCTCTTAATTTGGTTTCTAGTTTGATTTAAAAACATTGTTTGAGTTTTTCATATCAACCATTTTTTCAGTGTGCTCAAGGTTCACTCTTCTGATCAGCCTTGATTTCTATTCTGTATTGGTGTGCTTCACTGGGGAGAAAAGACAACTAGGAGCTAAGATGCCAAATTCTCAATTTTTCAACCTATATCAACAGTTAAAAAACATTCTTTTGGAAAGAGAACAAATGGAATCTAGACATTTAAAAAGCAGGATCCTTACCCACTTTTCATTGATACATATACAAGCATAATGCTGAAGCTGTTCCCTTAATTTCCTTCTCTGACTTGCTGTTGTGCAGAAGAAATCCTCTGCATAGATATGAAGTTTTCCTGTTGTCATAGTTTCCTAAGGGAAAGGCTAAGAGTCGGCACCTAGTTGTTTTTAAGAGGTTAGTTTTGATAGCGGTGCAGGAACATCCTCTGTCAGCAATGGTTGCCTTTCATTTATTTTTGTATATAATCCCTGTTTGTTAGTGTCTGGTTAGTCTGTAAGATTGCAGGTGATTTTGAATACATTTTCATTTTTATTTTCCTCTAGTCTTCCAGATTAATATAAAGATATCCCAAAGAGGCTTGTCAATCCTCAACCCCTGGTGAAGCAGATATTTAATGGGAAGTCTGGGGACTTGTAGTGCAGAGCAGGCTTTGGTAGGGTTTGTAAATGTCTGTAACCAGTGTGTCCTAATCTTGCCTGCTCATGTCCAAACAGCTGAGAATGCAAAGGAGAAACCCTTGAGAGCATCAGTTGATCCAGGTTTGCAGTTTGCTTGTAACTCAATTCTCACCCAGATACTAACTTTTTCCTTTATACTGATATACATATTCAATTACCTTGCTTGCTTTTTGAGTCACAGGATCTTTTCCCCAATTAAATGCAGCTACTTGATCATAGTGTTCATTGCACACTGTCACACTGTGATGCCTGGATGAGTACTGTCCAGCACATCAGGTAACTGAATAACCATATTAGCAAGTGGTAGGGGTCCAAATACCTGCATTGTTACATAATATGAAGGGTTTTAGGTGCCCCTTAAAAAGCTTTTCTAACCACTACAAACTTTTGCTTCACTTTGTTTTGTTTGGCATTTTTTCTGGTCATTTCAGTTTGAGATTGTGTAACAGCATGGCATTCTGTTACATGAATAGAAAAGCATCAATCTGGGAACGCTGATCAGCAATGCAAGATTTCTGTTAGTTTAAATTGCTTAGTGCTGAAACTTAGCAGCTTTATTTTATATATTTTTAATATACTGTATGTCATCACTATTTATCCTCCTCCCCTGCAGACTCCCTTGCGTCTCTGGACAGCTACTCACACCCACCTCAAGTGGCTCGTATCCTGTCCCCTCAGACAGTAGTGCACCAGAATGTCTCCCACCTTCAGACGTCCCCTTTCCTGCACCCCCTTGTAGGACAGCACATCCTGTTTGCCCAGCAGTTCAGTAAGGAGCAGGTAATCCCTCATCCATGTTTACAGAATATCTTGCTATTGTACCCACATCTGACAATATACTGTGTTCTGGTACAGTGTTCTTAACCATTATGTATATGTGATTATTCCACCCCCCCATGCCAGATGTCCCACTTGTTTAATGTGGCTCATACCCTTCGCATGATGGTACAGAAGGAGAGAAGTGTGGATATTTTAAAGGTAGGAGTTTGTGAATTTTTAAATAGTCGGGTGGTTTGAAGTTCCCTCACCATAGACATTCTTCTTTTGTTGTTTTGATGTAGCATGCAGTACTTCAAGATGCACAGTCATGCTGGGTACAACGGTCTAATTTTTCTATCGGTGGGTCGGTTTGTGGTGTCACCCCACAGGGTAAAGTGATGGCCTCCATGTTCTACGAGGTGAGCACTCGGACCAGCAGCTCCTTTGCGGCAGCCATGCAGCGACTGGGTGGCTCGGTAGTCCATTTCTCTGAGTCCACCTCATCCACACAGAAAGGAGAGTCACTGGCTGATTCAGTACAGACCATGAGCTGCTACGCTGATGTTCTGGTGCTGCGCCACCCCCAGCCTGGGGCTGTCGAGGTAAGGAGGTGGGGGTTGGGTTGAGTTGTGTGCAACATCCAGCCAATGCGTTTTCATGCCTTTAAACATTCCTCTTTTTTTTCTACTGGTGTTGTAATGATGGGTTCTCAAAAAACAGGCTGAGAGAGTAAAGCCTATTTGGTCCTCCTGTTTCGTACAGCTTTTGTATAAACACTTTATTAAGCAACTTACATATGATGAAGTGAGGTACCTGTTCCTGTAAAGCTCAACCCTTTATGAACCCGTGGTGGTAGTTTACAAATCCTAATGGTCCTATAGGTTGTTAAGTAAAACCAGTGCAGCTGAGTTTGTTTATAAAGCCCAGACGTGTAGGGCTATGTTGTGTGAGTAAAAGCAGTGCTGTTTGCCCCCTGCAGACTGCAGCAAAGCACTGCCGGAAGCCTGTGATCAATGCTGGGGATGGAGTAGGGGAGCACCCCACACAGGCCCTGCTGGACATCTTCACTATCCGGGAAGAGCTGGGCACGGTCAACGGCATGACGGTAGGGTCCTTCTTCCCTCTTTTTTCAGTTTCCAGTCTGAAGATGTAACATGCCTCCTTTTATATTAGTGGCTGTCCTATGTGTTCAACAACCGAGAAAAAGTTATCTTTATTTGTCTCCAAGGTATGTAATGTGGACTATGTTTCAGACCTAGCAAACTGGAACTTTTGACATTACTTGTGTTGACATGCAAAGATGTGAGGTGCCTGGTGGAGATTGACAACTGTCTGTGCACTGTTCAGATCACCATGGTCGGGGACCTGAAGCACGGCCGCACTGTGCACTCCTTGGCCAGACTGCTGACTCAGTACAGGATCACTCTGCGCTATGTGGCCCCGAAGAACCTCCACATGCCCACTGAGATCATCAACTTTGTGGCCTCCAAGGGCATCAAGCAGGTGAGCGATCTTCCATGTGCCTGCAGTGTAAGGTTTTGATATGTAGGATAGGATTGGATCTAGGAAGTAAGTGAAGGAGTAAGACATTGGCCTCCTCTTGAAGTGAAGTGGTAACCTCATATTTTCAAGCTTTAACAGATTAAACTTCTAAAAATCTCTATCTCTACCATCTTAATATGCTTTCATAGGCCCAAATATTCGTCCACAGCACACATTCCTTGTACCTGATCTCCTTTGTAATTACAAGTGGAAAGAGGAGAGCCACTGACACTCCTGCAGAGTTTCGTTCTTTTCCTGCTTTCTGTAGCTCTTTGTGTAGAGTTTTGTTTGTGCAAATTAGTATTTAAGTGTTTAAATATTACAATGTCTAGTCAATCCTGTTGGTGCAGCTTACTATCTTGTTACTGTCCTTTTTTAGGTCTTTTTTTTAGGGACTAATTCAAAGCAGTATATCCTTGTTTCTGATACTGTTACATAATTTCTGATTTGTAAAACTGTATGAGTACATGCCAGCAACCTAATATGTTTAGTGTGCTTTTAGCTTCTTAGTGAAACTGCTTCAGATGCATAATTTGCTCAATTTAGTGCAATACAATCTAGGGTGACATTTGGGATAAGTAAAAACAAAACATGGATAAAGTTTGTATCAACTTCAAAGATGTTTTTTCTTAAATTTTCTTGCTTTTTAATGTCCCTGCCACTTTAAAAGGTTGGCTCACTATTTTATTAAAATGTAGTGAGGTGCAGTTTGAAATAAACTTTCCCAGAGCTGATGGACTGGAGAAAAAATAGGTCTGATTTAATTTGTTCAGGCAATGGTCTGTTCCTGCAATTGCCAAACTTAAAAAAATATCTCTTGGTTTTAAATGTGTATTAATCATTTATTTGTATATGTTTATATTGAATATGAAACGGCATGTTTTATGATGTATGAAAACGGCCACTGCACCCAGAGTAAAACACGCCTTGTTACATTGCATGCATATTTCAGGTTGTTTTGCTATTAATAGACAAATCCGTGTTAGAAGGGGAATGTAGTTGTCTTTGTGGCCGTGAATTACAGCTTTACAATCTTTATTAATGTCTTGGGGAATTGACCTCCTTTGGCAAATAAAGAACCTATTTCACTAAAAGAAGTGTTGACTAAGAGCTTTGTTTCACATTATCCTGTTGGCAAGTATAGACTGTTGAAGTGGATGTTAATTAATTAATTCTGAATGTTGAAATACTGTTCTGACAGAAGTTATAACCTAATAATGTAAGGTGCAGGAAATTAGAGAAAATGGTGCTTCTGGCTTTTACAACCTTTTCTTGTCCCTTTCTCTCTGACAGGAGGAATATGACAGCATAGAGGAGGCACTTCCTGATACTGATGTGCTGTACATGACCAGAATTCAGAAGGAGAGGTTTCCTTCAGAAGAAGAATACAACGCAGTAAGAATTGACTTAAAACCAGGGGAACTTCTCAATCTTTTACATTGTAAAAATAAATAAATAAAAATAATAATAAAAAAAATGCATTTAGTTTTTAGTTAAAAAATAAAAATACATGGTTAAAACCATGTTATAGCATCTGTATACTAGTGATTGTGTAACCGTATTTGAATTAGTTAAGGACAAAAAAAGTGAAACTGGAAAGTCCATAAAGCTACTGGTTTCTGATCTTCTCTTATACCTGAATTAGATTAATGTATAGATTTTTGTTACCTTTGTCGTGTGTGTACATAAATCACATTGTAAGTTAGTATTGTAAACCATGCACGTTGCCTTGGCTAAAGGTTTAGCAACTTAATAATGATTGTATTTATGGTATTTCTTCCTGCAGTGTTTTGGACAGTTTATTTTGACTCCACATATCATGACAGGAGCCAAAAGGAAGATGGTGGTAATGCACCCTTTACCTAGAGTAAATGAAATCAGGTAAGCATCTCTATAGGGAGATCACATAATTTAAAGCTTATTTTTGCTTATCCATATACCTTTTCAGCTGTTTAATAATCAAACCCTAATTTCTACGAAAAGTAAAAATGTGCTTATTTCAGTTTCTGTATTAAGTATTATTTATAGCAGTATGTATTATGTCATGTGAAGCCTCTTATAATTGAGAGGTAGGCAATAATCCTTCCTGGCAAGGTGCTCATCGGAAATACAATGTTCTCGCATTTATTTAATCAATCTTCAAAATAGCCATTGCAATGGTCGGTCTGTGTCAGTGATGGTTTCTTGTCTCCTGTGTGCAGTGTTGAGGTGGACACAGATCCCCGTGCTGCGTACTTCAGACAGGCTGAGAATGGCATGTACATCAGGATGGCTCTCCTGGCTACTGTTCTGGGAAGATGAGTCCATGATAGAGCCAAAAACTGCACCACAGATCACAGTCACGACCTGGATGTTTTTGACAAGCTGTTTTTTTCCTGCATCTAAAACTGGGATCATAACTAGCTTTTTTTTTATATATTGTTTATTTTCTTTTGTCTGTACTTTATATGTTGTAGTTATTTAAATGCACCACTAGTTGTCAATTACAATGGGATATGAGATGTTAAGCTTCTTTCCCGACATTCCCACCCAAGTGAATGTGATAAACTGGGCATAGACTGTGTAGGCCTCTCTTTTCATTAGTGTAAAATAGCTGCTAAGTTTGACGATAATATTTTTTATATTGTTGGTAGAACAACAGTTAAGTATTTATAAAATCCATGATGGGTTTGTTAAAAATAAATAAAAATCTAACATTGAGTATCGTTTCTGGGGGGATTTGCAGCTCCAGTACACCACTGTACACTGCTGGGAGTGCCCTTTTATTATGGCAGAGACCAAATCTAAACTTTGAACTACCTGTGAATTGAATAACTCAAACCTGCATCCTGTTGCTTTTTTTTATTATTTTTTTTAAGTAGACTCTGGCCTCTAAATTAAAGCATGGCTGAGTACAAGTTTCGAACTTGTGATTAGTGGGTCAAAGTCAAATGTTTGATTTGGCGTAAATCTGATGCAGATTGTTCGAAGCAGTTTCTCAGATGTGTTAAACTTGAGTATTGTGTGGGCTTTGGAATAAAGGAAAGAGTAGTTTCTGCTATGGACTTTCAGTTTTGAAGTGTATTAAATGTCTTTCACTTCTCTAGGCAGAATGACTTGTGTTGTGCTGTACAACCCCTTTACTGCTTTGTGGTGGTGTTTTTATGTGAATCCAAGGCCCACTCATCTTTGCAACCAAGACTAATTTTTTTACATTCACAATCCTTGAATTAATTGTCATTTAAAAACTTGGTTGCATTTCAACAATCTAAATTTCATTAAACTCTTAAATTAGCATTATTTAAAAACAAATTTTCTTTCAAAACCTTAACCAACTGTTAAAAATAACAATGTCCTTCAAGTAACTTCAAGCTCTAGCTTTTCCAAATGGGTTGTTAAGGGGTGGTGTGAGATCTTTTTCACATTCTCCAAGTAAGAATGTCAGAACCACTTTACTTTCATTCTCTTAGATTAGTTGTTTTTCTGATTTTAAATGATTTTAAAGCTGAAATACAGTAATTGAAATTGGGTGAAATGTCCTAACCCTGTTGTTTTTCCTTTCAAATGATTTTGGTAGATATGTTTTTTAACCATACATTTATTGAAATAAAGAATGAACTATAGTGATATTTTATTTTTCTATACATGCATATTTTCTGCAATGAAAACCATTGTAAACTATGCAATTCCATTTTACATTTTCTTATCAGGTCACACTGGTGATCTGGGCATAAAGCATGTGCAGCCCACTTTGTGTTTAACACTTAAAAGCTTGCCCTTCATGCATACTGAAAAGTGTTTTACATTGGCAACCTTGGTTGTTAATATGATCAGGAGATATTAAATAATGAAGTGACAGGCATGCTTGAACTGGCAAGTTCTTATGAGTAAGTAGTCTGTGACCCAGAGGATTAAGTCATGTCCTTCAGAGATTCAGGTACACATCTGTCTGCATAACCTCAGTGTCTGTTAATTTAAGAATCACCTACTGCTATACCATTACGAATGAAAAAGGCAATACATTGTAATGCTGGGAATATGGTAATCATTTTCACTGTACACTGCAAAAATGTGAAAAGCCCAGAGTGGGCTAAACATTCCTTTGTTCTAATACTTCCCATTGAAATGCATTTAGCAGTAGTTTGTAAATCGTCATATAATGTCTGCATGAATAACCAAATAAAATATGAAAATAACTTCATTTAAACGCGTCCACAAAAATCTGCATATGTATTTTATTTTTTATAATAATCGTGTATACCCAGTCGTGTAGACCCAGTCTGATTTGAGAATGACTTTAAAACAAAATACGGGTTATTAATCAGTCTTTTCTGGGTGATATCACTTACAAAAAAATAAGCAACATGCTGTGTCCGATGTAATAATTCCTCAGAATTATTACATGCATGTACAACCCACTCCTTTCGCTTTGCGTCACTGAGGCCATACTGGCGTGCCGAATCTCGCCATTCTCACAGCACTGCGCTGCACTCTAATGCGCATGCCCGCAGCGTGTGTCGCGCCGGAAGCGGCCTGTCTATGCTCTTCCGCTTCCTGGAGTCGGGCCCGGGCTTGCTCTTGTGGACTCGGCAGTGGCGGCAGGGCTGCGGCTTTCGCGATTGACACCTGACACAATAAACAAGGCGTTCACGCAGGACCTGGCAATCGTGGTTATCGAAGTGGAGCCTCTATGATCCTGCAACAGTGTCAATCGCCTCACATTTGCACTAGGTAAGTGCTGGCTGATGTGAAGAGGCGAGGAGTTCAACGCAGAAGCGGTGTTTTAGACTGTAACGAGGCTGTACCGGTCGCTGTGAATCGGTCAAAGACAGCGTGGAGGCCACGGCGAGAACTCAGACTCGTGTGGGAGACTCGCCTTCAGTCTGAGGGGACCGCACTGTGGAGTTACGCGGCATGTGGGGACTTAACAGCGGCCTTCCGTGCTGCTGGGTCTTTGAGTGTTGATAGCGGCTTGTTGTAGCAACTCTGCCGGTGTTTTCAGTACATAAAGACTTCATTAATTAGGGGATCTCTTTGATCTGTTTTACTAGTTGTGAAATACTTATAGTTACCCGGTAACAACATATAATATTTATTCAATAGACTTGTTGATATAAGGTGGTTTAGTCGGTAAAGGCATCGTCGGCAATTTAGGCGTAGTTTATTTTCTGCTGCTGTGGAATGATAACACTGAGCAAGCCTTGATGGCTTTGTACATCAAATAACACATTACTAAATGTTGCCTTTTTGTTGAAAACTGATTTAATAGTTTTATGTTCACCTCAGGAAAACTCAATACGTAACTTTTTCTCAATGATGTCCTAAACATGTATTGCTCCTATTCAAAAATAAAATGGGCAAAGTTTCTGTGACGCGGATCGCAAAGTTTAAGAGATTATGTAACTACAAGGACACGATACGTAAGGGTGTCTGAAAGTCCACATGGATATTTAAATCAATTACTACGATGATTTGACAACTTTCAGAAACTCTGGAACAATGTATTTTATTTTTCTCTCGTTTCAACACTATTAACTGTTAAGCTGGATTCTGAAGGAAGTCTTTACAGAACAGAAAACACGTTAGTAGAATTTGCCTTTGTAATTTAATTAGGCATTTCCCCTCTCAACTATGTACTTACACTGTTTCACAATACTGAAGTGCACAGAAGGTACAACTAAGGGAGTAAACCAAGGCTTGTAGAAACTGGTTTCAGCATTACCTATAGACTTGCACAAGATGTGCGAATCAACAAATTCTTACCAAATTCATGTGGTAGACTGACTGTAAGGACACTTTCCCTTGAAGGAAGAGTACAACATGAGCAGGAATGGGAATCCTCATCGTGCTCACAACACTGGCACTGTGCTCAATTTATTTCACCATTAAACCACAATCACCTAGCATGTGATGTCCAAAGAGGAAACCGGTTCATTAGCATGCGGGTTGATACTGATAGAAGCAATTCATAATACATTTTTTTTGTGTGTGGAACTGATGCACCTTCAAATTCAGATTCAACAAAACCATGCTTTACAGCTGGTATGCATTTGTGATTGCACTGCTAAAGTGGAATCTTTCTTCTACCCCTTTATCTGTAAAATAAAACGAAAGGTGGGCAAAGTTTGAGGCTCTGTTTTTCGGCTGTTTTGCACTGATTGTCAGATCAGATGCTGTTTGCGGCTAGTGACATAAACAAGTCATTATTGAGACTGCTGTGTATCAGTCAGGCAACTGTGGGTCTTGCTCTCCCATACACAGCACTTTTCCTGAGCCAGCACAAACACTTGCTGACCTCTTTTGCCAAGTCATCAGAATCGTTCCTTCTCTCAGTTTGTGTCTAGTACTTGGTAAATGTTAGTGCATTCCTTTTGAAATTAAGCTATTTGTCTGTTTTTTTGTTTGACCCCCTTTTCTTGTGGTGGGGTGGTGTGGTTTGCATGTCGAATTATGACGCATTATAATATTACCCACCATCTGTAGAAAGTGTTGGACTATTATATTCTCTATATATATACTACTGTATGACTCAGTCTCATTAAGAAACTAACATAGTGTTAAAGCTCTATCTCTCATTGAGGGCTGATTGAAGCAATCCTATAAAAATGTAGAAATACACACTTTAATTAAATGTAGGCAAGGTGCTACGGAGTGCTTCCATAAAAAAATATAGGGGAAGTCACCCAATTAATCCCACCAAAATCTAAGTTTTACATGTTTTGCTATAGATATGTGAATTTCTTCCCAATAAAGTGGGTATTAAATGAAGGATTAATCTCATCTAAACACTTGTAGTATATGTTGTCATACATTTACTAAATTAACTTATGTAATTGCAAAAGTGTAAAATCTGAAGTGGGCTTATAAGGTACATATGTACCCTTTAAGCCCACATGTGTCCCAAATAAGTCCATGAGAGTTTTAACAGTACATTCTTCAAATTGTATTGATTATGCACTTAATATTTTATAGATTATTAAATTCAGACCTCAAATAACCAACCTAACCAATTAAAATTTCCATCACATGGAATTGTTGCACTTGTAGAGGCAGTTTGCTCTGCTGGTGTGCTGGCTGTTGGGGTTGGGCCGGGGCTGTTGGAGCTGTGGAAGCCTGCACAGGTGCTTCAGAAAAAGGAGCCTGATTTGTGGACACTTGTCTGTCCATCCGGCTCTGGCTCACATGGAATATTCCAGTGCTCTCAAAGCCACCGATGATGTTCTCTGGCTTGAGAGCCATGGAAAGCACATCTAGTTTTACAGGGAATTCCTCCTTTCAAATTATGTCCCTGCTAACACGGGAATGGCAGCACAGTTCTTTTCTCCATTACCTTTTGACAAGGCATGAACCGATCGATCGGCCACCAATCATTATCTGGCTGAAATGGCAAAACATTACTGTATCGGCTATTGGCCAGTTGCTTTAAAATGGTTGATATTTCTGACTGATATTTGTCTGATGGTGCTGCTTTTATTGCATCTAACTAAGCAGCTGATTTGTTCAACATTTGTACCTTTAAGAAAATATGAATGACGCGCATGAAATGCAATGCAGTTCCCCCCCAACCTGCTCTCATCCTATAGGTCAATAAATACTAGGAAAATATTAGTATTAGTATTGGTATGGCCGATTCGGCCCAGAATTTTCATATTGGTGCATCCCTACTTTTGACTTCACCAAACACTGTCTTGTCCAGTGGCTGGAGGATGTGGGTGAGGTGAGAAGGGAGCCGGAGAAACACAACCCCATTTTCTCTGATTTTGGTTGCAAGTGCCAGGGAAATATCTGAGGCATGACTGTCAAAATTTTAAACTCTTGGCAGTCCCATGTCAGAGATCTTTGGCAAAAACAGCTTTTCAAAATACTGTACTGTAAATGTATTCTTCTCTGTCCATCCGTGATCCACATACAATTCTCCGCAAGCTTCCATCATGTTATTGCAGTCCCTATAATTTTCTCTGCCTACACATTTTGTCCCCATAATGAAAATAATGTTAGTAGTTAATTTCATTAATGAAAAGGATATATTATGAGTAATATTAATTCAAGGCTTTTATAATATGAGGTACAATGGGTTCTGTGCTTAATGGGCTTATTACGAACAACAGTGGTCCATGGGAAATTAGTTAATGTAAACATTTAATATCTTTATAATAAATAAAATGTTTATTATTGTTGGTAGAACAAATTAAATAATTCTGCTTTCAAGCCATGTGCTAATAGGCTTTTCAAGGGCGCTGTTCCTTGAAAGCCCATATGACAAAAACCATTACATTTGTAGATTATAATAATTGATAGAACATTAAATATTGTTTTATCTGAAGAAACATCTACATTTTTTTATTTACTATGGTCATCAACAGTTTCTCAATTTTTGTTGTTCTGCTGCATCTATCTGTGTGACCATCATTCTGACAGTGTCCCGCGCTCGCTCCTGAAACTCATGAACTCTATATTTTCTTTTTTCTATTTCAAAATAAAAGAGCAATTGTGGGCTTATATGGTACGTGGGCTTAATTGGGTCACTTCCCCTAATGGAAATGCTGCATTAAAAGTGTATTCTGTAACTGCTGTGGTAACGCAGTACTTGCCATGGTTCAAAGCAACCCATTGTCTATAACAGGATGTTTTCCCCTAGCCTTTATAGTTTTTTGTTTTTTTGTTTTCCTTTTTATGGTTTACCCCTCCCCCAGTCATGTTGTATGCAGTTTTGTGTATTCCTTTCCGTCTGTTGAAATTCATGTTTTCTTTAATCTGGGAATTAACAATGCAGTCCTTTACCCTCCATATCTGGTATACTTGTGAGAGCCCCCCCTGAAGCTCAAAGGATTCCTTTTGTAATCACAAGAGCAGAGCAATTGACCCAAGGATAAGTACAATGTACCCACCATGCAAGGTATAACCATAACTGCACTAACACCTCCGTCTCTGTGAATTTGACATCACTGATCAAATTGGTATTTTCTTAAATAAAACAAGGAAAAAAATAAATCTGAGTCTTACTATGACTACCACTTCCGGTATACAAATATTTTTTGTGTGGCAATTCTGCACCTCAATATCTAATTTATGTAGCAAAAAGTATTTATTATAGTAATGTCTAAATACAGGTTGAACTATTAATTAGCTTTACACCAAAATTATATTCTTAATTAATTTTCTGAAATCAACCCTGTCTAGACATAGTTTGTAATGTTTCTAATGGGTTTAAAATGTTGTGTTGAGTAGAAGTGTCAGACTGCATTCATGTCTTTTGCAAGAGTGGTGGAATTATTTAAGTTTAATTAACTAAATCATTCTTTTATAAGAACAAAAAGTTTACAAACGAGTGGAGGCCATTTGACCCATCCTGCTCGTTTGGTGTCCATTAATAGTTCAGTGATCCGAGGATTTTTTTAATGTTTCCAAATTGTCGGCTTCAACCACATTGCTGGGGAGTTTGTTCCAGATTGTGACGACTCTCTGTATGAAGAAGTGTCTCCTTGTTTTCATGAAGCCCAATCTCCATTTGTGTCCCCTGTTCCATGTGTCCCTGCTGATCTGGAAAAGCTCCTCTCGTTTGATGTGATCGAAGCCTTTCATGATTTTGAAGACTTGAATCAAGTCCCCACATAGTCTCCACCTGTTCCAGGTTGACAAGGTTCAGTTCCCTCAGTCTCTCAGTAGGACATTCCCTTCAGACCTGGAATAAGTCTGGTTGCTCTCCTCTGAACTGCCTCTAGAGCAGCGATATCTTTCTTGAAGTATGGAGCCCAGAACTGTACACAGTATTCCAGATGAGGTCTAACTAACGCATTATACAGTCTTAACATCAGTTCCCATGTTTTAAATTCTACACTTTTGACAATATACCCTAGCATTTTGTTCGCATTTTTTATTGCTTCCCCACTTTGTTTGGATGGGGAAAGTGAGGAGTCCACATAGACTCCTAGGTCTGTGTTATAGATATCTTGGCACCATCTTTCAAGCACCAAAAAGCCCAGGCCATATGGACAGTTTAAAATGTATATCTGCATGGCCTTGGTATTTCAATCCATTTGGAGGTCATTTAGATTTATTTATTTTTCCGACAGATGTGGAAATTGAAAAAAATATATAATATACTACCTTAATGTACAGAATATTTACTTCTACATTTTGGGTTTCTGATGTATAGCCTAGTTAGCTTGGGCAGAGCATATGTTTGTGTGCATTGCAGTCCTCTTTTATTTGATAGAACAATGCATGTGCTTTTACTTCTCGTGATACACATGGATATATATATATATATATATATATATATATATATACACTCACCTAAAGGATTATTAGGAACACCTGTTCAATTTCTCATTAATGCAATTATCTAACCAACCAATCACATGGCAGTTGCTTCAATGCATTTAGGGGTGTGGTCCTGGTCAAGACAATCTCCTGAACTCCAAACTGAATGTCCGAATGGGAAAGAAAGGTGATTTAAGCAATTTTGAGCGTGGCATGGTTGTTGGTGCCAGACGGCCCGGTCTGAGTATTTCACAATCTGCTCAGTTACTGGGATTTTCACGCACAACCATTTCTAGGGTTTACAAAGAATGGTGTGGAAAGGGAAAAACATCCAGTATGCGGCAGTCCTGTGGGCGAAAATGCCTTGTTGATGCTAGAGGTCAGAGGAGAATGGGCCGACTGATTCAAGCTGATAGAAGAGCAACTTTGACTGAAATAACCACTCGTTACAACCGAGGTATGCAGCAAAGCATTTGTGAAGCCACAACACGTACAACCTTGAGGCGGATGGGCTACAACAACAGAAGACCCCACCGGGTACCACTCATCTCCACTACAAATAGGAAAAAGAGGCTACAATTTGCACAAGCTCACCAAAATTGGACAGTTGAAGACTGGAAAAATGTTGCCTGGTCTGATGAGTCTCGATTTCTGTTGTGACATTCAGATGGTAGAGTCAGAATTTGGCGTAAACAGAATGAGAACATGGATCCATCATGGCTTGTTACCACTGTGCAGGCTGGTGGTGGTGGTGTAATGGTGTGGGGGATGTTTTCTTGGCACACTTTAGGCCCCTTAGTGCCAATTGGGCATGGTTTAAATGCCACGGCCTACCTGAGCATTGTTTCTGACCATGTCCATCCCTTTATGACCACCATGTACCCATCCTCTGATGGCTACTTCCAGCAGGATAATGCACCATGTCACAAAGGTCGAATCATTTCAAATTGGTTTCTTGAACATGACAATGAGTTAACTGTACTAAACTGGCCCCCACAGTCACCAGATCTCAACCCAATAGAGCATCTTTGGGATGTGGTGGAACGGGAGCTTCGTGCCCTGGATGTGCATCCCACAAATCTCCATCAACTGCAAGATGCTATCCTATCAATATGGGCCAACATTTCTAAAGAATGCTTTCAGCACCTTGTTGAATCAATGCCACGTAGAATTAAGGCAGTTCTGAAGGCGAAAGGGGGTCAAACACAGTATTAGTATGGTGTTCCTAATAATCCTTTAGGTGAGTGTGTGTATATATATATATATATATATATATATATATATATATATATATATATGAGTTAGACTTTCCTTTTTCCTTGCAACCTATTCTTTCTTATCCATTTACAGTAATATTTAACATAAGTGATTGAAACTAGTGTCTTCTGAGCTTTTTAACTTGAAGTCTGCAGTGCTGATGGGTACAGATGAGGCTTTATACTGATGTGAAACTGATTGAGTACCAGAGTAGGAGTCCAGACTGATCTTGTGGGTAGATGTTTACTGCATGCTCATTATAGCAGTCTGGAATAAGATTAAAGCTCAATTTCACTTAAAAACTGTGCAATTCCAGGGTATTGACTGTTCTATACTTTTGCAAAATACTTCTATAAATGGAAATGGTCATAGAAAAAACTAAATTCTAAAATGTCAACGTTACATGCTTTGGTATGGTATATTCCTAAATATATCCATACATGCATTATATTTAAATACACATTTAGTTATTTCATATTTTTTAAGCTGTTTTTGAGAACTCCATACTGTGTATCTGTACGGTTCATATGCACCATTGCTCTTTTTCTTGTGAGTTTTACACTTCCTCATTTTCAGGCTTAAGTCATTGTTTTTTTTGTTTGTTTGTTTGTTTTTTAAAGTGGTTACTCTCACAGTTGTATCTTTGAAAATCTCTTTACATGCTTGTGTTTTCATCAGGTGAAGCTGTTCTGGAGCAGATGGTGTATCAGACTGTCCCTTTTCCTTCTATTTAAAATTGAATCCGATTTACAGTGGATATCACAGAATGGGCACCTGCCGCATTCTTACACGATCAAAAATGATTCATTGCCCTGGAGGGAACATCCCTTTGGTAGGGTTTGAGAACTAGAAAATACACTACCGGTCAAAAGTTTTAGAACACCCCCATTTTTACAGTTGTTATTGAAATTTAGGCAGTGAATAACCTGAAGTGGTACAAAGGTAAACAGTAAACTGCCAGAGTTTAAAAACAAAATTTTAGATTACCAAAAACTGAAAAATATTATACATTTTAGAGTTACTGTATACTGTGTTACTACACCCTCTTAAGCATTTTTTTGGCAGTGTTACGCACAGCTCCTGTGCATAAAAGTTTACACTGTATTCCTCAAATGTGCACATCATTTGAAAGCTTATTCTCTTGGCTACCAGCATGTTTCATTCTCAAACACATCCGATTTTACAGTTTCGTCTCATTCAGACGGTCACAGATAACTCAGTTTCCATCAGATTGCTTTGCAAATAGGCTGGTTTTGTTCAGAACAACCTAACAATTAATCCAGTTATTTGATGTTCTATGAAACGCATAGAAGTTTAGATCCAATTATGTAAAATCATTGTGTATTAGTACACTGTAAACAGAGTTTTCCATCTTGGCATTTTGAGCTCTCTACGGGTGTGTGTTGCTTCTACCAAAACATGGATGGTCTTGTTTTGATCAGTCAACTGGTTCCAGAATATGTCATAATTGTCAATGTTTTCAGAGATTTTGTGTTCCTACTCAGACCATGTATCCCCCTACCCCCCATTTCAGAATGTGGAGGGGTATAAAAACCTCATATCCTTATGAAGCTGAGTCTCCACTTTCATGGGATACCAAACACTTGGCACACAACACAACAGTACACATGGGATGTGTGCAGAGAAGCACAGAGAAGAAAAGCACATGGATTTGGTGCACTTTTAAGGGTACTAGAGGGGTTTGTCAGCTTAAGGGGCTACATTTTGTTAAACCAAACGATTCCATGATTTCTTTATCTCCAGATGTTTATTTGGAGGTGTTCTAAAACTTTTGACTGGTAGTGTAAGTCTCATTAAAATGACCCACTTTCAGAAAACAATCGGCATATTCTGCTGTACGTTGTAGAAATGGTGAACTAAAGTAAATGCACTGAAAGGAGTTTGTTAGTCAATTAATTTAGAGTGTACGTTATCTGTGGGAAAGGTGACTGCTGCCAAATGGTCTTTAGGGGGTGTGGCTAGTATGCTTGGTAGGGGGAACGCTGGTCTGCTTTTGGTTAAATAATTAGCAGGCTAACACTCAAATACAGGTACCTTGGAGAATCATACTGAAAGTCAAAGAAAATATATTAAATCAGCCACAAGTGGAATGACAAGACCGCATAGAACATGGAAACTACTTAGAAACAGTGATTGCCCTGATATGTCAACAAACAATTAAAAAAACAATCAGAATGCCATTGATTGTTTTGCATATTAAAATTTTACCGCATCTCAATTTTGACCAGCTGAATTTTGGGAAATTTTGTGATGCCATCTGCTGATCAGAACTTGCTGTAATGCTTATACACAAATGTTTATTTTGAATGCTAAGTAATGCAGATTGCTTCCAACTAAATTCTAAATGACTAAAACAGAATACTTTACTAAACTTAAATTGTATGAAGTGATTCCTTTTTCACTTGCATTAGGTTGTTACACCCTTTGCATCTTTGTCATGACTTATTATACAAGAGTGCAGTTGATCCTTTAACAAATAACTCAAGTGTACAGTTCATGGGTGCACTCCACAAATTAAACACCCTCAACATTGTCTCCAGCTTTTTTTTTTTTTTTTTGTATATACTTTAGTTGACATAGTACTCCGAGTTGTAATTAAACATGGAGAGGGTTTTCTGTATAGACTTCACAGTTTGGTGGGGTTTTATCTGGAATACACTTACCAAGTTCCCTTCTGTTCTTCTTCTATTTGCAGAATTAAATCATGGCAGAACAAAACAGACATCAACGAAAGATGTCCACGGCGGGAGAGAGTTTGTACAGGACACTAGGACTGGAGAAAGGGGCATCGGCGGAAGACATTAAGAAATCTTATAGGTAATGAACATTGTCCCATTATCTACTTTTGCAGGCGTGGGATCCTAGTACAACTGAAAGTATTCATTTCAAAATGGCCGAGGCCTTCAGACAAGCTTCCTATGATGGATGTGTGCCGTTTTAACTTCTACCAAACTGTATCTTTGACAGTTGTGTAAAACCCCCAAAATAATTTACATATGTATTACATGTCTACTGATGTTACTTATTGCCATGTCATTAATGTGCCTCCGGACTATCATTTCATAGGAAACTGGCACTGAAGTATCATCCTGACAAGAATCCTGATAACCCAGAAGCAGCGGATAAGTTTAAGGAAATCAACAATGCCAACTCGATTCTCAATGACGAGAACAAGAGGAAGATCTATGACGAGTATGGTTCTATGGGACTGTATGTGTCTGAGCAGTTTGGAGAGGAGAGTGTTAAATATTACTTCTTGATGTCCAAGTGGTGGTTTAAGGTAGGCATGAATCAGTGTGTGTCATGAAATGGTCCAAGTAACTTATTGCCTTACTTATGCCTCATAAAAAAATAATTAAATGAGGATAAGTCTCTATACTTCAAACTGATTACGTGTGGAGTTTCCCACGTCTGATAAATTGAGAGCCTTTATTGAGAGCTTGTATAGCATCAGGGACATTGATCTTCAAATGGGGAAACATGACCAATCCACGTTAGCCCTGAAGGCTTTTGCTCACTTTTCTCTCAGCCATGATACCTGTCTCTCCCGGCTCTACTTGCACTTTTTGTTCGAACGTCGTTGGCCATCTTCCAGCGCTCGTGAAGAAGATTAAGTGCTAGTCAATGAACGTGATGGAAACTCGGATGCCCTCCCGAGCTAAGCTCTTTAGAGAAGGTTAACCTAAGCTGGTCTGTGCACAGTGATGTAGGTTTCAGCTAAAAGTGAGCCGAGGCATGCAAATACGCAGAGCCGGCTTCAGAGATGACGGGACTTACACATTACATTATTCGTCATTTAGCAGATGCTCTTATCCAGGGCGACTTACATTTGTACCCATTTATACAGCTGGGCATTTTACTGGAGGGTACAACAGCACTGCCCCACCCAGGATTTGAACCTGCAGTTGCGAGTCCAGAGCCCTAACCACTACTGCACTCCCTACTCTGCCTGTGAAAAGCACCAGGACAGTTTTTGCCTTTTTTTTGGGGGGGGGATGTACTATTATTTCTTTAATTTTCTAACTTTAGAACACCCTTTTAACATCAATGCACTCGGTAGCATCCCAAGTATTATTGAGGGGGTACACACAGCCTGTTATCTCTTTCAACAATTTCTGTTAGGTGTAGTGGTTATCTGTGGTTGTCTATTATTTTTCAGAACCTGTCCTATAATACAGATCAAAAAATCCTCCTTGGGCTGTTTCTGTTTTTCATGTTCAACATTGTCATTTATTTACTTTAGGCTTTTTGCCTGGGACAGTTTTTCCTGTAATTAATCTGTCCTTTCAGATTAAATTGGAGCTTGTACATCGCCCTCTTGTGGTGATAGTTGGATATACAATGTGATAACCATTGCTTTCATACTTCTCTTAATACAGTGCAAATACTTATGAATATATTTGATATTTTCAATCTAGAAAAGCATTTATTCCTTATAAAGAGACATTTTACAAGAATATTCATATCCAGTTTTATTGTGGAGACGGAACAATGTGACTTTTTTATTTCATATCACTTTATAACATGATTCTCCAAGGGCTGGATTTCATAGTTACTGGTGGAATGCCAGCCTCTTGAAGTGGTGTTGCTGTGGGCAAACATTTACAGGGATGCATAAAAGTATAATTGTTATACAATTACAAGTATCTGCAGCTTTTGAATGGGCTGGAACTGCTCAACAATCCCGGACTAGAATTCAGAGCCCCCCACCCCAATCTTTTCATATATGACACACAGATGCTGTTTATACACATCTGCTATTACACATTTTCTTTCTTGTGCTCCGTTGTTGGAAACAAAGTACAGCTCTCTTAGGTGAAGTGGTAATTTAGTCTGAAAATTGTGATCTGCAAAAGTCACCTTTAATCATAAAGATGAAAAGACAATAGGGTGAATGAAGTAGAGGACACAGTTAGAAATGGTTGTCCTTCTCTGAAATGTCAAGAGGCCTGCTTTGATCTCCAAAGCAATTGGAAAATAATGCAGGGAAAGGACAGCAGGACTGGCCCCATCCACTTTTAGAGCTACCGGTAAAGCACAAGGGAGAGCTGGCTTGCATTAATAGATACGGGACTAAGACACGCCTCTTTCATGATTCGCTTTAAACCAAAACCCTGAGTGATGAGAGCTGTTCCATGGCCAGTTTAAGGTGCTTCTAGTCAAAGTCCTGAAGATGAATCCATGATAGGATGCTGTCGGGTCTCCCCTGTGGAACACTCTGATCTCTGTACTGAGATACAGCAATGAGTGGATGGTGTGAGGCTTGAGTATCCTGTGGTTCACCCCAATGAGTGCTGACTGTTCTTGTCTTGTGGTCATGATTCAGGCCCTGGCGGTTTGTTGTGGCATCTTCACCTGCTGCTGTTGCTGCTGCTGTTGCTGTTTCTGCTGTGGGAAGTGCAAGCCTGCCGAGGAGGATGAGAACTATCAGTATGTGGACCCTGAGGATCTCGAGGCCCAGATCAGAGCTGAGCAAGAAGCAGGTGAGTCTGTGGTGCTAATGTATGTTTGTATATAAATAACTTGTATTTTGTAAGCAGAGTTGTTTTGTTTTTAATTTAATCTATTTTTGTAGTCCGGATAGTAGGTTTCAATTTCTTCAAATAGGTGCTGAAACGGAAAATTTAGGCCTAAAATCAGGCGGTGCTGTTGTGGGAAAGTTACATCACAATGTGGTACTGATGGAGTCTGCCGCATTGTGGTAACCGTTTTCCACATCATTATAGTTCATGACACTAAAGCTCTTTATTAGTTAATTGATGTCACAAAGCATTTGCTAACCATCAGTGATTTTCTCACACAACTCATGTAAAATGACATGCACAGTCAATTGAATTACATCCATTGGTTACCCACATCATTTTAAGCCATAGCAACAAACCCAGCCCCACCCAAAAATTGAAGCTAGACCAATACAAAACATTGGGAAACATTTATTGATCTCATTCTGTGTTTCAGAGCAGAAGCTTAATAAAATCGCTATTTGACTGCAAACCATAAATACATATGCATCGCATTTAAACAGCGTTTTATTCAACATGATCCTGTTTCCATCCCATCAGTTGTACAAGGCGTTTATTTTGTAATTCAGTACCAGAGGCAGATATTATCGACAAGTTCTATGTAATAAACTCTTAAAAGGTATTTTCCACAATTGTCTTGACATGAATTGCAGTGTTATGCATTTTAACATTGAATCCATTGTAAACCTCTACATTAACCAGATTGATCTCCTCACAAAGGCAGACGCAGTGTTTTCCTGTCTTGTCAGAACAGGGTGGTATTGTATTACTGAAGTAAAGCAAACCACACAACCTCAGGGCTCGGGCTCTTAAAGGCCTGTAGCAGGAAGTCATTCCATTAATATTTGATTTAGTATGTCACTCATCACACCAGAAGTCACAAAGCCTGCCATTCTGCATGCCACATATTATTGTCCATACTAATGTCTGTTTTGAAGTCAAACAAACAAGGGGGGGAGGGACATCTAACCTTGCATTTAAGTACAGCACGTGACTGTCATGCCAGTTGAATTATCCAAAGAGTGAATTAATAGAAGTTAAAATTAAATTTGCTGAAGAAATCTTAGCATGGGGTACCACCAACCCAAAAACAGCAGGGAGGCTATTTCCTGCCCTCTGGAAGACAGTCAGATGAAGTAAGGGGTGTTAGTTCTGCTAACCCATCGCTTAGTCACTCTTCCAAAACTATCTTGTTCCAGATAGCAGCGTTCCTGGCTTGGCGATATAAATAGATAGGTGAAAGGGGGGTGAGTCAGTGTTTGACTCATTCAGGTTGTTTGCACAACAGCAGGGAAGAACATTGGTCTGTGTTTAAGAAAAGTAGCAGCTATTAAAAAGAAAATGCTCTTAATGGCCCAAGTGGACCTTGTGCACCTCTGATTCTTTAACCAAAATCTCAGTAAGGCCCTGGGCAATGTAGACTGCATCTCTTTAACTATCCCAGAAAAAAAAGCAATTTTTCCCCCCTGATTGCTGCTCAGCTACCAGGGCAGGAGCTGTATCTGTGGGGGGCATTGGGTATAGGAAAGGCCAGAGGCAGACAACCCACAGTCCCGCTGTGTCACTGCCTCATTACCTATCAGATCTGAATCAGTTTAAAGTTTCCCTTTCTAATCTTGTTAGCCAGTTTATATGCTCTGGAGGTGGGACATGAAGAAATAGATATCTGGATATGGCTTCAAGATGTGTTCTCAGCAATGCTCAAACCAAAATTGAACCACAGACAAGAACAGAATCCTGTCCCTTTTCGAACGGATGTGCAAGAAGTAGGCTAATGTATGAAGGTAGGCAGGTAATTTAGGGCTTTCAGTGAGAGATCGACTCTTGCTCTGCGTTCAAACTGCCATTTTGTCTCATCCACCAGGTGACACTATTATTATCGCGCAGCCTATTCCTAGCTCAGCCCCGGAAAACTCAGGTGAAACTCTTCCGCAGTCTAAATGACTCGTAAGCATCCTTCCATGTATTTCCAGCAGCCTGTGCCTGGCATCGCTTCTGCCATCTAACACACCTGCCCCTTGCATGACTGAGCAGGCGCTTGACTAATTTATTTCACCCATTTTGCTGTCAGACATGAGCTTTATGTTGGTTGGTTTGTTTATTTTGTCGTTATTAACTTATTTTTGCTTTACCTAAACATAAACTAAACCTACATCTTTTTTACATTAATGCAAGGTGCTGCCTAATGGCTCCTTCATCAACTTCAAAGTGTGTTCTTTATTCGGTGGCCAGTCCACTAACCTCTGCATGCAGCAATGTATTGAATGTGCCATTTTGTTACATTTTTGTCTGAAAATTATGGTGTCATGAATAAGTGCACCATTTGAATAAATATGAGGTACAATTGGTGATAGTCTATTTCTGTTAATATACAGTACTTTGCAAGTTTTAGGCAGTTGTGAAAGAATGCTGTAAAGTAAGAATGCTTTCAAAAATAGATGTTAATAGATTATATTTATTAATTAACTAAATATAAAGTGAGTGAACAGAAGAAAAATCTACATCAAATCCATATTTAGTGTGATCACCCTTTGCCTTAACAGCATCAGTTCTTCTAGGTACACTTGCACAAAGTCGGGGATTTTGTAGACGTATAGTCAGGTGTCTGATTAAACAATTATACCAAACAGGTGCTAATGATCATCAATTCAATATGTAGGTTGAAACACAATCATTAACTGAAACAGAAACAGCTGTGTAGGAGGAATAAAACTGGGTGAGGAACAGCCAAACTCAGCTAACAAGGTGAGGCTGCTGAAGAAAGTTTACTGTCAAACGTCATACACCGTGGCAAGACTGAGCACAGCAACAAGACACAAGGTAGTTATACTGCATCAGCAAGGTCTCTCCCAGGCAGAAATTTCAAGGCAGACAGGGGTTTCCAGATCTGCTGTCCAAACTCTTTTGATGAAGCACAAGGAAGGGGGCAATGTTGAGGACCGTAGACGCAGTGGTTGTCCAAGGAAAGTTACTGCAGCAGATGAAAGACCCATCATGCTTACTTCCCTTCGCAATCGGAAGATGTCCAGCAGTGCCATCGGCTCAGAATTGGCAGAAAACAGTGGGACCCTGGTACACCCATCTACTGTCCGGAGAAGTCTGGTCAGAAGTGGCCTTCATTGGAAGACTTGCAGCCAAAAAGCCATACTTCTGACGTGGCAACAAGGCCAAGCAACTCGACTATGTATGAAAATACAGGAACTGGGGTGCAGAAAAATGGCAGCAGGCGCTCTGGACTGATGAGTCAAAATTTGAAATATTTAGCTGTAGCAGAAGGCAGTTTGTTCACTGAAGGGCTGGAGAGCGGTACACGAATGAGTGTCTGCAGGCAACAGTGAAGCATGGTGGAGGTTCCTTGCAAGTTTGGGGCTGCATTTCTGCATGTGGAGTTGGGGATTTGGTCAGAATGAATGGTCTCCTCAATGCTGAGAAGTACAGGAAGATACTTATCCATCATGCAATACCATCAGGGAGGCATCTGATTGGCCCCAAATTTATTCTGCAGCATGACAACGACCCCAAACATACAGTGACAGTCATTAAGAACTATGTTCAGTGTAAAGAAGAACAAGGAGTCCTGGAAGTGATGGTATGGCCCCCCCCAGAGCCCTGATCTCAACATCATCGAGTCTGTCTGGGATTACATGAACAGAGAGAAGCAACTGAGGCTGCCTAAATCCACAGAAGAACTGTGGTTAATTCTCCAATATGTTTGAGCCAACCTACCTGCCGAGTTCCTTCAAAAACTGTGTGTAAGTGTACGTAGAAGAATTGATGCTGTTTTGAAGGCAAAGGGTGGTCACAACCAAATATGGATTTGATTTAGATTTTTCTTCTGTTCACTCACTTTGCCTTTAGTTAATTGATAAATATAATCTATTAACATGCCTATTTTTGAAAGCATTCTTACTTTACAGCATTTCTTCACACCTCCCTAAAATGTTTGCACAGTACTGTACATTTGTATGTATTCAAACAGGTTTATGTATCTCTACTCCACTAAAACGTGAATCTGACCTCTTTGGGTTATTTATTGAGGTTGTAATGAAATGGCTCTGCCTAGATTAGACTCTACAAAGACTCCTAGTTATGTGTGTTTTGACATAGATTTCAGGCACATTAGGGAAAAGTACAAGGTATATACGTTTTTTAATGTAATTTTGACTGTTTTGGGTTAGGGGTGGGAGTTCAGAAAAGTGTGATTAAGGACACTTTCGTTTCACTTCTTGCTCCATGTGGCTTTCTGTGGCAAGGACTCAAGTAACATTGTGGATGAGCTGCTTCAGGGGATGGGAGGTAGGTTGTGTTTTTCAGTACTGGTGTGTACTGAAGTAGCGTTTATACTACAGAATAGGGCTGCAGCTATTGATTTAATATAATAATCGGTTATTCCATACATAAAACAATCGATTATTCGAATAATCACAACAAAAACATTGTTTTATCAATGCATTCTTATGGGGTCCTGGTGCCAACATGACATCCTATTCTCGAGTTCACAGAACTCTGTAAATACAGGCCTCTGATTGCCCTGAGGAGGACTAGACATTTTTCATTACACTTAACCACTTCATCTCCAGATGAAAAAATGAAAACCCTTCCCAAGTACCAGATTTAGAAAATAATTATAATTATTTAAATACCTGAAATATATGATGAATGAAATGCAAAGAAAATAACCAAATTGTGTTTTTTCAATACCCATGTATGCTCCTGTGTACTACATCTCCAGGTTCAATAAAGAGATGAGTACAAGGTTTTTTGAACAATGAAAAAGCATTTTTTTGTTGTTGTTTCCAATATTATACTTTATAATAAAGATTAAACTTTTGTAATAAAAACAAACTAAAATTAAAATATTAAACAATACACTGGAACGCATGAAAATAATAACTGAAATGATGTAATAATAAACAGTGAACAGTAATTATCAACTAAAACTCAATCTTTCAAAACCTGTGCCATCAGCGTCTTGTTCTGTGCAATATATTGAAATGTTCAAGACAGTAAGCTTGGAAGACAGCGCTACAGATGTGCTACAGGGCTCTGTGCAGCATTGTGATGGATCTGTCTGCCGCAAACGCTGCTTCATTGCCTTGTATTCAGCACTGTTCTCTGAACGCATCTCGCCACAGCACTGTATAGCTCTTTATAAAAACTACAACTAAACAAGTACAACTAATAATAAAACTAGCAATTATAATAAAACTATTTATATACTTGTAAAAGGTAAATGGATTGCCGCAATAGACGGCACAGATTCGCACAGGTACATGGAGGCTCTAAATAACATGCGATTGCATAAAAACATGGCATGATCGCCGTCCCCGGCTTTTAATTCACATTCATCACTGGCTTTGGGAATGACATGAAACTACATGGTACTGAGGGTTTTCATGTGACTTGCGTGCGTACATCATGGTATTGAAGTGGTTAAATGCTCAGTCCTGTTGTCCTCCATAGCGCCCAGAGTCTACGTTTCAAAAGTCTATATCTAAAATTATACGTAGAATTTGACATGCTTGAAACATGCACATAATCCATGTGTCTTCCATCGTATGTGCAATATCCCACGTCTACAGCATAACTTTAAAATTATTTTACATGTAACCTCAGTTTCCCAGCTTAAATTAATTAATTTGTTCAATGCTGCGACTGTCGGTGGCACAAGCATTGGCGAGAAATCGGTGGATTTTAACTAAGAAATTCTAGTGTGCTTGTATTCAAAAGTCACTTAAGTTATTCTGTACCTTTGGAAAATTGTCTACGTGTGCCACAATTGAAGACAGATGTAGAATTGTGTAGGTATGTCATATTCAATGTCGGAATTTTGGATATAGACTTTTGCATAGGTTAGCATCAGAGAAAACCAGCAAATTTATTACAGCAAATACAACACTTTCGTCAGTTCAATGTCATAATTAATACCACAGTTGCCCTATTACTAGCAACGTTGAAAAAACTTACCATGCCTTTTGTTTCAAGTGCTCAAGCTTGTCGGATGTGCTCTTTTGGAAAGCTGATTCACACAGTCCACAAAGCACCGTACAGTTATCATTCGCTCTCTCTTATAAATTCTCCCACAGTTTCGATGCTTTTGCCGGGGTTTTGTTCCGTGCGGTGGCGGCTGCGACGTGCAGGTTCAGACATTTTTCCAGTGAGGCGCATACAGGTGGATGACAAACCAAGTGATCCAATACTGCCACTTACTGCTGTTGGGAATTAAACTGTTGTTCTCATACAGAGCTAGGAATATGGGCCCAAGGATATTAGGCGAAAGGGCTAAGATCAATTATATTAATAAGAACGTCTTAGAGGCAACATAGCTAAATGACTATCCGACGGCTGAAATAGATTTCGACATATTTTACTAGTCGAATAAGTCGACTTATCGTTGCAGCCCTACTACAGAATAGTGGAAAATCATCCCCTTTTTTGAATCCGATAATGTTGACGCTCTTCTACAAATTGAGTTTGTGACGTTGGCTGTAAATAACAAAAAACATTTGCCTCTAGAGTATCTGAATTCAGATTGGAAAGCATCTTCATTTGTGAAAGGCATTAGATAGTATTTGGTGAACTACCAAAGTGATTGCAGTTGCGGGGAGTTGTGTTCTTGAATGTGAAATTCAGAACAATAGAAACCTTTCATGAGTTGATTTCATGGCAACATACTGCTAATATGACTCAGCACTGGCTTCACAAATCTCAACCAATAGTCTGGCATGAAAGTGTTTTGTTGTTCTTAAGGGTTGATGACAGCTAAAAAGGTGAGACTGTAGTGGGTGGGTGGCGTGTGCTTGTTCAACGCTGATGCTTCTCCCTCTGAACCTGTTTCTGTTCCAGGAAAGAGCATCCCAATTGTGATCCAGCCACATTCCTCTAGCAACACAACCGAGTCTAGCCAGCTCTCAAACGACCAGAAACCCAGCCACACACCGGAGAAGTAACTACGCCAAGGAATCCCAGGCCTACAGAGGACTTCTTCCACAGGTTTACAATCTGGCTCACCGATGCCGATGCCTGTGTGATTAGGAATGTCCGTGTCATGTGAGGAAACGTTTGCCAACATGCTATTTTGAATGAGAAAGGAAAAAACTAAAAAATAAAAGGGATTCTTCTAACGTCTGTGCCACTCTCAAAGCCAAACAGTCTGCTGTTCCTCAGATGTTCATTTCCCTGTGGCACGCAAATTAATTGTTCCCAAAATGAATTGCTCGTCTCTCTAAAAAAAAAAAAAAAAGTTTGAAAATTGTAGTAGTCTATTGGGTCACGGTTTTGTCACAGTGCTACCCCGATGCGTGGCTCGTGGATGCAATCGTGTCTCAAGTGCATGTACTCGATAGAAGCACGTGGACACTGCTAGAAGTCCTCAAGTATACACTTTGCTCCTGTGCCATGTAATAAGACATCTTGCCATACCAGTACTTCTGTGGACTCGCACTGACTAAGGTAATCAAGTTTACAAGCTGATGGTTGTGTTGCTTTCCTGAAAAAAGTTAATGAGCCAGTATGTGTTTTCAGTTAGTGTGTGTTTTTTTTTTAATAGCACTTTATTTCTTTCTTGAAAATGTTTAGAAAGGAGAATTAAATTGAGAAAATGTGAACATAGGTGTTTGATCCGAACCAAATTGAGATTTTTTTTAATACAGCAGAACGTTGGACCACACAGTTGTGGGATCTAAGACATGAGATCTCTATCCTTGCATTTTACAGCACTGTTGATTATATCTGGGTGATGTCAGCACTGCAGCATTTCCTCTTGATTGAATGCGACTGATTCACACGTACAATACCTGGTACCTTCTGTCCGGCCCATAATGGCAGTGGAAAAATGTTTTTTAAATGTACCCTCTCAGATTTCATAGACTCATTATTTTGGGTACCAAATAGGCATTGTGATACTCAATGCAGAAGATTATTTGTAAACTATCAGTCAATGTAACGTAAACTAGGGAAAAGTTGGTTGAGTTGCTGCACAAAGTTAGCACGGCGTCACTGTGGCTTTAGAGCTACCTTGTGTCAGTTGCATAATTGAGAGCCAGACTGACAGCTCTGTCATTGCAATAATGAGTAGCTCGCTCGTATATGTCCATCTGAGGGAGTCAGTTATATTTCTCTCTCTGTGTACACAGTGAACATCTACTCCTACAGTTCTACTGGAGCGGGTCTTGCAGGACATTTCTTTCAGGGTTCTGGATCAGTGAAAAACGATTCGAGCCACTTTCTTTGCATACGTTTGTTGGAAGCAAATAATACAGACAGGAAGTTAGATGCAGACAAATATGCATCACAAAAAACATTTCTATGCCAAATTAAATGTTCTGCTTGCTGCTGCTACTTGCTGTTACAACACCAGACAAAAAGATAATCATAAACCACTATAAATGCTTGTTTAGTTTTTTTTTTTTTTTCTCCTTAAATTAAACCTTTCCTTTACAAAATGAGTGAATGGGAATAGTGTGCTACCTTGAGATATTAATTTGGCTTAAACTGAAAACACTAAACTCTGAGCGAAGCCTTCTATGCCATTGAGCCAATGCATCTGCTTTGTATTTGTCTAGTGTACTTTCTGTAACAACAATGTGCAAAAAATCCCAAATTAAATTTATAGACCAAAAAAAAAAAAAAAAATTGTGAAGTGAAAAAAAACTTTTTGTATTTAGAATTTTTGGTTGTTTTTCATTATATTGGGATAGACTTTCTACTACATTTCCCAAGATTTTCATTGAAATTGTAGTCTTTTAGGTGGCCATCAGCCTTGATCAACAAATCTTTAAGATGTTAACTTTTAACAAGTGTTTCAAATGTGGTCTAGTAGCTTATGACATTCCCAAGATTTTTTTTTTTTTTTTTTGTGTGTGTATGGTATCCTCAAAATGTTCAGTGTTGTATTGTGACCAAGACCAATTGAAAATGTTGTTAAATGTTGTGGGGGTTGGGGGTAGAACTGGATAAGTATGCTAGGTGGCTTATAAGGATATGCTTTTTGACGCAGTGTTTAAGCATGAGTTACATTTAGTAGTAAGATTTAGTACAATATTTGGAAGGAAAAAAAAAAAACAGTTCCTGCTCCGAATTCCAAAGAGAGGGTAACTTGTTTAACAGACTCTACAATCAGCAATTGCTCAAAAGCTTCAGCTAACTAAACCGAGTTTTAATATTTGAGGAAACAGCCACTATTTTGTAAGTACCTGTAAATACTTTAATCAGAAACATCTGCACCATATGAAGCCAATATCTTCAGAGGATTCCAGTGTATCCAAATGTTTTGGGAATGGTGCCCATTTTAATGTGCACTTGTTTTTAGCTTTTGTTGTTTTGTTTACAGAACAGAACGAGTTTGTTTTTAATGGATGTAACATGTTTGTAGGCAGTGTTGGAATGCTGACCTTAGCCAAATAAGATAACGATTGTGATGATGACCTCAGGACAACGACAGCAGTGCTGGATTACCCCCTCAAACGGTTTCGTAGTGGAGTGCATCTGCATACCAACTAGAGGTAGTCCAGTTCTGTCGAGGTTCTATAAGGATGCTGTAAAAGATGTTTCTTTGCTTTGTATTCACAAGTTGCTGTTCTTTCATTTGTTTTTTGTTTTTATTGTTCAGAATATTTCCTAATTCAAACTAACTGCAAACATGTATATTTATAAAATATTAAATCTAAACAAATAAAACAGAGGGGGGAGGGGTTTATAGCATCATCGACGTGTCTGTGTTTTTGAATTTTATGCATTTTAAGAGATTGAGAAATGTATAACTGCTGCACAGAATGTATTATCTGCATCTTGAGGCAACTGTTCTCATCATGTGCCACAGTCCATACCTGTTGTGTATGGTGGGTGAGCAAGCTACAATATTTCAATCAAACTCATTTGAGATCAAAGGATTCATACACACTTTTGAGTAATGTTCAACATGAAAACCCCTGCAATACTGGGACGCAGGAAGACGAGAGTGACGTGAATGAAAACGGGATCAGCTCTTGCATATGGGCTTACTCTGCACTACTGCTAAATGTCCTATAAACGTACCCTAAAGCTCATTATCCGCTCAGTCACTTTTTGCATTATCTCACCACTCATGTCTGCATGAAGCTTGAACGGCTCTGTGAAAGGCAGCTGTCGACTGGGTGAAAGGCGCTCTGATGAAAGGCTTCCTTGGTCAGGCATTGGTCAAGACCTGAAGAACACAATCCCCCTCTACACTGCATCTCACAATGGGCGTTGGAGCCCTGAATGCCAGACAGCAGAAAGGTGGCTTCTGAAGACTAGTTTTTGAAGCTTCACAAAGCTATACTTGCTATATAGAACAGTGTTGCCTATTAAAATGTTCCAGACTGTTGGCATACCATTATTAATCTCTTGGTTTGTTTCTCACTTTTTAACATTGTTACTGTATTAATAATTTAAGAGGTATCAAGTTGTTTGTTTAATTTGTTTTTAAGATATTGAAAAAACTATTTTCCATGACAAAGAGAATTATTTTCTGGTGTACCGTTATCTGCCTGAAAAGGCTTGGTCTAAATTTCTACTAATCATTGTATGTTTTTATGATCCAAGGTAATGGTAGAAATCACAGAAACTGGTGAGCTTGGCTAACTAAAATTGACTATCATCTCTTTTGAATTTAATTAGAAATGAACTGTACTGACGACCAGTGGTCATATGAGGTGACTAACTCTCCTAAACCAAGCACAAAAGCTTTAATATGAAGCATTTAAACTACTATTAAGTATTTTGATAACCCAAAATACAACCTTACAAAAGCAATACTTGTTTCCTCTGTGTTCCTCCCCTTTCTATGATATATAAATAATGTGTTTGTATATATGTATTATAAAGAAAAGATGTGTCCAAATTGTGTTTGCTAAGAGTACAAGATGTTGCTGTAGGTTTTCAGTGAATTGGTATAGATATTAGAGAGCTGCTCTGATTCCTCTGGTCCCCTTGCCCATTGTGTGGGTGACTGTTTACTGTTTTAGATCTCAGTGTCACTGCCATTGGCATTTCCATCTGTCCCTCTTGGCTCCGTGAGTGAGGCACATCTGATCTGACCCTAACAAATGGGCCTGTCCCTCTGGTCAGTTGCATCTCTTCTCACATTGCGGTAGTTTAAAAATGGCACAAGGAATGTTTCCCCCCTCCCCCCGCCTCAATGTAATTGGGCAGAGCCACGGTCCCAGTCCCCGTTGTGGCGAGAGACACAGAGGAGCAGAAACTCGACCCAGAACAAAGTGTTGCTAAAATTATATTTCACATTCTGCTGTGGTCAACTTTTGGAAACAGGAGGGCAGCAGAAGGCTAGAGAGAGCACGAGAAATTGGAAGAAAGGGTATAGGTGTAGGGTTTGAGACTTTAAGCAAGTTTTCCCAGAGTTTGCCGTGTACTGCGGAGGGGATGAACTTTGCACTGGGCTTCAAACCGTTGCTGGGGGACTCGAACACAATGGATAACTTGGAGAAGCAATTGATTTGCCCCATTTGCTTGGAAATGTTCACCAAACCAGTGGTGATCCTGCCCTGCCAGCACAATCTATGTAGAAAATGTGCCAATGATGTCTTCCAGGTAAGAAACATTGTTATTATTATGATCATAATGTAAATTATCAACATGTTTTGTAATGTCTCTTGCATTCGTAGTTATGTTTCCTTTTTGTGGTAAGGTAAGCTTGCAATTTGCATGGCCTTATTTTTAAATAAGGAATATTGTGTTGCTCACCTGTGTATCTGACAGGGAATTCTCTTCCTTGGGAGAAGGAGAAATTGACCCTGTCTTACTGGCTCAGTGAATGACAGCAGGCTGAAATGGACAGTCTGGGAATGTAAACAAACTGTCAACACTAAGTACTGTAGGATAATTTAGTGCACAGGAGGCTAGAGTATAGAAACAGTCAACCCAAATGGAATTATTATTTATTTGTATCAAACACTTTGTGTCAATTTCATATTCTTCAGGCCTTTTCTTCAGTAAGGTCACAGGCTTGAGTGAAATATTAGGTATCCAGTAACATCATGTGCCATTAAATCTAAACAAATAAAACATTATCTTGTATTGATATGCAACAGCCTTTTAAAGTCACCTAGCTCAATTTGTTCTGCCTCAAATGGCAGAAGTTCATATACTTTTCTCATGTAGTTTGTATAAATTCACATGCTGGCTGCCTGCTTTCAGGAGTTAAGCAAATCAAGCTGTGAGAGCTAGTGGTTGCAAATTCAAACAATTTGAATTAAAGTTCTCCTATTACCTTCCTTCTCAGGGCATTTCCATTTCATCTGTGGAGTTCAGATCCTTGCAGTATGAATTCATTATTATCATTATCTATCTCTTTACACCATAAATGGGGTTTATAAATTATTTCAAAGTTTAAAATGTGAAATTCTCATTCTTCATAAGTACATTAATAAATGTATCGATATATCATATCAACTAGGAAGTTTCCAAACAGCTAATTAAATAAATTGGCCTCCCAGGAGTTGGGATCTCTGAGGTACATTTGGTTCTCCCTTAGGGATTGGGCACAATGTGTGAAAAAAAAATATTAAAAACTCAGAACTTGAAGACTTATATTTTGTTTAGCTTACATAATAATATTGAACACCCCTAAAGGAAGAAAATCTCGTCATCAAGCTTTTTCATATGCATCACACAGTATGTGAACAGTTATTAAATCAGGGATGATGGGGTAATGAGTCAACATGGGGTTGTGAGTGAGGCAGAGATGGGGTGACATGTTGACCTCAATGTAACTGTGTTCACTGGAGGCTGCATTGATAAGCTCCCAAAATGGATTCATCATTGCTTGGTGTGCTGCTGGCGGGGGGAACTTGTTAAACACAGGCCCTTTGTCTCCCTGTCCATCCCCATAGGCCTCGAATCCCCTGTGGCAGACTCGGGGCTCCAGTTCTGTATCCACGGGGGGGCGGTTCCGCTGCCCTTCCTGCCGCCATGAGGTGGTCCTGGATCGACACGGGGTCTATGGGTTGCAGAGGAACCTGCTGGTGGAGAACATTATTGATATCTACAAGCAGGAGTCCACCAGGTTTGCATCGCCATCACTTCGTCTTCTGCACCTCTCGACTAGAAGCCTTTCAGAATCCCGGCTTTGATTACTGCCAGGTTATCGCCTTATTGCGCAATACAATACCAAGAGTGGGGGGGATCTGCTTTCTTCAGAGGGGTGTCCGTGGCATACAATTGGATAAGCTCCCTTTGGAAATGTGTGTGTGTGTGTGTGTGTGTGTGTATATATATATATATATATATTAGTTTTTGACTTTGATTTCCAGCGCTTTATTTTTACTGGTGATTGGAGATGTTTTTTTTTCTTTTTCTTCCTTGTTGTTTTCAGAGTGTACAGCCTCTTGAAATATCCAACATTAAGGTACAATCTAGAATGATTCTTAAGGTTTGACAACCCAGGAACTGCGCTGTGGAAATGAGCTAGCTCTGGCTGTGTATCTGGAAGTGAGTCTGAAGCCCTGATGTAGTGAAAAAACTACCAAGACACTGCCCTGGCACTGTGAATCATAGAGGACTCCCTATGCTTTGTGATAGCAGTCTTAGATGACTTATGAAACTTTAACTTTAGCCATTTCTAGCCCCTAAAAGAGGTGGCTCAGGCAATTCTCGCTGTGTCATGTAAACAAACTAGTGGCTGTACTTACGCAGATTGGCTTCTGTGCCATAGAGCAGTTCTAAATATATCCAGGACACTTTATCCTTATAGCAGTAGATACGCAATCACATGTGAATGTGTGGCACAGACTTGCATGCCTGCTACCCGGCTGTAACAACAGTCCTCTTTAAAACTCTCTCTGAATACTTTTATTTCACAATTCAACCTTCAGCTGCGGTTGGTAATGAAACAAACTCTTTAAGGCTTCACCTGGGGTGCATGGTGTCTGTTGGATCTGGATGAGCACATATTTTTCATTGATTGTACTGCAGTTACATTACATGATTAAAGAGTCAAATCTACCTTCTCCTTACTGCTCACTTTGTCTTCTGTCAGTTTTAATATAGGGTCATAAAGAAAGCTGGTTACTGTTTTCCACTTAGGAATTTACTATAATTCATATCTAGAACACAAAGGGCCATAAAATAATAATTATTTTTAGTTTGGGGACTGCCTTTATATAATATTAAACAAAAATGTTGTCATAGAAAGTTACATTCTGGAAGTGAATATTGCTTTGCAAGGTACAATTTACCCACTCACTCTGATGTATTGACTTAACGTCCTGTATTGATCATGCTTGTAGATCAGTCCTGAAATGCACTTCATACAATGTATCCAGACTGGATTCTGAACACTATCCCACCGTTAATTGATGCACTTTCCCAAGACAGCCACATGGTGGAGCCCGTCTGTAATCCTATGTGCTGTAGCAAGGTGGGACAGACCCCAAGGGCATAATACTGAATACCCCCTGCAGATGTTTAGGAAACACATTTAAAATGCTGATTGTTCAGTCAAAAATGTAAAGGAAAATATACACATACATAACAAACACTCTTACTACCACTTCTAATAGTAATTTAATAAGAAAATATATAAAATTAAATTAAATTATTAAATTAGCATAATGATTTGGAAAATATACTATTTCAAGAAATGTATAACTAACTAAACTAAAGTTCATGTTATCTTTTATCATTTAAGTATTCATTTTTCACCAGGTCAAATGCATAAAGGTGGAAATTGAGTGACAGGAGCAATGCAGAGATGATGAAAATGATGTGTTATGTTGGTGGCGTGGGTTCTAAATGCTGTCCTTTCCTTCCCTGGAGGCCGATCCACACCAAGTCAGAGCAGCAGCTGATGTGCGAGGAGCATGAGGACGAGAAGATCAACATCTACTGCTTGTCCTGTGAGACGCCCACCTGCTCCATGTGCAAAGTGTTTGGGGCGCACAAGGACTGCGAAGTGGCTCCCCTGCAGAACGTCTACAAGCGGCAGAAGGTACATATTATTACTCTATTTTTTAGCAGACATTCACATTTGGCTTTCACTTAACCAGGACCCCTGTGACCCACCTCTTAAAAAGGCAGGAATGTGACTTTAACCATAAAATGTACGTAGGACTGTTGTTTTTTGGGGATTTTACTGTGAATCTGGCATTACATTAACAAACCATGATACTGTAAATTGGACAGTGTTTTTATACTGGAGATTTGGCTTGAAGTATTATGTCCTGATGGATGAATAAGACTTATTGGTCTAATATATCTGTACTAACAACAAGAACCTGTTGAAATGCCACATTTGATGAACAGTTTTTAGATTCCTGATGTATTCAATGACCAGGACATGTACCATTCTAGTGTATGTGTCCCACTTAAATCTTCTTCATCATTTTACAATCCAGGACTTCTCTGAACAATCAATATAATTCGTTTTTGAGAGATTATTTGCCTGAAAATTATAATTATAATGAGTTGCTCAGATGTGGTATAGTAACTTGCCAATGAAACAGTGAGCCATACAGATTAAAAGATGTGCTTTCAAGAAACCTACTGATAAAAAACACCAACATGGCTGCCTCAATGAGCTCACTGCTGGCAGTTTCAGGAGCAGTGTGGGTATTTGTCTTCAGCACACTAAGACATTGTCATGCTGAGCACCACCGGAAATGTACAATCAATTTTGCTGGCATCTTTGCAATTATATTACCACCTTGCATGACCCTGTGTGGACTGTAGCTTAATGAACATTTTGGGATTGATGTCAGCAACAGCAAACAAAATAATAATAGTAAGCAGGATAAAAAAAGCTTCTCCCTATGGGGTATGAGGGAACGAGCATCCATTCAATGCAGCGCACTGCAGCTATTGACTTTCGCACTGTCAAACCTGGTAAATGAGTCGGGCCCTCTGGGGCCGGCCCTGCGGCCCCTCACACTGCTCCAACACATCACACCTCCCTGTCATTATCCCAGCGTCTCGCTCTCCTTGCTGCATGCATTGGACAATCTGTATGTGTCTCGCCCTACTGTGTGAGTTTAACCACCACAAGTACATTGCACGACTCCATGGAAACAATTCACTCGCAGTCTGTGTCAGATTGTGCCCTTTTCACCTTAAAACGTTTTTTTTTCCTTTTTGTTTTATAAAATGTCGTTTACATCCACTAGCATTATAAGGATGTCACATTCATATTGCTCTTTGCTTTTGTTAAAGTGAGAGACTAATATGCTCTGATGGCATTTGGTTCGAGAGATGTTCTAGTTTCTGCCCAGCTTGTAGCTCTGTATAGGTTGAAGAGTTCAGCACACTGCTGTGAAAACTGCCAGCACCATCTAACTTACAGCCATGTGAATACAGACTAATATTATTCCCACAATAAGCAACTGAGCCAGCGGCATTCACCATATGTTATTTTATGAGTTCTTGTTACTAACTAATAATTGAAGGTTATTCTTCACAGGGGGGTAAAGTGGATTTTAATTAAATTAGATTTTTGTTCGTTATCCATACAAATGACTGAAAATGCAGCTGAAAGCAACACAAGCGTACTTTTGTTTACACATTTATGTATTACTTTTCCCCCTCTGTATACTGTTGTACGAAGTCTATTATGCATATCCAACAATATCTTTCCTTTTTTATGCCTTTTATCTAATTGATTTTTACTTGGGGCATGCCCTGTGATCTTCTGCTTCAGGATTTAATCTTCGGTTCTTATCCTATTGTTAAAAACCTGGATCTCCCTGTCTGCCTACAAAAAAGCTCACAATGAAACATCAGCTTCTGAGTAACAGTCTTCAGCTGTGGAGAAGCTGGGGGAATATGTTCCTCGGGGCTCTGGGGGTGGAATAAATCTCATCTGCTTTTTAATCACCAAGTCTTCAGATACAGTTGGGTTAGGAATATGAAATTGATCCTAAAGGCCTTGTTAGGCCCTCAATGGTCAAAATAATGGCACAGCTCTGTTCCAGGAGGGCCACCAATCAGTATAGTTATTTAAATCATCAGCAGACTAATGTAATAATGGTTCAGTGAAATATGTTTCTAGTTTAATGTTGTAATGAAAAACTCTATCCTGCTGCCCCTGAATTTTGGAGGTCCCTGGTCCATTTTTCCCTAATTTCTTTCTTCCTATGATGCATCCAGTAGGTCATCTATTCCCACTGTAGTTTGGTGGAGCCCAAATCATCTCATGAACTTCCTTGAGGGTCAGCTGTGCACTGGATTAGCTTCTGCAATGTTATCTCATTGTTAACTCAATGTTTAGACATAAAGGTGGATGTCATGTAAGAAATTAATTAGGGATGTTTATAACTTATACAAATTTTTGTCTTTCAGCGTTGTTGATGTACAATTTGTGCTCTTTAATGTAATTCTCTGCTTTCCCCACTTCTAAGGGATTTTAGGCCTCCACCACCGGTTTGTGTTGCAGTTGAATCTTATGGACTCCAATTGTATAGTTTTTGCATAATTTAAGTTTAGCCTGTAAAAAAACATCCCAGAAATGCAGCAGAAAGTCATCTGCAGACACTTCCAGTTGCAAGAAAAAGAAACCCCTGAGGTGACAGCTTTCCAGTTTTTGATGGTTGACTCTTCTGGGGAATTATTGTGTCACTCTAAAATACCTAGGTCTAATGAAAACTGCTAATTAAAAGTAGTTTGTTGTTGACTACTTAGAACTATTAATGGCATGCTTTCTGTTACTGATTGCCTCATCTACTTAAGTGATTCAAGAAAGTCCTCCACAGAAGAAGCGATCTTATTTATAATACCAATCTTCATTAATAAAAATGAAGGCCAAAGATGCAATTAATATACTGTGCAGCTCAAGGTACTAATCACAGTAGCTTTTTTAATGAGTTTAGCTTCTAGTGTTCTGCCTATTCAAGGGTGACTTGTTTAAAGGTCCTGGCTATCAGTATTAAGACTTAAAACTGTACATGGTGAAGACCTGTCAAATTGCATCTTTTCTCTTGCAGACAGAGTTGAGTGATGGCATAGCTATGTTGGTGGCTGGGAATGACAGTGTACAGGCCTTGATTTCCCAGCTGGAGACGATTTGCAGAACCATTGAGGTAAACCTTAAACCATTGTAAAAAGTAGTCCTAAAAGTAAAAATACTCTATCAAACACTTACTCCAGTAAAAGTTAAAAGTCTCCCATTCAAACAGTATTACATAAAAATACAAAATTATCTACTTTTAAGTGTACTGAAGAAATATTATTTTCATTTTTGTGGCATATAAGGCTAAACTGATAGGCTGGTTATTATTCTATAGATCGCTTTGTCAAAATGATATCAAGCTAACCTGAAACATGTTAATTCCTGATAGGTCTATGTAATTTCTCCCTCCAATTAAAAATGGTAACGAGGTCAGTGGGAAATGTAGTGTAGTAAAACTACATTATTTTATTTATAATTGTAGTGCGGTAAAAGTAAAAGTAGGCACAAACAATAAATACTTAAGTAGAGTACAAATACTTTGCTGGTTTGAGGGATGATGTGCCTAGTGCTCATGAAAGTGATGAGGTGTCTTTGCTCTTCCGCTGCAGGAAAACAGCCAGAGGCAGAAGCAGCAACTGTGTGAGAAGTTCGACACCCTCTATGCCATCCTGGAGGAGAAGAAGAAAGAGCTGGTGCTGTGTATCGGCCAGGAGCAGGACGAGAAGCTTGCCCATGTCCGCTCCCTCATTCGCCAGCACGGGGACCACTTGGAGGGAGCCTCCAAACTGGTGGAGTCCGCAATCCAGTCCATGGAGGAGCCACAGATGGCCGTCTTCCTGCAGGTGGGTGACCGACCGGAGTCCATCACAAGTTCCATAATAAAAAAGCCAACAGCCACCAGCGGGGTGGTGAAGAATTCGAAGCCCCCCAAGTGAGGTGTGCTGTCGGTATGAAGATGATGCTGCACACATCATCACACAAGGAGTTTGAGGATACTTGGAGCTAAATATCGTCAAACACTTGATACTGCACAGATACTTGTTGCTCTATGCAATGTGCCAGATAATAAAGAGCAGGATAGTTGGAGGATCGTGAGCGCAATCTATTTCCTTCTTGGCACAAACCCCATCACCCCATTTCAATCTTATAATCCATAAAAGATGTCTTGCACGCAGAGGTCTATGATAAAGTACTGCATCATGTCTTCTCACACAAAACAACAATGGATTCATTGTGACGACAATTATTGAATCTCGTCGAATCAGTTACAACAGCCTGCGCCTAAGAGATAAAGGAAAGTTTCTGTGACAGATCTCCTAACCCCGTTCCCACTTATCTAAGGTTGCTGGCCATGGTATGAACACCAATGCTTGCAAAAGCTTCCTGGAAATTTGACCCCTAGACTAGACTTTGATCAAGCAGCTGCAGACAAATGTTGACAAATGTTTCTGCCTAGGTCTCCTGGTGACACTCTGGCGTCTACGGGATTAGGACCACAAGGTGTCAGGCCGTCCTCACACTTTCCCCAACAGCACATGTCATTAATACACTCACTGCACTCGTGCCAAGTGTCATCAAGTCAGTCACTTCAGACACTGAGCTGGCAAAGCTTGAGGACATGAAAATAACCTGAACCCTTACAACATGTTCCACATCTCCCTATAACAGTTGTGATTTACAAGATTTACAGTGAGCTCAACCAATATTTGTGCACTAGGTTTGTTCAAAATATATGACTGGGACATACACTCACCTAAAGGATTATTAGGAACACCTGTTCAATTTCTCATTAATGCAATTATCTAACCAACCAATCACATGGCAGTTGCTTCAATGCATTTAGGGGTGTGGTCCTGGTCAAGACAATCTCCTGAACTCCAAACTGAATGTCTGAATGGGAAAGAGAGGTGATTTAAGCAATTTTGAGCGTGGCATGGTTGTTGGTGCCAGACGGGCCGGTCTGAGTATTTCACAATCTGCTCAGTTACTGGGATTTTCACGCACAACCATTTCTAGGGTTTACAAAGAATGGTGTGAAAAGGGAAAAACATCCAGTATGCGGCAGTCCTGTGGGCGAAAATGCCTTGTTGATGCTAGAGGTCAGAGGAGAATGGGCCGACTGATTCAAGCTGATAGAAGAGCAACTTTGACTGAAATAACCACTCGTTACAACCGAGGTATGCAGCAAAGCATTTGTGAAGCCACAACACGTACAACCTTGAGGCGGATGGGCAGAAGACCCCACCGGGTACCACTCATCTCCACTACAAATAGGAAAAAGAGGCTACAATTTGCACAAAATCTCACCAAAATTGGACAAAATGTTGCCTGGTCTGATTAGTCTCGATTTCTTTTGAGACATTCAAATGGTAGAGTCAGAATTTGGTGTGAACAGAATGAGAACATGGATCCATCATGCCTTGTTACCACTGTGCAGGCTGGTGGTGGTGGTGTAATGGTGTGGGGGATGTTTTCTTGGCACACTTTAGGCCCCTTAGTGCCAATTGGGCATCGTTTAAATGCCACGGCCTACCTGAGCATTGTTTCTGACCATGTCCATCCCTTTATGACCACCATGTACCCATCCTCTGATGGCTACTTCCAGCAGGATAATGCACCATGTCACAAAGGTCGAATCATTTCAAATTGGTTTCTTGAACATGACAATGAGTTCACTGTACTGAACTGGCCCCCACAGTCACCAGATCTCAACCCAATAGAGCATCTTTGGGATGTGGTGGAACGGGAGCTTCGTGCCCTGGGTGTGCATCCCAGAAATCTCCATCAACTGCAAGATGCTATCCTATCAATATGGGCCAACATTTCTAAAGAATGCTTTCAGCACCTTGTTGAATCAATGCCACGTAGAATTAAGGCAGTTCTGAAGGCGAAAGGGGGTCAAACACAGTATTAGTATGGTGTTCCTAATAATCCTTTAGGTGAGTGTATATATAGGACACCCTCCTGTATTCAAAAGTGTGTAAATCATGCTGATATGAGCACATAGGGAAAACTCAGCATGTATGTAATATGTGTGAAAATTTTGATTATGCTGCAAAAGTGTGTGAACAAATATTTGAATTTGAAGACTAAGATCATAGAAATCTAGGAAACTCCAAATGTATACACACCAAAAATGTAACAAATGTGTTTGTTTTAAGAGATATGGGTTGGTAAGAAGCTGATTATAACTAACTGTAAAATAATTATATTGTTTCTTATCTTCCACAGGGCAACAAAGAATTGATCAAAAAGTAGGTGAATCACCTTTAATTTATGATACCTTTCCATACACCAACCTCCACTGCATTTCCAGTAGATGTTCTCATGATATTATGATTAAATCCCCAGGCCTGCATGTTTCATCTTGGCAGCTTAATCTTGTTAGTGTTTAATATCTCCACTACCAATCCTGGGTTCTAGTTTATTTTCTGTATATACAGTATATATCTTTTTTTTTCAACAACATATTGCTTCTGGAATGTATTGACTTAACTTGGGGTTCAAAGCAAAGGAGCTCTAAAGCTGCCGGTTCCTTTAGCTCCTACACCACACAACAGGAAAAAAAAATTGTAACCTTTAAATGAAACTAAATTATTTACGATCCCAGCTTTCTGATTTGAAGACACAATTGCTGTAGCTGTTCAGTTTTACATCTCATCTTTCTACATTGTTAAACGCTGTGGTCTGTAATTGTACTTAAAAAAAAAAAAAAAACTGAAATGCTGATGTCATTCGTATGTCTCCATTTATTAATGGTGATGTTTGGACTGAATCAGTAGTGATAAAGAATGCGGTGGATAAATAGTTATTAGCTGAACTTTCTGCACTGTGACATCATTAATCATGGGGAAAGTGAAATTAAGTTCTGAATGAACCCTGTGTGTTCCCCCAACCTGTGCCCTCAACAGGATCATAGACACTGCCAAGGCATCCAACATAGAGCGCACGGAGCCTGGGTACGAGAACATGGACCACTTCATCATCAACACTGACGACATCGCCGACATGCTGAGAACAATAGATTTCCAAACAGGTGAGCCTGAGGACAGAGACTGTGGATCTCTATTGCATCCGCACAGCCATTCCCCAATCCTCTGCGTGTCTTATTACACTGCATCTGCATACAGCTTTTTCTTTTTTTCAGCCTTTTTTCCTAGCTGTATACTTTCATAAACACTGTTCACCTTTATGTGCTGCACGTTTTTTTTTTCAGTGCTTTTGCATTTTGCAGCATTTTCTAATATAATTAACTTTATGTGTTTACTCTATTTTCACTATCCACTCTTTGTGCTTTCAATATAATTTCACCCTTCATTCATAATGCCAGCATTAGAGAAATGTTGCAGTTCTTTCATGATGCTCTCTTAAGCTTACAATCACTCAGGTGGCCTTGTGCACTTCCCACATTGTGCCTTAACCCTTGGGCTCATTTGTACTGCTGAATGCTGTACAGCCTGCTTTATACTCTAGAGTTGCCTCTCTTTGAAGTGAATGGAAAAGTCAAGTGGGATTATAGATCAGAGGATGTATTCAAGATCACGGCAGTGCTGTGCTTTGTAGGTAGTTGTAGGTGCAGTTTGACACATGCACTATGGAGCAGTATTTCATTATGGCCTGTATTTACAGTAACAGTAATTCTGTGACTGTCTGACAGTGAGAGGCATTGGATTAAGGCAATCTGGAACACCTCTGCTTAGATGAGAGAGCTGTCCTACCTCTACCTCGCTCCACTTCCCATTGGACAGTTATTCTGTGCCTTCTTCTTTATGCTACTCTATAAACACTGCTCTCAAGGCTAAGAAGATGTGCTCCATCATGAGACAGACAACCCTGAAATCTATCACTGACCTTTCCTTCTAGCAATTTGTGGTATCATAAAGGTGAATATGAAATGACTATGACTCTCTCTTTACAAGAGTACTCTTAACTCCTCTGCCCCACCTCCCTTACAGACAGACGTTGATATAATGAGTAAAGAGTTGCACACCTAGACTATGAAGTATTTTTGTCCAAGCGTGGATTTGTCTAGGTCTAAGGCTTCTGACAACCTGTTTATACTCCACGTGTGATTGTGTCAAAATGCACTCAAGTGACTTAACCTTCCCTGTTGGGTGTATTATCAACTGTCCTTAACAGTAGAGAGAGATGAGCATGACAGAGATGGTGTGGAAAGGGAGTGTGGTAGAGAAGCAGGAACTAAACCCTGAGAACTTGCTTGTTGCTGAAGTCTCCCAGGGTGACGCCGCCGAGGAGGGCTTTGAAGCTGAGGAGGGTGGGGTGGCAGAAGACGAGGTGTCCCAGCTGAGCGTCGAGGGCGACGGCAGCAGACTGGATACAGCCGGGCTCCTCTCTGGTAAGAGAACTGTCCCAGCTGCCAAAAAATAAAGCCAGGCACCCACTCTCCCCACAGCAAATCAAATCACGGTGATTGACAAGAGCACACCCACAACTTGCTCCAGAAGTTTCCTGAAGGATGTCAAATTAAAAGTTGAGAGTGACGTCATTTTCCAGGTAATCACAGAAGAGCTGCAATGCTGTCTGCTTCCTTTCTCTTCTGATAAAATTCTGTGAAGCTCCTCTTACTGATATTACTGTACCAAAACTTTTATGTGGCACGTCACTTATCAAATCTGTGGGTAATAAAAGTAAAAACCTATTATTACAATATATAAATTGGTACAGTTTTTTTTTTCCCTTCCCTTTAACCTCAGAAAGCCTCGCTGAGAGAAACCAATCTGGTTTGCGCAAGTGTCTTTACTATTCAGTTAACGTAATGGCCACTCAGCTTTCTACTGACAGCCTACTGTCCACACTAAAAGCCTGCACATATCTCACGCTGTCTGCTGCTATATTTAGTTTTTGCTGACTTCAGAAAATTCTGCAATGACATAGAGCCTTAAATCAGTTGTTCACCATTTCATGTGCAATGGATTAATCTGATTCCCCCCCCCCCCCAGTAGACTAATACAAGGGAAATGACCATGACATTTTAGCCTGGCAATTATCATTTCTGTACAATGTTTCTTCGCAAGGTATAATAATCTTTTCCCAAGTCAGGAAACCTCACTGCAAAATGCCACTTTGCCTCAGACAAATGGCCCGGCTCAGATCCTCATTAGGCCACCGAAGATCAAACGATCCTCTCAGAATTGGACTTCTTTGGTTAAGTGTACTGGTGAGGCTGCCAAGGAAATAAGTCAGAAGTTCAATGTATGACATAATAGAGCTCTCAGCAGTGGGTGGAATACAGATTCAGTAATGAAAATCTAGAACTTAAGTCTTATCTTTCTGTCAGATCTAACACCCTGTGGAACTGTACCAGCCTTTCTCACCTAGTGAAGAGCCAGTGTAATATTTTCTATTGAAACTCTATGTCCTACCTCTGAATATGTTAGAAACCGCATGGGAAATTAAACACCGCAATGCTTCGGGCAGGGAAATAATTATTAACCGATTAAAGAAACACTTCAAAGCAGATCTACGTTTTCAGTGCGGATCTCGCACTACAGGAGCAAAATGTATCCGCCAGCATAAACATTATATGCTTCAGTACCTAGTTATCCATGTTTAACAGATCTATTTATTTGAAATTTATCTCAGACACCATGTACTCCTGCTCTTGCTTGTTTCCCCACCTCAGTCTGTTTTCTGCCTGGGCTTATTGCTACTCGTCCACACTAGACCTCACTGAAGCCATTAGAAAGCAGGGGTGCTTTGAAGGCTGAGGCCAAAAGCTACAGAGTGTAACACTGTTATGTGGTAAGAATGCACTTTAATATACACCGATCAGCCATAACATTATGACCACTGACAGGTGAAGTGAATAACACTGATAATCTCGTTATCATGGCACCTGTCAGTGGGTGGGATGTATTAGGCAGCAAGTGAACATTTTGTCCTCAAAGTTGATGTGTTAGAAGCAGGAAATATGGGCAAGCGTAAGGATCTGAGCGACTTTGACAAGGGCCAGATTGTGATGGATGGACGACTGGGTCAGAGCATCTCCAAAACTGCAGCTCTTGTGGGGTGTTCCCGGTCTGCAGTGGTCAGTACCTATCAAAAGCAAGGCTCATTGATGCACGTGGGGAGTGAAGGCTGGCCTGTGTGGTCCGATCCAACAGACGAGCTACTGTAGCTCAAATTGCTGAAAAAGGTAATGCTGGCTCTGATAGAAAGGTGTCAGAACACACAGTACATCGCAGTTTGTTGCGTATGGGGCTGCGTAGCCGCAGACCAGTCAGGGTGCCCATGCTGACCCCTGTCCACTGCCGAAAGCGCCTACAATGGGCACGTGAGCATCAGAACTGGACCACGGAGCAATGGAAGAAGGTCTCCTGGTCTGATGAATCACAAATTCAAGGTGTTGACTGGCCTCCAAATTCCCCAGATCTCAATCCAATCGAGCATCTGTGGGATGTGCTGGAAAAACAAGTCCGATCCATGGAGGCCCCACCTCGCAACTTACAGGACTTAAAGGATCTGCTGCTAACGTCTTGGTGCCAGATACCACAGCACACCTTCAGAGGTCTAGTGGAGTCCATGCCTCGACAGGTCAGGGCTGTTTTGGTGGCAAAAGGGGGACCTACACAATATTAGGCAGGTGGTCATAATGTTATGGGTGATCGATGTATAGCTCATGGCTTGAGTTCTCCAGACTGAAATTGGGTTTTGCCACTTTAGTATTATTCATATGTATTAGGCCGAACTGCTGTAATTCAGTAGGGGGAAGATGATGTCCAAGCTGAACATCTCATTTAAGTAAAATATCCATGCAGAATGGAGAATGGACTCCGTTTGCCTCCTCTCGTTCAATCTGAACACAAAGTCCCTCCAACTCCAACCTCGATAACTCGATAACCTCGTGTTCAGGGCGTGACAAGTGGAGGGGCACAAACATGCCTCTCCACATGGTTTTATTTCTTTATTTCTAAACCACCATATCTGCAGCAGCATCCTTCCTTTCACCAAAGGTCAACAGCCACTGCGAATTACAGCACCGGCGGCTAGCCTTTAACAAAACCTACAGCTCCTTCACTTCCTATATCAGGTAGTCAGGGCCATTTCCTAATGAATAAAGATCAAGAGCCACAGTGTGATCAGTCCACATCCACACATCTACCACAGTCCCGGGAATTCTAGGCTTCTTGGCTTGGAGGAGTTTGGACCTTCTGTAAGGTTAATAAACCCATTCCTGCCCCCTTGTCCCCTTAGACATTTGGGCAGTATTACTGTAGCTGGTCATTACTTAATGATGCTTCCTTACCATGCACCCAGGGTGTATGATCGTAAGACAAGATGTTTATATAGGCAGTCAGGGACACGGGTGCAAAGAGGTTCTGACCTCGTTCCGGCTCTCCTTCGCTATCTGATTGATTTATTGGGACCAGCATCAGAGAAGAGCGTCAAAGCCTGGATTGAATCTAACTGAAGGAGTTTTTGTTAGCTATTAAAGCTTGTTTGTGGAGAGAGAGACATAAATGACTAAGTGAGCATACGTTGAATCAGAGGTAGATCATTGATACTGTTTATCAGCAGCTTTTTTCAGTTTTTGCTTTGTTCTTAGAGCTCAGATGATCCGTCCTGAAATCCAAAAACCATGACCAAATCATAGGGAAGCAAAGTGACAACTTTAGCCAACTTTTGTCTGTAAAATGCGAACCCTCTCCACAAGACAGATCAGAAAACATTACAATCACGTCCCCTCTTCCAATCTGACCAAACAAAATGTTCTTCTCAGTTTAATGAATAGATGAGTTTACATGCTTTACTCACACCATGCTTCTTGTGTTTTTTAGGACATTTCCAGTGAAGATTGAAGATTTGGTTTATTCCTTTAAATTCAACATGGTTCATCAAGACAGTGTGCTTTCATGAGTTCATCCTCACAGAATTCAATAAGATACTGATAGACAGCAAATCTACAACTGTAGAACAAATAAAAAAAATAAAAAAAAATATTTATAAAATGGAATCTTGTGCTTTTCTGTCCTTAAAATAAATCTGTTCTTTCCATCTATGTGTCTACATGTTCTCATCTGACTAATGCATGCATTTCCACTATTGCTCGAAAGTCAAATGTCTTGTATGCCTCAAGCTTTTTTTTTTTTTTTAGGAAAATATTGATATTGTTGGTTTTCAGTTTTAATTTGTATAATTCACCTGCACCTGTCTCAATGGACCTGGCTGAATCGTATCCAAGTCTTGATTATAGTTTATTGGCTGACGCCTTCATGATGAGTGTCTGACATTAAAAAACACAAGTGCATTGTACATTTACAAGGATTGTATCAAATGTATACAGTGGGGGAAAAAAGTATTTGATCCCCTGCTGATTTTGTACGTTTTCCCACTGACAAAGAATTAAAAAAAAAAAAAAGTTATACATTGATTTGCATGTTAATGAGGGAAATAAGTATTTGACCCCTTCGACTTAGTACTTGGTGGCAAAACCCTTGTTGGCAATCACAGAAGTCAGATGTTTCTTGTAGTTGGCCACCAGGTTTGCACACATCTCAGGAGGGATTTTGTCCCACTCCTCTTTGCAGATCCTCTCCAAGTCATTATGGTTTCGAGGCTGATGTTTGCCAACTCGAACCTTCAGCTCCCTCCACAGATTTTCTATGGGATTAAGGTCTGGAGACTGGCTAGGCCACTCCAGGACCTTAATGTGCTTCTTCTTGAGCCACTCCTTTGTTGCCTTGGCTGTGTGTTTTGGGTCATTGTCATGCTGGAATACCCATCCACGACCCATTTTCAATGCCCTGGCTGAGGGAAGGAGGTTCTCACCCAAGATTTGATGGTACATGGCCCCGTCCATCGTCCCTTTGATGTGGTGCAGTTGTCCTGTCCCCTTAGCAGAAAAACACCCCAAAGCATAATGTTTCCACCTCCATGTTTGACAGTGGGGATGGTGTTCTTGGGGTCATTCCTCCTCCTCCAAACACGGCGAGTTGAGTTGATGCCAAAGAGCTCGATTTTGGTCTCATCTGACCACAACACTTTCACCCAGTTCTCCTCTGAATCATTCAGATGTTCATTGGCAAACTTCAGACGGGCCTGTACATGTGCTTTCTTGAGCAGGGGGACCTTGCGGGCGCTGCAGGATTTCAGTCCTTCACGGCGTAGTGTGTTACCAATTGTTTTCTTGGTGACTATGGTCCCAGCTGCCTTGAGATCATTAACAAGATCCTCCCGTGTAGTTCTGGGCTGATTCCTCACCGTTCTCATGATCATTGAAACTCCACGAGGTGAGATCTTGCATGGAGCCCCAGACCGAGGGAGACTGATAGTTATTTTGTGTTTTTTCCATTTGCGAATAATCTCACCAGCTGTTGTCACCTTCTCACCAAGCTGCTTGGCGATGGTCTTGTAGCCCATTCCAGCCTTGTGTAGGTCTACAATCTTGTCCCTGACATCCTTGGACAGCTCTTTGGTCTTGGCCATGGTGGAGAGTTTGGAATCTGATTGATTGATTGCTTCTGTGGACAGGTGTCTTTTATACAGGTAACGAGCTGAGATTAGGAGCACTCCCTTTAAGAGAGTGCTCCTAATCTCAGCTCGTTACCTGTATAAAAGGCACCTGGGAGCCAGAAATCTTGCTGATTGATAGGGGATCAAATACTTATTTCCCTCATTAACATGCAAATCAATTTATAACTTTTTTGAAATGCGTTTTTCTGGATTTGTTTGCTGTTATTCTGTCTCTCACTGTTAAAATACACCTACCATAAAAATTATAGACTGATAATTTCTTTGTCAGTGGGCAAACGTACAAAATCAGCAGGGGATCAAATACTTTTTTCCCCTCACTGTATGTAGAAAAATATTCATAGTAAACAGTGGTACTTGACACAGGATTACAATGCTGGAAATGGGAAATAGGTCATAGGAGAAGATTTGCAGAGGGAAAACTAAGAGACGAGCTTACATTTGGTAGCTGAAAAAAGTGAGTTATTAAGGCCCACTGAGACCAGAAAATACTGACAAACCCAAATCAAAACAGCTCAATTAACCATAAGTTTTTTAAGGCATTTAAGTCAACAGGCATCTTAGTGGAAGTGATAAACAAGTGATAACAGAAGACCACAAACCTGACCCATCCTTTGTATTTAGGCTGTGATGCACTGCTCGCCTTTGAAAGATACTCAAGCATCATAAGCCAGCAAACAAAAGGATGTCTTGCACACTGCAGCTGCAGCACAGTATGTAAAGATATTTGTGTGGGGCGGAGGCTAGACTTCATGTAGGGGTCTCTGCCTAGAGATGCCTTCTGCTGAAGAGGACCCAGCAGCTCACAGCTGTATGACCTTCTCTTTGGTGGGAAACATTAAGATGCCATCATGCATTCGTCTTTACACATGCATTAGGTCCTGTTTGTTAGATGACTCCAGTGATGCCGAAAGAAAATAATCCAGCAGGGCTAGAAATATCATCACTGAATAACAGCATTGAATTGGCTGTAGTAAGTCTTTCAGCTGAAGGCTCTGAATTTCATGGGGATTCCTAAAATGTGTCATGCTGATGGTTGAATGGTGCAGAGGAGTAAAAGTCTGTGGGAGACATGAGGGAAAGATGCTCGCTTCACATTGTACAGTACTGTAAGATGCGTCGAAGGGTGGATTCATTGTCACACATTGCAGTATTTACAGTCACATCTGCAGGTGATTGTGGGAGGAAAGGTGGGCAATTTGTATCTATATTATACATATTGTGGCATATAGGGGATAATAAATGTGGTTTAAGTGGAATACTATAGTTTTCTACTGCTTTTTAAATTACTGCATCACGTGTTTTTTTTTTTTAGTGGAAAGGATTGAGCTATATGGCTTAAAGTTGTTTGCAACCGGATGTAATTTCAGCAACACTGGCGTTCCAAATTCTGCTTACGGGGAAATTAGTCAATGTGCTTAAATTAATGGTTAAAGAAACACATTGCGGTCATGTCTAGTGCTGTTGTTTACAGGTACATGCTCTTTAGGAAATGTATTTTACTTCCAAGCTCTTAACCCTGCCGGTGCTTTCTATAAAGCAGCTCCCGTTATTGCACAATCCATTACAGTATGCCCCGTGCTGGGAGAAAAAAGCATCAGGGATATTAATGAGAGAGAACAATACAGAAGTGTATTTCTCAATGCAGTTTAGTGTGCTGCTGCAGTCAAGACAAGGCAACAAGATTTGTTGAGGGATTTGTAAGTGAGTTACAGGGATTGATGTGAACTATTGTAGTTTCGTCCTGAGTGATTTGTTCAATTTGAACTCTTGTAGTCCCAGGTCCTTAGCCTCAGTGATCTCAGGGGTGTAGCCATATCTAACTAGATTGCAGTTAAACCAAGCTCATGAATATCACTCATAAAATAAAAAGGCTTTAAAATGTGTGCCACTTAGCTGCTACTTCCCACAACCATCAAATTATAATTCACAGATACTTAACATTTAGCTCTTTGAATCAATTCCATTATAGCTCCTTAATTCATTATTTTATAGTTCAATTAAAAACTTATGAAGCTGGCCACAAGAGAACTGTGCAAATGGAAATTGGATGGCCAATCAGTTGTTTAGTAATTCAACTATAGGAAACCTATAACTACATAAATAATGTTTCCACATTATATGAATACTGAATAGTGAATACTTTCAACTTCTTTCAAGTTTCTTTCAAACTCTTAAAATATTTTCAACAGAATAAGGGGAAAATATGTCTTCCAAACCTTTTGTTTAAAGGAAATTTAGGCAGGGTTTAATGTATGTAGCTGCTGTATATTTTCTCCACAGATGTAAACAGATAGATGGAGTAAGCCTGAAGTAAGCAGAATAATTTCCTTTATTACAGGGCCTCAACTTTAGAGATTTTGACAGAGTCAATGGACATTTCATTCAGATTTTTTTTTATTACAAAATATAAATGGCAAAAAAGCTTTTCTTTACTGCTAAACAACTGTTTATGAATGATCTATTTATTATGATCCAGTAAAACAATTCACAACTTTTTTAACATTTTTCTTTTTCTTTTTTTCCAAGCATGCTTCTTAAAGACATTTTAATAGTGCACTGTTTTAATGAAGGGGTAATGACATTGGGTGGGGGTGAGATGCGGTCCAAAATGTTTTTTGTTCAAGAAAAATATAAAATTCTCACCATAGGAAGCCATAGGCACTGCCAGACACCATGTCCATTACCATTCCCACAAGTTGGACATGAAGAATGCTGTGACAGACCAGAAACGGTGTCAGTATTAGTAAAACTAAACTAAACCTGTGTGGATTAGAGGGACAGGATTCTCTATTCCTGGCCAGTTCCTGGATACAGTCTGTAATCTCAAATCTAGTGAAAACAGGTGTCCTGAACACACATGGTATCCAATAAGTCCATCCTCTCTTAACATCATGTTTTGCTGTGAGCACATCAATGTCCTACTGTTCTTCACTCTGCTAAACTTAACTGGAGCAAGAATAACTTAACTTCTGCTCTCCTTATTCACTGAAAATGTAAAGAAATGCAGGTAATCCTCAGACAATTGTTTTTTGAATATGGAAATCCACATTTACAATATGGATTAGGCAGCCACTTTTAGGCAACATTCTTCATGCAATTGAAACAGAACAAGAATGGTAGATATACAGACTTCATAAAGTGTTTTGTATTCAATCAAACCATGTTGCATTTCTATCAATACAAATATCACATGCATCATAGCATTTAAACGGACTCTTATGTCCGTTAAAATAAGTTTCATAATTATGATACCTGCCTCATCACCACATTATAGTTACAAATATTTTCCCAGTCCTGAATATATTACTTCATGTCCTTCAAGTAGGTAGCTTGACTGAATGATAATGAGTGGTGTCTGAATACTAACCAAGCTGTTCTGAGAGTGAATAACTCCTTTACTCTTATATAAGTTTTATACTTGGACCATTCAGGTTCCAACATAGTAGACTGAGAACTATAGAAGAAATCAGAGCACCTGAATCTAAACATAATTACACCTAGAATCCTCCTAAAATTGAGATTATTTTTTAAGAAACCAAATCAAACATTTATAGCAGCAGTTATCAATGCAAATTACCAAGAAGAGCAAATAACCAAGACTATACCTGAGCACTGGCTGATACCCACTAGCTACAGTATAGACCCTTTAAATCTCTCTTTAGAAAGCTTTGAAGAGCTGCTGGACCAAGTATAAAACCAGACACTTTCAAATGAATGTTCAAATGTAAAGGGTATAAAAACCCTAATTAGAGGGTTCCACAACAGATACATGAAATCTGGAGTCTCAAGCATTCACATTGGATTTGTTTATTGTGTTTGATGTACACATTTTGTTTCATCTTCCTAAAATATCACCTTAGCAAAGCACATGTAGGACTTCAAAACAATCCGGAAAATCCATATACCATTCTGTTGGTTGCATTATACAATAATTTGTCTTTTAAGGAATGTAGGCATTAGGGTGTATAGCAATCCTCAATGAGGAATATAGTTTGTCTTTATTTATGTTTGCTTGTTTGTTTTTGGAGTTAATACAATAGCCCAATAATTAACACAGAATATTATAGTCAGTACAGTTTAAGCAAACCATGTGTGTCTGTCAGCCGTAACTATGCCAATTCACCTGGATATGTTCTAGCCCCTTTATTCTTTTAAAACATTTTTTATAATTCTTCTGTTAGAAGTTTGGTTTTGATGAGAAAACATTACAAGTTTCCAGGAAGGATAAGATCAAAAATCTGTTTTGTACCAAACTTGTACTGCTGTTTCAATTAGGCTACAATGTTGATAACACACCTTTAAGTCTGAAATGACATTATCCACCTAAGATTTTGAGACATCATCACCCTCTGTCCATCATAATCTGTCCATAATCTACACTGAAATATCCGTTTCCATTTCTTAAAGTGGAGCACAGTTTTATTTCTCCAGCATGTGTCCACTCTCAGAAATGAAGAGGGAATATTGTTTAAGCAAATCGCCACACCGTAGATTTCACTTCAGGATATTTGGTACGTCCTTGTGTGTAAAGTAATGCAAAATGACATGAGACGTTACACTTCGTCAGGACTGTTTAGATGAAAAGAACAATGTTTAGGACACGGATCTGGGAGTGCTGGAGGCTATTCGCTTATGGGTGAGAACCTTTTAGTTTTTCTACCATGACATTAGCTATCACTTGCCAACCTCGTCTAAATATTTGCGGTTTATTTCCGCTTGTTCCTTCTGGCTCTGGATCCTCGCCATTTCGATCATATTTCTTAAAAGGTGGAAGGTGAGATCAATGGAGATCGGGGGGTCTTCAGCCCGCTTGGACATCTCCCCCGGTTCTTCCAGGCTGTTGCCCTCCTCCACAGAGCGCCCTCCCCCGCCCAACAGCGGCCAGCTGCGCCCCAGGTGCGCCAGGTCCTGAGCGGAGAGCGGCGTCAGCATCTGGAGGTGCTCCGGAGGCAGCTGAGCCAGACTCTTCTGAAACCTTGTTTTTCCTTGCAAATATCTCAGGATCTTCTCACCCATGAGGTAGGAAATCGCATGATCGCCCGCCTTTAACAAGACCTCGTCAAGCTGGTTCTTGTAACCGTGCCCGTCAAACATGCCCATGTCCCTCGGACGGCAGACACTTGGAGGAATATGCGACAATAGCAGTACACTGGCAATAAGCAAGACCAGAGGAGTTGCCTTCATGCTGGATAGTCTTGAAGTATAAGGTCCTGTAGCACAAAACAATAAAACAAAATACATGTATTAATACATACATTTCGCTAGTTAGTGTCCTGCCAAGCAAGAGGTTTGACTGGGAGCACTGCGCTCAGGGACACACACGCACATCCTCTGTTCGAGCTCAATTTAAGTGTAAATTCAGATGTTTGAAAGTTGTACGAGTGCAAAGCTGTCACAGTGCGGGTCGAGTCTAGGAATGTAGCGAAGCTGAAGCAAAGAATCCTGTAACATCCTTCCACGTTTCGATGCACAAAGTTAGGCGTAATGCACCATAAACGCGGGTATCCGTGAACGTGTGGAGTAAAGGGCAGTTTAAATGGTTATAATGACTGGAAACTACTTGGTCACAGTGAATGGCTAAACTATACTGTTTATGTTACAAATAAATGGACCAATATTGTTAGCAGTGCACAAATCAGCAGCGTGTTAGTTCATCGCTGAAATATTCTCAAGATTTGGATACTTATAACAGGTTTATCATGCGGTCAGCTAATAGAGCTGCATATTTTCACTTCTTATACATGCATTAAACGAACACCTTATTTGCTTTAATCGTAAAGTACAACGTGCAATAGGCTACAGAAAAGCTAAAAGACCGCACAAGCCAAAAAGTTTCCTCCACAGTCTCCTATTTTGCACTTGGCTAGCCGCATTTCCACATGTCTCCCTATCAAACGCTTAGCAGCAGCAAACCGCAATATAGCTGAAAAGGATCCTCTTACTTTTATTTGTTGAAGACGGCCAAAAGTTTCACCAGGGGTGGAAAGGTAGCACCCAGACCTCTGTCCGAGGAGTCCTGTTGATGGAGATTGGACTCGATGTCTCCTTGCTGGATGTTTATATACATTCAAGATTGCTCCATTGACGTCAGTGCAATGCATAAACTGCCTGTAAACTGGAGGACACCGATTGAACACAACATAGAGACATCAGACGCTGCTCTAAGGACCAGTTAACTACAGGGCTGCTTTATTAATGTGATTTTTTACAAGGTTAAGGTGAAAAGAAAGCGACACCCCCACATTATCCCGGGGGGAGGGGGGTTCAGCAAACCCCAGCCTCTCCCACAGTATCTATCTGCTTAAGAAAGGAGATCATGAGAAAATTGGATATGCAAGCCAGACAGGGATTTGTAATTTGTAATATAATAGATGTATATCATTTGGGAGTTTTAAGTTTTTTTGAGAAACGTTCATATTAAACGCACTGATCCAACAGCCAGGATAAGGAGTGATCTTATCATTTCTGCTGTTAAAATACATGAAACGAAATCAAAATCTGAATGGGGCTGATTGCTGCAATATGCACCATTTGATATAACACAGAGGTCATTTAAATCTATTTCATCATTTATTTGTTGGCAATATCTGGTTCTGGGGGTTTATTTAAAAAGTGTAAGTCCGTGTGTGTATGACTTCTTGAAGAGAGCTTCATTACTTGGTAAGAAAGTGAAATAAAATTCAAAATAAATACATAAACACAATCAAGTGTAAATGATGTGCCGAGGCGCCTTGAGTATATATATATATAAGAATATATTATGCTAGATTTAAAGTACATTCTACTAATAACGCTGCAATGCTATACAAACAACAATTATATCACAACCCATATAACACAAAAATAGCAATACGAATATAGTGTAGAATACAAACACATGAAAACAAATATGCCCACGATTGTAATACAATCACATGCTTCCCTGTCTTCTCTATAGCTAATACTGTAGCTATAATAATTAATTCACGATGCTGCGCCTTTACCCCCCGCGTCTCCGGGTCTCTCACACGGTGTTGTCGTGCTTGTACGCAGGGTTTGTCCACACGGTCTCTCCCGAATAAAAGACAAGGGAAACAAAAAAGCGATTTTCCAATAACGCTGCGGTAAGAGACGCGTTTTCTCTTTGAACCATTCTACAAATTCTACAAAACCCTATGCATTTATATTCCCTTTTGTGTGATCACAGGATCTGTCGCTTGATGGAGACCCAAACGTCGGATTTCAATATTTTCTTCAAATTACAACAACGAAAATCATTTTTTTTTTAACAAGAAATCGACTCCATTTCTCGAGATCACTCAAAATAGCAGTAACTCGGGTAGCGTTCTGGTAGCGCAGATTTCCGCAGCTGTGCGCAGACCTGCGTTGCTCCACCAATGGGATCGGTGGAATTCTGCAGATCTGCGCAGAACTCCTGAAATCTGCGCTACAAGAACGCGACCTCACTGACAAGCGGGAAACGACTCGTTCATGCGCAGTAAGGCCCCTTCCGCACTTATTAAAAACTCGTACAGCGCATGCGCGACCGGCCATGTCGGCTGTGTTTCTGTACGGCGCGGATGAGGCCGGGTCCTCCAGCTGACACTACGGCATGATGGCCTGTTATTAGTGCCACAGTGAACTGTGCATTATTATCCACGAAACCTACAATAATATTTGGTTTATAAAGTTTGCTTTGCTTAGTTGTTTTATTTATTTTTACTTTTGTCTAAGTGGGCAGACCTGCCAACCTGTACGCATTTTAACACCAAAATACGCAAAATATTGCTTAAGTGGTGCAGGCTTGCCGTTATTAACCTGCGGTCCCGGTCTTGGTCCAGCGGGTTTGAGTGACGGCTCTTCCTGACCCAATCAGTGAGCAGGTGGGCTTTGTTTATAACTAAACTCCGAGGCCGTGCAGCTGCCCCGCTCATCTATGGGTCAGTCAGTGGTGACTGCCAGACCAGCCCACCTGCTCACTGATTGGGCCAGGAAGAGCCGTCACTCAAACCCGCTGGACCAATAGAGACCCAGGATCCGCGCCTCCCTTTAAATCCCGCCATCACGGCAAAACAGCGCCAAAACTCGTAACGAAAACAAATAAATCAAAGAAACCGGCGTCGGAAGCAAAGATCGCAGCATCGCGAGAAAACAGCGACTGCAGCGAGTTTTGCTCTCGTTGTAACATTTTTTGCTTTCAATTTTTTTTATTTTGTTGATTTCGATTTTCGATTTTTTTTTGTTTACAATTCTATACATTTTGCATTCGACTTTTTTATTTTTGATCTCAACATCAAGTTTTTGTTTTGTTTACAACATATATATTTAATGCGATACTTATGGCGCTAATTTGAGCCCATACCATAGTCCCGACAGTCACTCAATGGCCACAGCGGGCGAGTGGAGCGCTGGCGCTGCACGTCAAATAAAGCATCTCAATGTTTATACATTATGAAGCACTTCGTCTCTTACAGTACATTTGGCAATTACAAATGTAGGAAGCGAGGGACCGAGAGTATCTCATGTGTACGTAGGCACAGGCACAGCGGGAAGTTTACAAACGAGAGGAGGCCATTCGCCCCATCGTGCTCGTCTGGTGTCCATTAAAACTGAGTTATCCGAGGATGCTATCCAGTCTGTTTTTAAATGTCGCCAAGTTTTCAGCTTCTACCACATGGCTGGGAGTTTGTTCAGCTGAGGAGCAGTGGATTCGCGCTAATTCGCTTCCGAGAGCGAAGACGTGTCGAGTGTTGAAGCAGAAGCGCCTCCTCGAAACCATCGTGACAATCAAAGTAGAGAGCGGACTGATTTAATTACAAACGCCTGTTAAATCGACAAGAAATTACTATAGTTAAACAATGTATTGTCTCCACATATTACTCGATCTCAACACACCAGCACCTAGCACACCGAGTATACCGTAATCACACGTGTACGTGGAGCGTTAGATTAGTGAACACAGCATACCGTAATTATTGTGTGAAAGGACTATTACAAATACTGAACATAAAACACCAACCACAGAATGAAGCTCTGGGGCTGAGTTTTGCTTATGTTCACTGCTTATTGTATATAATTCTAGTGCCAGATACATTACAGATACAAAGCCCCGTTGGAACCCACACCAGGGATTCACCCGTGGACCCAAAAGGAGGCCTTGGCAGCCCCCATACGCCTGGCCTAGGTTGTAGTGCCTTTGGTGCGTCTCTTCACACCATTTGATTTTCCACTCTCATATCTGAGTGTTGGAAACAAAACTAACATGTGTGATGCCTTCTTGCAGCCATGCACAGCATAGCAAGGGTAGCTAGAACAAAAATGGCACAAATATTTTAGGTATTATTCATTGATTGTGCTGCTGTTCACTTTATGTATTCATTAAATCTTGTATTTTTGTATTGAGTGCTAAAGTAAACAACAATGAGCTATATATACTTGTTTTCAGGTAGCTAGGTAGCTACAGAGGCTGCTTTTATGTATTAATAATTTACTTACACTTTATATTGAGCCTATCAGGGAGCACTATCCCGACACCAGGACTCCAGGTTAATGTAAAAACAATAAAGGAGTTGTTATTTGAAGTACATGCATATTGTATTGTTTTCTGCTGGACAGGCATGGAGACATGTTGCGCATACTCATGCAACAATTTTAAGTGCCTTTAGCTTACGCTGCTGATGTGCTACTCAAAAACAAATTCTAGTGTTGGCAGGTCTGAGTGGGGCCCGGCCCCACTGGCCCCTAATGATGGGCCGCCACTGCATGCTACATACATACATGCTAAGAATTGATGCCCTGCTGTACCCCGTCACCCAAAACACAAAGCTTGTACTCGTGTTGTAATCTGAAGCTTTGCTAATGTGTATCCAACAGTGGACATGCATGCTGTATGGCCTTAGACATTTAATGGGAAACTTTTGAAATAGCTATTGCATAATTCAGTACTCAAACATGGGCTGTCAGAGGTTCCTGATAACCAGCCTCTTCTGGGGAATATCGATTTCCTGGACACCTTGTTACAGTGTACATTAGTATTCTTGTTAAATACATGTTATTTATTTATTTATTTATTCATTCATTCTTTGATTTATTTATTTTTTTAGCTTGACAAACATTGGATGGACATTGTTTCCATAAAGAACTTCCAAACACCTTCTTGAAGTAGTAGCAATGTTTAAATAAAGAGAAACCAATATTCCTATATTTTACAACTTATCCAAAACCATTAACTACTTTCATATAATTTTGCATGTTCTTAGTAAGTTTGTTAGTTTTTTGTTTAATAAACTATACACATTTAACATTGTTCGGAAGATTAATAATAATAATAATAATAATAATAATAATAATAATAATAATAATATATTATGAAACATAAAGACTATTATTTTTCAGTTCAATTCAAAAGAGCTTTATTAGCATGACAAGGTTAGACAAGTATTTGCCAAAGCATTTAAAGCAAACAAATAAAGGGAACATAGATTAAGTACAAAATACAGATTGTACATTTACAAGAATAATCATTACAATAAAAATACAATTTATTTTAAAATAAATACATAAATAATAGTTTTAAAAGTACATGAAACACATTTAAAGGAGGAGAAGCAGAGGAAGAGGAGAAACCTGATATTATTAACCTGATAATAAAAATACAGCAAAACATATTCTGTCCCCCTTATTAGTAGCATTTAGCCTCTGTTATAGTACAATAAACTGAAAAGTACATCAAACATAAACCTATATAAAACATATACAAACAGCAGTATCATTAATGTATTATTACCAGTTAAATATATCCTATATGCAACAACTGGGAGATGTGAGCATAAAACAGCACCACACAGTTCAAACTAATAAAAAGCACAATACTTTTTTTTCTTTTCTAGATCTCATCACTTTCAATAACAAAATGTATGTAAATGTAATCATACCTTCCATTCCATTAGGTAACTGTATTAATTGACTGACTCTCACCCATATGGGCAACTAGACATCCTTTGACTGAATAGTAAAGAAATACACTTTTGTATCCTAGTTGTTGGTGACTGAGAGGTTAATTGTTTGAGGACTGAAACATATATGATAAAGATCAGAAACTTAAAAGGAATTTCTGAACTGCTTCAGATAAATATTTATTTATTTTTTGGGTAAAATAAAATATGTCACAGGCATTAGCATCTTTCTGAAATATGTTTAATGGCAATAGTTTGCTGGATGGTCTCTGGTTACAGTCTCTATTTTTAGGATCTTTCAGCCTTACTTGTCTTAATAATATGCTAATCGGAGATGTTGTGCACCTGTAAGCGACAACTGCACCAGTCAGAACCCATTCATAGCAAATGGCTTGAATTTGTAAGTAAAAAAAAAAAAAAATCACAAATAAATCAATGTCTTCGTATTTTTATAGACAAGTACAATAAAGCCACTAAAGCAATAAAGCCACATAGGAAATCTGCAGGCTTCAGGCTTCTTCATTTAAGATGAACTAACTGGAACAGAAAGCTAAAATACAAGTTTAAAAGTCCCTATGGACCCTGAATTTCTAATAAGACCCTGGAAAATAGTCCAAAGTCTGGGTATGAGTGCACATTATGCCCCGGGAGTGAAGTCTGGTTCTCAGAACAAGAAACTTTAGTGAATGGAAATTAAATGCAGCAGAACAGTGTGTGAGCAAATCAGAAATGTTGATAGCGGGGACACCATTCAATATGAGTAAGGAATCCATTCTAAATGTCAATGGTAAGCAATGGAAATGGGATCAAACTGGTTAGACAGCATATACAGTACTGTGCAAAAGTTTTAGGCAGGTGTGAAAAAAATGCTGTAAGTAAGAATGCTTCCAAAAATAGATTATATTTATCAATTAACTAAATGAGTGAATGAACAGAAGAAAAATCTATATTTGGTGTGACCACCCTTTGCCTTCAAAACACTTGCACACAATTTTTGAAAGAACTTGGCAGGTAGGTTGGCCCAAACATCATTAAGATAGTTCTTAATGACGTTCGTTGTCATGGTGCCTCCCTGATGGTATTGCATGATGGATCTGCCTGTACTTCTCAGCATTGAAATGCAGCCCCAAACTTGCAAACACTAATTTGTGTACCTTCAGCGAACATTTCTAACTTGACTCATCAGTCCAGAGCACCTGCTGCCATTTTTGTTTCCATGCATAGTTGAGTTGCTTGGCCTTGTTGCCACGTCAGAAGTATGACTTTTTGGCTGCAAGTCTTCCATGAAGGCCACTTCTGACCAGACATCTCCAGACAGTAGATGGGTGTACCAGGGTCCCACTGTTTTTTGTCATTTAGCTGACGCTCTTATCCAGGGTGACTTACATTTGTACCAATTTATACTGCTGGGCATTTTACTGGAGCAATCTAAGTGAAGTACCTTGCTCAAGGGTACAACAGCACTGCCCCACCCAGATTTGAACCACTGCATCTACGGTCCTCAACGTTGCCCGTTTCTTTGTGCTTCTTCAAAAGAGCTTGGACAGCACATCTGGAAACCCCTGTCTGTCTTGAAATGTCTGCCTGGGAGAGACCTTGCTGATGCAGTATAACTACCTTGTGTCTTGTTGCTGTGCTCAGTCTTGCCATGGTGTATGACTTTTGACAGTAAACTGTCTTCAGCAACCTGAATTTGGCTGTTCCTCACCCAGTTTTATTCCTCCTACACAGCTGTTTCTTTTTCAGTTAGTGATTGTGTTTCAACCTACATATTGAATTGATGATCATTAGCACCTGTTTGGTATAATTGTTTAATCAGACACCTGACTATACGTCTACAAAATCCCTGACTTTGTGCAAGTGTACCTAGAAGAATTGATGCTGTTTTGAAGGCAAAGGGTGGTCACACCAAATATGGATTTGATTTAGACTTTTCTTCTGTTCACTCATTTTGCATTTAGTTAATTGATAAATATAATCTAATTTTTTCACAACTGCCTAAAACTTTTGCACAGTACTGCACACAGCACTCTGTGAACTGCTCAGTTTAGTTTCTAAGTCGTCCTGCTCAATGGGCCTTCTTTGGACAGGACTTTTGACAATTTGAAGACCGCAGTCAACTGTCAACAAGTGAGTATAAACAAATCAAAGCAGTGTTATAAATTATGAATCGTTGTGTAATCCTAATGTAAATTGATAAAGCTCCCAAATAGCAGACTGATTTTCCAAATTATTTAAGGAATTTAGGATCTTTGCTTTTAAAATAATAAAAAAAAAAAAAACTATAAAATTGACATCAGCCTACAGAAATCATTCTTGTGGAACCATGTGTCTAAATTATTCCATGCCAACACTGAATTAAAAACATACAGAACAAACTACATATAACATGCTTTAGCATTGTTATTTAAGGAAAAACCTCCACAGTATTCGCAGACTGATAATTTGATAAATGGTTCAGGTAGCCATTCGACTAATGTGAGGCCTGACAATGATTCAAGATCCATAGTTTAGAATGTTTTATTGAGTTTACCTATATATATATACACTCACCTAAAGGATTATTAGGAACACCATACTAATACTGTGTTTGACCCCCTTTCGCCTTCAGAACTGCCTTAATTCTACGTGGCATTGATTCAACAAGGTGCTGAAAGCATTCTTTAGAAATGTTGGCCCATATTGATAGGATAGCATCTTGCAGTTGATGGAGATTTCTGGGATGCACATCCAGGGCACGAAGCTCCCGTTCCACCACATCCCAAAGATGCTCTATTGGGTTGAGATCTGGTGACTGTGGGGGCCAGTTTAGTACAGTGAACTCATTGTCATGTTCAAGAAACCAATTTGAAATGATTCGACCTTTGTGACATGGTGCATTATCCTGCTGGAAGTAGCCATCAGAGGATGGGTACATGATGGTCATAAAGGGATGGACATGGTCAGAAACAATGCTCAGGTAGGCCGTGGCATTTAAACGATGCCCAATTGGCACTAAGGGGCCTAAAGTGTGCCAAGAAAACATCCCCCACACCATTACACCACCACCACCAGCCTGCACAGTGGTAACAAGGCATGATGGATCCATGTTCTCATTCTGTTTACGCCAAATTCTGACTCTACCATCTGAATGTCTCAACAGAAATCGAGACTCATCAGACCAGGCAACATTTTTCCAGTCTTCAACTGTCCAATTTTGGTGAGCTTGTGCAAATTGTAGCCTCTTTTTCCTATTTGTAGTGGAGATGAGTGGTACCCGGTGGGGTCTTCTGCTGTTGTAGCCCATCCGCCTCAAGGTTGTACGTGTTGTTATGCTTTGCTGCATACCTCGGTTGTAACGAGTGGTTATTTCAGTCAAAGTTGCTCTTCTATCAGCTTGAATCAGTCGGCCCATTCTCCTCTGACCTCTAGCATCAACAAGGCATTTTCGCCCACAGGACTGCCGCATACTGGGTGTTTTTCCCTTTTCACACCATTCTTTGTAAACCCTAGAAATGGTTGTGCGTGAAAATCCCAGTAACTGAGCAGATTGTGAAATACTCAGACCGGCCCGTCTGGCACCAACAACCATGCCACGCTCAAAATTGCTTAAATCACCTTTCTTTCCCATTCAGACATTCAGTTTGGAGTTCAGGAGATTGTCTTGACCAGGACCACACCCCTAAATGCATTGAAGCAACTGCCATGTGATTGGTTGGTTAGATAATTGCATTAATGAGAAATTGAACAGGTGTTCCTAATAATCCTTTAGGTGAGTGTATATATATATATATATATAAATTAAAATTAATATATGGAAAGGCATGCTTTCAGAAGTGTAATACACACGCACTCGCACACAGCACTGTTCCAATAACACATTTGATCAATTGTCAACTTGCTATGGATGCCATTCCATTAAAAGATCACAAACTTGAATACTTCCTTCAAATATGGGAATATCTTCAAGAATATGAAATCACAGAAAAATAGAAAATAATACATCTCAAATGTACTCCAAACTTTGTGTTGATGATAGTTAGTGGGAACTGAACCAAGACAATCTGGATCTAAGAGGTCAAAACCAGGATGAACTCGGCTGCACTGCACGGCTCTTTTGCATAATTTAGAACACATGTCCACAACTGGCCAAGTACAATAAAAATCACATGCAAGGATATTCCCTGGCAGATATATATCTTTATTTAAAAATAAAAGAACAGTGTTGCAGGCATGATTTAAAACATATTGTCTTTATTTTGACATTCCACATTTTCTTTAATATTACAGGCATTGGGTATTTTTTAATAGCAGGAACATGTCATATACAATTGAAATAACAAATTCTATTATTAACATGACAGAGGCATGGATCAAAGCAAAACTTCTACCTGCGCGACAATTGCAGATTTCAAAAATAGTATTTGATGGTGGGTTTGTAATTCAAATGTCAATTCAAAAGCCAGCACCGTGGATTACTACTGTAATTAGTGGGTGTCAGACTAGCAGGGGGTCAAAAGAAAGTATAATGGTGGTTTTAAATTTTAAATATTGTTAGGCTGAATACTCTCAGTAACAGAGCTTAAAAAAGCAGCATAATTAGAGGAATAAAAGAGTATCAGTACAGTGTTTACTGAATCTGTTTTCGCTACACGACACAACATGTTTTGCAGAGGTGTGCCTCCCCATCTGGAAGTGAATGTAATTAGTAAAATGTTCTTGACTACCCCAAGTGTAAGGCTCACTTTTCATATGCACTCAGTGTTTGCATATCTTTCACTGAAGCGAAACACTCTGCAATCGTTTATTTGCATCTCTGAGATAGGACGGATTTATAAAATCAATCCATTACATCTTATTGGCTTTCCAGGACAGGTATGAGTTCCAAATTATGGCCACAACCTGGACCACAGCCAGCCTGCATGGATAGAGACAAAAAAAGAAGAGGAGATGCATAGATATATTATGAGTGGACAACATGGGCTCTAATCCCAGAACACTAAAGCGTGGCTCTGTTTCCCAATAAATAAAACCAACACAAATCATTGATCCTGTTCTGGGGCGAGAGTGTAACTATAATCTACACCAGAGCTGGGGAATAGTTACAAATGCATGCCTGTAAATATCAAGTTATTAACTGAATTGAAAAAAGAATTTACAACCATTATCATTATTATCTTGTGACTCATACAGAGTACTCTACACCTCCATGAAATCATCATCATCATCATAATACTAAGACAAGACAAAGCAGCTCTAAATCAGCCATGACAACAAGTATCCATAAAGAAAGGGTTTTAAATCAGGATCATTCTTAGTCACACTGACTGACGTGTACTTAACAAAATGCATCAAAACATAAATATCAGTATTGTTTTATTATTAGAAAAGTTATAATAAGCACTTGTAAACTACACGGAGCTAGGAACTCTTCATCTTCACAAATTAATTTTGATTCATTAATTTTTGCCAATCTGTTAACCTCACCAAGGATGAGTTAGGTTACTAAACACCTTCTCCATTGTATTTTATTTGGGTGCTTGTATACAATTGTGATTCATTACTTTCAGATATTTATTAATGATGTAATATACATCAATTAAAACAGAAATATCATACAGTGAGGGAAAAAAGTATTTGATCCCCTGCTGATTTTGTACGTTTGCCCACTGACAAAGAAATGATCAGTCTATAATTTTAATGGTAGGTGTATTTTAACAGTGAGAGACAGAATAACAACAAAAAATCCAGTAAAACGCATTTCAAAAAAGTTATAAATTGATTTGCATGTTAATGAGGGAAATTAGTATTTGATCCCCTATCAATCAGCAAGATTTCTGGCTCCCAGGTGCCTTTTATACAGGTAACGAGTGGGATTAGGAGCACTCTCTTAAAGGGAGTGCTCCTAATCTCAGCTCGTTACCTGTATAAAAGACACCTGTCCACAGAAGCAATCAATCAATCAGATTCCAAACTCTCCACCATGGCCAAGACCAAAGAGCTGTCCAAGGATGTCAGGGACAAGATTGTAGACCTACACAAGGCTGGAATGGGCTACAAGACCATCGCCAAGCAGCTTGGTGAGAAGGTGACAACAGTTGGTGTGATTATTCGCAACTGGAAGAAACACAAAATAACTGTCAGTCTCCCTCGGTCTGGGGCTCCATGCAAGATCTCACCTCGTGGAGTTTCAATGATCATGAGAACGGTGAGGAATCACGGGAGGAAACACGGGAGGATCTTGTTAATGATCTCATGGCAGCTGGGACCATAGTCACCAAGAAAACAATTGGTAACACACTACGCCGTGAAGGACTGAAATCCTGCAGCGCTCGCAAGGTCCCCCTGCTCAAGAAAGCACATGTACAGGCCCGTCTGAAGTTTGCCAATGAACATCTGAATGATTCAGAGGAGAACTGGGTGAAAGTGTTGTGGTCAGATGAGACCAAAATCGAGCTCTTTGGCATCAAATCAACTCGCCGTGTTTGGAGGAGGAGGAATGACCCCAAGAACACCATCCCCACCGTCAAACATGGAGGTGGAAACATTATGCTTTGGGGGTGTTTTTCTGCTAAGGGGACAGGACAACTGCACCGCATCAAAGGGACGATGGACGGGGCCATGTACCGTCAAATCTTGGGTGAGAACCTCCTTCCCTCAGCCAGGGCATTGAAAATGGGTCGTGGATGGGTATTCCAGCATGACAATGACCCAAAACACACAGCCAAGGCAACAAAGGAGTGGCTCAAGAAGAAGCACATTAAGGTCCTGGAGTGGCCTAGCCAGTCTCCAGACCTTAATCCCATAGAAAATCTGTGGAGGGAGCTGAAGGTTCGAGTTGCCAAACGTCAGCCTCGAAACCTTAATGACTTGGAGAGGATCTGCAAAGAGGAGTGGGACAAAATCCCTCCTGAGATGTGTGCAAACCTGGTGGCCAACTACAAGAAACGTCTGACCTCTGTGATTGCCAACAAGGGTTTTGCCACCAAGTACTAAGTCGAAGGGGTCAAATACTTATTTCCCTCATTAACATGCAAATCAATGTATAACTTTTTTGAAATGCGTTTTTGTGGATTTTTTTGTTGTTATTCTGTCTCTCACTGTTAAAATACACCTACCATTAAAATTATAGACTGATCATTTCTTTGTCAGTGGGCAAACGTACAAAATCAGCAGAGGATCAAATACTTTTTTCCCCTCACTCTACACACCTGTAATCATCAAACCTAATTCAATGATTTAATTGTCATTATTGAATAAGTTTCACTTTGTGGCGTAGTTTCTTACAATAACCTCACCTTTTAGATGTGAATTGAAACACAACCGGTGGTTTTGAATGTGATCTGCTCTGTGCATTTCTCATCCATCCTCCCAGCACACACTCATTACCATTGAATTAAGCATCACATGTCCAACAGAGGTGGCTTTTAAATCCTAGCGGTGCTGTACTACAGTATAGCCCTGTCGTTCTCCCTGCCCTAGCTGTGAGCACTAACCCAGCTCCCCGTCTCCCTCACTGGGCAGTTTTGAATAAGGTGTTGGCTGCTCTATGTCCCAGTCACTCCTCAACTAAAATAACAGCACTGTGAACTGTTTGCTGGCATGTCCAGGGCCAGCAGAAAGCTTCTTATACCATGCCAGTAATGTTGCCTTTATAGTAGAAATAATGTATGAAAAATTACAAAATATGATATTCTTTTCAGGCTTTTCAGTAAAAGCATGGAAAATTGTTTTACCTGTAATGTAGTGGTATAAAATAAAAATTTACAATCTGCACAGGTGGCCAAAGCTGAAAAAATAAAATTAAAACAAACAATAATCATTATAATGAACAGACATTTTTAAAACTATGCAAAATTGTAAATGATTACTGTATTTAACTCTGCAATAGGACACAATACATGTAGCACAGGTGTTAGATTGGCAGACACTTTAAACATTTAAAATGTTTGAGAAGATTAAACTTACATAGTAGTTTGAAATAAGGGCATCTGGGTAGTCCTGTAAGAATAAAACAGGAAAGTCAGATAACTTAATTCAGATCAATTGTACAGACATCAGTTGTGTTCGCACAGTCTCCAGTTTCATGCGTGAAGCATCATTCCTAATAACACTTCATTAGATGATACACAAAACATGACAAGCAGACATTATCAGATTCATCATTAATTGTGGGGATCATACTTTTCCTTGGAAGTACAAGAAATATAAATCTATTTATTCTAGTAATCTGCAAATTCAACTGACCTCTCTTCTTGGGTATTAACAAAAAGTCTGCATGATTTAAACATTCCACTGAAAACCACACACCAAAACTAAAAGAAAATCAGTATCAATTTGGTATATTATCTATACAGAAATGGCAAGACTTGGACATGCTGACAATCACCATGGTATTCATTCAGCCCAAAATGCTTTTGTGTAAAGCAGACATAAAACATACAAAATACTTAATAATTGAAATTGAATAATCATCATACACAATACACAAAGCAGAAGCCATTGTTTGAAAGGTATTTGCTTACCAGGTAAGCTGAATGGTGACCCAAAAATAAAAATCATTGGACAACCACCAGTAACTATTCTAAAAACAAATGACAAATGAAGATCCAAGCTCTAAAGGTGACAAAGATATTTTTAATTGTACATATGGTTTCGTATCATGTTCACAATGTAATATATGTGTAATAATGTTGCAGGTACAATTTCTATTTTAGCTACATGACAAAGGCTCATGTGGTTTGTTCTCCGCTTTACATCTGATTTTGTGGGCTGGTTGGGTGGCTTCTTAAACATGCAGCCACCCTCTCCAGTCCTCACCTGTCAAGCCCCAGCGAAACAAATAGATTGTATTTCTCTGTGTGCGGTCCAATTAATCTCTCTACGCCTGTCTGCAGTGTCAGACTCGTAAAGCTGCCGTGAGCTGAGGCCATCACTCGTGTCAAAGACCAGTTTTCTGTTAACCTTTGAACAGCCAATAATATGTAGAAAAAACTAAAAAAGATAGGACTGGTCCCTTTCCTGTGTTTCAGCACCAGCTTGTTAACCTCTATAACAGACAGGTTTGAGAAACGCTGCTTCTGATAAATGACAAGGAAAACACAGGTGAACAGCTGATGAAGAAACAGTATGATGTTTTATTGGTTTTCCATCTGAGGACTGTGTTATCCCATTAACGAACCCCAGTTTGGTGACTAAGAGCTCGGTGGGGGAGAGAGATGTAGGAGATTGTCAGCCTGATGTAACCCATGATGAGAACAGAGATTCTCAGATTAATCTGGGGCTCGGTATCACTATCAGACAATTACAGAAGTAAATGCCACTCTGTTGGCGTGACCTTGTTAATGAAAGATCATGGGGGGACTTGATAGTTAAGATAACACCTGTTGGCTTCTGCAAACAGAAGGAAAGCATGGAGGGAGAGAGCTCAAGTGTCCCTTTCATACAGTGATAAAATGACCTACCAATCGCATCCAACAGATCTGGATTACTCAGTCCCAGACACTTCATATCATTTAATTCATTGCAGGATGAGAAGCCTGAAGTCTGACACTGTTTCAATAGGACCACTTACATTACTGACTGATCTAGTAAATTATTAGTATTGAGCCCCAACACTTTCCTTTTCTGGATGAGAAAATGTTGAAACTAGACTGCATCTGAGATTGGAGAAAATTGTGAAAATGAACCCTGCGTGAAATGCTGTTATTTGAGTTTTGAGCCTGGCACCCTTCAGACGTAAAGACACTGAGATTCAGTTAACTGGACTCTAAGCATCTTATCACAGCAATACCTAGAAAGTGGATGATGGTGAGTGCGTTGTTTCTAACTATAAAGCAACAATGCTGCCAAATGCTGATGAGCAACCTTAATGGCAAAGTGATATTTTACATGTATTTGAACTTGACTCAGATTATGCACCCTTGTCAAAAATAATCTCACCATAATGTAGCCTTAAGCTGCGGACACGGACACGGACACGGACACGGGGAACTCTGACTGGCAATCACACTCTTAGATAAGAAGGTGACATGACAGCATTGGATTTCCATTTAATTTTACAGGTTGCCCATCTGGTAACATGCTTTACAACCACACAATGAAGTGTGCGGTGTGCTTGATTGAAGTAGTGGACATGCTGTACCTTTAAACTGTTCCTGACATCATCAATTTTATTAGGTCCCATGGGCAGGTGGCTCTAGCCACCAAATTCCATCTAGCCTGTATAAGGTTTCCTTCATTATCGCATTTTACCTCCCATTTATTTTACATCACTTGTTGGGTTTATGAGCACATTTATCATTTGTTTTCTGTCTTTTCTGACATTTAAATTATTGACCTTTCAGCCTCATTTTAACTAAACTGCCTTTGCTTACATAAATAATTTATGACCCACTCATCAACAGCCGCCTTGCACCCCTGTAAGGAGACGTCTTCTTCACACCATGATTCACGTCCCACTTCTCTCTGGTGACTCGCCTTACGAACATGTGACACTGTTGTCAGGAAAGTTTGGCTCAAGTCAGAAAATGAAAAAGCGAGTAATTCAGCTTCCCTTTCAGCACCACTGGTTAATTTCTCATAGATTTTGTTGAAATTATTCTCAGAAAACTACATTTAAGAAACAGAAATTTGAAACTTGCATAACTTTTTGTCGGTTTAGAAATATAATGCAGTTAGTACCAATTTTACCAACTTAAATACCAATCAGTACCAATTTTCCTGGCTAAGCTGCAATACAGCTCTCGTCCAGAATCAAGCTGGTTAAGATCTGCAACACTTCCTTCTTTCATTCTCTGCTGACCTGCTTGACCAATTGCTCAGGAATACCGCTGGATCCTGGTGTTGAGCATTAACGTTATACATCCCCTCACTCGTTCCTCTCCTCTTTTCTGAAGACACTTCTCCTCAGTGGTATGTCCATTATGAGTCACAGTTAAGAGGAGCTCTGAGTGATTCAAACACTTTATCTTCAGCTTCAGCTTCTTTTTAGGTGCTGTGGACTCAAATGGCAAGACAGCCACTTAACCAGATTGGACAGATTTACCTTTCTTGCTTTTAATGCACAGGTCAATATTGTGTTATATAATTTGGAAGGACACTTAAGTCTTTGTGGAAAATGCCACCCCCATTTTAAGATCCTCCATTAACTCCATAGTTACACTGAATATCGTCAACAACACACGTTTCACATGAAGGGTGTTTTCAGGAGAGATGCTCACGAATTCATTTGCTTTCAGAAGATTAAATCTGACAGAAGCATCACAAGCATCCATATCTGAAAATGTCTACCATAGTTCCCATGGTGGGATCTGCTGTACATAACACATTACTGCACACATCAAAAAGAACAGATTCACAGAGCACAAAAACTGCTGTACCCTTAAGAAGGCATGAACATGAACAAGCCTTCATGCAGGAGAAGTTTCTTTTTCTGGAACCTCCCTGTGGAGATACATTTTAACACAGAAATCAATATACATATACATAATGGGTTATGAATTGGTCTAAAGACCATTAAATCATATGGATAGCACTAGAATAATACAACTTTAATATGACCTAACCCTGAATTGGTTATCTCAGTTATGTATTCTGCTCTTAAAACAGTGGTTTTATAATCAATACTGGTGCCGGACACCAAATAAATCTGTTCACAGACACTGTTCCAAAGGGATACTTCTCTGACAGTGTCCTGCATGAAAGTCCTAAACTCAAGAAATATTGTGCAGTAGCTGTCATAGACTACTGATATAAAAAAGAAGTACTGACAGCTATTCCTGTTTTAGAAACAGGGCCTGTGTTATTTAATGGATGTATTCTATTTAACGTGGTTTAAGAATTTTAATGGTGTGACAAAAACACCTCCACTACAGTTAGAACAGCCACCCTGTAATGTGCGTTAAGAAAATGCTGTTGGAAGGATTAGGTAGATTTCACAAATAAATGACAAAGCAAAACTCCAAGCAGTGACATTCCGGGATGACAGATGTAGTTATTGGAGTGGATCGAGGCTTTTTGGAGGTTAACCAATCCAATGAATATAATGAAACAATTACTGTGTCCAAAAATAGCATTTCATGTCCATTACCTTGATCAAAGACTAATGTTGTAGTTTTTAAATCCATCAGCATTAATATGCTAACTTGCTTTAAAACAAGGACTGTTGAGATGCAAAAACCTCCATGAACTAGGCACAGTCCCAAAGCAGGGATGACGCAATGTATCATAGCAGAATTCAAGAGGAAAGTTGTTGGCATGTGAAAAAGTCTGTGTTGCGTTTGTTTGGAGGTAAACACATTCTGACAGCCTGCACTTATATTGTCATCTTCCACTTTTTCTATTAACTGCAGATTTATGTAATTTGCATAGTTTTTAATGAGTTATCCAATGTGGTATATGCGTTTTAACAACTATTTCAATGAAAAAACTAGCTCTGAGCTCCTTATTTCAGAGTGTGCTGCGTTTCATTCAGTATTTGTTTAAAAAAACAATAAATCAAAATTGTCATGTGTTATGCGCTCGCCAATGTGACTAAAACAAATTGCTGGTATCAAAATGGAAAGTTTTGTGAGACTAGAATTTGACACATGACTCATCTTAAGTTATGAATTAAATATGCTTGTATCGCTCCCTGGATCATTCCTCAACTTCTCCTATCAAGAACATTTATTATAGCTAGTGCCACTAAACTGAAAAATGCTGGAAAAATGCAAGCAAGGCGTAGTTTGGAGCAAGCTGATAATTGAGCACACATTTATTTAAATTTAAATTAATATCCCAAAATAAATAAATCTCAGCCATATTTGAGGTGGTAACTTAAGAGCTCTGTTATATTAGTCAATAATACAAAATAAAAACAAAATAAATGTGCCTACAAGAAGAAAGAAAAGTACCTATATTGTTCAGGGTAAAATCAACTTTGTATGCTTTGATTGTGTATTCTCATATGAAAAAAATAGCACTATATCATACGATGAAAGTCCCAACCCTTTGCATTTTGTTCTCACCCAGCTATTATACATATTTCCCAGCATACACTTTGAACATCCCGTTGGACATGAATACAATATTAGGGTATTTACTTAATGTCAAATGATTTATCAAAGCTCATTATTAATTAAGGTCACACTTAGATCATCCAAGTAGGAGTTAAGTGAGAGGTTCCTGGAAGGCAGCTTCTACTTTTAGTTGGCAAAACAGCATAATCAGCAACATCGGTGAATTATTAGCTGTCGGCTTTACATTGAAAGGCACATCGAATCTGCATTTCCCTGCCATTTCATTCCTGTCTTATTTTTTGTGTTGGGCCTTGTCCTCTGTTGTCTTAGTTTTATGTTTCCCATCCCACAAGACCACATTGAGAAGAAAGGTCACATTAACTTTCTCTCAGTTATCTCTCAGACTCTTCCCACTATGAACATTTTTTTAAACTTGTCAGATGTTTTGTTTGGAACAGTTAACGTAATCCACACAGAGAGGAAATAACTAATCACACACATGGCAGTATATGACATAACATGTCACCTGTTCACCGAGATTTGTTAAGAGGATGACGCAGATGGTAAAACTGACTACTAATTTCGTACATAACACTGGAGTACAATGATTCTAAAGTACTGTCGAAATGTTACCACGTTCGTTCTGCTCTGTTATCACCGGCTGACAAATTAACACAGTTTTACATATCTCCAGCGAAGGTTTATGTTTCCTTAAGCACTTTATCCACAGTGACCTGAAAGTTAGAGTGACTCTTACCCTCTTCAGTTTAGTCAGGTTTTTCTCCACTGTCAGTCCATTCAGGGTGCCAGTGATAGTCAGGAAACAGCCAAGAAAGCAGGGAGCAAACACCGCCTATGTAGGAGAAAATGCAGATTTGTTATTGTCTGAGAGTGCATGAATGATAGCATTGGCACAACAAGGGGTACCTGCTGTAGATGTAGGTAGTAGGAGTCTTACCACTGCCAGTTTACAGAGTTTGGATAATCCCTTATAAAGAAAAAGATAAGAAAATTGTATTCTATTTTTTTTCTTATTCTTATGAATAATTTACTGTGTTATATACATCAATTTTAATGCATTCACTCTGTGAGAAAACTTTCAACAAGACTATGATAAATCCTTATAAAGATATTACTAGTCTAAAGATAAAGTTGAGAGTTTTGTTTTAATGTTATTCCTGTTTACTTATTCGAGAATTGTCATAAGGCGGGAGTCAGTAGAGCGACTTCAGGTATAAATCGGAGATTGCGATTTGCTCGTCAGCAAATCAGAAGCATTCGTTCGACATCGGCCTTCGTACATACCAAAATGGTGGCATGGGTTTAGAAATCTTGATGTAAACAATGAAAATTGTGATATTTCAGGACAATATTTATAGTACAATTGAAAATTATAGTACCTCTGCAATCTTGCATTTCAGAATTATAGCACTTGGGCACTGAGGTGCTTAAAACTGGGGATGACTCTGCAATATTACTAAACCATTTCTAAAATGAATAGAACACAAAAGAAATTGGAATGCGATAAGTTACAGTGCTTATAGTTACGGTAGATGATGCATCTGATGATGTCACTGCTCACTGATTTGACAGCTTATGTGGAGGTTTACAGACTTAAGAAACAATCAATGTTGCCTCACAGCCCACAGTGCAGGTCCACAGCCTCATGTTGGCCCAGATATCACACATACGTATTATTATACCACTGCACTACTGACTGTAGCTCCTTCTAATTGTTTGTTTTAGATATATAGTGATATATTGTTGGTTCATCCTAATTCTGGAAGAGTAGCATTGTGGTAAAGCCATAGTCTTATTGGCAGTGACCAGTATCTAGGAAAATACATTAAGCTGAATGGCAGGTAGAAGACCATATCCTCTTGAGGGCTTGCCTTTATTGTACCTTTCCCATCGGTCATATTTTTTGTGGTCATCAGTTTGTTTACTATTTACAGGTTACAGGGTTATAATGAGTATGGTATTACTGGAATTAATGCATCAATAATGCAAGTGTGTAACATTTTCTATCATATTTGTGGTGTTGGATACTGAAGCCTATAAATAAATTAAAAGCATATTTTTGGATCACATTTGTGCAGTATTCTTATATAAGACGCCATGCTATGACCCCGAGAAATGACATGAAAAAGAGAAGCTACAGATTGGGTCTTGTTTTACAAATCCCTTAGGAGAAGCAAAACACATCTTGCCCCAAGGAAACAATTTTCTAGTCAAGCCAGCAGACTGATCCTTCTGTGGGATTTATTATGGGACAAAACTGTCTTTGACAAGAATACAGAAATAAATATGAAAATAAAGACCTTCAGCTGCTCAGATGGGAAAGAAAGGGAAAGGAGAACCTGTTCTATGAAAGAAAATTTTCACTTGCAAATAAAAAGTTTAAACTTATTTGGATAGCACACAAATGCACACATTGCATAGTATTTCATGCCTGGGTTTTATTACTCCCTCAGGCTTGCCGATTGACTCCTGTGAGAAATATACAATAAAGCTTTAGAGCTCACTAGCCATGAAATCTGTGACAAATCAGTGTTCTTTACTGATGACTCCTCTTGTAATTTCATCAGCAGGGTTACAGCTTCCCTGAACTCTAATGAGACAACACCTTTACCTTCGCCTTCATTAAGAACTCCAACAGAGAGAGGGAAAAAAAATGAATCAAGTATACACTGCTTTTAACAGCAAAGATAAAGAACATGCGGGTTTCTAAAATTAGCTTGGAATCCTTTTATGTAAACTGTGGGAAAATAAATGCACATTCTTCTAAAGCAATCCTCTCAATGTGGAAGACAGTTTTTTCCTGCTCTTTGTGGGTTTTCATCCTGCGTATTCAACCCTCTACTATCTTATTAGACGGATATTATGCAAACTCCCATTCGTCTTAACACCTGTCAGTTTCAGGATTACACGACATGCACGGATCGCTTTAACCCTGAAGGTGGAAACGTGGGAACAGAAATAAATAGCATTTCCTCATAAGCATATTATTTGTGTTTCTTTGCTATTTAAAAGATGGTGACTTCTGTTGTCTTCTTTTGGGGAAGTGGGGAGGATTTTAGAAATGTTTCCAAAGGCAAATAAAAAACACAGTACTTGTGTTTATATTTTCTTAGAGTCTTATGTTTTTATTCCTGGGAATACATTTTAGACAGAGAAAGGTCAACCCAATGCACAGAATCGTCGTTTTCCTGTAACTACACATCTGAAAGATACAAATGGATTTTACAGCAGTTACATGAGTAAACCATGTGTCTCAAACATATATCATATAAACAGGATAATCAATAATGTTATGAACTATTACAACTATTGATGTTACTCTACCAACAGGCACCTATTCCTTTTCCCTTTTCCCTTGATATTGATCGAGTTTGATTTTCCAAATCGGTACATGAAGCTGCTATCGACAGCACCAAATACTGACACACCTTTTGTTAGTAGTTTCATCACCAATCCATCATGTCAGTGTCAGGACCATTTATTTGCGTTTGTCAGTTCAACCCCTATACACCTGACAAAGGCCCATGTCATGGCAAACGGACTACATAAGTCACGCCCAGAAATATTTTCTAAGAATTCCCTTCAAATCGTCTGAAAGTGAAAAGACAGGGTCACAAGCAACCCTGTTGTCGGTTTTTATATATATATATTTTAAGTCATACATAGTACAGTACAGTTCACCTTGCCAACCAACCTGGTCTAAAATCATCTTCTTCAAAGCCACAGTTTTGCTTGCTCCTGGAACAAGCTTGTCGAGAGCCTTGTACCATCCTCCCAATACAGGGCCCTGGAAAACACAGACAAGTGAAGCAATTAGAACAGGTGATACGCCAATCATGAAACATACTATTTTGCAATCATCAATGGAGATTAATATCTTAAAAAAAAGCCATATTTTTATACTTCACTATATCATCAGCTATATTACACTGACGTTGTTAATAGTCTGCAAAATTGTATTTGAAATATATCCAAAAGATTGTTGCAAAAAAACGTCCAAGGGTGTGCACACAACGGTCCATTAGAAACAGACACTTAAAACAGAGAAAATACAACTTTTTTTCAATTTAACAGTTCTTGTATTCAACACAGTAGCACAAAGATGCCTGAACCTTTTGCCAGGTAGTGACAGAGAAGGGGGAGAAGGACTGTAACAGTTTCTAGGTTTGGAGCCAGATCTTCTATTTGCTGCATTTAAGAAGTATATAATTCTTATCAACAGGCAGAGCCGTGCCAGCCAGTCTCATTTAAGGTTGGTCTCTGGTGTTTGGCAGGGGCTCTACAGACCCTTCCAAGGTCACATGAAGGACTGTAGACTGACAGGTCTGACTAAGAGCAGTAAAGCCTAATACAGTGTGTAGTATCACTGCTGCAAGTCTGAATATTTAACATCAAAAAATGCAGAAAAGGAAAAACGCTACTGAACCTCTGACTCAAGAATATATATTTGATCTGACCTACACACACTGAAAAGGTGTTTATTATTACCTCTTCAGTGAATAAAAAGTGTGTAAGGTTCTAACCATCACTTTAAAGATGTACAAGTTGATTTAAAAAAAATCAACATCTATAGGAAATTATATTCAGTATTTATCTGTTTTGTTTTTGTTTCTATTAAGTGTAACAAATGTTTTTGGAATTTATCATTTTACTGCTTACATTGCTGTATGTATCATCAGAATTTACCATTCAGAGGAAATGCACAAATTATCTTATACCTACAGTATCCAGAAAAAACATGTTTTTCATATAATGAGATTACTGCAAACTGTAATGGGTTTTTCTTATAGGTGAAATTCTAATTTTAATTTAGGACCAAATGCTTAATGTAGTTTGAAATATATTTACATAACTTACCATTAATGAATGCTAATTTAAAGTATATAAATCTTCCACAGTAAATTATTTTATCAGATTAGAATCTGAATATCTAACATTCACAAACTTAATTTTCAGTCAACTACTAGTAATCTATATAAAAGCATACTGTTAAAAAAGCTTTAATTTCCTCAGACATCTGTGTGGGTAAACATTATCTTACCCTAAGGTATTTTGTTGCACATGACAAAACAATCCAAATTGGCTACCAGCAAGCATAAGAAGCTTAGAAATAAAAATAAAACTTTGCCTACGTCTTAAATGAATAAATCAAACCCAATACAAAGAAATCCCACATGGAACTTTAGTGTGGTAGCTACTGTGCAGTTTTATACAGTACATTTACATGACACAAGTATTCAGAATGTTAAGTATTTAACACAAAAGGAATTTGAATATTTATTCAGAATGTTGTTTACATGCATCAGAACTCTTCATATGCTTCAGTGTGATGCGTAGATAAAGACTGGATTTTGTTTCAGTGCTCTTTCAAAAAAGGTGAGACATTTTTCTTCATCAAACAGTTTCTAATTTCTAATTATTTTCCAATCTTTAACAAAACTGAAGGGAATGTAGTGAGGGAGGGGAACATTACTAATAACGAGCTGACTCAAGCTCTGTATGACTCTACAGTTCGAAATGTTGTGACTTAGTTTAAACAGCTGATTGCAGGCCACCACTGGGATATGAGCTGCACATCAAGGACAAGGACGTGCCGATTCCCTGCCTTATTGTGAATTTCTTGTTATACTTTATTTCAAATACTTAAATATGCAGTACCTAAAGTTGCATCCTGTTCTACCTTTTCCAGCACTGACAAAGCTGTTGGGTAGTCAGCATAACACTCTCTCTAATTTAAGCTGTGCTCAATGTGGTGTTAAGTTACCTGCTGACATAATAACTCATCTGCCAATTGGACCTGGCAGACTCTGCATGTGCCTGCTATCGATGCTGTAGCAGAGCCTCACCGATTTTGGCTTTCCTATCCTCTTTTGAGGTCATTCACTCAGCCAGCACCTTCTCCTAGGGGTAGCTACATAACTTGGCAGTGCACACACAATACAGCAGTGTTCAATACTGCTCTACATTACTGGCAAGCCCGTTTCAAGACGCACTATCCTCTTGTGAGAACGGAGTAAAGCTCCTACTGACATTTCTGAGAGCAGTGTTGTACACAAGAAGGGCGTTTTTCTAGATATCTCTATCCTTTATAGTCTCAAACAAATCAGGCCTGTTCTTCATTCATCACAAAGGTTCTGTGTGCTATTCAATTTATTTATTTATTTTAGAAATGATACAGTAGCACAGCAAAGAAATAAAGTAAATTATTCATTATTTCAATGTATGATGACATTTATTTTACTTCACTCTGATCTTTATCTTTTAGCACAACATTTGGAGCCTGAAAGACTGAAAACAAGTTGAGTCAGTTCCTGTGAAATCCCCTGTGAATCTTCACAGCGCATGAAGCATCACAAACTGCTCCATGCTTGCTTTCTTTGTGCGTCACCCTTACCCACCTAGTCTCTGCTTGTATGTCCCACTGTGTGCCTTTCAGTCCAGGGAAACTTCCCCAGTGCTATCCTCAAACTCCCTGTTGTGGAGGCTGCCTGTTCCACCTATAGAACTGAAGCTAACAGATGGCAAAGGTATTCTTCAGGAACACAGGGAGTCTGATAACCTACCGACCTGCACTGACTAAAGTGTCTCACAATGCCATTCAATAGCACACAACCACAACTATGTGTGTTCTTGATCAAGAAGAAAATAAGGGAATTCCTTTTGACTCACAACAAAACAGAATCCAATGCTCATCATTTTCGCTGTCCTCTGGACACTGTGGTTGGTCAAACCTTTTCTCTCAATCAGCTGCTGTGAAATGACATCCCCAATGCCCATCAAGGAGCCTGTAACAACAAGCAAGTCAGTCAGCAACTTCCCTCTGCTGTATTACTATCCCTCCAGGACTGTACCTAATGTTCAAGTAAGGTGTTCTTCACAAGATCCCTCTGATACGAGTACGTCAATATGCACTGCCATACGTTTTTATGTAAAGTTGATTACGCTGATTTTATTTATTACTTAATTCAGGCTTCTTGGAATTGTGTCAGACGAGATCAGATCTCATCAGGAATCTCATCACCATGTGTGTTGGGGATCATTATACTTACCTCATCAGATGTATGAACTCTGGGGCACTGGAGTGTCAAAATAAAATAAAAATAATGTGGACATTTGATTAACAAGGATGCTATGTCTTGCATTTCATGAGCTCGCTGCCTTAATGGGAACAATATCTCTCAAAAGGACAGATCAGATTGATTTTAGATAACAAGTCATCCCAAAAGTACTTTAACTATTCATTAGTGCCCCAAAGTCAGTCGTGCTAATGACAGGAGCATGTCTGTTAATCCTTTTTTTTTTTCTTTTCATCCCAATCAAGGTAACAGACAACATTGCCGATTATGCTACCCCATTACGTATTACCTGTGGCGCACAATAGATTGGAGGTTGGAAGACATCTATCTGCTTCCCCTCAGGCTGCCAATGCCCCTTTCACCTCTGACAATGCACTGCTGAATCAGCAAGGGCAAAAGTCATTATTAGCTGGCCTGCACCTGCAAATCCATCAAGCAAAACCGTTCTTCTGCTCTTTGGCCACTGTTTTTGAAGGATGGAGTGATCAGATTCACGACCTGATCATCTGTGCTTGATTGGGGAGTTAGAGCTAACACAAGCAAGGAGAGAGAGGAAAAAAATACAATAGACTGCAGAGAGTGTAAATTTAATGTCTGAAAGAGCAGATGGCCCTGCCACCGAGTACAACATGAGGTTCAACGAAGGCCAGCACCTCATGTTGTTCAATTCCAAGCCTCAGGTACACAGTGTACGAAAGTGAAATATATTATCGCCCATGACCTTTCAAATTGCATACTAGGTGGGCTTCTTTTGGGGGATCACCTCATGGCATTTTTGCTTTAATACAATGTGAGACATGATGCATTCTGGGAGATAGATGATGAGGATACAGAAGAGGAAGCACATCGGGACCGGCAATGTTGGCAATTTTTGTTCAAGAGAACTAAGAATAACATTCTGTAATTCTACATCTTAATGCAATAATTAATAAGTACAAAAAAAATAATCTTAGAAGTCTTCAAAGTTCCAGTTTTGATTTATATAAACCATTTTATTATATACTTTTATTTTATGATCAGTGCTCTCAATGATTGTTCTTATGTACGTTACCTAAACTTTCCCAGGGTCCCTCTGTGATATGCCTGATTTCATGGTTTCCTTCATCTGCACATTAATTTGAAGAGATGTACACTTACTCATAGGAGTCCTCCCAGAGCATGTCTGAGACCTGACTCAAACATGGAGATTGGAGACAAACAGCATATGTCCTCTCTTCACTCATTTACACTAAGGTAGAGAGGCCAATTGAGACAGTCTTTTAATGATGGGCATTACAGGATAACAGGGCATATACATTATATGTCATATATATTTTATAGATGTGTAACCACGCCAGCACAGGACCTCCACATGATCCGCAGTTGTGAGGCCGGTTGGACGTACTGCCAAATTCTCTAAAACAACACTGGAGGCGGCTGATGGTAGAGAAATGAACATTCAATTCTCTGGCAACAGCTCTGGTGGACATTATCTGGTGGACATTCAGCATGCCAATTGCACAATTACCTCAAAACTTGAGACATCTGTGGCATTGTGTTGTATGAGTGGCCTTGTCCCCAGCACAAGGTACAGTGAGGGGAAAAAAGTATTTGATCCCCTGCTGATATTGTATGTTTGCCCACTGACAAAGAAATTATCAGTCTATAATTTTAATGGTAGGTGTATTTTAACAGTGAGAGACAAAATAACAACAAAAAAATCCAGAAAAACGCATTTAAAAAAAGTTATAAATTGATTTGCATGTTAATGAGGGAAATAAGTATTTGATCCTCTATCAATCAGCAAGATTTCTGGCTCCCAGGTGTCTTTTATACAGGTAACGAGCTGAGATTAGGAGCACTCTCTTAAAGGGAGCGCTCCTAATCTCAGCTCGTTACCTGTATAAAAGACACCTGTCCACAGAAGCAATCAATCAATCAGATTCCAAACTCTCCACCATGGCCAAGACCAAAGAGCTGTCCAAGGATGTCAGGGACAAGATTGTAGACCTACACAAGGCTGGAATGGGCTACAAGACCATCGCCAAGCAGCTTGGTGAGAAGGTGACAACAGTTGGTGCGATTATTCGCAAATGGAAGAAACACAAAATAACTGTCAGTCTCCCTCGGTCTGGGGCTCCATGCAAGATCTCACCTCGTGGAGTTTCAATGATCATGAGAACGGTGAGGAATCAGCCCAGAATTTCACGGGAGGATCTTGTTAATGATCTCAAGGCAGCTGGGACCATAGTCACCAAGAAAACAATTGGTAACACACTACGCCGTGAAGGACTGAAGTCCCCCTGCTCAAGAAAGCACATGTACAGGCCCGTCTGAAGTTTGCCAGTGAACATCTGAATGATTCAGAGGAGAACTGGGTGAAAGTGTTGTGGTCAGATGAGACCAAAATCGAGCTCTTTGGCATCAACTCAACTCACCTTGTTTGGAGGAGGAGGAATGACCCCAAGAACACCATCCCCACCGTCAAACATGGAGGTGAAAACATTATGCTTTGGGGGTGTTTTTCTGCTAAGGGGACAGGACAACTGCACCGCATCAAAGGGACGATGGACGGGGCCATGTACCATCAAATCTTGGGTGAGAACCTCCTTCCCTCAGCCAGGCCTTGAAAATGGGTCGTGGATGGGTATTCCAGCATGACAATACCCAAAACACACAGCCAAGGCAACAAAGGAGTGGCTCAAGTAGAAGCGCATTAAGGTCCTGGAGTGGCCTAGCCAGTCTCCAGACCTTAATCCCATAGAAAATCTGTGGAGGGAGCTGAAGGTTCGAGTTGCCAAACGTCAGCCTCGAAACCTTAATGACTTGGAGAGGATCTGCAGAGAGGAGTGGGACAAAATCCCTCCTGAGATGTGTGCAAACCTGGTGGCCAACTACAAGAAACATCTGACCTCTGTGATTGCCAACAAGGGTTTTGCCACCAAGTACTAAGTCGAAGGGGTCAAATACTTATTTCCCTCATTAACATGCAAATCAATGTATAACTTTTTTTAAATGCGTTTTACTGGATTTTTTTGTTGTTATTCTGTCTCTCACTGTTAAAATACACCTAGCATTAAAATTATAGACTGATCATTTCTTTGTCAGTGGGCAAACGTACAAAATCAGCAGGGGATCAAATACTTTTTTCCATCACTGTACACCTGTGGCAGGTGGAGGGATTATCTTGGCAAAAGAGAAATGATCACTAACATGGATGTAAACAAATGTGTGCACAAATGTTGAGAGAAATTAGCTTTTTGTGCATATGGAAAAGTTCTGGGATCTTTCATTTCAGTTCATGAAACATGAGACCAACACATCATATGTGGCATTTATATTTTTGTTCAGTATATATGTCTGTGTCTATAAGTCTAAACATCTATAATTATTGAGGGTGGGAGTCAGTCATAGAGGGGACAGTGGTCAGGTGTCCCTCCCTCGGGATCTGGGGAGGTACAGGGCAGTTCAGGGCTGTCTCTTACTGTGCCACCCAGTTTATTTCCTGTCTATTAGTGTTGTACATGAAAGATCTTATCATTTTTCTAGTTAAAAGACAATTTAAAGAAGGAATGATTTCCTGTCACTGTTCTCTGCCCTTAAATTCCAGTGTCACATGTTTAGTGACATTCTGAAAAGGTCAGGTGTTTAATTGAGAAATGTAGGCAAACGACAAATAAAATGAATATGCATGTATTTTCTCAAATTAAACCAGTAATCAATGTCATGGCTCAGCATTAACAAGGGCAAACTTGCATAAGGTCAGACATTATAACAGAAACTCAAACTGATATTAACTAAGATTTTAATTAATTATTGGCCTATTCAGCCTAAAGACATTGCATAAACTCTAGTTCAGTTATTAAATTAAACGTCATATAAATCTGATATAGCCACAGTCCAGTCAAGTTCGATGTATAACTCTCCTTGTACAAAACTGAAAAATAGTAAGAACTAGGTTGAAGATTCAGACAGAGCAAGCATAGTTTCCACATAAACAGTCAAAACTGTTTTAGAGAATTTCAAAGATAGTAAAAATAAAGCTGTTTTAAAGGGGGGAAAAAGGCTATAAATAAACACGTAAATAAATAAAGTAATGAAGCTAAGAAAACAACCAACACTGCAATGACCCAAGGTGAGATTTAAAAAAAAAAACGCTAATGAAAAAGATATGAATGAAAGAGAAGTGATGAATGGACTGACTATGACTGATGCCAACAGCCTCGACCTTGGCAGGTTATCAAACTTCATTGAATCTTCTCCCTTTCCAGCTTTTATGTCCACATAAATTTGCTACGCATATCAGATTGACTGAGCTGTAACTATCGGTCTTTTGTCACAAGTTTCTGTCCTGAGCAAAGTGACTTACATCACCTAAAGGTATTGATTATCCCAGAGTAAGGCATTCAAGCTGAATAAAACATTATGTAATTTATATGTGTACATACTGCTCCGGTATCTTTTCAAAGGTGGATTTAAATGTACATTTTAAAAAGCTTGGGGGAAAACAGAGAAACATTTCACTATGAGATTTCAAAAAACCTTCAGGTGTGCAAATCCTGTCTTCTGTGAAAGAGGTCTGTGTTATCACTCAGCACTTGAAAGAGTCTTTTGTGCATCATTCACATACTATACTGTAATTAAAAATAAAAATATTCAGTACTTAACACTTCTAAATAAATTAAAACAAACAGCAACTAGACTGCAACTGTATACTGAATACAGATGGAGATAAAACAAACGGATAGCCCAGCACTAGACTGCGTATCTGTTTATTTATGCATTAACTTTTTCAGGCAAGATTAGAAAGGTGCTGGAAGAAAAAAATACATGTAAAAAAATCAGAGATTGTGCAGTCATCAGATTTGACACTAAAAAAGACTGTTCGTTAAAGCCTTCTGAAAATGTTAAAAAATCTGAAACAAATGCTGCCCCTTAGCTTTTAATTTACCTCAAAACATGATATAAATAATTGCAAGAGCAGTGCCCTATCAGGTGTTTACTTCTATATTAAGTTCATGACTTTTCAAACCACCTAAATTAAGCTAATAAACATGAGTAGAGTAGGCATTTCAAATGTGCCTTATACTATCAGCAGGTCATACTGACAGGGAATTGTTTTATGTCTCTTTAGCGCTCTGTATCTCTTTGACAAGATCTATAACTTGGGCATCAGAGACTCGCGCTGCAGTGACACGACATGCTGGGTAATAAATGACAGGCGGAATATTTCAGCATGCAATTAATTTTTCTATTTGTTTATTTATGCTGTAAAATAAAAAATAAATGCTTTATTATCATCTTTCAGATTGAATGGGTAGCTTTAAATAAGAAGCTGTTAAATAAATACAAAAATAATGATTTCTTGCACTGTGGATTTCATGATTTCACTTAGTAGCAGATGTTTTATGATACTGAGCACAAAAAGCAATTCACTGTTCTTAACTTGGAGCAGAATTTACTTACAGTAATTCAATGTAACTAGAAAATGCAAATGATCACTGGTTTTATGTACTTGGGAGGAATTGCATTAGGGAGAAAATAAATTACTTAAAATTAATATTTCTTTCTTGTAGGTTTGTTTAGAAAGCTTTCTGTGTCCTGTTTGTAATTTGGAATACAGCTGGCACTATACTCTAGATCCCATTTCTCTTAAAATGTTTTTCCCAGTCATGTCCACCAGGTCATCCCAAGGTCTAGCAGACTGCTGCTATCACTGAACACTGTAACTGCACAGCTTTCTAAAGCGAATCACCAAACACCTACAAAACACTAGCTCATACAATGTACCCTGGCCAGAGTCAGTCTGTAAACTTCTGTACGTACATCTGATGAGGGTGGATGTTTCTGTTCTGTCAATGCAGTAGATAAGTCCTATACTAGAGTTTTCATACTACACAACTACACCAAGAGAGCAACAATACGTTTCATGCATTTCCATTATGGTTCGCAAGATTTCATTGTGAACCTATTGCAGGTGGAACAGATCAAGGGTGCCACCACTGCTCCGATCACAACATTGCCAGCAGCAGTAATAGCATTAATATAGGATGACTAAGTGCAAGGATCAATGTAACGTTAACAGCTTCACCATTAGCTGCATAAAGAAATTAGTAATCAAATAGATGCTTCCATATTTAGCTTTAACTTCTAATATTATGATGCAGCACAGTAGGGGCAAGTAAGGGGAAAAAAGACCATTATAATTAACAATGTCATCCGGCACATTTACGAATATATTATATTGCTCATCTGTTTGGCCTTGGTGACTCTATATGTTCAACTGCACTAATCACATGGATTCATAGGGCTTTATACTAATTAAAACAGAAAACCACTTTACCTCGTTTATAGGGAGATTAATAAAAGACAGATTTTTTTGCCCCTCTCTTTCAGGGAATCAAAGCATTGTTACTGGGCCTGGGACCACGCAGAGTGGCCGATTCCAGCTGATTATAATCTCACTCTTAACTGACTCTCTTGATAAATGAGTTTCCCAGGTGTGGAGAGACTTCATTCCAACCCATGAGTCACTACCACAAGCATATTCCAGCACTGTGCTAGCACTGCTACTTGACAAACATCGAGCTTGGCCGCCAGTACACCCTGTTCTGAACTGAACTGTACAAATTACAATGAAACGGAGACAAAACCCTTCAGGGACCTTGTTTTATGAAGTATAATACAAATTAATGACAGTATGGTGGGATGAAAATAGACTTCTTATTTGGTGCAACATATTTTTTTAAATGTCATAGAGATCCAATAAAAGCAGATAAATCAAAGAAACTGCAGTGAGCATAGAAGGGGAGCCCTTGTTTATATTTTATAAGCAAGTCTTTTTAATAGAGATACCAACCAAATCATGAATGGCATATTCACTAAACAACTCAATTTTAGAGAGCCAAACAGCCCCATCTTGTTTGGAACCCTTCTTAATTCAAAAATGTAATACTGACAGCAAATAACTTTTTTATTATGTGCAAAAACATTTAGCAATACATTTTGTGCACACACTAGAAAACATAACATTTTAAGAACATTTTGCTTCAACCTTTTCACTGAGCTGCCACCCCTCTGAGCTGATACGAAGAGTTTCTGTTTCTGTCTTCTCTTTTGTCATTTGCCCTGAGCAGGTAAGTGCACTTTCAAGTATGTTGACAAGGCTCATAAAAACTGATGCCAGTCTGGTGCCCTTTTGAGAAGAACTAACACTCCAAATAGAAAAAAGAAGCAGTACACTTTGTACACTATCATCTCATTACAGTGAAAAGTTTGGAAGTCATAAATGAAGTTCAGAAGGACAAAGGATTTATCTGCTCATTGATCTTCACGCTGACTAATACTTTGAACAAATATAAACAATGTCGTTAATGAGGAACCTAGGCCATAGGCCCCATGGGCTCAAAATATCCTGCATTTTCTATGAAAGCTGTACAAGTTGGGGAACAGTGTGATATTAAATAAATCCACACAAAAAAATGATTGTAAATTATGCAGGGTTCTCAGATTAAATAAACGCATGTTTTCTATTTTAAAGTGTCTGGCTTCCCTTTGGCACTAATGTACAACTGTTCTCATTCTGCCGTACATTCAAAGGGCAGTTTTCTCAGTATGCCAATGCAGAATGCATTTATTTAAATATGTATTTACCTTCAAATGTTTGTTTATATCACTTCAGCATAAAAAACTATGTCTGAATAAGGAAAAAACACTGAATAATGGTTTTATCAAATTTAACAATGTAAATCCTGCAGCAACCTATGAAACATTTTAATTCAAGAAAAAGAAGCAGATGCCAAATTACAATTTTAATACATTATTTTAAATTAAGTAATATATACATAAACCATAACAAAACACAATGTGCAGCACCAGAAGAGAAATGCTGACAATGGCAAAATACCTCTGAATCCCTGCCCTTGAAGGTAAAATGCTCAGGGGCTTATAGTTGCGTTTGACGTATTTTTCCCATTTGTGAAATTATCTGTGCTACATTTGGCAAGTATCCTGAAAGATATGAGAATTTATATTTTAGGCAACATCTAAACAAATAACTACAAAGCATTTAGCTGATTAATTTTCATCATCCCACCAGAGTACAGACTAAGCACATTGTGTTGAAATACTGGCCCTGCGCCTCCAAGAAATACGCACTTTCCATCTCACAGAATTCAGATTACAACCACAAAAAAATAAATATACCTCTCTTTAAGACTGAATAAAGATCAATTGCAAAAGCTTGAACAGCTTGCCTGTATAGAACGCATTTCAGCTATACTGAACGCATTATTATTTTACATTCACTAGGCACAAGGAACACAACTTACTAAAGCTGTAACTTTTTTTTTTTACAGTATTGCAGCATCAAAATAATTAAAATGTCTTATAAATCTACAAACATTATTAGGGGTTGGTAGCTCTTGTTTTAAGTATGATATCAGGATTAAATTATTTATTCAACGTTACTGCCTCTTTGCATAGGTGGGTGTGAAACAACAACACAAGAAACTTTACAATGAGTGGGGGGGCATTCATCACATCTTGTTCAAATACCTTACATAACCTAATGATTCATAATGATGGCCATATCAGAAAATCGAGTAGTGTCAAATTTTAAAAAAATCATACTGAGAATAAGATGGGGAGAGCAGATTTACAGCGTTCTGTGTTTCAGACCTAGGGATTCATCCTCTCTGTTGTCAGTTGAAAATGAATCATGAGAAGTTGAGAGAAGGTCATGTTCCCTTGGGTACTTTAGAAAAGGCTTCAAATCTTTCTCAGTGACTTTAAAAGCAAACAGGAAAGGAGCTCAATATACTTTTCTCTCTGGCAGCCAAATGGAAACAGACTCCCCTCCGTCTCTTTTGACCACATCACACTTCTGAATGGTAACCAATACACTGAGGTGCTCACGCTTCAGTGATGTTGGAAACACACAGTAAGACAAGTAAAACAAACCCAGTGCACCCTCTGAGCACAATAGGAAAACAAACAAAAAAACACAACAAAAGAAACAGCAAACATCCTGCAAAAAATTGAGTTAGGACCACCACCAGGCAAGTGTGCCAGTGGGTTTGTGGGACATTACTACACCACATTATGTTTCAATATACCCGAGATACAAGGTATTGATAAGGGGGACTGTGTGGTTTATATTTAGTGCAGATGACACTTAAATTAGGTGCTGTTGCAGATAGTTTCCGGAGCACAGGTTATACAAGAGTAATTAGACAATACTCTGGGACCTGGAAAATAATTTAATGTGGGTAATTGCAAGGTATTAGGGGCAGGTCATTCAACTGTTCACTATATCTAAAGGGAGGTCTAAATCACATGAGAAAGACGTGTGAAGTTTATGTGGACTCATGACTTTCTTTGTGTGGGAAAACAATAAATGTTTAGTTAAAAGTACATTCAAAACAAGATTACAATTCTACAAAAGCCCTTGTTCAACCTGTTCTGTTTCTTTCTTTTTAGTCACTACATTACAAAAAACATATAACTGATCTACAGGCATGTTCCAATGAGAGGAACAAGATTGATTTCAGGGCTGGAAGGGAACATTGTCTTCAGACAAAATTGAATATTTTTAATCTGGAACAGAGAAGATTGTGTGGTGACTAACTTTGGAAATTATTTTATTCAGTTTGTGGTTCACTGCTGTTTTACATTTGTTCTCCTTGCTGATTTAACATTCTTGAATTCCTTAATTCCGGGTTCTGTTTGCTACCATCATTGACAAATCTCCAAATTCAGGTGTTGATAAATATTGATTGATATTATGAAAATAAGAAATCACAAGACACAATCCAGAAATCTGAAAACTCCCCAAAACAGACACTAATGTGTTGTCTTATTTTGTAAATTTGCTGTTGCGAGTATTTTTCCACATGTGCAATACAGATGCAAAACCCACTGTTAGATGCCTTCAGTCTAAATATAAATTAGCTCTTTGATGTTGGAAACAAAAGCGGTGATTCATTGTGTAAAACTGTAATCATTATTATGTAAATTCACACCCTTTAGCCCTTAACTGCATTTTCCCTAAAAACATTAATGCTTTAAAGGCCACTTAAACCAAGAGAAAAACACATTTTGTAATGCCACGAAATCACACTCCAAGTGTTCTACGTAATTAGTATTATGAACAATTGTGTTATTACCAAACCATCCATGAGTAATGCTAGACCATTTCTGGCTAGCAAAGTCACATGAGCATCAGAGAATTGTACAGTAGCACTTATGAAATTCACACTTTTCCATTTAGACCAAAGAAGAGCATTCTCTCAAAATACTCCTTCAGCTGACTGGGGTGTTTGTGAAGTATGTGTCAATAGGAGAGGAGTTGTCACCACAGGCAAGACAGTGCCGAACAACCTAAACTGGAGCACTTTTGTCAGTCTGACATCTGGAGCGATTGCAGTGAAAAAATGTATCATTGTTCAGAGTGCAATGACATTGATCTGTGGACCCCACAAAGGCAATGAAACCTAGATTTAAAAGCACCGTGATTTTGTTTTGAGCAGGGTATCAAAGCAAAGTGCCGGATCGCATGACCGTGAAGGTGAAGCACCCGAATTACAAAACGAGCACAACACCGTACTGTGGGTCCACTTCTGCACACATATTTAACACTCAAATAAGTGCATCTGACAGTGCCTTTAGGGATGTTAATTTATAATGATAAAATATACAGGGGGAACACAAAAGATGTATTTTTTTTAACCCTAACATTTTATTTCTGACACACACGTCATACACCGCAGGGATTAGTGCAGCCTTAGATAAACAGTGAGATCCCCACAGGCGGACTGTCTTTAATTTGTTGCTTCATTCATCCTGAGGAGAACAGAAACAATGATTTGAGATGCTGAGAGGCTTAGCTGTTGTTCCCTACCATCAAACAAGATACCCCTTCTTAACCTGATTACTCACACTGATATGTAACATAACCTGGTGAAGCTTTTTTCACAGATTTAAACATGCAGGAAAAAAAAAGAAACCTTTACTAATTAAAACAAACAACACACTACAATATGGAAATTACAAATTCCCACAATTGGAGCCAATGCCTTCAAACCACGTTATATGGATTACTTAAATACGTGGAATCTGTTTCAAAGTACATCCAATACTACTACACAATTGTAAGCCTAATGGTGTTGGACATGTCTGGACATAAATTGTTTCATACTAGAAATACTGACAATACGTGGCTTCTTCTTAAAACAAACAACAAAAAACATTTAAATTTCTGCATATATATAGTAGGGGTTCCCAACCCTGCCAGGACCCCCTACCCTGCTGGTTTTTGTTCCAACCAAGCTCTCAATTAACAATCTGCTTAGATTTGGCTTTTTAAATGGTGTAATAAAATAGTTAGTTCTTTAATAACTTATTTAGACAATTCTATACTTATCTTAAAACCCCTACTGTTAAAAATATTAAATTTAGGATTTAGGAAATTATTAGTTCAATTAAGTAATTGGGAGCTTAGATGGAACAAAAATCAGGGTAGGGGGTACTCCAGGACCACGGTGGGGAACCCCTGATATAGGACAAGCAGATGCACGCAGGAATTGATGCAGAGTATTGTTTGGTTCTTCTATTCATAGGGTCAGGGCTCTTACACACGAGTGGTTTCAACTCACAGGAGGGAAAATCCCTAATCACCAATTAACAAAGATCTCCTGCATGTCCTTTGGCTACTATGAAATCCCACTCTGTGGTAAGTTTGTGTTACACAAAGACAGCTTACAGTGAGTATTCTCAGGCAGGTATACTGTGCAAGTCTTAATTTAAATGCATAAGAAATTGGAATTAAATTATCTCAGAAGGCTGTGTCCACTTTATAACTGTCTGGCCTCCCTGGATCAGTAACCCGCTTTCTACAACTCAGTCTTGGATTAATACTCATCCTCTTCAGACTCTTCCCCGACAATCCATCTATGTACATCTAATTGAAGTTTGTTGTCCTAAACTACCACTCTCTTATCACTCTGCCATTTTAGTCTTCGATTATCTCACGCCACATTCCCTCTAGTCCTCTCAGTTGCTCATGAGCTGGCTGGACCTTAAGCTGCAGCTTCCCCTCACTTCTCCCGCTTTGCCCTCTAGTGGTGGAACAAGCTACAAACAAGAACTCTCCCCACCTTACGGCACATCCTAAAAACCTGCTACTTGGACTTCATCTGATGTCCCTGTGATGTCTCTCTCAGCTTTGCAACCAATACACTGTTTTCATCAGGATATTTTTTTTTAAATGTAAAACCACTCTACAATACGTAAGCTTTGCAGTCTGTAACTTTTAGCTGTACCTTGTGAATGTGGTCTCCCTTCAACAAACAAATTCACACCACTTAACTATAATAAATGTTACATTTGCTAATTCTTCCACAACAGTGAGAGAAACAATCACAACAAAGGATATATATATATATATATATATATATATATATATATATATATATATATATATATATACATACACTACTACATACATCTATGTGTCTAATGTTTGAAACATAAATAGTACAAAAAAGTGAAAAATATATTATTGCAATTGGAAATACTAGATATTCCATAAATGTGTACTTGCACTTGATCTACACCAACAGACAGTAAAATAAAAATAAACAATATGCAGCACTTTGAAATATCCAGGGACCATTGTTCCTGCACATAAATATCCTTCTCTTTATAGTAAACAGTCTGAATGATCAGTAAGGAAATTATATATATATATATATATATATATATATACAGTGAGTGAAAAAAGTATTTGATCCCCTGCTGATTTTGTACGTTTGCCCACTGACAAAGAAATGATCAGTCTATAATTTTAATGGTAGGTGTATTTTAACAGTGAGAGACAGAATAACAACAACAAAAATCCAGAAAAACGCATTTCAAAAAAGTTATAAATTGATTTGCATGTTAATGAGAGAAATAAGTATTTGATCCCCTATCAATCAGCAAGATTTCTGGCTCCCAGGTGTCTTTTATACAGGTAACGAGCTGAGATTAGGAGCACTCTCTTAAAGGGAGTGCTATTAATCTCGGCTCGTTACCTGTATAAAAGACACCTGTCCACAGAAGCAATCAATCAATCAGATTCCAAACTCTCCACCATGGCCAAGACCAAAGAGCTGTCCAAGGATGTCAGGGACAAGATGGTAGACCTACACAAGGCTGGAATGGGCTACAAGACCATCGCCAAGCAGCTTGGTGAGAAGGTGACAACAGTTGGTGCGATTATTCGCAAATGGAAGAAACACAAAATAACTGTCAGTCTCCCTCGGTCTGGGGCTCCATGCAAGATCTCACCTCGTGGAGTTTCAATGATCATGAGAACGGTGAGGAATCAGCCCAGAACTACACGGGAGGATCTTGTTAATGATATGATATGTGTTTGGGTAAAATGAACATTTTTGTTTTATTCTATAAACTACTGACAACATTTCTCCCAAATTCCAAATAAAAATATGAATGGAATGGAATGGAATGGCTGCCATACATGTACAAATGCTGATTTAAGAAAAAAATGCAGTGCTCTCAATTTATTCCAGAGCTGTATATAATTCACAGAACATAAATAAACAATTAAATAGATGGATATGTTACTTAATGATTAGGTAAACATGTTTTCTGAGATTGACTTGAACTACCAGCTTGTTGTGGTGGATGTAGGTTCATGGCTTCAGATATTGGTCTGGATGTGCTGCCTTACCAGCTGTAAATATTTGCAGTTTCCAAGGATGTTTTGACATCAGCTTCTGATAGGATTTCCACAGTCCAGCCATCCTTCCAGCTCTGAAAGAGGGGGAACAGGCATATTCATAAACCTGGCATTGAGCCTTCTTTGTTTTTCCCGTCAATTAAAATTTAAACCTGTGTGTAAACATGTCTGAACCACTCAAATGCACTGATCAATGACAAATGCATCACCAGGTCTGAGGGAAGCTATGTAAGCTTCTATATCACACCATATAATAAGGCAATTATAAATACTTAGTACTAAATTACAATCCTTATTAAAATGATACACCAGAAGTCTAATTTATGTTGACACAGACAATCTCTGAAATATGTAAAACAAAAAAGATTGATCTTCATATAATACCAATACAATGTTTTTCTCTGATTGTACATCTATCTTTTCTGATTGAAAAAAAAATCATACTTGTTAACAGTCAGCTCTGTAGGGTGTTTGTGATCGAGCAAGAAAGGCAATTTGAACAGAAAGCTTTGCTGCCTTGTCAGATTGTGCCAAGCTTTTAAACACTTGACGCACAGCTCACCACAGTGCCCATCACACAGGTTCAGCATTGCGTTTTCCAGATCTAATCTAATCATCTCTTAGAGCACATTCAGATAGGTTTCAATCTTCCCTTTCAGTCTCCTCTCAGCCTCAACCCATGAGATCTCACAGGGTTCAGGGCAGGAGATTGGCACAAATCTATGTAATAGAGGTTTAACAACAGGTGCTGAAATTGAAGTGGTTGCCCAGGCTTGCAAGTCGCTTGACCTCAACCTCATTGAAATGCTGCGGGATGAGCTGGATGAGAATGAGAGTGCGGATGGTATAATAATGCTTTGGGTGATAATTCAGACTATAACCCACGGATGGCGATACACCTTCTACCCCTCTGCGTCAGAATACAGAATATGTGTAACTAGCACAGCTTAGAAGGTACTGTAGGTAATTTGGTGAGAACAGTTTGCAGTAAATTACCGCTCAACTCATCCTCTATTGCAAGGTTCTTCGATTTTCATATACACTCACCTAAAGGATTATTAGGAACACCATACTAATACTGTGTTTGACCCCCTTTCGCCTTCAGAACTGCCTTAATTCTACGTGGCATTGATTCAACAAGGTGCTGAAAGCATTCTTTAGAAATGTTGGCCCATATTGATAGGATAGCATCTTGCAGTTGATGGAGATTTGTGGGATGCACATCCAGGGCACGAAGCTCCCGTTCCACCACATCCCAAAGATGCTCTATTGGGTTGAGATCTGGTGACTGTGGGGGCCAGTTCAGTACAGTGAACTCATTGTCATGTTCAAGAAACCAATTTGAAATGATTCGACCTTTGTGACATGGTGCATTATCCTGCTGGAAGTAGCCATCAGAGGATGGGTACATGGTGGTCATAAAGGGATGGACATGGTCAGAAACAATGCTCAGGTAGGCCGTGGCGTTTAAACGATGCCCAATTGGCACTAAGGGGCCTAAAGTGTGCCAAGAAAACATCCCCCACACCATTACACCACCACCACCAGCCTGCACAGTGGTAACAAGGCATGATGGATCCATGTTCTCATTCTGTTTACGCCAAATTCTGACTCTACCATCTGAATGTCTCAACAGAAATCGAGACTCATCAGACCAGGCAACATTTTTCCAGTCTTCAACTGTCCAATTTTGGTGAGCTTGTGCAAATTGTAGCCTCTTTTTCCTATTTGTAGTGGAGATGAGTGGTACCCAGTGGGGTCTTCTGCTGTTGTAGCCCATCCGCCTCAAGGTTGTACGTGTTGTGGCTTCACAAATGCTTTGCTGCATACCTCGGTTGTAACGAGTGGTTATTTCAGTCAAAGTTGCTCTTCTATCAGCTTGAATCAGTCGGCCCATTCTCTTCTGACCTCTAGCATCAACAAGGCATTTTCGCCCACAGGACTGCCGCATACTGGATGTTTTTCCCTTTTCACACCATTCTTTGTAAACCCTAGAAATGGTTGTGCGTGAAAATCCCAGTAACTGAGCAGATTGAGAAATACTCAGACCGGCCCGTCTGGCACCAACAACCATGCCACGCTCAAAATTGATTAAATCACCTTTCTTTCCCATTCAGACATTCAGTTTGGAGTTCAGGAGATTGTCTTGACCAGGACCACACCCCTAAATGCATTGAAGCAACTGCCATGTGATTGGTTGATTAGATAATTGCATTAATGAGAAATTGAACAGGTGTTCCTAATAATCCTTTAGGTGAGTGTAAATCAATAGTTTTTCGCTGTTATATCCTTTCTTAGCTGATTGTCTATGAAGCCCCACAATTCTGACCCTCAGCACATACGTCCTCGATCGAGGAACTGCTCAACAGGAGAAAATAAAATGATATGGAGCTTGAAAGGAAAACACACAACCGATCCCTGGCCAATCAATGATATACTTCTTAAAAGCGTTGGAATTGGAGGAAATGTGTCGGAGAAACACGAGAGCACGAACACTGCAGCTGCGGCCCTGTAGCCGACAGAGTAGAAATGTTCTCAAAGGGCATGTTTGTCAAGTATAAATCAGGAACTACACAAGAGAGGCAAGAAAACAGTGGGTGGGGATCCTAATCAATGCGATCGAACAAGATAGTATATATAAATGTAAATTGTCTGATGTGAAAACATTTCCGACTGTAGGTTGACCTTGAGTGACAGAAGGGAATTGGATTCTGTGTTAAAGCACTGCCAATATACGTGTTGCTGGCTGACAACATAAGTTTATTCCTGTGGAGATCTAGGTAGTTTTATATAGTGATACAGTTTCTTTGTGTGTGAAGAAGCAGGTGTATGTGTTAAACCATGCAGTGCGGTTCTTTTAAAGCCCTTAATTGCAAAATGTACATGACTGATCCAGCACCCTGGGGAGGTGTGGCTCTCACCCATCGGGCAGTGATGGTACAGGGTGTCTGCACAATGCTCGGACTCTGGGTCTCCACATTCAAAGAAACAGCAGGTTTCACAGATTTCAATTAGTGCAGGACTACTCTGCCTAACACTGGTAGTGCAGACTAGTCTCTGAAACCTGTCCAAAGACCACCAAGAAAACAAACACACACAAAAGAAAAAAACAGGAGGGTTAGCCCAGTTCAACTCCATTATGCAAGCAGTTGCGAGACATGAAAAAACTAATAGTTATGCATATGTTCTTAAAAAGTATGTATTTACAAAAAATCAGCTTCACGTTATTTGCTTTATTTTACTGACTGGCGTTATTCAATGAGAATCTGTAACGCAAAAGAAAGCAACACCTGAGCTGTTAAATAAAAGTGCTTTCAATTAAGTTCACAAGAAAATAATGAAAAAGAACTAAAGCGAGTTTTAACATCATGCCCTATGAACCTGTGCACCTATGAAACCAATCCCTTATGTTATTATTATTAATATGAATAACTGTTTCATACAATTGACATGTAGGCTAAATGTAGGAGACTCGTTACTACTTACGATCGCTTCCTGAAATGTATCAACCTCCACAACAGCCCTACCTTTAAAATAGTTACTTATTTAAGTGGAAAATCTAATATACACCACAGAAACATGAGAATAAACATGATTGAATCGCTTATAACAAGAGAAACGGCTCATTGTACTGCCTTTGTAATAAGTGGATCACCTTTATCTTTGAACTGTAGCCTAATTTGAAGCTTGCCTTTAGTCATTATAGCACGAAAACACACCATTTTGGTCTACGCATCGACTGTTATAGCGAGTAACCGGTCAACTGCATCTACACTCACACACACTTTCATATACATTAAAGAAACGTATAACACCGTATAGTTTGGTAATAAAGAGACACATGCCTGTCTGACGTCCCAGAGACCGGCCACAGCGCTCAATGACGTCACTTCCCAGCGTGCACGGCACCATGCATTGAGCCCCACGGTTAGTGTCTGTCGCCCTCTGGTGGCGGTGGCGAATATCCCGGTTTACACTATTGTGAGCAGCGGGGTAATGAAAGCGGCTGAAAGAGAGCCTTCACATTGTGTCCGTTTGAACAGCTGCTTTTTAACTTTCCAAACGAGCTTTGTTTCCTGCCATATTTTTCCCTTTATATATTCACAATGAAATGACTGGTATATTCAAAACAATTCGTCCATATTCAAAAACAATGTGCACAAAAACAATCTATTTGGGAAGTGTTATTTTACCGTCTTGTTTCTTTTCACACAAGCTGTTAATTAGGATATTATACCCCAAGACAGAACAGGTGATAACATGGAGTGACCTATGAAACGGGACTGTGGCTCTTGGGGCCCTAGGCTGAGTCCTACACTTACACTCTGAGAGGTGTGCCCACTGCTCACTGCTCACTGGGCTGGCAACTCATTCTCTGATACCGTTTTTATTGTGGGCTTGTGACACTCTAAGGGCAAAAGCAAAAAAGGCAGAAAGGTCATACAGCCAATTTCCTCGTAGGTCAGGTCAAGTCAAGCAAACTGTGTTACATAACCGGAGGTAGAGCAGTAGAGGAAAGTGAGATCAGGGACGTGGTGATTGTGTTTGAAGAGCTGCTGCTGTCCTGGGAGTGTTTAGTGTAGGAGGGTGTGTTAGGAATCCTGTGTGGAGATCTATATATCATTTTCCAGAGACAAAAAATACAATTAAAAATAAAATACTGAGGGTTGTATTAAAATGATTACCATTTACTAGAACAGTCAACAGGTAGATTATATATATGAATGTATGGATGGTTGACTGAATTTGAAATTGTTGTAGTTACTGATGTTTACACTCTGTTGTAGTGTGAATACTCTTCTTTATTATAAGACAAAATAAACCTGCATTATGACTCTCTATTGAAATCTATGACTATTATGCGTGGTAGTTAAAATGAATGTGACAAACTATGTTTGATGATCCTGACCTTAACATGTCCACTAGTAGCAGCTGGCAGCTATGAACATTGCCTGTTATTTTATAAATAGCCCTGCTAGAAACATTCAGTGCAAAGGTGAATGGGACTTTTTAAGAGCAACGGTTTGTTGGCTACCTGACTTTCCAGTAAAAGACATACAGAGCAACACAAAGCAATAACAGTCTCTTTACAAATGCACAGGGTTTCAATCAATCAAAATAATCTCAAATGTATAAAGATATTTCCAACATGTAAGTCTTTTGTTCTTCTCTGTAATACAGTTGCAGAATTAGAAATGAAAGTGTGTGTGTGTGTGTATATATATATATATATATATATATATATATATATATATATTGAAAATAAGGCTTCAATTATGACATTTCATGATTCTGCTGAATAAAACTGCTGATACTCAGAAGTGATTCACTTTCTATAATTAATGGATGGCCAAATTATCCATCCTTTCAACAGCAGAGAACACACTGTTGAACAATGCTTCCTGTTGTTTCATTGCAACCAGGTGTCCAGTTACACCTGGTTGCTCCTTGTGAATTCTGCAGAGCCCAATTTACCATCCATATAGGTCAGGAGTCCTAAGATGAAGACCGCTGCAGGCATCATTATGGGATATCTGTAAAGACAATTGTTATTTCCACTGCGCACCACCCTCCTGCAACAAAAAATAAGTCATTAATCATCTGATACATAGAGATAGTAGAGGGAGCAAGGGAAACATGAAGATTAAATGAGCATTTATTTTGTCCAATAATTTAATTTGAAACCAGTGTGCCCATCTAGCTTTCCCTTCTATTTCTAAGGATACACAGGGATCAGTAGTTATTTAAAACAGTATGCAGCCCTCGCCACTTTGAATCTGCACCACCTTGTTTTTTTTTTTTGTTGGGGGGGGGGGGATGTTTTATAATTTCTTCATCTCCACATTGTGGCATATTTAATAGTTTCCTTTTCTCCTACCAGTTTCTTATTCTGCGCTCTTTAGCTTTGCTGGTGCTTTCCTGTAATATGGTTAGTGTGTTAATAGTGTGGTGAGGTTTATATGCTGTTACTGTCCTGATCAGTACCAGTCCAAATGCTTTCATGAAGCTGTTATTAAACCCGTGGCCTATGAGAGCGTGGCCTTGTAAGCGCATTAAGACAAAGTGCAAAGCTTGAGTTCACCCATTCCCCAAATTTGCCATTGTTCCAGTTCAGACAGACATTTTACCATTTCAGAGTTCTGATGATGGAAAGAAATATCCAACATTATTCACTCACAAAAATGTACGTCTTTTACTACCTTCCTTGCAAAATGGGTTCCTTTATTTGAATCTCTCTGCTGTGTTGCCTTGTACTAACAATACTGCTTTCTGAAGCAGTTATCACTTCTTACCCACAATAAATTACAGCATCTAACTCTTCTAACATATGTGTCAAAGACTATTCCCTTCATTACAATTGCAACATAAAATGTTAAAACTTTTTGTTTCTACACACACACCTTTGATGTTTACTAAATATTTATAGTTGGTAAGGCGTGGTTTGTATTAGAGAGACTAATCATTGTCGATTACCATACTGCACTGCCGATGTTGCTACATTGGTGCGTCCACCTCTGAAGCACTCGGCCTGCAGCAATGGAAACCGGACACCCCTAGTCCTTGATGTCCCGTACTGCATCTTGAATCAATCTCTGTAGCTCCTCTAAAGGATACAGAGGTGGTGCTGACAATGGTGTATGTAATGGAAAAGCCTGCTGCTCTCTACTATCATTTTTCCTCCCCCCCCATCCATCTCTTCCCCCACCTGGACGGAAACATTTCTCTATTTCATGCCCCTCTTTATTACAGTTGTGGCACACAGGTTTGTTAGTCTTTTTGGTGCACTGTTTTTTCCTGTCGTATTTTCCCACATCTGATACACATTTCTACAAATCCCTCTTCTTCGTCCCGCATTACTGCTGCAATTTTATCTGCCTTCTGCTCACTCTGCATCGATTCCAGGGATCCTGCCCAAGTTACAACAGTGTCAATTGTATCTCCTGGATTAACACCTAACAATAATGCCTTTTGTATATGTGGGCCAAATCCCTTTTTCAACAATTGCAAACAGCCATGATCATTGCGTGTGGTGTCCGGTATTCCACTGTGGTCATGATACGTGGTCCACTTTCTCTCCCCATATTCACAAGCGGTTTCATCATCTTTCTGTTTTAAACCAGTAATTAAAGACCAGTCTGTTCATACATCTCCTGTCCCAGCAGAAACTCCGGCTTTCAATATGTCTATTAGCTGTGTGTCTGTTTGCAACCGTCAAATAAGTGCCGTTACACACATTTTCCGGCATACTACTTAATACTTTGGGGTCTGCTTTGGTTAGGACTACAGCCCATTGATCTTGGCTCGTTAATCTATGACTAGTTGTCAGTGCATTCAACTTAACCCCAAAATCAGTTGTACTTTTTCTTTTCTTTATTTGAGGGAGAGGGGAAGTTCAGTATCTTCCTGCTCTCCGTTTTGTTTTCTTCTAATCATTACTGGAGCCATAGCCTGCTGTACTGCCCTTGTTATTATTATTATAATTATAATTATTATGATTATTATTATTTATTTATTGGCAGACGCCCTTATCCAGGGCGACTTACAAAACGTAAGCGCAATACAAAGTTCAAAAATACAGTTCAGTACAAGGCATCAAACATTACAAATTCTGATTTACATAATACAAAGCAATTCAAAGCATAATACATTCTACAAATTCCAATTTACACAAGTGAATACAATAAATGAGGTCTTACATCCTGGGTAGTAAAAGCTAAGTGCAGACAAGATATTAGGTCACAGTCAAGGGGTACAGGAAAGAGAGCAAAGGGGAAATCAAAATAATACGAGTACAAGTAACACAAGAAGCATGTTAAAACGTTGTAAAATGCTATCCTACAGGAGAGTAAAGGACTAAAATTACAAGTATTGTCTGAAAAGATGTGTCTTGAGTAAGCGCCAGAAGGAGGTAAAGGACTCTGCTGTTTTGACTTCAGTGGGAAGGTCGTTCCACCACTTAGGAGCCAGGGATGAGAAGGAGCGGCTCTGGAGGAAGGGGAGTGGAGAGGAGGCAGGGTTAGTCTTCTGGCACCGGAAGACCACAGTGGTCTGGAGGGGATGTGTGGGGAGACGAGGGTCTGAAGGTAACTTGGTGCAGTGTGGTTGAGACAGCGGTAGGTGAGGGTCAATGTCTTGAACTGAATGCGTGCCGGTATCGGGAGCCAGTGTAGGGAGTGGAGCAGTGGAGTAGTGTGTGTGAATCGGGGCAGAGAGACACCAGACGAGCCACACAGTTCTGGATGAGCTGGAGCGGCGGGTAGTAGTTGCAGGCAGGCCGACCAGGAGGGAGTTGCAGTAGTCCAGGCGGGAGAGGACCAGTGACTGGACGAGCAGCTGAGTCGAGTAGTTGGTGAGAAAGGGTCGGATTCGGCGTATGTTGCTCAGGAAGAATCTACAGGTGCGTGTCAGCGTGGTGATGTGCTGAGTGTAGGAGAGCACAGGATCGAGGGTGACTTCTAGTTTTTAGCAGAAGAAGAAGGAGAGAGTGTGGTGGATTCCAGGGGATTGAAATGGAGAAATCAGAAGATGGTGAGGAAGAGTGGGGAGAAAAGAGGAGATTCGATTTGGAGAGGTTGAGCTTGAGGTGGTGCGAGTGCATCCAGGTGGAGATAGCAGACAAGCAGGAAGAGATGTGAGAGGGGATGAGAGGGTCAGAAGAGAGAAAAGACAGGAAGATCTGGGAATCAGCGAGGCGGGACAGAAGGAAGGAGTGATCGACAGTGTCAAATGCTGCGGAGAGGTCAAGGAGGATGAGGACTAAGGAGAGGGAGGCCGCCCGAGCACAGCTGAGGGAGTCAGTGACTGCCAGGAGAGCAGTCTCAGAGGAGTGAGCTGTTTGGAAGCTGGATTGCAAGAGTGAGTGATGGGAAAGAAATGCAGAGAGCTGACGGTGGACAGCACGCTCGAGGGTCTTTGAGAGGAAGGGGAGTAGGGAGACAGGGCGGTAGTTCTGAGGAGAGGTGGGGTCAAGGGTAGGATTCTTGAGGAGTGGGATGTTGTCGTTGTTGCTCCCTGCACTCCTTCACAAGCTCTGCAGGCCCTCTATGATAATTTACACCCCCTACAGCCTGCGCTGGCTCTTCCTCTTCTGACTCAGAACTTTCAATTACAGATTCTTCATCTGAATCCCAATCAATATCATCTTCATCATCATCATTATATAAACCTGCACACTTTCGGGCTTCCCGTCTAAGTTTCTTCCAATTTATTCTATTACTGCCTTTTACTTTACACTTCTTTATACCAGCAACTCTGCATACAACTCCAGTTGTATTTTTAGCTTTTTAGCTTTCTCAACTTCATATTTTCTTCTTTAAACTTTTACCTTGGCCTGACTTTCTATTATCCCTTCCCTCTCTGTTAGTGCTTTTTTTCTTCTATCAGTTTCCTTGTCTTTTGTGATGGATTACACAATATCACTATCTCCATAGCTTTCTTGTCTGTTTTCTGTTTCTTCCACCACTGGATGTGTTGCTCGTGCAACCACTCCGGGTCCCAGCCCTCCTTCTTCAGCTCTTTTCTTGTCTTTTCCTATTTCTCTAACAGGTACCCTGTTGTCACCCATTCTAATTTTCATGTTCTCAATTATGATTTTCACTAACCTTCTTTCTATTTACTTATATATGATCAACTAATGCTCAATTCCAGTTTACCCCCTGAATTGATTTAAACACATACACACATACATATTGCACAAAAACTATGCAACCCGTAGGATTTTTTCCACAGAAACTTTGCGACCCATAGGATTATTTTCCACAAAAACTATGTGACCCGTAGGATTTTTTTTCTTTCGCCCAGCCTTGTAAAGAGACAGTTTTCACATTACACCGTGTGACCCGTAAGCTCCGAGTTACGTACTCGCCCACTCCACCTCTATTGATCAGGTTTTATACTCTTTCAGGTTGCTACAGTAAAAGAAACAGTTACAAACACAACCGGTTCACAAAAGAAACAAACTTGTTACAAATTAATGGTGCATCTCCTTTGATCTGCATATAGTTCGTTTATATTGACAAAAAGTGCCTTACACTGAATACAAACTGCCCCCCAATTCTCTGTCTAAAATTTCCTATGGAAGGTGGTAATTTCAACATACTCACTCCTCCAGAGGCAGTTGAATTGGATGCCCATTTGCTCAGTCCGCTGGCTGGTCAATATCCCACCTTCGTCACTAAACTGTAGTGGTTTTAGTAAATCCTAGGATACATCGATGAGGAAGTAACAAGTTTATTACAGAAAACAAATACAGGTTAACCTGGAGCTCTCCTCTCACAGTGAAGAAAAGAACTGAGGATGTGAGTTAGAGAAGCCTTTTTGTATCTTCAGAGAAAATGGGTTACAGTCTTCTCTATCGGAAGTGATTGCATCTTATTAAAATACAGTTGTACAAAATAGTTTACCACATACATAACAATTAACACAGACATAAATTTGTTACTGTTGTTAAAGTGTTTGATGAGTTGATTGGTGCTGGTCAGCATTCGTAGGCAGCAGATGTTTATCAAATACCTGTGCCCCAAAACACAACCTTTATACTGTTTAACTGTTTCAGCTGATTGAATATCCTAGAATACAGTGGCTGAATGAAATCATGAGAAGACAATGCTTGATTGAAGTAACCCCTCAGACAGAAATGCTTTAAGAACTAATAATTAAAGTAGCCCACAGAACAGAGTATATACAAACTAATGATTGCTTTATAGACCAGACTGAATTAGCAACATGAAACCATTAATAATATATAGAGAATATAAAGGAAATAATAAAAGTAAATGTTCCCACTACACTCAAAATTGATTCACTTTCTAAAATTATAGGATGGTCAAATTATCCATCCTTTCAACAGCAGAGAACATGCTGTTGAACAATGCTTCCTGTTGTTTCCATTGACATGAATACAGTACAAAAAGTAATGAGACTAGGACCTCAACCCCCCACCAATGAACTGTCTTGTCTCCATCCTCAGCATCCTCACAATACGCCAACAGAGGAAATAAAATGCACCATAAATACCTTCAGTCATTTTTATTTTTAATTAAACGAGAACAGGATACAAATAAAAACATAACCAACAACAAAATAATTTTAAAGAAATAAAGGAGCATTCAACCAGAGATGTAAGTTATACATAAGGGAGATAAAATCAGTAACCAAGCCTAATGGCATGAGAGGACAGAGGTCTGTCATTGATGGTTGTTGATCCATTTTCATTTGGTCAAATGCAGAACACAGTACATAACAAAGCATTACAAATGAGGCCTGCCCCCCACCACCCGAGAGTAATTTAATTTGAAGGGGCCATAGTTTGTGTAGATGATTATAACAATCTATATCCATATCATTGTTTCATGACTACACTGCCAGGGATTTATAAAATCAAAATGCCAAGAACTAATAGTTTGTTTTTCTATTGGCTTGATTGGAAAATGGATCTCTTGGCACACAAGAGAAACATTAAAGGAATCTGTCACCTAGAAAGATGAGACAGCTAATTTTAAGGTTAAACTGAATGTTTCTTAAAGGTGTTTTAAGCAGTACTGCATAACCCCTCTATAAATGGAAGATAGCCACGTTCGTTTGGTCAGAAATGTGCCTTCATAAGCTATATTTACTGTGTCCCTTTTGTAAATATTATATCCATATCACTTGTAAAGAAAGTGAACAGGCTCTTACAGTATATTCTATTTCCAGTAAATCTAAATCTTTGGTTTCCTGTGTTAAAGAGTCAAAATTCACCATATTTTTTAATTAACATCTAACACCAAAACTAAAGACAATAAACCAGGAAAGGGTTGTATTCTGCACGGCCTCTATTCCAGGACAGTTAAAAAATGCACTCCCTTACAATTCCAGTCTTGCTAACCACCCTAGGTTCATGAACCCCTTCTTATAATTGAAGGATGTTTTATTCATGCTTTACGCATATATCATTTTCTACATACCTTTCTTGTTTTACATTTCCTGTTACAACTTGAAAAGCCAATTGCATGAACATATTGGGGGATGAATGACATGCAACCATGTACAATGCTTCAAGTATTTTGTAACATTTGTTGCTGATGTTGAATGTCTCCAAAACAGGTATGCTGACTTTTAATATCTAAAGTGTTACACATTTAATGGAAAGCAGATCATACAGAGAAAGGTATAGGTATGAACTGACAGACTTGATAGCTCCATTACATAATGTCGTACATAGTTTAGAATATACACATTTGAATAGTGAAGAGCTTGTAAACAGATTCTAAAACGTTTTAAAGATAAATAATGTGTCTTTTTAAGACAATTTACTTTAAACAAAATTTAAAGACATTAAATAACAAAAACAAGTATCATTCAAGTATATATCCAAGAAGTAGCTGACAATGGCAGTAAATTATCTAGTAAGTATATTTGCAATGTTCACTTCAGCTGTGATAAAAGAAAAGATTAGTTTAAACACTGAATTTTGCATTACAATGTGGGAAATGTTAACTGTGAAATGTGGCAGGAACCTTTAGGAAGGTGGCTTCCATAAAATATTCCATATATTTAATTTACTGTCAGCTATATGTAGCAGTAGCTGTGCATCTATTGTAAACTCAGATCACAGATTATAATGAACCGAAGATCACATTACAATTAATTGCAGTCCTGGGAAAAAAAAAAGAAAAAAATAGATCAGTGTCCAAAGTAACATCAAATAATAAGGCAAATAAGGATACAAGTGTTTGAAACCCTGCAATTCTGCCTTTCAATGTCATATCTGTCTAATCAATTTTAAAGACACTGGACATGGATTTTCATATCCCACAGGACACAGAGGAACAGTATTTATACTTATTCATGTGAACAATATTTCCACAGGTATTATCTGGGAATGTTAAAGACAGGATATGAACTGTGAATCAGGTTGGCAAGAACTGTGCTGCACAAAACTGAAACCCTACCTCCCAGCAGCCAATATAGACCTTCTGTGTTTCTTTCTAAAAGGCAAGCATAAACCCATGTTCTGTTTTGCAGTGCCCTCTGCAACACTTGTCAAGCCAAAAGTCCCAATATGAAGAAACTAAAGAAAGGCCTCCACCCAAGATATACTACTTCCGAATCTCAGTATACAATGTGGAGACTGGTGTTCACAGTTGGGTGCTGGGCTTTGGGAAGTGCAGATGTTTTACAGAAGTGCAATGCATTCCAATACATTTTAAAGCATGGGTCTGGGGTAGCAGTTGTGGATGATGCACAAGTGGATGTCCTTAGTCCAAAAAACACGGAGAAAACTGCAAGTGAGCGAAGGAGTCTTGGAGGTATTTTAGACCTTAGAGAGGGAAATTCAGTTTTAAAGTCTATATATCTCCAATAAGTATTGTAACAAACCACCAGACATGGCACGCAGTAACTTTTACAGACATGAAGCAACATTTTTTTTTTTTTTACACTCTTGTGCTGAAGGAATGTCAGACATTCCTGAAGAGTGCTCTACTCGGCCAGTAATTGGGCCACACTCCCTCTGTTCAGTAGTCCATTCCCTCATCACTTTCATACCAGTCGGAGGGAGCGTCTGTGCCAAAGTAACGATCTCCAAAATTACCTGGAAGATAAAACAGCAAGTGTGCACACACAAATGCATCAAATATAGAAATCTCTGATAATATGACAAGTAACTTATATTGCACTAGCCTGGGTTTTAAATAAAATTAAAAACTGAAGAAAAACTCCAGACGAATAATCTAAATTGTGCAACAAGAGGAGTTGACAACAATATCATGGTAGTAGACCAGAATTATGTGTCTTTCCTGCCATGTGTGAAGCACTGTTATGGCAGTGAATAATTATCAGTACAAAGCAAACAATCAATGCATAGAGAATGGTAAAGGGGCTTATTATGCCAGGCCCCCGTATCAGTACCAGTATAATCCAAGTATCGCTTTAAACTAGTCTATTGCATAATACCTGAGCACCAGAATGGTTAAAGGTCTAACTCATTATGGCTACAAATACAGACTATAACAATGAACAAACTTCAATTTACTACAGCAGTTGGGCTTCCCTGAGAAACATTCCAGAAGAAAGGGGACACACAGGGTACCAATGGAAGAATTTCAAAATGGGTGTGACATCAATGTGCTCACCTATCCCTGGGATGATGTGGAATTCATCATTGACCTTCTTGTCCACGGCAGTGGTGATGATGCGCACCTTGGGAAAGGCGTAGGCCACCGAGTGCACGCCCATTTCTGCCATCAGTAGAGACAGCAGGAAGATCTTGTCCTCCTGCACATCGTGGTCCTAAGTGAAAGACACACTCTACTTTAGAGTCGCAATCATTTTGCATTCATCTTCTGCTGCTCTCTTATTGCAATCTTTCAAAAATACAGGCTCACTGCTGACCTACAAGAAAGGACAAATCATACAACAGGGCACCCAATCTTGTACTGCCAGATCATTTTCTCATGAGTAAACCTGGAAAAAACACATTAAGAGCTTGTGAGTTCATTTGGATACACTAGTGGCCTATTTGTCTGTTAGATACTGCTGCTTACTTATACATTTGTAAATTGGAATTACAAAACTATAGCCTTAACAAATCCAAGTCTATAAAGATTAATCTGAAAGGGGAGCTTCCAGGGTATTCTGGTTAGTTAATAGAATTTAAAAACAAATTTGCTTCAGGCCCATTTCATGTATTCTGTTTGACCCGATGGGATGGTCAAGAGTGAAGAGAGAATTGAGATGCAAGAAACCAGTGTGTGATACTTACTAGTAACACTCTCACAGCCATCAGAGCAGCAGCCCCAGTAGACACAGTGCTGTCCATTAAAATTACATAGTCTTCACTTATATCTTTAGGCAATCGAAGATAGTGCAGCTGGAATACAAATCAGACATATTAAGCATTAAAGCATCTCACGACAGTAAGTTGCTATTATACATTGCTGCAAGGCAAGAGTGGCATTGTTTCCATTTATACAACATCCAGACTGCATTCTGTGCACGCCTTGCTTTGACACAAGTGTGGCAAGTGACCTCACTGAATGAAATTAATGGACGTCATAAAGTAACATTATATAGTAAACTATATATATATATGAACTATGTATGTTTCTTGTTGGCAAATCATTCAGGCCATTAATAGCTGGCAGTCTTAAGGCCATGTGCTAGATAACAGGCTTGCGTTCAAATATTTATTTTTGCAGCAGGTTTGAAATGTGTATTCTAGATAATTTATATGTTCATAGTTAGAGAAGTGCCTGAATTTGCCATTTCATATCACTGAGAACAATCCCTCTGCATCAGTAAAGAACAGGAGCACCTGGAGTGCGCAAGAGTGCCAACATCAAGACCCGTATCCACTCTGATGCCCGTTATTGTTGCCTGATCTGTGCCCCACCCACAGTGAATGAATTCCCAAATAATGAGTGTACTATGCATAGTGGCCAGATTGCCTACAGGGGAAAAGAGAACTACATCAAAAGAATGGGATCACTCCCTCTCCCGCACCTCGGGCTCCCCAGTGTCGTGATTGGTTTGTATCAGTATCTTCCCCAGGCGGATGTCTTTACACACGGCCATGAGTGCTTGTTCCATCGTCTCTCCGGCTCGCAGGATGGAAACACCCGTTATCTAACGGAGAAACAGTGAGGAGTCAGAGGCAGGGCTCAGATACAAACAGACACAGAACCAGAGTCCCCACCACTGATTTCACTTCTCTTATTCAGAAGGTGAGCTACAGACCAGTGTTGCATAGTTGGCATAATTACTGCAACAATAACAACGATGTTCAGAGACCTGAATAAAAACCGTAATTCTTGAAAGCAGTGTTTCGAACCATAAAAGATGATTGAATGGCACAGTCTTGTTACTTCTTATTTGATAAGAACTCAGAAGCTATAATACCCTCGTCTGCTAAAGACCAGATGGGTTTTCATACATTTTTATGATGAAGCCTGCTTTAAAGTTTTTACACCCACCTGAGGCATCGACTGGAATAATATAAAAAATTGTCTGACACACTTAACAAACAGCCATTTCCCATTTACCAGCGCAAGACGATCTTCTAAATCATCTTGGATGCAAATACAGCTAAGCACTGTCTAGACTGCAAGAAAAATCCAAGAAAATCTGGACTGCACGTAATATGTGTCTGAACCCAAGTGGTTAAGGATGTGAAAGTTTATATCCCTAAACAGTAAACCATTACAGAAATATGTACCTCTCTTTTATGATGGAATACATTTGCAACACATTACAAAAGACATCTAAAATAAAGGCAAATTATTAATTATCAGTAAAAGCAATGAGTCACTATGTCGGGGGGGTGGGGGGGAACTAAAAACATTTGGAAGTATCAAACTCCAATATTACCACTGTGACTGTGACGGCCCGACCAGGCCATAGCCTGTTTAAGACCAAACAGCTGACTAGGTCACCCGCCACTGTGGAATTACACACCTGGTGCCAGGTTTCATCATTAATCTCTCTCAAACATTGCTGAAATAGAGATTTAATCACTAACTGCAATTCTGAAGACAACCCCACTGTGAAACACCGGAGAGTGTGTATGCGAGAGAGAGAGAGGTAGAGGAGTATCAGGGGGTAGGGTTACTCCATGTGTGATGTCATTCGCCAAAGTTCAGGCAGTGAGAGATATATTTATCAACTTATCATTAAAACTAGTGTTTTACAACTCTATATGAACTACATATTCTTTATACTAGAAAGGAAATAAGCATGTTTTCTGTTATTAATAATTACAAGAAATGCTGTTCAGTTATCTTTTAAGCCTACTGATGTTTAAGGAACCCCTGGAATTGAATATTGTATACTTAGATTTTAGATGTACATTATGCACTTTCAATGTAAAGGTATTATTTTGTCATGAAATTAGTTGATGCCCTACCCTTTTGCCACTGAGCCTCTTCCCTTCATAGGTGGTTCCCTGTGGAGTCTCCACAGACACAGGCTGAGGAGAGAAGCAACAGAGGTGAGCATGGAAAACTAATGGAAAATGTTCTCCTGCCAATTTCCCCCAGCATTTAGTGACTGCCTTTTTTTCTTTGTTTTAATAGAACTACTGTAACAGACTGACAGGCTCTGAGGAAGCAATATTTTGGCTTTTATTAAAAAGGAATAAAGTGATGGTGCATTTTCTACTTTTTCTCACTCTGGTTGTTTTCAATGCACCAGTGATAAAACAGATCACAACTGCAGATTTTTAAACTTTTAAAAGGAAACTTTCTTCTTTGTCTGGTTGATCTCTAAATCAAAAATAAAGAATGCTAGATTATTGAATCATTATTTCAGCTGTAATGGTACAAATTAGGATTTGAATACCAATATTCTATAAATTTTTCCTAAGGCTTAATTACATTTTCTAACAGGTGCCTTCTGGGCTGGAGAGCATGACAGAGACTCTTTAATGAACCTGGAAGATGTTTAAAATCAAAGGATTTCTCTCGTGAACAAGAAGAAAGCACTCACCTTGAGAGGCAAGAAGGAGAGAGCATGCTCAATCAGAAGCCTCATTAATCTCTTTGAGTAGAAAATAAATTCATCCCGATTTGTGTCTTTATTCCTGCAGACAAAAAAAAGTGATTTATAGCACAAGGGAAACAGTGGTGTTTGGGCGTCCATTATAAAATAATCACAGCATGGGTTCAAGAGACCCAGAGTCAGAGTGGGTCTGGATTGTGCATATTGTTTTACACTCCACACTGGCTCAAGAGTCTTAGCTTTCAAGGGCACTGATCACATTATTAAACACAATGTAGAGCTGTGGCAACCAGTAGACTTTTATGTAAACCATGCTTGTTTGCAAAGTTATTTAACAACATAGAGAGCACCTTAATAACAACATAATTTACATTCAGCACCAGATTTTAGGAATAAATAAGTATTAACATAAATGTTACTTTCCAGAAACATTATAACGAAGCTGAGAAATCTAAGTCATAACAAGTGTTGTCTTCACCAGAACTACAACAGAGAAACCGTATGAATGCAGAATCCTAAATGAATGTAAAACCAGGAATGAAATCCGTTAATAAATAAATAAATAAATACATAAATACAAGCATACATAAATAATCAAACAAACTCCTAATACAAAGCCCTCTTTGAAAAGTGTGGGCAAGGCTGGGTCAGTGTGCTGTGCTGTACCTGATGATGGTGTGCATGCCCCTGACCTGAGGGGTGCTCTCCATCACACTGAGGGTCTTGGGCAGGGGCTGGCCTTGGTGTGCTGACGCCAAAGCCGCTCTGGAGACAGAGACGAGACTGTCAGAACAGACTGTCTGCACAGAAATCTTTCCCACAGCAGACTCACTACAAACACTTCCATCCCAAAACAACCAAAAGAAAGGCAAGAAAAAAAAAAGAGCAAAAACTTTCGTCTTTTTTTTTCCTTTGATTTTAGTGCTTTTGGAATTATCACAGCTGCAAGCAAGGGGTATCTGTATGGACATGCTGGCAACAACAATAGAAGACTGCAAGCTGTCAATGGAAAGTTTCAGTATATCAAACCAAATTAGAAAACACAGAGAGGCGTGCTTAGATGATGCTCTGAATGTAGTTCTGATGTGCTTGTGTTTCACAGCACCACCACATGCCTTTAGCTGAGAGAGCAAAACCCGGTGAAACTTTCCTGCTCTGAAACATCTCTGGAGTGGAGCAGCAAGATTCTCAGTTGGTTTCTTACACAGACAGCTTACTGATTTTTGCTTTCAGATTTCAGTGAAGAATAAGAATTCATTTTTTTGTTTGTTTGTTTTTTCACTTTCAGTAAAGTATGTTTTATTACATAAAATCGACACTGTCAGCGCTGACTCTGCAGTTTTCAAAAATGTATTAAAAAAAAAAAAAGGAGACTCCACTGAGTTGAAGATGTCTGAAAAATGTATGGATGTTTGGGGACAAAGGGGCTATTGAAACATTTTGTACATTTACTACTGTAAATTCAGACACACAGATTTCAAGGATTTAGGAAGCTCATCGGACGTAATCCCCAAATATTAAAAAGTGGTGTCTTTTAAATACTTGATCTGCACTGTGCTGTGGCAGTTCATTTTTCTATCTTCCACTGTAACGGACAAGAGAAAGAAGCTCATGAAGATGGAACAAGCAACAATAAGACTGTCAAAATATAAAGTAAACTGAATACTGTCTTCACCTGTTGCTACAGTTTAATGTGTAATTTAAACTGTTAATGTTGTTACACATGCAAATTCATCTGGTTACTAAAACAATGCCACATTCCATCCAGTTTAAATGGAAAACAACTTATATTTTAACAGGTTTGCTTCATTCTTGTTGCCAACAATGAAAAAGCTTGGATTTTGTTTTTCCTTGTTATTTAATTGTAAATTTATCTTGAGGAAGGCAGGCCAGAGTTAAAGGAAGCCAGAAATGGAAAACAACTATGTAATAAAAATCAAGCCACTAAAAAAAATTCAATACAAAAAAAGTATTGGAAGAACAACTACAAGAACAACAAAAACATCTTAAATGTTTGTTTTCTTAAAAGATTATGAGTTAAAAAAAAAAAAGTTGAAAAACAAACAAACAAAAAACTAAAAATAAGATACACGAGTTTATCCTCACATATCCCAGCGGAGTTTCCTCTGTAGAAGGTGACAATTATTCATTGCGGGACAAGTGATGACAAAGACAGAAAAAAAAGACAGAAAGAAAAGACATCTGAATTAGACACTAGCACAGAGAAGAGCACAAAGTCAGTTTCATAGGGAGCTGAGAGAGAAGAGGTGTACAGAGAGTTCAAAACCCCACAGCATTTTTAAGGCTTTCCACACTTGCCGTGGAGCAGGCAGGGCACAAATGCTCGCCACGGGGGTTTGGACACTCCTTTGGAAGGAGTTATTTAGATGGTAATGAGCTCTAAGAAATATATCCCGTCTTCAGCAACAGTTGGCGTCACAGTCCAGTAGCTGAAACGTAGACTGAAACAGTACCTTTCGTACTGCACGTAATTGTTGAATGTGCTTCTGTTAATTCATATTGAGTGCAATCAGTTCAAGAAAAGTAACTCAATGTCATTCAAACATTCAGTCATTTCATTTAAAAAACAGCCAACTAGTAGATTACTCAAAGATGTATAGATACCCTTCAGTCTTTATGTTTTTAGTTCACGGAAGAGAGCAGATGCACTAAACAGAATTAATTCAGTTTCAACACTAACTACATTGAGATGGTGGTTTATTTGGATAAATAAATAAGAAAAACATTTTCAAACTGTTTTTGTTACCTTACATTTTTTAAAGCAGAATTTATGAGGGGTGAAAAATTAGTCTTGCAGCCTGAGAGGAGACGGTAGAGCTGGGTACAACCATCGAAATAACAGAAACCTAGCATTAGCAATAGCCGCGGTAATCATATTTAAAAAGTGGTCCAGAAGGAAATGTACAGCAGCCCTTAATGCCTGATGGTGTCCTATATAATCTATATAGGAGACTTTGATCATTACCCAAGACATAGAATCAAGGAACAAGTGTACATTTTGTTACATTTAGATTTTTCTTCAAGGAGGTTACTGATTGGCTTAAGCCCGAAGCTTAAGTCGATTTAATTCTTGACTGTAACTACAGGTGAAAACTATCACGATTGACAATCAAAAAATGCTCATCTGTGATGTTAAGTACGTGAATCAAGAAAGCCAAACAAAGTTATTATTATAATTAAGTTAATAGGTCATGTGAAGAGTGTCTCTTATTGTATAAGAGATGTCATCTAATGCAGATTGGGAGAGAGGATCATGAAGCGAAGCCGGGCTGCGATCTGTGTTGTTTTCATGCTGGTTAAATGTAACTATTTAACACAAATGTACAGTCTGTGAAACCTGCACCACTATCATGTGTCCAGAAATGTAGTTGGTAATGTTTTTTAATACTGATAAAAATACACAGGATGGCATTTGTAGAAAAGATCTTTTGGGAAATTTTGAATTATTATTATAAGTAATTCAGTAGACCGCTTTATTTAAGGTGACCTACAAATCACATTTTCAATAATAAATATTTTATTATATTCAATCATTGAATCTTTTAACTGTTGCATGCATGGTTGAACAAAAATGCAAGACAGAAGGCTCTAGAAAGAAAGAACAGTCCCGTACGAATCCTCCAAACTGGTATAGCAGAGGCCAATTTAACAAGATCACCCCCACAATGCCCTGCTAATATGCCCTGGAAAGACTAAGGGTACAAGCTCCACAAGCCAATCTGTATTCGACCTAAGGACTGTCTTTTCAAAGGGTTCACATTCAGAAGTGGTAGAGAATGGTTTGGTCATCAGTCTGCAGTATCATCAATGGGTAGAAAGAGCTAAGCTGTACATGTGTCCTTTTGTCCTCTTTTTAAGTGTAACTGAATTTTATAAAAGAAAAGGAAAACAACAACAGATATGTGGATGATAGACAGTTTTACGTTACCCCTCAGTCATACCTCACTGTGATTTCACGCTGAGATGGTTAGAGTGCATTCGGTCAGGGTTTAGCAAGTATTTCATTAAAAACACACGCAGGGAGGAGAGAAATAAAACAAAAAACAAAAGAAAACATGAAATGTCACTCCCAACAGCCAAGCCATTCAAACAAACAAACATCAAGAAAATATATAAAATATATATATATTTTTTTTAGGTCAATCTCACTAATCAAAAATATCAAACTATAGTGGGGTTTACATATTCCTACACATTTGCCATGAATCACACTGTGCATATCTCTAATATGAACCTAATGTTTCTACATCATTACCATAGTGGTTTCACTTCTCGCAACCTTTCCAGTTTTGGCCTATGATAAATGACATCCTGGAAAACAGTTTAGCATTTTACATTTCAAGGCAGTTGTTTTGCATTCATGATGTTATATTAACTATCAGCCATTGCTAAAGCAATCTATTTGATCTAAATGCTGCTTGCCAGGCAAATTATCATTGCACAGCAGAAGAAAATAAATGTATGCAGTTTTCTTTTGTATGCCCTATCTGTTAAGAGAAATAACCATTTTTATTTTCTTTCTTATTTTCTTTCTTATTTTATTGTCTTGTTTAAGATTTCAAATATTAATTCAATTAATGATTCTCCAATGTTTTGGGTTAAAACAGATCAAAAGTGAAACATAAAAAAACATACTCATGGCAAAATGTAGCATGCACATTGGACCACTGTATTTTGGTTTTATCAGAATTCTGACTGTGAAATATTTGACAGTATAATGTCACCGTGCTGGATATCCAGTGTACACAATTCACACACAGTGTACACAGTCTTCATCATTCACAAAACATTTCTAAATTCATGGTAATGAATGAATGTGTTTCCCACTTATGATAAACACAAAAGTCCCTAGACATAAACACTGTCTTGCAAGGAATATGTTTTCTGTTTCAATGCCCCATTGGTGCTTGAGTACCTGGGAGCCTGTAGTTTTGTCAGTGAGAGCTGTGCCAGTTCTTGGTCTGAAAATACACATTTCAGAGGACCCATGTACAGTGTAGCGTATTCATCTCTCCACAGCATGTAAGGGGCTTGTGGCAGTGAAGAGAGATGAAATACTATGCAAATCCATATTTATGAAAAATGACCAAAACTAAACTAAATAAATGACCATAATAATAGAAAAACACTCAGTTAGTTCTCATGGCAATCAGTCCACAAGAGTGGTACCCAAGGTGGTAATTCTGAAAATAAAATGTTTGTAAACGGTGTTTAAAATTATTCTACTACAACAATCCAAAACATTTTAAAGTTTGGAGGATGTGTAAAGGTAATTAAGAGTTGTTCTGTAAAACATTAGTGCATTCAGATTGTGTGATTTACTGGAGCTTTGTATCTGCAGTATCCTTTGCTTCTATAGAAAAAGTTTCTCTAGATGTCCAGGTCACCTCAACTGGGAATAACATACTTATTCAAGAGCAAATTAAAAGGAGTTTCTTATTGTGGAAATAATAGTTGTCCACTTTCGCAACCATTGCTAAGGCTCACTGACCTCAACGGCAGTCCTCAAAACTGCATTGGTCTAAAACTTTATGAAGTTTAACTGAAGCCTTGATGACCCACGAAAAGGAATAGTAAGAATTTACAGGAATCTCCACACAGGAGAAGGGTCCTAAAACAATGTATATGTGGCGGATGAAATAAACGCAGATGCTGCTCGCAGGGTAATATTTCTCTTTCAGAGATCAGTCATTAAAAGTATTAAACGCTTCACATTATTTGTATAAAATGCATTATTTAACATGCTTAGCCTTGCATTCTCTTTTAGAACTTTCCATTAAATGAGATGATGCAATACAAAGGCCTGGCAATATAAATCACATCTCTTAAAGATCATAAAGTTTTATTGCCTCACATGAAGTACCCACTGTGACGCTTGTGAATCGTTATGTTAATTCACAATTTCAGTCTGTATATTCCTTGCAGAAACCAAAAGGATGCAATCCATCTCAGATTTCCAAATACATATTTAAAGCCATTGTAAATTATGCGTACAATTATAATTACTCTTTCTCTACCTCCATTTAAAACTGCCCATTCCTATTCAGCTTGACTCGCCAGCACCTCCCCACACAAACCTGGGAGATTCAGAGGTGTGTTTAAGTTATCCAAGAATTACAAAATGCTGTCTGTTCATTCTCTATCCAAAATGGTTGCAGATTTGCCAGGACAACTGGATTACAGAGACAGCTCTCACTGCCACACCAGCCTGACGTACCTATTGCAGGACACACCGGAGGTAACCCAGGTTTACTGAACGCACCCCCGTGACCCTGGGCCACATTTGCAGTCAGTGTGCCAGTTGCACAGCCTGGATCGACGCCTGCAGTCTCCAAGCTGTGGGACTCAGCCTGCTCTCCTGCTGTAAGCTTTTATCACAGAAGTAATTTGGGAGCACCTTCATATTTGCATTTCAATACCAATTATGTTCCAGGTCACACATGATCGTATTAATTGGATAAAATGGAATATACTGCACTATAAAAGCAGAACTTTCAAAACCTGGTCAGTTGGTTTTATTGTGCAAGAGATGTTGCTTTCACCAATGAAAACTAAGGCCTGAAGTATTGGAGCAATCCATTTTTTACGTGCTTCAGATGTGGGCTGTTAAAGAAATTAAACATGGAAAGGGCAGGACGGGTGGGGGAACACATTAAACACATTACTACAATTTGGTTTTGTCAACAATGAAATGCACAACAGATATCAAGTAGATAATAGTGACACACAGAGATACCTTGTATATGACAAGTACTACATGGCAGCAAATACCTCACAAAGCGGAGTCTCTGGAAAAAGCATTAAACTCTTGTAACTACCTTAAAATGCAGGCATGTGTGCAGTACATAGTCGGTGTGACCAAGAAGTTAACTGTTAGATGCAAGGACTGCTGGAAGAGAGGACCTGAAGGAAGTCTAATGTAACCTAACAAATACAACTGCAAAACATCTTCAACATCTGAAGGTAACCCATTCCTTTCTCTGCCCCACAACTACTACTGGGGTGCTGGTCTCACATACCTTCTCCAGCTGACTATGGACATGCTGCACAATGAGGTCCAGGGCTACAAAGTTTTCTCCCCCTGAAACAACAGACACTGTCAGACACCAGAGGGCAGCAAAGGAAGCTGAATTGTATCATTATGAGGATGATTACTGGAATTTCTCTTTTGTATATATTAATTATTTTTATAAATTCAAATATATTTTGTATTAAGAGGAAAATAAAACCATATTGCTATACCAATCTCTTGAATACAAATCTACAAAAAAGCAGGAAAAAATGAATATGAATGACTGTTTTAGCTGATGACAACCACTAGAGGTCTCTGCAGCTTAAGCAGAAGTCTCTTGACCAGGTCACAGAATGAGAGGAAGTTGTATTGCATGATTTAGACTTAATTTAAATTAGTAAAATGGCTTTCTTTTGCAGCTTTTCATTCAAAAAATATGTCTGCTTTACATTCCACCTGAAGCAGAAATTACAAACCATCACCCCCACCCAGATGGATGTAGTGTGCTGTAGGAGGTGATGTATAGAAGAAAACTACAACCAAGGTCCTGTCTAGACTATGGACACATACTATCCCATGGTCCTTCGTGGCAAGGGCATAATTCTGGTCTCATGGCTAAATACAAATAATAATCTGTATTCTGCCCTACCTCTACCCACTAACTCAACCTTGTAATAGAGGTCTTAAGCTCAAAAGGGTTTCCTGGTTAAACAGAATCAATTAATGAGAGTGAATTAAATTGTTTTCAGGAGCAATGTCTTACCCCTTGGGACCACAATGTCGGCCACCTGCACTGTGGGTTCGATGTACTGCTCAAAGCTCGGTTTCACAAACTTGTTGTACTGTTTGATGACGCCTGTGATGTCCCGGCCTCGCTCTGAAATGTCTCTCTTCAGGCGGCGAACGAGCCGGATGTCAGAGTCTGTGTCCACGAACACTTTCATATCCAGCAGCTGGGAACAACAAGTGCAGAGCAAGCATGTGATGAATCCAGACCAGAACAAAACAGCTCGTGCAGTTTCCATTTCAGCCTTGCATTCTGATGAAATATTTCTGTGTGCTTTGAGAAGGGATGTAGTGGGAAGTTAGAGATTGACAGATGAGGGCTGATATTAGCTTGCAGTAGAGTCCCTGGGTTAGTGGTTGATTAGGCATTTATGTAGATGTACTTTAACAGATGCAGCATATAATCATATATACCACATCGCTTTACATATGTTACAGGAAAATGACAGATTTGTTCCTCAACACGTTCTGCAGTCAGAAATTTACAGTGTATTCCTACTGTGCACATGTGCAGAAAAACGAAAGATCGAGGAGTAGGGTAAGAAAGGATTGCTGTTATTTCTTAATTTAAACAATACATGAGTCAGTGCCAGTTTACGTGCACTCTGCTTTAGACATTCCTCACTGCATGAAAATATACAGGCGATAGCAGGGTGCTCCATCAGATTAATCAGCTGTGGCCTAGTGCTCTGAAACAGGGCCAGCGTTCCCCTTGTATTGTTTGTTTCTCATTTTTTAGCGCTATATACTGCCCGCCGCCGAGCTCTTGCTCACAGTGTGCAGCTGTAGTATTCAGCTGATTTTCAGCCACCAAATAAAAGCAGGATATCTGAAGTGAAAATAAATAAAGAACTAAATAAAAATAAAAAATCATCTTTTCTTCCCCCTTCCTTACTCAGAACCGTTGTACCACTTCATTAATCTCGTTATATCCCATCTCTGCAGGCTGGCAGCTCCATTAATCACCCGCGCCTGCAGAAAAGAGCCGGCCCATCTAGCAGTAATGACGAATGCAGCCAAACGGAGAGCCGAGCTTCTCTCCCTGACAACACCATAATCACAAAACTAATGGGTCAGGCCCGGCTCCCTGCCTTTGCTCCTCCAGTCAACAGATAGTAAAGGTTAAACATAACACATTAAAAAAAAGAGCAACAATAACAACAACAGACTAACTTTTCTCTTTATTTGCTCTCAGTCTCGGCACATACACTGTGTGTGGTACAGTGCTTTGCAGAGGCTGAAAAGTAAGGTGGGTCTCTTCATGCTTGGTGCAGGTTTTTATTTGTTTTTTAATATTCATCCCTGTATAAACCACAAGATAATCTCTATGGCCACGAAATAGTGACCACTGTTAGGAAAGGGCCACAGGGGAATTAAGTGAAAAAAAATTAGCTTTGCATGGTATTCAACTTGAGGGGGGAAAGCAAAAACTAAAACTTTAGGGCCACTGCACAGCCAATAGTGAGAAGACAAACTCTCTGCCCATCCCTGCACAACTTCCAGAGGAAAGAACACAAAATTCCTATGAACACTTCCTGAGACGTTTAAGAAGAAATGCTCCTGAGATTTGAAGGGAGACGGAATTATTGCTCCTGACAGGGTTAGGCTGATAGTTATGGCTATAGCAAGAATCAGGGTTATAGTAAATTCTAAGGGGTAGGGCTAAGGCCATAATTAGGGTTAAAGATAGGGGTTAGGGTTATAGTTAACAAGACTATAAATTCTCATTACCATAGAAGAATCTAAATGAGATTAAATGTATTTCAAAAAATAGGAAATAGAGAATATTTCACACATTTGGACCTTAGCACACGAGGGATCATTTCAGCTTAAGCAGTTGGCATGCCGCAGGCCCGGCACAGCTCTCGGGTGATGGAGTGCTGGGACACAACCCCAGGGAAATGGAGCAGAGAGTGGGGTCAGCTCTGAATCCCTCCCCACTCATCCGGAGTGGATTTAAACACTGAAAGAGTTTGGCAGGAGAGCAATCTGTGGTTTTCACACGAGGCAGTGGGATCATTACCGTCTGTTGGTAAACTTTTCAGTCTTACCGGCATGTCAACTTCCAGCACTCCATTCAAGGAAAGAAATACAGTGGTTAGTAAAACCAGCAGTTTTTATAGAGCCAGAGACTGAAGCCTTTCCTAAAACTCTGGATAAAAAAAGACCATTCTACCTTTTGCCCTCAAAGGCGTCTTTAAAAGAAAAAAAAAAACCTGAAAGGCTTATTTAGCTTAATAAATAGTCAATCACTTTACCTTCAAAAGTTCCTTGTTTGCAAAAGCCAGAATTCCTTCAAATATTACTACATTGGCTCCGTAGACGGTTTTCTGAAAAAACAAAAACAAATTAATATTAATAATACAGAAATGTGAAACCTTTTCAAACTAAGGTGTAAAGCAGGGGTGTCAAACTCATATTAGGTAGTGAGCCGGATTTGTTCAAATGAGACCTCATGGGGGCCAGATAATTTTTTGCTAAAATCAATTTGACTCTACACATGGATATTTATGCAGCTTGTGGATTTATTATTTGAAATCATTCAAGAAGGCCTACAGATACCAATGAATTGTTGGCACATGAAAATAACACACAATGTATTATTACATAAAGCAAAAGAGAGAACTGCAACAAATACATGTTGAACAGAAAGCATTTTCCTCTGCAACATTGACAGGAATACATTCCAAGTAGAAGAGAGAAGTGCACCAAATAGCCGATCATAAGTGCCATAGAAAGCATGTTTTCTATTTATGTTAACTATTAATAATTACATATTGTGCTTGAATATCTGTGTTATTCATTAATTATACATTTGAAAGAATGCAGGTTATAGTTATAAAACGCCAAATGTCTGTCCAGAATAGCTGTACCAATCAATCAGAAATTCCATGTTGGCACATGAAAACACCAAAATGTAAAATTACAAAAAGTAGAAGAGAGAAGTGTAAGAAGATTGCCTATTATAAGTGCCACAATACAACTATTAACAACAATAATTACATATTGTGTTTGAATATCTGAGTAATTAATTAACTATAAATTTGTCCAGAATAGCTGTTTAGATACCGTGGTTAATGCAGCTGCCTGTGATCAGTAGGTTTTGAACCCAGTGTGCTATAGGGAGGCTATGACATTTTCACTTGCTGGTTTGAGCTCAGATTGAGCTGAAACAGGGATTACCCGCAAATAAACATATATTGGAAATGGAGATTGAAGAGAGCTCGTTTTGGAAATGCCGTATATATGAACATGACTGATTCAGGGGCATCAGTGATACTGGCAATGACAGATCATTCGTTGGTTTGTGCCAGTGGTGTGAAAACATTGATAGTGAAACGCAAGGTCCAAATGACACAGAGTGCTTTTACTCTACTGATCAATAAGCGATTGTTACTGCACATAGTACAGAGTGCAATAGCGCAGCACATCGCACACAAAATAATGATTCACGGACATTATCAGCGAAGAAGCATTTATTGCGATGCTATATATTCGTGGAGTAAAAGTGTTCACCTGGAGAGGGCTGTCACAATGCAGTGTGAGGTACGAGCTCCTGCAGGGAAAGTGGAGAAACGTGTCCTGTGTGGACTGTACGAGCTGTCAGGTATGCAGGCAAAATATATAGTAAATAGTTTACTGAAATACAAAGCTAAAGTGAGTACAAGCACTGTATGTTGAAAACAAAGTTTACACGGTGTTGAAAATGTTTACTTTAGTGTACAATTATGTTTTGATAAATGCAATAGTTATTTTTGAACTAGAAAATATTGCTTTTGAGCATTATTCCAATATTTACGTTTGCACTTTTTTCATTCCATTATTGTATGCTGTTTTTGAGCTTTTTGCTTATTGTAGGTTATATAGTTATTCATGTTTTGACTGCAGTGTGCGCGTTTAGAAAAAAAAGTGTACTGATGTTATTTATAGCAATAATATTCATGTTTTATGGTCATATTTCAATTTAAATACTCTATTTGTGCTATGTAAATGTAAATGTTTGATTTGATATTCATGAGTAAAACTTCTGAGTTTTTTATACGATAGTTTGCCTGAGCTATCGGTTACAAAGACTGGCTTTGGCGGTTGTAGGTAGTTCAAAATGTCGGCGCTTCTAGTGTTAATTAATGTATCATATCATAGAAACCTCTTATTTTGCTTATTACACATAGTTGATACTGTATGCAAACTTTTTTTTGTTTGTTTGTTTGTTTGTTTTTTTACCCAAAACATCTCGGGCCGAATGAAACCTGCTGGCGGGCCAGATTCGGCCCGTGGGCCATATCTTTGACATCCCTGGTGTAAAGCTTCATACTGCAAAGTGCCACACATTAACAATGCGTATAAAAAAGGTTTATCTGCCCTTACTACAGAGGAATCACTAGTAGTGACCAAGAAGGGTACATGGAGGTCTAACAGTTAACTTAAGCAGCATGGCACAATTCTGATAAATAGCCTTGGTTAGTAAAATAGTCTGGAAAAACATGCAACAAGGCATCACTGACACAATACTGAATAATCAAATAGTGTATATTTCCAGGAAGTCAAACATGTTCAAAATAAGTACTGAAACGTTTGTTTTAACTTTTCCAAGGCAAAAACAAAAACAAAACATTGAGTGACACTGTGGGCAGAAATCTCAAACAATAAACTTCTAAATGTCAGTGCAAAGAAACAACCTTGAGTCAAGGTGCACTTTTCTCAACTTTCTTCCTGATCTCCTAGCTCCTTCGTGCATTGATTCCCAGGCACTAATGAAGGGCAAAAGGTGCGCTGGGGGAGGCTGTTCTGGCTGCCATCTCCAGCAGCCCACTGTCGGGAACAGGGAGAGGCATTCGCTTTTCATTACAGCTAAACAAAATGTTTGCCTGCGAGCCTCAGCCCCACTTCATCTTCCTTCACAGTGCATTTTCATCTCTTTGCAGCTGATTTACTCATTTAATTTCAGCTATTTGTTTCATGTAATTACAATCTTCTGCAGTTATCAGATACCAGATAATGGGATTTTTAGGAAGCAATCTCTGAGGTCACTAAGCAGAGCTGTGTTGTCGGCAACTCCCTCATTAACAGTGGCAGCCACTGGTGCGATCAGAATGGAGTGGGTTATCAGTTTTAATGGGGCGGCTACCACTTTTAGAATCAATTTGTAACAGGTATCTAGAAATTCACCCCCCATCTAAAATGAGGAATTTATAGCAACAGGACAAGGACTGTTCTCCTGGAGCCCCTTTTTCTGCAGTTGTTTATCTCTGAATATCGTGTTCACTCCCAGCACCATATGAAAAATTAATGGTTAGGCAAAGCCTAACTATCACACACAAAATCACACACACTGAAGTGCTTTAAGCCCTTAAAGGGGTGGTGGGGTGGGGGGGTTGTGAGTGCTGACAAATACACTGTCGACCGGGCAAGGGTGCTTACGGTTAGTCGACAGAGGATGGGGGGCATGGACAGAAACTTGCAGAGAAATGCCAAGTCATCAGAAATCATTATTTGTAGACTGCTTGTCTGTTTCCTATGCAAACAAATCAGCCACGATAATATAAGGTAAAATTATCACTTCCCCCGTCATGCATGTAATCTAGCGAAGAAGCGTGACCGCAGTCGGGCTGTCCCTTATGTCGAACCATATTGCTACTTCACTCTTGTTAATGGGAGGGACAGAGATTACAACTAGGTTTACATGCTTAAAATGTACTGGAGGAGTATAGCGCACAACAATAAGACACTAACAGAATCAAGCAGTGTGCCTAGCATAACCAGTGCTGAGTGTTAATGAAAATAATGGTAATGAAAATGTAATCTCCAGAAATAATGACAAGTAAACATTGTGCAAAAAGAGATGTGTGTAAAAGACAGACCTGACATGTCAAGTCAACACCAAATTATGCACTGACATCTCTAGTACTGTATGGTACTTTCAAAGTGGTCATCACGCAAAACGATAATCTCTCATTATTTCTGCCTGACTGTTGAAGAGGAGATGAATGGTGAAATATCTGACTAAAAGCTGGAATGGGCCATTACTGCACAAAGGGTGCTGACGCAACATAATCTGGTACATATATTCATAATTACACACAACAAAATCAACCCATTATAATGTCCCAATACTTAAAGGATTCTTAATAAGTGTCTGGTATTATTCAGGCATGAAATTACATTCACTACTGAGGAAAATAAAAGAATGAGGGAACCTGTTTACATCTTAACAAAAAAGCTGGCAGCTCATTCTTCGATTTTACAGTTAACTTTTGAACGCTCATTTTGGGAACTTTTAAAGCTTGAAATGCATTATTGTTTTCTCAATGTGAAGCTTAATTGACTGTAGGGTAAATGGGACATAAAGGAAAAAAAATGGATCATCATTACTGGTTTTTAACTAAAGCCAAAATCCTTAATTGGCAGAAACTGCAGTAGTGCTTATGTAGACAGCACTAAGAGTCCAATTTGGAAGAGAACAGCCATTAATCATAATCTGAATGCTACATAAATGGGTGTTTAAAATTGCATCAAAACCTGGGAGCCACAGTATCCAGCAAAAGTGTATTTTTATGCCTCAGTGTGAGAATTCTAGTGCAGGCAGAAGATAATGTGGTTTACACCTTCTAGCAGTGGAAGCCAAAATCACATGCCAAAATCATTAATAAAACACCTAAAAAAAAAAGGATTAAATGGGGAATAAAACATCTTGATATGTACTGCTCTTCAACATAATAGCTGGATTATAGATCACTACACTTAATACTTACCACATCATGCCAACAACCTGAAGTTATGAAATTAAACAATTACATTAACACTCCTCTATATTGTATAACAAGACCAATACACTTTCCATGGGAAAAGCATCAGAAAGCAACAATCAGTCCCTACAGTGCATACATGAGACACCCACAAGTTTCTAGGCAAGGCCACTTTTCTACCCCTGCCCCTGTCCCCAGGCTTACCCATTCCTTGCGGCGGCTGTGTGTGGTGAAGTCGTACACAGGCACTTTGATGCTCTTCCCTTTCTTTAGCTTTCTCAGCACTGTGACTAGCAGCTCAAAGTCAAAGGCATCTGGATGATCAAAGTTGTACTCGTTCTTGGCTGCCAACTCCTGCTTGTCTTTGCTCAGCACCTGTACGGTAGGAGCCAAAGGGTTGCAATGAATACAGACGCTGCCATACAATACTAGGGGTCCACTGGTTAAAGGCTCTAAATAGAACAGACATACAGTAATACAAGTATTCATACATATAGTTATTTTTAAATAACTTTAGAGAACTGCGTTACCCCCCACCCCCAGGAGTATCAACTCAACTGTGGTTGCCTGGAAGATGCCTTTCATTTCCACCACAGGGCCATTTGTTCAGCATTACTGTAGCTCACCTTGTAGAAAGAGTCCATGGACAGCAGCACCACCCAGGGCACATCCAAGGCCTCTATAATCTTATTTGCCACAGTGGTCTTTCCTGAAGCACTGCCACCACACAGCCCTGTCAGAGACACACACACACAAACCTCAGCACAAGTGTGATGAAGTTTCATGTGTAAGGCAACAACTTGCTTAAAGGTCATATGGCAGCAGTTACAAACAAAAGTAAATAAATACCCAAGTCCACTATTGCCTTTTTGCCTTATTTTGAATGCTTCTTTCCAGGTAGAGCTCAGCTGGCCAGTGTAGCCTAGCTAGAGGAATTGCCCACAGCTGCTCAGCCCCACGTGTGAAATCACATCACTATGTTTCACTAACCTGGACTCTTTCATAAAACTATAACCAAAAACTAAAACGTGGCCTGCAAACTTTCTTCATCACTGTCTAACTGTTTTCTCCAAAGCACAGGGCTGAAAACACTTCATGTCTCGTTTCCTTTTCTTTTTTCTGCACTGTCCCAATCGCCATCTGAGACACTCTTTTGTTTTCTCTCAGGATACATTTTCCTTATCTCTGACCTTTGATACAAGTTAATTATTCCACTTCAAAGATTTTTTTCCAATTTCCAGAAATCTAAAGGAGCCAGGGAGGTCACGAGGATGGGGTTTTATAGGAATAATCAACCAAAACACACCCAAGTGTGAAATTGTAACCTGTCAGCTAGGCTTGCTGAAAGGTAACAGACTGCATACTAATGATAACAGCCAGGGCCCCTGTGGCCATCGTCTCTGTAATAGACTCTTCAATTTTACACCATTTGGAACAAAGTGCTTCTGCTGTGTGCTTTACATGGCTAATTTAATTTGCATATCCAGAGCACTTCATACATTCACCAGAACAAGGACAAAAGGACTTCAGAAAGTACAAGCCTTCCATGACAGATCCAGCAAATGAGTGGGATTGGTTAATGCTGAAAGACTGGATTTCTCATATGAACTTCCAAAAAAATCTGTTGTTCATATTTTACTACTTTAAGAAAAACAGATTTTACTTTCCTGTAAATAACTGTGTAAATATGGAAGGTCCTGGCGAAATGTACAAGTACCTTCTAAACTAACAGTGTTCTTCATATCCATAACATTCTAGTTTGCTTAAGCTGTTAATCCAATGAGAAATAATTCGTAAAGTTATATATATTTATTTACCAATAACGAAGGCTTCCTTGAAGGTGGTTCCTGTGACATTGTACCAGGGCGGTCTCCCTGCAGTGTAGATGGTGCGTTTGTTGGTCCTCAGTAGAGGGGGCTCTGTTTTGCTCTGGCTGGTGGTCCGTTTGCGTGGAGACAGAGAGGGAGTGAGGGGACACCTGCGAAAGAGGCTGTCTAAAGAATCCTCTCCACTGCCACTACGAGACCAAAGACAGAGAATAGTTAAAGAAACGTTCAACCGAAAATCAGCCCAAAGGCCCGTATAGTTCACCACCTAAAGAATTTTGTGATTTAATCTTCAAAGGTTTGTCCTTTAAAGAGCACAGAGCATTAGATTGCTCAAACTCAAACTGATCTGCCCAAATAGGTTTGTGAGAAGAGATGTCACTCATTCTTTCTTCAAAACAACAACCAAACGTGACAAAAGAGAATCCAGTAGAAATTCCCATTCTCTGTAGCTACTGCATTTTGATCAGATGAACTCTATCAGTTGTGATTGGTTTTTAGTTTTCTATTTTATTATTTTAACATCCAAATGTTTAGTTCATACAGGCAGGGACACAGTGCAGTGTATATGCTGGTAAACGGCACATACCCACTTATTTAAGCGTAAACATCGCACTTTCATGGCTTTTATTTTAATTTGTGTGATTATTCATAACTATACCATTTGGACACTGCATTGTTTATGTATATCATAGTCAAAGCAATATAGCATTGTATTTGCTCATGCAAAGTCAAAGACACAAACGTCATTGGTGAATTTTGTATTTTCTCTAATCAACTGAAAACACTGCAATCATTAAATTTTAAAAAACAGTGTTTATGTAAACATTTGGAGGTGGATGTTTGGATTGAGCTATACATAAATGTTTAATGATGGGTTTGTACATGTTTGACAAGTTAATTTAAATGTGCATTATGTTAAATAATCAGTATTGGTTGTTCTTGATATGATTAAATTCTGATACTTAAAATTAAGCAGGAACGCAGTATATGACACATATAGTGAGTGTGTTACTAAAAATTGCCCATATGTACGAGTGTGAGCACATATACAATAGTTAAACGTCAGAGCTGTCCCGAAGCCACGTGTCTCTCCATAGTATGTGACATATGTCGCAGCTCTACATCTATATTGACACTATAGGTGACATAAATTAAACAAACGAAACTAATATATATATATATATATATTTGGATTTTACATAACATGTAAAATATTATTTAATAATGCGCTTAATGGAAATCATATTCAAGTAGAGTTGATGTGATTAATATAAACATTTCTTCTTACGGATTTTATTTCCGATTTACATCACGACAAATCTTAACAAAACAAAAATATTTAATGAGACAAAATCTGTGTTCGGCGGTGATGTATGGATCACAGCATCACTCCAGCAGCGGTGCTTCTGTATCAGCCGGGAAGTCACATGCGGCCACAACGTTTTAATTCCTGTATTAATTCACTCTCAGCGCTTCTGATCTCCTTCATATCTCCTGTAGCTACCTGTCAGCCCTAAATATAGGGCGGTCTTCTTCTACTTCGCATTGGTGCGGTGCTTGAACAGCCACTTGGTCCATATTCACTGCCATGTTTTCATCTGATGATGTCCGTAAAGCAGTGCTGCTGAAAAGAGCGGAAGTGGGCAGACAGTTTCAGTAACGCGGTGCATGCTGGGATTGTGGTTTCTGCCTTGAGGTGGCATTATTGGACTACATATTGCAAAAAGAATAAAGTTGCTGTTTTAAGCTTTTTTATCTAGCTTTGCAATGAATACCATATTCTCCAACAATTCTGTATACTTTGGAGAGAGGGAAAATATATGTGAATAATATATTAATTTCATTTTTGGATGAAAACCTTTGATTGAAGCCAGATAATCTGTCTGTCATAAAATGATTTAATTAATCTGTTACAAATTACAAATACAACCGTTCAGTCACAGACGATATAATGCAAATACTGCAGAATTTGCATCTTAAGTACTATAATACTGTGACTGATAGTTAAATTTAATTACTTCTTTATTTAATCAAAAAATGTGTAACATAAAATTACCTCTGGCAGCAATGCTTAAAACCTAGAATCCCTTTTGCACAATATTATCAACATTTCGCTGTATTATCAGGGAGCATGACCACACAAATGTACACGTGTTTTAGTCATAAAAGTATGGTTGGATAAATAGACTTCATTAATCATCATCATCATCATAATCTGCAAGCTAATCACTTAGTAAGTATAGATGATAAATGGTAAGTACAAACTAACCTATAATATTTAAACACATCATAATCCTATATGATAAGTGATAAGGATCCTGTTGTTTTAAAGGTCCGACCAAAACAACCTGAATGCAAATCAGATATTTGCATTGTGTCAGCTGTATAGGTGAAGGCACTGTTGTTCGTCTTATCGCCCCGATGGACCATGTAAAGTGCCCGATCAAACGTTTTGACCCAATAGTCTGTTACTAATATCCCTAACTAAACACGGAAGCATTTCGACTTACATTCATTTATAAATTACTTTAAGGAGGGGCCTGGAGATTTGCAGAATTGGAGGGTGGCAAGGGTACCATGGGTGTCAAGGTGCAAAACTGCAAATATGAGACATGAACCTGCTCCTACAGTCATGCACAACAGCACAGGAATAAAGTAGCATAGGCCCCATCATTTAATAATCTAATGTATTGCTTAACAAGGCTCAAAATGATCAGGCCAGAACGAAGAGAACCTGTATTCTTTCTGGTATCTGCTGTAGGTGGACTCAGATATAGCCAAGATAGATCAATCCTGACGACGAAGAGGAAGAAGATGTTGTAATCTTGTCGGTAATGATGATGATGAAAATGTGCATGTACAACTCAACCATTGCACAAACACCTATAAAACAAAAACTTCAATGTCAAGTGAGTGCTAAAAAGCAGGACACAATCTGAAAGAAAACTACGCCTTTGCTGTAACTAATATGAAGTGAAATGTTACACACTGCCCACGTATAATCAATTCCCTTACAATCTATGGCATTACAGATCTAGTGCAACTTCTTCAATTTGTCAGACCTAAACTGCATGAAATTACTCAATGAGGTGTAATTTTAGACGGTGCCGTTGAAGACACGCCTTTGAAGGGGGGCTGAGAGTGCAGGAAATGTGTTCAGCCACCCCCCAAATTCAGCACAAATTACTGCACACTGTCCTGTTTAAATGCATCATGTTCAGGCAGCTGTGCGCTCTTAAAATGGACCATCAAAGAGGACAAACGTGCCCTTTTTTATTTATTTTTTTAGTCGGCGCATATTTCAACGCAATTAAGGACTGCAGCCTTTAAGCAAAGAGCGCTTCACTGTACTCAAGTCCCTTTTTATTTGAAGCTGCCAGAAAGCCAAGTTCATCAGCTCTGTTAGAGACCAAGGCAGAGCTCACTGTGTTTCTTCATTGCACCTGGTTGTGGGACGCATCTGGATCTTTTTCAATATCTATTGCTCTTTAGGATGGCTTGGACAAGAATTGTCGGTGTCATTTAACTCAATTTTCTTTTCTGTTCTCTCTCCGGAATCGTGATCATAATATTCTCCGAAGTTAAAAAGGTACTAACATGGATACTTTAGTGGATTCTGAAAAGTCCCATCTTATCAACGAGAAAAAGGCAAAAATGTATACGCTAAAACTAAAAAGGTAAGCCGTCTTATTTTAATTGTATTTTTTTCCTAAACAGTATAGTTATAAAAGTGACATGGTACGTATGCAACTGACTGTTCACGTTTTTATTTGTAAGTGTAATGAAATGGAAGTCTAATTGCTACCACTTTATATGTTATAAGAAAAAGTGTGCTCTCTGAATTCAGTTGTACCATAATATGCATTTCTCTGTGATGTTAGTGTTTCACCAACTGCACTATTAAAACCAAACAGCTTTAATCTGCTAGCTCTGGATGATACAAAATGCAGAACATATAAGCTAAAATACATACATGCATACATACATACATACTCAACATTTCGTTTTCATAAACATGCATATTAATACTTGATTTTATCTACATTGTGCATTGATTTATATGATGCATCCATCTGATTAACTATATCTAATTAACATTTAGTACTTTTTAAACCTACAATAAACAGATAAAGAAACACATTCATATGGGGCAACTGTTATTTCTCATGTGGGGAATGCACTTCACATGCATTGACATTTAATTCAAAACCTGTCGTGTTCTTATCTGCGAATATCTTTTCTATTCATGGTTTTACTTCAATTCTAGGGAGGGGAATTAGACGACTTGAAGAGTAGAGTCCAGATTACCAAATTTTAAGTTCTATATTTAAATGAATAATACTAAATTACTAACTTGTAAAATTACCACCAATGCTCTTTAATACACAATAAGGGCGAATATATTTAAATGTATAAATTTGTTTAAGATTATAAATACCTTGTCAAAATTATTATTATGTTTATTATTTGTTGTTTTTGTTATTTGTGAATAAAATATTTTTAGAATATAAAGCAGAAATCAATAGGATATAACTGGTTTTAAATGTTTAAGAAACAATATATAGGCCTACGTAAATAAATAACGTTAGGTGACTTAATAGGATTAAGAATGATATACTATTTTGATGCAGAAACACATTATCACAAAAGTCCTTTCGTTTAAATTCCATGAATGATTTGTGCTGCACAGTGTTCTGCTGTTTAAATATAATTAATTGATATTATGGATAATTTGCTATTGGTTTTAAATATTCTATTGCCTATGGCATGTATGTATAACCCCAATTCATACATACATATATACACACACATACACACATACATACATACATACATACATGCTCTTGATTTACCACACATTGATTTAACCAAGATATACTTTAAAAATGTATTCTATGCTGACTGTGATGCCGACCCAGGCGGTGTGTAAAGTGTTTTATGTGAATGAACAAATTCATTTCCATGCCTCACTTCATTTAGGACAGTGTGTGATGAATGGCCTCGTCCAACACTAATGTGTTCAAATAAACCCATAATCTCTCATTACGAACACTTGATAAGAGAAAATAGTAAAACGTCAAAGGAGCCTTCATCAATTTCAATTTCATCCTTTACCCATTGGTACATTAAAGACTGCCGATCAGAAAGAATCGACCGGTTAGACGTCTCTAACCAATAAGATTCATAAATCGATACTTTAAAACTGCACCCCTCTGCGGTAACGGGCAAGCATGGGCCGAAGGGTACAATGTGAAACCAGACTTAATATGTATTAAAGGACAGAGCAATTTCAGCCATCACCCCTCCTTTATTGTGAGAATGGCACACCCTTATTTCAAATGAGACTAATTGGCTATTCTCACAATGCAAAAATCAAGTAACTGCATTATTTTAAGTAAATCATTTGAAAATGGTCATCAGGTTTTTTCAAATATTTTTTTTATTGGTGTTTCCTGCAAAACGACATATTTTAGTGACCAAACAAATAAACAACAGGCTGTTTGGTTCCTTACATGGAATTAGTTTTCAGGAATTCAACTTGCTTGAAAGAACGGTGTCAAATGAGGTATAATTAATAGGCTATGAGTAATAATCAATATGTTATAAGAAAATAAACATAAAACTGCATAAAAAATAAAAATTAGCCTACAGCGTCAATGGAAATCAAAGCTAATTTAATATACGATTGTTTCCGTTCAAATTGTTGGAAATATTGCACATGAAAATATATCGAATATCAGATCATTTTGCGTTAAAGCAACAATAATGCTAGTGTTACAAATACTGTTGTTTTTTTGAGAACATATGCGGTTTGACACCGAATTGTATATGATATTGCACTTGCATTGAAATTCAATTAATTGAGCATAAACAATTGGTTTGATTAATAAAAAAGAATTATGTTAAAATAAAATCGACAACAATGTGTTTATTTTATTCTATTATATTGTTCCTTAACAATGACTGTAGTACTATTTGTTGATTTGAACATGACATTGTGTCACTGCACACACAATTTTCTGGTGCTTAAGCTATTTTTATATTTTACTATAAACATGGCTTATATATTGATTGTAAACACACATTGACAAGGTTGTGTAAAACAAGAGAAAGTGCTCTCCAAACAGACACTACAATTTTTGGTTTTGTCAACACGAGTTTCTTAAAAATATTATGCACTCGATTTTAACACAATGTTCGCCTGTGTGTTGGTTGTAAACCGGAATGCGTAACTCTTTCCAACATTTTACTACTACTACTACTACTACTACTACTACTACTACTACTACTACTACTACTACTAATAATAAAATAATAATAATAATAGTAAAACGGAAACTTGTCTTTTTGCCAGTTTATCAATCTCGATTTTCTGCTTCACGGGAATTTGAATTAATTAATTGCAACCTGAAAGGCACGACACATTTATATGATTAAATTACACACCTCATTCATTCATTTTTTTATTATCTAAACTGACTTCAACGGAATAGATCACGTTTGTATTCAGGAAAGTCTGATTTATTAGATTAGATTTACATTTTAATTGAATATATATATTTTTTAAACCGTAGATAGCAAATGCATCCCGAGATAAACAGGAGATATACAGGAGCCAGAGCCTTTGGTGCACGATTATCACAATTATCCTGGAATGTAACATCGTGCTTAAAATAAGTCTTTACAATCACAGCAGTCTTTCAGTAACAACAATATCAACAATTTCAACATCAGCAAAATGATCATCAACAACAACAACAACAACAACAATAATAATAATAATAATAATAATAATAATAATAATCATAATAATCATAATAATCATAATAAAAATAATAGGAAGAGGAAAATACTATGAACCCTCCACATATTGAGTTAATGCCTTTCTTTCTTCGTGAGAGCGGATTCAGTTTAATGTTTTTTTTTTTTTTAAACATCACTGGATAATTATAATGATTCACTTCAAAATGAATGTATTTTTGGAATGTGGAATCTTTGCAAGTGCGTTTTCATGTTACTTAAATAAAACATGTATTTATATGTATTATAACCATACAAACGAATAACAATATCTATATTAAAATATATATGTCAACCCACAACATTGAGTATTGAATACATTTTTCCTAGGTAATTAACAAAACGTATTAAGTCTAAGCGGTTTAGCAGTGAGGTGGAGAGTTTCAGCGCTTGCACAGTGCTTGAGATGCGTGACAGAGAGCTGATTCTGGGCTCTGCGTCAGGGATTCCCAAACCAGTCCTGGAGGACCGTCTGCACTACTGGGTTCTGTTCCAACCTAGATCTTAATTACATATTTGAGCCTCATATTGCATTGCTAGTTCAATTAAGGATTCAATTAAGTAATTAAGATCTCAGTTGGAAAAAAAAAACAGCAGTGCAGAGGGTCCCTCCAGGACTGGTTTGGGAATCCCTGCTCTGGGTGATCTATGTACATCCTTGCACAAATGCTCTTTATGAAGGAAATTGGTGCCACAAAATGAAAGGAGGACAACCAGTTTATGTGTTCGCACATGCATAGGAAGATATAGACGATTGTTAGTTACAATACTGTACAAGCATAGTTCACTCTGTGTATTGAATTCAGCTGCATGTGCTTTTATATATCCTATGACAGTCCATCTCTGGCATAAAGCTACACAGAGTGACTAGAAGGTGGTTTAAATTCAGAAAGGTGCGTCACAGCCTACATGTTGATATTAAAATTGCCTGGCCAGGGGAACAGGGTTCTGATTGCATGAGATCGTGTTGCAGTAATAATCATCATGAAGTCTGAGCCGTCAGGAGGGGAGCCCATGGGGGGAAGAACAACAGCCAAGGGTTTGACTGTTGATCTCTTAGCAGAGATGCACTGCTCAAACAAGTCTGAAAAGGAAAACGCACGTACAAACAATCCATCTGGTGAGGTGTTCGATTGGACAAGTGTGCACAATGACTAGGATCCACTAGACCACTGTAATGAGACAGGAATAAGATAATGTAAAGTATTTTTTCATGGCATGTGAGGTGAACAAAAAATACACTTTGGGTTTCAAGAAACAACACTGCAGACAATTAAAATCCCAAATCTGTCTCAGACCTGAAGTAAGCATTCAGCACATCAAGCATTATTTTCCTCATTAAGACACCAAAGAGATCAAATAACCTGTAATGTCCTCAGTGAAGAGACATTCAAGCTACATTGACACTTGGATGACAGTGTTTATCCCAAGGTTTCCCCATGTTACCTTCATTGACTGACCCTTTATCAAATAGATGTCTTCATATGAAGAGAGATTGGCTGCACTGGTGGTTTATGGTGATACATACTGTATACATTAAATACAACAGGAAGGATTTATGCCTAGAATACATGAAGGAAAAGCTTGAGTCTTAATTCAATGCACCAAGGTAATGCATCTAAACATTCTGCATAACATATGACATCTGAATATTAAAAAGCCAACTTCATTTTATTTAAACTAAGAAATAGTTATACAGTTATATATATAAAAAGCAATCACATCCTACACATGTATGTATCCACGTAATGGTAAAAATGGCCTTGTACCAAAAATCAGCAGTAACCAGCATTTAATTTTACATTTCTGTTTGATAGGCCTACATCTTCTGCATGATAAGATATGGAGTACACTAGCTTAGCTGTCAGTAAGTGTTACATACTGAGGCTACAGAATGCCAAAAATGGGAAATTATGGTTTAAAAATTAAAACATGACACACATTGCTGTTAGCATCTAAGCCTGTATCTTTATGGAAATGTGTGCACTGAAACTGAAGGAAAAACCTCCCAGGAGCATCTACTGTACTTGACCTTCCTAATAATGCAGCTTTTTTCCAGACAGTTAACTAACTGACCAAGTAATACTGCTTGCTCACATTAGACTTAATTGACAAAGATGTCTTATAGGAGCTGCACAGATGATTTGGATAATTAAAACCTATTAGGAAATGTGTCCATGGAAATACTGAAGGGTTTATTCAGGGTATGAAAAAATGAAGATCTGGCTAAGATAATCTATTTTAACTCTGCTTCTAATGTTGTGAGACAACTTGAGATGAATGCAGCTGAAAATGATATGGGCCACTATTATTGCTCTCTGTAGAGAGTTTGAATGAAGTGGGATCTCCTGGTTTTGTTCATGTGAAACCTAACCTTATTTTCTCTCTTTTCAACATGTCTTCTGTACTTCTTTGCATTGTGTCAATCTGTTCATGACATTGTGAGGTTAGTGTACTGATACAAAAAAGTCAATTCTCTGTTGCTGAAATGTATTCATTTTGTATGTACTGTGGATATCAAATAAGGTCAAATTAAATGAAAATGAAATGAAGTGGGCATGATTGCATATGCCCTTGACTACACCACTGTTCTTCAGTGAATATACACTCACCTAAAAGATTATTAGGAACACCATACTAATACTGTGTTTGACCCCCTTTCGCCTTCAGAACTGCCTTAATTCTACGTGGCATTGATTCAACAAGGTGCTGAAAGCATTCTTTAGAAATGTTGGCCCATATTGATAGGATAGCATCTTGCAGTTGATGGAGATTTGTGGGATGCACATCCAGGGCACGAATCTCCCGTTCCACCACATCCCAAAGATGCTCTATTGGGTTGAGATCTGGTGACTGTGGGGGCCAGTTTAGTACAGTGAACTCATTGTCATGTTCAAGAAACCAATTTGAAATGATTCGACCTTTGTGACATGGTGCATTATCCTGCTGGAAGTAGCCATCAGAGGATGGGTACATGGTGGTCATAAAGGGATGGACATGGTCAGAAACAATGCTCAGGTAGGCCGTGGCATTTAAACGATGCCCAATTGGCACTAAGGGGCCTAAAGTGTGCCAAGAAAACATCCCCCACACCATTACACCACCACCACCAGCCTGCACAGTGGTAACAAGGCATGATGGATCCATGTTCTCATTCTGTTTACGCCAAATTCTGACTCTACCATCTGAATGTCTCAACAGAAATCGAGACTCATCAGACCAGGCAACATTTTTCCAGTCTTCAACTGTCCAATTTTGGTGAGCTTGTGCAAATTGTAGCCTCTTTTTCCTATTTGTAGTGGAGATGAGTGGTACCCGGTGGGGTCTTCTGCTGTTGTAGCCCATCCGCCTCAAGGTTGTACGTGTTGTGGCTTCACAAATGCTTTGCTGCATACCTCGGTTGTAACGAGTGGTTATTTCAGTCAAAGTTGCTCTTCTATCAGCTTGAATCTGTCGGCCCATTCTCCTCTGACCTCTAGCATCAACAAGGCATTTTCGCCCACAGGACTGCCGCATACTGGATGTTTTTCCCTTTTCACACCATTCTTTGTAAACCCTAGAAATGGTTGTGCGTGAAAATCCCAGTAACTGAGCAGATAGTGAAATACTCAGACCGGCCCGTCTGGCACCAACAACCATGCCACGCTCAAAATTGCTTAAATCGCCTTTCTTTCCCATTCAGACATTCAGTTTGGAGTTCAGGAGATTGTCTTGACCAGGACCACACCCCTAAATGCATTGAAGCAACTGCCATGCGATTGGTTGATTAGATAATTGCATTAATGAGAAATTGAACAAGTGTTCCTAATAATCCTGTAGGTGAGTGTACATTTAAAAAAACTGCACAAACAGATCTGTATAAATTGTTCTGTGCTTGGAATCTGTCATTTCCATAGATTCCATAGTTTATTTTTTTCTGGAAATAAATATTAAAGTAACCCTTTCCAGTATAGAGTGTTTGGAGCATCACAGGTGTTGCTAGTATAACTTCCCCAGCCAACTGTGTAACCGTGGAGTTAACACTGATGGCTGTGTGGCAAAATGAGAGTACCATCTGATCAAAACAGGCCCCTGCAATGCATCTCTTCTTCCATTACTAAACTGCATTGAATGAGGAACTTCTGCCCATTCTGTGCCAACTAGCAGTAGTCACTTCAAGCTGCTTCGCTGAGCTGTGATAATGCTCAACCACAGTACTAACTCAGTGATCCAGTGGAGAACAGGGCCAAGGGTGCGTGTGACCAAGTAATATCCTAAGCTTTAAATCAGCAGAGCAAATACAGTGCCTGATATATAGAGAGGAATCAGATGGCAAATACACACAGTAGAGAAATGCTGCTGATGTTGACATTGCATTTATTGTGGAGCAAGCACCTTTTAGAAATGACCAACGGCTGTAAATCATGCCCCACCAGCAGGGAGCATTACTCCAGGGAACAAGGAGAACATGCAGTAAGGATGGTGGGGTTTTGTCACACCTTGTTGTTCAAGCAATAAATAAGCTTGTATTCCTGCTCTTATGAGTGCCTCAAAAGCTGAGGTATACATAGGTTGCAGGTCCACAGTCTTCTGTGAGTCCCTAGTGTCTTTCCTCCAGAGAGCCCCCTCTGTTCCTGTAGTTTAAAGGTGTTGGGTATTGTAAACTGTTCATTTGAACTTGTAAATAGCATGTTGTTTTTATCAGGAAACAGTACCAAGGCTGAGAATGGTTTTCAATTTAATTGTCATAACAAAATGGACATATATTAATAAATCATTTATTGGTATCATTTTGACTGTAATATTCAATCTCTGGATTTACTGTTTACTATATTGTGTAACTTACCAAGTGATCCAGCCTCACTACCCAGAAAACAGCTGAGCAGTAATTAGAACAGCAATTAGAATTGCCCACAATAGCAAATGTCGATAGTTAGGAAAATTACATGCCACTGGATACTACAATGATAAATTGAACTTGAATTTAAGCAGTTGTCAGGCTACAGAACTATAATAGCAACTGGCCTTCTAACTGTGCCAGTCTGAGAGGTCCACCACAATAAGGACAAAAGGAGGAGGTGGGCATCAGATTTGAAATTGCTACCCGTTTGCTATTTTCTTCCCAGGTGACCTGTCAGTCAATATTCACAAGCCACAAACACCTCAGGAATTGTGTTCCTGTCATATATAGCAGACTGCACAATCCAGGTCCACAGAAAAATGTACCAACTAAAATTGGTCAACAGATTTGTAAGAGTCGGTTTCACGATTTGTAAATATCATTTAACTAATTAACAGCATAATTCTCTACTGTTAAGTCATGCTATTGCACAGCTTGCAATAGGTTTCTAGTTGCTATACTTGTCATGTGGCCCTATTGCTAACATGGGGCAACTGTTTGATGGAAAGAGCACCACATGTTTCTTGGAGTAAAACTCACAGAGAAATTAAATATTGTATTTGTTCTTGTTTGTTGAATTTTAAGGTACTAAAAAGCAGATGGCATCTTATCTTGAGTATGGCAGGCCTCACTGTGAAACCCCACATGCTGCAGTCAAGCTTAATTGAGCATGACCTGAAAGCTTTAGGCCTCCATGTCTCCTACTGATTTACAATCTCTGACTGTAATGTGTTGTGGCCAGGGAAGTTATTGCACATCTGAACAATCTCTGCCATTCTCATAGCAATAGTTCTCCACCAGGAATAGTACCGGCCAATAGAAATTTGCTCCAAGTAGACACAGTAATGAAATCATAGCAAGAGTACCTGGGTGTGACCACTTGACTGCGATGCATACAGAACAGTTGCTTTAGTGCAGGAGAAACCATTGGCAGACTCCAGTGGAAAATTGACAGCTAGTTTATTTGACGGTGGGATTTATGACTATGGGAAATACATGTTTAGTGTAGCAAATGTGTTGACTCATTCCTACCCTGTCGAGTCCTGATTTGGGATAATGAATGGGACATTACAAACTGAATTGAGTACAAGTTCAGTCAGGTCCCCAACCTTTCACCACTACCCTCAACATCAATGCTTACTACATGGATGTCAGGCTGAGATGTTGAAAGCCCAGAAGCAATCACAGCTCTGTCCCCATGGTGTTAATAAACACAGCCTCCTTTCCACTTGGCCGCCTCCTTTTAATACAGAAGAGTCTATGGGATGAGTGTGTGATGTAGTCTAAGCCCTGTGTTTGGTTCTCATGTAAGTGGAGATTGCAGTTTTCCAACTCATTAGCCTCATCATAATGGGGATTCATCTGAGCAAGGAAGGCAAAATCCGTCAAGTCAGTAGATTTTCTGTGTGCGATACTGACTGAATTTTAATCCAATCTCTGGGCGGTCTAATGAGAGGCCTGTGCTGTTCCATAGCTAACGTAGCTTTACTGTCTAGTTATGGGCTGTATGCCTTTAAATTGCATAATTCACAGATCCAAACCATCATTCTCCTTGGTGTGATAGATGTCAGAATGCTTATTGTGATTTACAAAGAATTGATATGGAAATAAAATAAATACATGGCCCTCTTGGGTGCATTGTATTATATTAATAAACAACACTATTGAGAGAACAGAAATCAGTTTCCCTTTCTCCCAGGTTATAATGCTGTTCCAAGGCCAGAGAGAGGACAACCAGCTCTCAAAAAGCACTTGTGAGCTGATATGTCACTTGGGAGATGAAGCACCCTATGCTAACCCTATATACATCTCACCGAGACTCCCACTAGAGCTTTAGTGACCATGGCCATTTGGATGTGATTTTAGTTATGTATATTTAAAGGTTTCTAGATTTGGAAGTATTTTACAATGACCTAGTTATATTTGTAACTCAGACACTTTATTTTGATGCTTATATTTCACATGCTTTATCTGTATAAGGACCAGAACACAATGATCTGATAATAGTTTCCATCAGCTTTCCTTACAGGGCTTCAGAGATAATGATTCAGACACCATTTTTCACGTAAAAACGGCGAGCTCAAAGATAGACGATACCACAGAAAGCCTCCTATCACTTTGTTAAGGGCTACCATTAAAACAATGCCAATCCCTAGGGGTGAATTAGTTAGATAAGAAAGCTTGTCTCTTCAGGAATTACCAGTTTAACTTCATCTTAAAGCGGACAGTGATAAGGAGAATTGGGATGATGATAAAAAGCTCATTCATGTTGCTTCTTTTTTTTTTTTTTTTTGGTATGGCTCTCCTCACGGTCTTAGGAACCTGCAGAAAATACAGATTTGTCATTTAGGCAGCGGCTTCTGAAAAACATCTAACACATTGACAGGAGATAAGCCCAAGATCTTCAGCTTCACGAGGAAGTTATCAAGGCTGAAGGCTGCTAAACATTATGCTGTGACACGTAATGTTTGTGGGCAGCAGTAACTAATAATAAATGACAGGTGAGCTCAATTGTTTTTATTGAATGCATACTGAATCCCTCTCAGAGTAGCGGCTTAACACAGCAGAAAAAATGTTTTCATAAGCCAATGACTACCATTTAACACTGCTTGTTTATATGACCAAAGAATGGTGGAGAAGACATGCTTTGCAGAAGACTTAACGAGTATGGGTGATTGATGCTTATTCATTCAGCATGTTCTTCACACCTGGGATCTCAGAAACTGATCATCAATCCAGAGATGCTTGATTTTGAGTTGAACTGTTATAAAAAATAGAGTAAATGATTGTGCTAAGGTGGAGTCATTTTATTCACATGTAATGGAGAGTGCAGGTAAAGTTTGAGTGCTAGCTACTGACCCCCATGTTAGACGGGACATAGAAATCGGAGCAACTGTCATGAAACTTGTCTCACAAACCTCACTTCAGTGAGTTGGATGAAACCAAACAACATGCTGGGAAACTCGAGACAATCAAACACCAGACCTTAAATCTATTCAGAGTAAGCACAGTTGACTATATAATAAGGTGAACATCCATTTGCCAGTGCATAAATAGCAGACTGTATGCAATTTAACATTTATTCACCACTGAACAACACTCTCACCCCCTAAAGGCATTCAGGAGATGCAATTCAGAGGATCATAAAATGAAACTGCATGTATAATAAGCATCCTTTCTATACTTTTACCATCATTAAATATGAGAGAACGGAGGCTTCAAAATAGCTAACAAAAAAGGGAAGATAATGATTTTCAGAATATCATATTACAAGAACATAAAGATGTGTGCAAATGGCATTTGTGCAAAGTGTCTGACCAAATCAATGTTTTAGATTCAATATGTCAATCTGCCAAGTGGAATTGTGTGGTGTTATTTAATAATGAGAGGAGAGATCCTGTCCACACATTGCACATAAGACCAAGGACATCAAAAATACCTTTGTTATTACATTTAAAAAAATGTCTTGAGGTGAAAGTGTTCAAGTGAGTTAATACAATGTTATTTAATACAAAAATACATATGAACTAATGTAAGCCTTGGGGTGAGGGCTAGGTAACCTTATATTTACACCTTATTTTGGGGACTATTCATACAATTGTGGCCTGTCTTAGCTGATAAAAGGAGACTGAATTATCATGTAAAGACAACAAAAGAGAGCATTTTTATCTCAAATGTGAAGTGGCACTGCATGAAGTGAAAAAAGCATGGATCCAAACATGTCTTCCTCAGAAGAGATAAACCACTGGGTTCACCTTTCTGTTTCAGCCCATTCTCGGAATCTAAGGAGGGTTACCCAAACTTCCCGTTTGAGAATGGAGACACAGCCACAGCGATCGAGCTGAAGAGGCCTGTCAGCGCTCACTGTCATGGCAGCAAAGCCACTTGTGGGGAGAGCCATGAGAAACAGCTGGCTAGGAAGAAGCTGTACATCGCCTCTTTAGTCTGCTTGTTCTTCATGATTGGAGAGGTGATAGGTGAGGAGGTTTTGCATTGTTTAGATATACTGGCCACTCTGAAATAGCTTCTAGTATCAAAGAATAACAGCAGTCTGGACAGGGAATTTCTGCCTCTGCGATGTCTCTAATAGGATACAGATACATCCAGGGGAGCGATAGGCTTTGGAGAGAGGGCTGAGGGAACTCTGCTAAACTGATCAGAGAGTGCTGGACAAGCACTTTAGCACCACATTAGCATCACTGCTGTTCTGTGTGTAGACAGAGAGGACACAAGCAGAAAATTAGAATTAAATGGCACTGCAGTGTTTTCTTTTTATACAGTAACCACAGCCCAATAAATCACAAACCCATAGTGCTTTGCAACCAAATCTATGAAAACAGAAGGAGTCCAAGTTCCAGTGAATGATCTTTGGGCTGCTAATTTGCTTCGGCTTTGCTCACTCATGCTTAGCAAGACAGAGACATGGTGATGCACCCTGTCCAACACACTAAGAGAGTAAAAAAACTTGTCTGAAATATATGTAGGTTTCATTAATTGTTTTTTTTTGTTTTGTTTAATAAAGTGAAAATTGTAAGAAGACCAATACTATCTATCTAACTCTGAGAAAGATGCTTTAAAGCAGCAACAACTAATAAAAAACATGTGAAATGTATTACAATTCTGTATCACTCAGCATTAAAATCCAGGAATGAAGCCAATTTTTAAGTCTCAATTTATACTCCTATTTATACTCCTATATTTATACTGTGAAATGTTACGTCTAAAAACTTCCCCCACACATTAATTTAATAGTTTTTTTTTTAAATATATATCAAGGTTGTATGTCAGAATGAAAAGTGATCAAATAAATTTATATTTAGGGTCATTGATTCCAGTGCTAGTTTCATGGTCTCAGCAGAGACTGGGGCAGAGCTGCTATGTGTGCACAGTTGTAGACTCCAAGTATAGATTCAGTTTTGAAAACTTAACATAGATTGCATTTTGATTAATTGCAGCCTTTACATTTTCCTCCCTGGATGTACAGTACTGTATATTGAAATCCAGCTTGTACAAAAAAGATGATAAACAAACCCAGGCTGCATTCAAAGCAAATCAATTGACATTTTTGTATATTTTCTATCCTAGTCCTTAAAGTTCTTGACCGTCGCAGTTAGGTCACAGTCTGCGAGTCATGGGACTTTTGACTTCATGGGAAATGAGACAGAAAACTCTCATAAATGGGAATGAAGTGTATTGAAATATTTTTTATTTCTCCATAAACTCAAATTGTTAAGACTCAGAGTCATGTATCTTGTTTTTGTTTTCCCAGGGGGCTACCTTGCTCACAGTCTGGCTATAATGACTGACGCTGCTCATTTACTCACAGACTTTGGCAGTATGATGGTCAGTTTATTCTCCTTGTGGATTTCATCACGACCTCCCACCAAAACCATGAACTTTGGTTGGCACAGATCAGGTAGGGCTCTGAGTGCCCCTTTACATGAGAGCTATAATGTGGAAGAGCATTGACTTATTGATAGTGTTTACATTGGGGCATTTCGGGTGAAAAGTATGGTCATTTTGGGGGGCACAAGTAGAACACAAAGTTCAATATTTAACATTAAAGAAAAGGCATAATGTGGTCTAAAGGTATCAAAATGCAACAGTTTGGGAACCCACTCCTCTCTTATGCTTTTAAAAACTACCCAATAATAGTGTTCACTTTGAATCTGATCTGGAGATCTCTCGCTTATTTGTGAGGCACACATCACCCAAACTTTCCTGGGTCTGTTAGTGACCCCTTCTTTCTGTGCATTTGCGCTGCAGAGATTCTGGGGGCCTTTGTGTCAGTGCTGTCCATCTGGATTGTGACGGGAGTGCTGGTGTACTTGGCCATCGTGAGGATCGTCAACAACGACTACGAGATTGATGGCCACGTGATGCTCATTACCTCTGGCTGTGCTGTTGGGGTCAATATCATGTAAGATGGAAAAAGGCTGTCTCTCTTCTCTATAAGACTTGGCATTGATCAAGATTAATATTTTTCAAAATCTTAAGACAAAAAATATGACTTAATCTCTTTCAAAGAATTTACAGAAACTAAAATTATATATACACTGCTGGTAAAAAGTTTTAGAACACCCCCATTTTTCCAGTTTGTATTGAAAATTAAGCAGTTCAAGTCCAGTGAATAACCTGAAATGGTACAAAGGTCTTTGTATTCCTACTAAGACCAAGTATCCCCCCACCCCCCATTTCAGAATGCAGAGGGGGGCATAAATGTGGGGTGGGGGGTATAAAAAACACTTTTTTCATATCAGAGAATGCTTCACATCATTCGAAAGCTAAGAGTCTCAGCTTTCATGGGATACCAAACACAAACACTTGGCCAACAACACAACAGTGAAGAGTACACGTGGGATTAAAGAGAAGCACACAGATTTGGTGCAATTGTAAGGCTACCAGAGGGGTTTGTCAGATTAAGTGGTTACATTTTGTTAAACAAAACAATTTCATGATTTATTTTCTAACTCCAATTGTTTATTTGTTGTATACCTTAATTTCAGAGTACGTTGAAACATTAAACTGTGTAAATTTCAATAAAAACTGGAAAGAAATTGAGGTGTTCTAAAACTGACCAGTAGTGAGTGTGTGTGTGTGTGTATATATATATACGTATATACACACCTCTGTACTCATAATTTGCTTGAAGGGAACATAGCTTTATTATACTTATTATATTCCTAGTTGGTTTTTACAACAAATGCTGGAGTAAAGTATGCAATTTTAAAGTAAAGGGGTTTCTTGGTTGAGTAGAGTGTGACAATGCAAGGTATTTATTTTAAGAACTGTCTTGACCAATGTCTTTTTGTTCTTTCAGCATGGCGTACATCCTGCACCAGTCCACTACGTTTCACAGTCACAGCCATGGCTCCGGCTACCATAAGATAGATGAGGAAAATGATACTCCGGTCAATCATGGCCATTCGCACAGTCTCTTAGGGGGCCACGGCAACACCAGCGTGAGAGCAGCCTTCATCCATGTCATTGGAGATCTGCTGCAGAGTGTCGGCGTGCTGGTCGCTGCTATTATTATTTTCTTCAGGGTTAGTATTGACTGAATAAAAGCTGGCCAGAAACCATAGAATTGATAGCATCTGTTTTTGCCTGCTCGGGCCCCATCTAAAAGAGAAGTATACTTTAAAGATGATATTTGATAGATATGTTTGTTTAAAAACACTAGCACAGACTTAAAAGTCGAGTTGTCCTGCATCAGTAAGTGAAAGAGATGGCAGACTTTTTATGGTATGCTCCTGACCCAATGATGACAGTACATTACTTTGTGTATTGCAAAACTATGTATGTTTTAGATTTTCATGGGGGCTTCGCCTTCTCCTCTTGTCTGCAGCCTGAGTACAAAATTGCAGATCCAATTTGTACCTTCTTATTCTCTGTATTCGTCCTGGGGACCACCATTACAATCCTGAGGGATGTGTTTAGAATACTCATGGAAGGTAATGTTGGAATGCATGGCCCTCTTTAGAAACTCCACTTTTCACTATTCTATATGAATGGTTCACTTTGTTTGGACATTTACTACTTTGCTCACAAATCCCATTGTTTTTAACCAAAGGTGACATTTGACGTGTCCTGTTTCTTGATCATTTTCACATTGAAATGCAGATTTTTCTGATCCATTTGTTTTGGGCATATAACAGTATGGCAGTCTGATTGGTGTATATTTGAGTTTTTCGCCCCACCTGATTGATTTAATTAGTTATTTTTTTTTTTAGAAGGAATGACAGTGAGCTTCTTTACCTACAGGGGCGCCGAAGGGAATTGAGTTCAACTCGGTGAAGGAGGTGCTGCTGTCTCTGAAGGCTGTGAAAGCCATGCACAGTCTGCACATGTGGGCCCTGACCCTCAGTCAGACCCAGCTCTCCGTCCACATCGCCATTGGTGAGCTCCACCCAGCTTTCTGTGTTTGCGTTAATCTTCGTGGGTGTTTTTTTCCCTGTTGAGCTAAACAGGGTGACCACCCATTTCCACTAGGACAATGCAACATCTTTGGTCTAGATTTGCAAAGGTGTAAATCTAGTGTGATATCATACATATGAAGTGATATCATACATATGAATTTGACATTTATTATAATAACTGTTAGTGGGAGGTTTTTTTTAATGAACACGTTTTGCAATGTGACAAAAAGCATTGAAAAAAAAAACAGTCTTTTCAGTGCATTTTCATAATAAACATCAAGGCTAGATGGCTTTAAAGTCAGTTGTTTAATTTGTAACTATTTGCTCAGACTAAAAACATTAAATTAATATCCTTACACACAGCCAGCAGAGTATGTTTTAGAAGAACTTGCTGGCATATTTGAGAAACTTCATAGCCATGAAAGAGTACATCTGATGTGATTAAGTTAAATACAGGTCACTGCTGAAGAAGCTTAGCCAAGCGCATCAGTTTGTGTCTGGGTTTTAATTAAGGTTAACACGTTCTCTGGGAGTTAATAGCAGATGTTTTAGGTTAATTATAAGTACTTTAAATACATTGTGCTAATTGGTATTAACTGGGAACCAAGGTTATATTTTCCCTCAACAACGACTGTTTATCTCATTATTTATTTTTCATTTTTAAACTAGACTTGAAACTGAGCAGCAGTTGGGTGTTGGGAGTATCACTTCCCTTTAAACACGGAACAGACCAATCTTGATAATATTTCCTGGTTGCTGTATGTACCTTAAATCAGACCAAGAAAAAAATCAGCTGACAACAAAAATATCTACAACAATATCCAAAACATTGTCTTCGGCAGCTGGTTGCTTCACAAACCAAAGATACTTAAGATACTTAAGGATGCAGACACAGTGAGCCATTCTGGAGATTTCCACTGAAATCATGTGTCAAAGAAACAGTACTCTCCAATTGTCATGGGATTTAAAAAGAAAACAATAAATAAATAAATAAATAAATAAATAATGGAAGTTTTTACAGGTGAGCACCTTTACCATGTACAAATAATGCATAAATCCTACTGTCCTTCAGTTCTGGATTAACGGTGCTTTGCTTGCTGTTTGCAGAGGTGAACGCTGACCCCCAGAGTGTCCTGAAGGAAGCCACCGAGCTCCTCCAGGCAAAGTTTGGATTCTACAGCACGACAATTCAGGTGGAGCACTACTCTGAGGACATGGCATACTGCTCACAGTGCCAGGACCCAATGGACTGAGGGCGCTGTGGTGACAGAAAACCTCAGCAACGGGTAGGCCTTCTCCATAGACAGGCCTCCATTAAGGGAGGGGAGATACGGGCTGCTGGTGTAAAAATTATGGACACATTTTCAAAGTATCAGTTAAAGGTTTTAACCAGAGATAGAATTATCTGCAAAAGCACAACTGGGTGATTTTTTTTTTTTTTTTTTTTTTTTTTTTTTTAACTTTTTGATGCATTTTGTTTGGTTGCAATTTGGAATTTCAGCCTTGTGCTTCTATGTCCTGTCACAGACATTTCAAAGCAGAGGACCAAAACAATCAATCATGTTTGGTTTCTATTCAGTATTTTCAGTCAGACATTTCCTTAGGGCTGTCCACACAATGTTTATGTAATAAAAAGGAAGATAAAAAGCCCAGTCAAACACATTTCTGATATAAATGTCCCATTTTTATAAACTGCGCTTCTTATTGATTTACTTATCATATAAAAATCCTAATAGGTTAGGTGTATAATAGAACAGTGTGTAGATACTGTGTGTCTGGTTTACCAGAAGACTAATTTGATTTAATGAGTATGTGTTTTGTTTTGGGGGGGGTCATGGATTGCACCATGGAGCACTTTTGTACAATGTGGACCAAAATTAAGAAATATGCATTTAGGGTTCTGAAACCATAATAGACTGCATACAAAAAATAATAATATCAGAACAAACAGATACGAACACTGGCCTTTAATTGGAATTGGATGTTATGTCTTTGACTAGTTAAAACTCATGTTATCAGACTATATATTCAAAATCTAGTATCAGAAGTTAGTTACTGATAAACTGGGAACATGCCACCCTGTCCATCACTGTGACAACACTAAGAAATATGGTGGGAAGCTATTTTCCATAGCTCAAAACTACTCCTCAAAACCATGTGTGTGAAAAGCACCTTATTTCATCAATAGTGGTTGTGTTTTCAGTTAGATAATATACTACTCAAGGACATTTCATATTTCCATGGTGTCTAGTGGAGTCTAGAGTTTAAGAGAAAATTGGGTCTGTTATTACAAATGGAAATAATTAACTTTGCAATTGATTTGGAATGATCTGACAGGCAGAGCAATGGTGCTCTATAGAGAGCATTGAAAACAGACGGTGAGCTCTCACACGCTGCCAGCAGTGACAGCGCTTCAAGGCTGTTTACACGAAGGCACATTAAATTGAACCAATAAGAATCTTGTCTCTACACAGCACGCACGTGAACTCTACTATATTTTAATTTACCCAGAGACAGGGGCCGATTTTCACCCAGGGTCTGGTGGTTGCAGATGAAGTGTGTTTTGGTAGGGGGGGGGGTTGGTAATGGCGATGTGCGGTCCCTGTTGCCAATGAAGTGTGGTCCAGGGGAGGGGGGTGGGGGCGTTTGCCGATGTGCGGTCCACTAGTCTACACGGGGCCAGAATTGCCAGAATTGCCCGATGGCCAGTCCAGCATATGCCGAGAGATGATAAGCAAATCTCATATCTGATGTCCACTGTGAAAATGCAATGAATAAGAACAATATGGTCTCCCGAGTGGCTCGACACTGAGAGGGGATACATGGCCTACAGTTGGCCAGGACTCCTTGCATAAGACTCATGTAGGTCCCTGGATGGCTGTTAGACTGTGGTTTTCAGTGCACTTAATGCATCAAGTCCTTCCTCTGATGCTTTAGCCCTGATGTGTATGCTGTGGTGTTACAGTGTGACATGTATGTGGTGACAGTATGGAAGCTTATGGACTCAAAATAGAAACAAACAAACAGCCTTGATGGCTACTTTAGAGTGTCCAATTTATGTTATGTTTATTTTTTCCCCCAATGTGTTAACCTCCTTTTGGCAAAGATTCTTTCAAGTCCAGCTGACAACCATTGATGTGTGAAATTCTAGCTAACCTGCCTGATCAGTGTAAACTCACTTCCTATTTTCAACAGTTTTGTAAAAAACAACAAACTTAAAATGACTTTAATTTACATGGAATAAAACAGCTGCTGTAGACTAGTCTGCCCTGCAGGTCTGTACATTTCAGAGATGTTTATTGACATTGCTACACAACAACCAAATTTGTTGTGCTGCATTTGAATAAAATGGTATAAATAGGCTATTTCATGTTTATGTCAATGAAATTCAAGGATACATCCTCTTTGTTTTTCCAGTGAAAGCTAACTGAGACTCCTAGCCATTTTTTCTCATTAGTTTCCCCTTAAGCACAAGAACCAAAAAAACTAAAGAAACCCATCATTAGAATTATTCCAAAGTAGTAAATATAAGGTAATGTAAGTTTCTTCTGTATTTGCTCCTACATTTTGCCCACGTTGTACTTTGTGCAGAATTTCCATCTCTGGTTCCCGTGCCCTCACACTGCCTCAACAGCCTTCCTACATTCCAAGACAGACTGTTGAAATCCTTTGATACACATTAAAATAATACCAACCCAGCCCTGAACTGTTCCACTGCAATCGTGTTACATGGAATCTGTGAAATTAAATGTTTAAATGAGTAAATACATAAGTTCATGTGATCCTAGATGTAATCTAAGTACAGTGAGTAAGTGGTGTGTGATGTGCAAAAACCATGGCATCAAACAACATAAATACTATTCAAGTCACTGATATGCCCATCTCAGAAGTAATTCAATTGTTTGTCATACTCATTGTGTTTTGAAGCCTGTAATAAATTATGAATATTGTACCCTACACATCTAAAATTATGAGAAATTCGAAAGAACTTTCAAAGACCATAAATGTTAGGAAAATGCATGAATGTTTCTTAATTTATTCTTGATTGGTAAGGGACAGAATTTAATTTTTAGTTCCTGGAATAAATGAAAACTTCAAGATTCTCTCCAGACAATTGTCAACCCAGGCCTTGATGGAGAGTTTGTGTTTGTCAGAGGCGCCTTCCTTTAACCCAGGGGAAACATGCTAGTATCATGAGCTGGGTTTTATTCCTTTGCACCTGATAGATAAGTCAAAGTTTGATTAAGTTGAGGACTGAAAAGGGATTGGACTAAGAAGAAAATATATTGGGGTTACAGCTACAATCTGTCAATGAAAAATCTAGAAACAGATGTATATTTTTGGTCAGTTTTGATATGAGGAAAATATATTTTTAATTTAAATATTTTATCAATATTTGTAAAACATATTTGGATAGGAATAGTTAATAACAACATTGCAAGGCCACACAAGTATTGATAAATGGATAATACATTGGTGGGAGTCTACCGTAACTTTAGTAGCAGACACATGGGCTAAAGTCTTTATGAAGGTTTACAAGAGTAAATTTGCATGGGCTGTACTTCTACATTATACACAAGGCCTCTTTAAAATATCTGAAGTTAGTGGCCATGATTTCAGCCTGTGCAAGTAACAGAATTCAGTTAACCGGTGTTAAATGGGTATTCTAAAAGAAGAATGCAATATCTACAAGGCCATTGGCACTGCACAGGTTGTACAAACACATGGGCTGCGTTTGCAACGGTGAAAATTAAAGAGAGACCATTATCGCCATCTGTTTTCAATATACAGTTAACCTGCTATAATCTAAAATAGCTGCAAACCACAGGGTTGTTTGCATCAGCAGTTATTCACAGAGAAAATGACTAACTTTCGCAGCAAATCTCAAAGTAAAGGAAAATCAATAATGCTGCATTTTGGAAAATAGTAAAATCAGGTTAATCACTAGGACTTGACACAGATGCATATTTTCAATTAAATCCAAAATATTTTTCCGGAAACAAATTTGACCAGAAAAACCAATTAAGTTCTGGCTAAATACAGATTGTAATACAAAAATAATAATAATAATAATAATAATAATAATAATAATAATAATAATAATAATAATCATAAACACAGATCAAATATAGGCTGCTGATTTAATTAATTTAATATGAAATAGTGTGAAAACTGTGCACCACAGAACAATGAAATTGGAGATGTATACTAATGGAACCAGGCCGTAGGTGCCCAATTTTAACGACAGAATTGTTTGAATAATGCCACTAACTTAGAAAGCACCCTGCACTAAATGAGGCCGTTAATAGCTTTGTAGGTTTATGCAACTGTAACTAATAATGATCCATTGCTTTCGTATGTCTTATGCTATAGTGGCGGTTCAGAAGCAGGCCTTAATCTAAAGAGGAGGTCTAGATAAGAATTGCTTTGCTACATAAAACTGACAGAATTGCATCAAAACAAACACCATCAAATCGTTAAGTGAAACCATTACCGGCGCCTCCCTGAATTTACTCTCCATTATTGAAAGTCTCTCGCCATGTCTCACTAAGGACGATCATTTGCTTCTTTGGGCGTTACTTGTTAGAGTGATATACTATGTAGGTGTTTTTCTGTGCCGTGTAACATTGCAGCTGACAGAGCAAGTAAAATGGGGTAACCACCAAGAGACGCAATGCATGTCTCAGAGAATGAACACCGCAGAATCCAGAAAAACAAACCAGCTGGTGTGTACGTGCGTTTCATTACAGCCTTTCCTTTAGACTGAAGGGCATGGTATTTTTTGCGCAGGGTGAGCAAGGTAGTGTGTCTTTCTTATGCAGGTAAAAGCTAAATGACAGACAAAAGTACTGTCTGATTAGGGAATCTATTGAATTCAGCAATAGATATTATAAACCTGAATTAAATTAAGCTTTAAAAAAACAAACAAAAAAACACGGTGGGCACATTCACGTACACATTACTGCCAAACTGAATAAAACAAAAATAAAAAGCCTGCACCAGTAGGTCATTTTGGCTACCTCTACCTTTTTTGTCTGTTGGTAAATTATTATTTTTGACTTTTGTAGACTTTGAGGCCCTTAGCATCTTGATATCAAAAGTGAATTAGGAACACTGACTTCACAGTGTAAATTGTAGTCACAGGAAGAACTCGGGACATCAATAAGGTCTGAGGTTCTGTAAGTATGCACCACATTTAGGAAAAATAAATACAATTTTGCACTACGACACGAGAGATTGCCTACCAGTGTTACTCCATGCTGTGCCTGACTCTCTCAGAAGTTCTCCAGAGTGGCTCCTAAAGGACCCACTTGTTGTCCAATAGAAAAGGAGTGATTCATTTGAGACTTCACAATGTGTTTTTTCTCCATTGAGAATTCTTAAAAAGAAACAAGAAAAAAAGAAAAAAAAGGCTAGCATTATGGACCCAGCTTTAGTTAGGTACACTGCAAAATACTGGTAAATTAGTTTCTTAGATACTTTCAAGGAGAAAAAAAAAAAAAAAAGGTCAAAACATTTTTATTTTTCTCTTGAAACTGGAGAAAGAAAATACCCGCAACCTTAATTTTGTGTATGAGAAAGTTCATATTTGTCCAATGACTTTGTGTAATGTTTGTATCCTATGTGCTGTACTGTAGCAGTTGTAAATATAAAAGTCACTCTTTTCAGTGTAAAAAAAAACAAAAAAACGATGTACTGTATGAAGTCTGTCAACGTGTAAATGTTTTATGATGAACTAATTCGCACAGTATGAAACATGAGCCATTGCAATGCCGTTCGATCTTTTCACTGTAAAGTTGTATGGTGGTGTTTTTTTGGGAAATTGCAATAAAAAGTGAAATGCAGAGACAGTATATATTTTTGGGTTTAGAAGCTATTAACTCAAACTGAACACTAGACTAATTGTGATTCTCCCCCCCGCCCACCCGACAAAAGCCTTGAAACCAGCATGATTGTAATAAACTCTTGCTATTTATCTCACAATATTGCCATTGTCTTTAATCAAACAAATGAGTGGACATCACAAATATGAAAAATATATTAAGCAAAGACAACCAATTTGAAGTGACAATTCATTAAAGTGATTTGATAAACAGGGAGGGTAAAGGCATAGTTCATACCTATAAACCTAGAACAAATTTATACAACTTCACAGATAACTACATACATTACCTCCAATAACAGCCTGTTCTCTTTGGTGATCAAGGACATGGACCCAATATATTTGTACTCTGCCTCGAGTTGCAGTTGTGTAGGTACAGGACTTTCTTTTCTGGTCTGCATTGCACAAGGGGAACATTAATTTATCTGCAAGTTTCCACAGAATGCCCACAATTATGAACACACTATCATCATATCTATCTCCTTCCTTTGAGTCAGGGTAATGCAGTACGATGTGGAGGGGGTGACATGGAGATTGCGTTATTGTTGGCCATTGCAAAGAGAGACCATAAAAACAGAAAACTGTTGGAAAAAGACAATGTTATTAATTATTACATTTTATACTCCCAGGAAGGCAAGATGTCGCTACATACAATGTACAAAATTTCTTAATTACAGAGAAAATTAATAGGGATTTAAACTGCATTCACTTGACTTTAACCCCACTACACATGGCGGCTGATTACTATACATTTCGTATGCATTATACTAATTTATCAATATATTTAAGACCTTTGCAAGAAACACAACAGAAAACAGTTAATCCAGAGCAGTATAATTTTACATAGCTTCTGAAGTTAATTCTATTCGGGAATAATTTCTATCCGAAAAATAAAGACAAAGTAAACTACTGCATTTCTTTTAGAAACCACAGTGATTTATTTAATAGGAATTACATAGAATTATATCTTGGAAATTCAAACTGAAAGCATGAAATATTACTAGTAAATCAAGGGTGACAAGAGGAAATTAAATTTAATTTGGTTTCCATTGGATTATAAAGTATCATCTTCATTTCTTGCAGTTAATCCATTAAGACAATTGTTTAAGGAACAGACTTAGCTTCGCCTGCAATAGCCTTTATTGTGGTGTACTGATAGTGACAGGCTCTCAGCTTCATTCCACTCATTGTATCTGAATGCAAAGAATATCAAGTCAGTAGAAGCCCTAAGGGATTTCAAAAGGGTATATTCTAGATAAGTTCTCAAAAAACACTGCTTTCTAATATATCCTTTATCTTCTTCCGCTAACCAGCAGGTCTTTTTGTGTAAAAAGCAATTGAGCCTGTGGAAGCGCAATCTGGTATAGTGCCATTTGGCTTGAGAAAATGTCTTGAGTAGAATTAAAAGACAAATAGTAACTCCTGCGAAGAAAATCACAGTCCAAAAGCCAAACATTTGAAACATTTATGTTTATTGACTTATAAAGGTTACCAAGATTCCACCGCATAGGAGAATTGATCAATTTCTACATTGGAATGAAAAACATTTTATTTCCTTTTCATGATGGGCAGAGTTTTTTGGGAACTATTCAAAATACTTTTACATTCCTTGAATACTCATGAAATTTGTAATATAATTGTGGTACATCTGTACTGAAACTGATTTCCAAGCATCTACTTTTAAACTACCTAGTTAACACCTGGTAAACCAACACTAAGCATAAGCAGTTAGTGCAGTGGTTCTCAGAAACTTACATGGTAAGTTTCAAAGGTGTTGACTCATATGGAAAAACACATGGTAGGTCTGAAACATCTGGGAGGTGAAAACAACAACAAATCCACCAGTTTACATCTTGCCATCTTCTTTTAAACAGGTTTACAATTGTAATGCATCTAGAAACAAACAAATCCAAAGCAAAAAACTGCAAACACTCCCCCTCCCATCAGAAGGGGAGATTGTGAAACATTGGGAAAATGGATGAAGCACTGGAGGAGGGGAATGGCAAACACTCAGACTGCTCTCGTTCTTAGAAGGTGATTTCCATATGACAGTATCTGCGCTCAGAAAAATCAAAAGTACAGCTTCAGCAAAACAGAGCCAAACAGCTGTCATACAAAACTAAAAGGACACTTCTGCTCTTCAACGATAGACAAGGTGGCAGTATTGCAGCGGCCCATGGCGATGTTCACCAGTGATTTTGCTTTCAACGACATGCAGGATGAAGCGTGTTTTTCAAGTGCAGCTGCAGGCAATATTGAACTCTTTTTCTTTTAAAAAAGTTGAATGGAAAATCATGAGAAGTATACTTAAGACCAATTATAAATGGTGTTCCCTTCATCACTCAGCATTATTCCCTCTACCATAAGCACCACTATCCCCAACACTGAGCTTTCAGTGTGACGTACCTTAAATCTGATCAACATTCAATTACACTTACACAATAATACTGTTCAGTGAAAGACCTTTATGGCAAATGTCCTCTTCCTCACATGTCTTCGAACTCTAGTCATTTCTTAAGGTTAAAGGTTAAATAATTAACCCAGCATGTTACCCCAAGTAGGACTATTAAGATACACTGACCACAGAGTAGTAATATACTCCCCATAGCACATAGATTATCATTCATAATAGTAACTCACATTTATATCACTAACTGTGTTAGCCAGGACTGCTACACTCTTTTAGTGGTAAAAGTAAAATTACAAATTAAGTATTGATCCAATGGACAAAACTAGCATTTTAAACATTTAAGACAGAAGACAGGCAACATATGACAAATTATATACAATTGTTGCTGTAAACTACAAAAGTACATGCAGACATGTTAAATGTCAGAGGGATCCCCAAATGAACTTGTAAATACGGAATGCATACTACAAGAAACATGACAAAAATGTTTTGGATATATAGTAATTACAAAAGCTAAGTGCTAGAATATTCCATTTTACCACATTTAAATTCTTATATATATATTAAAAAAACAAAAAAAAACACTAACACTGCCATTTTAACATAAGATGTTAGCATTTAAAATGATCTACATTAATTTAGTCTAAAATATATATAAAAATAAGAAATATGAAAATAGTTTTTTGTTGTTGTTTAACTTACAATAATTTAAATATAAAAACAAAACTACAATAATTAAAACGGGTGACGATTTAATGAGACCGTCAACTATACTAGAATCCAGACATTATGGGATGCATCTCATGAGGGAAGGCATTTCTTAAAAAAATAAACAAATCCCTGGTTCTCTATTTCTTCAGGTACTCTGGCTTCCCTCAGTCTTGCAGTACTATAGTCCCAGAGGGCCGTTAAAGCGGTCCCCCAGGGCCACGTCACTGCACCTCCATGATTCCCACCAGACTGCGGTTCACCGCCGTGACCGTGCTCTCGTTGGCCGTGGCTCCCTGAGGTTGATACATGGTGTTGAACTGCGCTTGGCTCTCATGCACCAGTTTGCTGACGACAGGACTGTTCATCCCTCTCAGGCAGTGCGCTCGGACGATGCCGGCCTGCCCAGCTGATAGGACCCAGCTGTGCGATCCTAGGTTGGGGTTGAAACGGACCTGACAGTGGGAAACAAGACAATGAAGACACCCCAGCGATTTAAAATGTCGAACCGCCGATTCTCCTTGAGTGAGACGGAGGTTTAAGAGGTGAAACCCTTTACTGTTGCAATAAGTAACTGCATGTTCATAAGCAGTGCCGCTCTTCTCCTCTCCCTCTCTCACACACACACTATACAAGTATTCATTTGAACACAACAATTAACACTGCAATCAATTAACAGTAATTATAAGTCAGCTTAACCTACAACCCCATTGCCTTTTCAGATCAATAATTGAACTCACAAGAAAGCACTTAATTACACTCCCAGTGTAAAACCACTCTGATCAAAACCTTTGTCAACGCATTGTGAAAGAAGTGCATGTTGAACACAATGACAACTTGCTTTAAAAGTGTAGAAATCTCAATTCCAGTTTAATTCACATTACGACGTCAAAGGATAAAATAAATTTCTTTAAAATAATCAAAAATAAAAGTCCACTTCAAAATAATACAATACCATTTAATATATATATATATCAAGATTTCGGTTTTAGAATAAGGACAAAATTTAAAACTGAAACAGAAACTGTGCATCTATCCCCCAGAGTCACGGCTCCAAGGGCTTCACCTTGATCTCTTTCTATTGGTTTCTATCAGATTTCTTATCCCTGGGACCCAAAGTGACATTTTCTTAATTTTACACATCATTACTTTCTGTCTGTCTTTATCTCATGTCACCAATGAGATGTAGCCTTTTTGTCTGACACAGCTTGCAAATGCAAACAGCCACACTGGCTTGCAACAGTATACACCACTGGCTTTCTCATTTTGATAAAGACCTGCTACAGAACAAAAAATAATAACCGAGGTTCTGCAGCACCTTATCATCCTTTATCAACCACGTGATTGAAAAACTATCCGAGTTTATAGAATTTACATTCCTCTTGTACCACACAAGGCATCGCACATTTATTGATTGAAAGCACATGTACATTGCATTAATTTTCTGTTCAGTTACTGAGGGGCTCTACATACTAGAACTACACTCTAAGGTTAACAAAAAAACTGTAAAAAAACACCCTGTAACAACAGTTGATGTACTGTGCCTGTTTTCAGCAAGTCAATAAAAGCGGCTTCTGGTGCTTTGGCAGCACTGAGAAAAAATGTTTGCAGCAAAAACAGAGGAAAGTGATGGGCAATGAAAGCGCTCAGTGGGTGTCCTTGAGTGCGTTTCATCTTACTGTCTGCAATGAGAAGAAATAAGCCATCGAAGACCACGGAAAGGGCGGTACGGTGTAGGAAAACTCACCTTATGCAAGGAGTCAAGAGGCATCCTGTCAAGAGGCAGAGCACCTTTGGTTTCTGTGGCGTACATGTGCTTCATGGGATCTCGCTTGAGGGCATTCTTAAAGGTCCTCTGTAAGGAAATACATCACTCGAATTATACAACCTTTACATGATCACGCTGTATATGCCAGTGCATTTCTGTAGTGAACGTCTTCCACTGTTCAATGCTGGACTCTCTATTGCTGAAAATAAGGTTTTAACACAATGCTATGGTGGCGTGTGCCATGTTATTTTTAATGTTAATGGGACATCTGAAAACAATATCATACAGACTCTAAATGGAGACTGCATGTGCGAGCAACAGTATTTATAGCTCTGTTAATGTATAGCACTGTATGTCCACCATTCATATTGTTTGGGAATGGATCTTAAAACAGCAGAAGTACAGAAGAACAGTTATAGCTTCAGCTCAGGAGGTCTGCAGCAGAGCTACTGCTTCTGCAGGTACAGTAATTAACTGCAATTTCATAAAATTGCAAAACCATTACTTTTCAGGCATTCAAATTAATATAAGAGAGTACTTTCACACAAATCAGTGCCTGAGATCATCATATAGTTATTGACGAAATCATTCTTAAAGCACAGAGGGACCTTTAAAATCATTAGCAACATTTTGAACACTACGTAAATACCACCCTAAATATTGACTTTATTACCTAAACGCAACCTGAGAGTATTTAGTTTTAAGTGCACAGTTAAGATAGAAAATAAAAATAAAAACAGAATAAAATCATATTTATAGTTTGGCTTCGCTCTCTGTAGGAGAAGAAAAGAAAAAGTACAATGCAGATGACCTGAGCAATAATTGAGCAGAGCCCTATTACCTTTGCCCAGTTATAGTTACACTCTAGACACACAGGGTTGAGTTGGCAAAGGGGGAAGGGGCTGTGGGTAATGCATGCGCTCTATAGGCCGTGACGGGCTGGAAGAGGCAGACTTGCGCTCCTGTCTGCCGCAGTCAATGGGGGAGTCACTGGAGTGGAACACAGGAGAACAGATGGCGGACTCAGGGCAGAAGGGAGATTAATTTTTAAATTAATGATGGATACAGCACTTAATCAACACAAGCTTGAAGACGACTAGTCATTAAGGGCCTCATTGCTAACACTGCGAATTCTCCAGACCAATCCAGACCCCCCCATATCCAGAAAATAGCATTCTCCCTTTGGAAAGATCCGGGCAGATCACTCAGGTGTGTCTATGAGATAACTAACCTAATAAATTAAATGAATTTCTCCCACTCTCTCATTGCGTGTAATGGCCTATAACAATGGCCAGGGAATGGTCACTGGAGCTCCCGGGGGCTGCAGCAGAAATGCATCTCTGACAGACAGGACCAGTACGGATAGTCTTAGAGCCACGTACAAGCACAGCAACTACAGAGGGTTTCTACAGGAGCCCCTGCACACAGCCGAGAACAGCAGCCCTGATGTTATTGCAACAGGAAGACAATGTCATGTATTCTCCTCTGCATTATTTAATTATTATTCTGAATTACATGTAGGTATAGTAGGTAATATTAAAGGTGTATTGTTTACATAAAAAATGGATATTGCAACACACTTTTTGCTTTAAACAGAAAAATGTAGACATCAAAGTCACAGTGTTCTCTGTTAACAATGGAATGATGGAGCGGTTGCCTCTTGATTGCTATTCGTGCCATCATATGCAATTTCAATGCATACCATCAGCATCTTTAAAGAATGTGACTCATTGCCTCTGCACTGACACAGATATGCAAGCTTCACAATCTCCACATTGCAGCACACAGATAGAAATGTCTGGGAGGATCCCATGTCAATAAATCTGACTATAGTTATGGTCAGTGGGGGTAAGATTTGGTTTCCTTCTCCTGGGGGTAAGGTTCTATTCACCTCAGTGGGCAGGACTGGGCAGGTGCACAGTGAGGCCTAGAGGACATTGCCCTGCAGTTTGGCCACGTGGTTCCCTGTAAACAAACGCAATAGTTTGGCAGCCTCAGTGTGTTTGGACCCCTGGAAGCGAACAACTCTCAATGCATTTCATTCATGTGTGGCTTACAGAGACAATCTGGTCTTGGAGGAAACAAAACAACAAATAAAAGAAAACAAAACAATATAAGACAAAAACAAAAAAAACACATCCAGACAAAAATTGAATTTAAAATATTTTGTGTTGGTAAATAAATCTACACCAAAAAAATGTCCTTGAAGGCGTAAAGAAACTTAAAATAAAAACACAAAACCTCACACTCACCATATCTGTATCGTGAAACAGGAGGTAGTATTTTTTAATTGCTTCACTGTATGTCCGGGGCTCCCTAATATCTGCTTTAAGTCTGGAATCATCAGTGTCCGTGTCTTGTGCTTTTGAATCCGTTTCGTACTGAACAAGTTCGGCTCTGCAGACAGGCTATAAAGCAACGATGTTTTAGTTACCATGACTTTGGAGCTGCAGGGAATGTATTTTTCCTACACATGACCTGCAGTAAGATTAACAAAATAATTACAGGAAGAAGCATCTCATGAGTGTGAAGTGTGCACTTACAAATCTGCGGTCCATGGGCCGCTTGATGTTGTTGGGGTTCAGAGTCATGTCTGAGAGCACCATCATGATCAGCTCCCCCGTAGTGTCTCCTGTCACGCAGGTATTCAGCCAGTCTGAGCCTGATATGCTCTTTGGTACAGAAAGAAAATAACACACAGCTGGTTATTCATTAAACATGACAATACCTTATATGGTATAGCATCATATTAGAAACCCCATAAGAAATGTGATAATAAGTGCTGTATTTGAGAGAGAAAGGCAGTTGTAGCTGTAACTGTAGCTATGGATGCCAGGTGTGTCCGGAGGGGATGGCGTTGACATTCTATTTCGAATGGTTTAAAATTGCAACTGTATGCAGAACTACTTAAAATGGAAAGTTAAATCTCTATCAATGTGTAAAAAATAAACAACAGAAATGTGAAATAGTGGTTTCACACAGGATATGAACATGCAACCATTAAATAAATGACTTTTTGCATACATTTATATGTGTATTTATGGAATGCAGGTTTAGAACAGGAAGGATTGATGAAATGCAATGTAATGTAAGAAGCTCTATTGTGAGTATATATATTTAACTTATCAGCTTTTTAGGATGCAAGACCTTATATATTGTTACTGTATATCTCGTATACACTACGTGAATTTGGTGGGCCTGGGCCTTTTGGTGTTCCTGCAGTACAGGCCTGGCAGAGCATCACCAGGGAAGAAACCCAGCTTCTGGTGATGTCTATGAGTTCCAGACTTCAGGCGGTCATTGACTGCAAAGGATTTGCAACCAAGTATTGAAACTCACAATTTAATTCATGATTATGTTAGTTTGTCCAATTACTTTTGAGACACTAAAACTGGGGGGAGCATATATAAAAATGGGTGCGATTCCTACACCGTTCACCCAATCTGGATGTAACTACCCTCAAATTAAAGATGAAAGTCTACACTTAAAGCACATCTTGATTGTTTCTTTTCAAATCCATTGTGGTGGCATACAGAGCCAAAATGATGACAATTGTGTCACTGTCCAAATATTTATTTACCTAACTGTATGTATATATACAAGCATGCATGCACGCAAGCTCGCACACACTGTTGTACTTGGACATGGATTTTTAAAACTTGCCCAGAATGTAACCTACAATGTACTGAATTGTGCTGAAATAGATTAATTTCACTCTCTGTGAAATTTATGTTTCAGTACAAGGGTTATAAATTTGTTTAAAAAATACGCCAACAGGGAACATACATCAACCTTGCGAGGCAGTATTTATCCAATGCCTCGATCACCTGTTGAGATACAGTATTTCACCTGGACATGGGGCTGCTTTATCACGCTGCCAGCAGCAGCACACAGAGCATGTCTGATGGAACCGAGTCCTAGGAGGAGGTCGTTCATGATCTCCTCTGCATTAATTTGTCCGTCTGCAGAAGTGTGATGCAGCGCACTACTGTGCTACTTTGAGTTCATCACTTCGAGCACTGCCACACAATCACAGGATTTGGTCTCGGTTTCTGCCTGTGTATCTTAAAGGCCAGCCCTGTCAAAGACTGCTGATGCATGACAGACTCACCCACACTGTTCCTCTCCTTGGAGCAACAAAATACGGCTTAAATCCGAAGTAACCAGCGTCCAGGTAATGGATGCCATTTTGCCCGAATCTAGAAGCAAAGACAAAATGACAAACTGTGAAAGAAGATGTTCTAGAAAATTACTTAACAAGGAAGAACATACTGGGCAGCAGTGTGGAGTAGAGATTGGGGCTCTGGCCTTCTGAGTGGAGGGTTGTGGATTCAGTCCCAGGTGGGGGACACTGCTGTTGTACCCTTGAGCAAGGGATTGTACCTAGATTGCTCCAGTAAAAACTCAGTGGTATAAATGGGTAATTATGCATTTAAAAAATAATAGATATTATATTGTAAGAATTGTAAAATACTCTGGATTAAGGTGTGTTCTAAGAAAGTATTTTATTTCAATATTAGTTTGAGAAATTGCAATTTTGTGAAATAATGAATGAAAAAATCCAGTTATTGAAATGGCTTTAGGTAAACTTTTATCATGTGTCATGAGCGTATAACAGTATCTGAAAATACTATACTTTTTAGTCCCCTTACAGCAATGAAAAATAGTAGTTGTTGCCACTACCTAAAACTGCAAAAAAACAGACTGTTCATGTGATTATTTATTTTATTAACAGTTCATTTCTCACCCCACTGAATTTAACCGGGCAGATACACATTCACTTTGAGCAGCTGTATGCTTCTTTCTATTCAAAGGTTTATGGCAGTTCACTAGAAGCCACTTCTTTGGATGTGGTTTCATTGCCATTTTGTATCCCACCTGCGGGCAGGACACACTAACAGATGACTTTTCAGTGCAATCAGAGGTCAGACACTGGGTGGAAGTCACTCGATCCGAGCGAAGGACAAACGACACTCACGTAGCGTAACAGTTCTCCTGTGACACACACACTCCGGACCAGTGCAGCAGCCATGAGATCTCGGTGGTGAGGTAGCGTTTGATGACATTAACTGGCTCGTAAGTCCTCCGGAGATCCCAGAATTTCACCTTCCTGTCCTCGCTGGAAGTGACTATTAAATTACTGAGGGGTTGAAAATAAAAAGAGCCCGAGTTAATTCTGTGGAAGTTCAATTAGGGCATTAAAATCACCAGGGATACAAAGATTAATCTCTCATACTGATCCCCTGCTGTAGCTTTTCTGAGGCTATTTATGTCTCTTATTTGACATTTATGAAAATGAAAAGATTTTATGGACTAACAACGTTACACTCAAGCATGCTGCACTCCACTGCTATTCTTGCCACCAATCTAACAGCTTTGCTTCGGAGAGATATCCTGATCAATGGTATCCTTTAAACTGAGAATTTATCACAGGCTCTGACTTGAAAACCACAGAGTTGAAAGAAACAATAGCCAAATATTGCACAATTACTTAAATGACCTGACAAAACAAAGCCAAATGTTGTTTTTCAGGGCATGAACCCAAATGCCTTTAAATCAGTTTGATCTGGCACTGTGTCACCAAAACATGTTTGCTTGTGACTAACCATAAATCTAACCAATGAGCAGGACTGAACAATGAGGTACAATGAACAATGAAACCAATATTGAGAGCCGGTGATGCTAAATGTAGTCTTGTCTATGTTTTAGATGCTATATATATATATATATATATATATATGTGATATTCAAACTGGCGCTACAACAGTTTTAATAAACCTTAAATGCGGGGTGCCTTATCCCAGGGAGTTTATATAAAACAGATTATACATTCAAGGAAGAATGGACAGCAGCTCCCGTCCCATATTCAGTCCATATGTCACAAAAAAGTATTTATTGGAGAAAAAGTGAACATCATGATATAACAAAAAAAAAAGATAGTGGTGCTCTGCATATACAGGGTGGAGTGACAAGACTTGTTTTTTTATTTGCAAGTTGACTTTTCATTTCTTGCCTTTATATGAGTCACCTTGCAGACTCCTTAATTATGTGTCTTTTTCCCGCTCCGTTAAATAGATGATACATAGCCACTGTTAGAAGTTTATACTGTAATACAGTTATGAAATGATGACTTAATTAAACATACCAGTGGCAGGCATAACAAGTACCAAATAATATGATCATGTTTTGCATACAGTTCACACTTATCACATTAACAGTAAATTATCCCTTTTGTTAATACCATTTTTCTGATTAATAACAGACATTAGAACTAATAAAACAATCAGACTAATAAAGAAAATACATACTGATTTCTTAAATATTGTTTAGAAAAATAGAGTTCAGGGGTGGAAGTGAAAAGGAGAACACGTAAAGATTTTTAATACATACAAAATGTTCATGGGTTACAAACCTCTAGAGTATGTATAACTTCCTAATGAAAACATACAACACATATTGTGATTCATAATTAAGGAATTTAGTATTTTTTAAACACATATTTTATGCTGTGCCTTGTAAAACAACAAAACATGGGCATTAAGACTTGTTAACGCTCTTCGATTTTCCTTCAGGCTGCTCGACCACGTACTGTACGAGAAATCCCACACAGTCCAACACTTTTCTCATTTGAATAATGCGTCTACAGAAATGTTACGGTGGCAGCCGAACAACCTACTGATTAAAGGAGATGTTTACATGACATCTTCAGAGCTCCTGTTGACATATGAAAATCTTAATGTACTTTTTTCTGCTCACTGAACAGCCATCTGCTTACTTGTTTTCAATTCTGTGCCATTGATTTTTTTCTTTTTTTAATTTTAAACATAATATTTATCTTGCATTTCTTTTTGCAGTAACTTTTGCTGGAAGGCTAGATAGTTTTTTTTCCCCAAATACACACTGCTTCACATTTCACTGCTTGTGGCATTAGGTGTCATTTTCCAAATGAGCTTTTCTAATGCTGCCTGCTGGAAACGTACACAGAAGGCATGCTGATTTCTTCTGGAAGGTCAACGTTTTTTATGGTTGAGGGCAATATGGGATTGCAGAGGTAAGACACAGTATGAGTAGAATGTTAATGTGGTCTTACTGTATGAAGCTTCATTGTACAATTGCAGATGTATCCGATTCAAACATGCAAATTATTATGTATATATATATATATATATATATATATATATATATATATATATTACACACACACACACACACACATATACCCAAGGTTTGGTTACACTTTAAGATTTAGTTTTATAGGTGGAACCAAGAAGAGCTCTCTCATAACCGAAGACCTTTCTTTCTCACTTTTGCTTTTCAAAGCCCAAACACTGGCACTGGTCATGTCTAGATATTAGATGTACATCTTATTTTAAAAGCCTGGTGGTTTACGGTAGACCTGAAGGCATGGAAGAGGAGGGCACCAGGCAAATACCTCTCTCTGTGAAGGAAGGGTTTGTATAATAACTGCAGTCAGATCACTGAGCATTGATAAGGCCGATCTGTCAGAGACGGGTAGCTCACTTGACTTGCCGGAAAGGCAAGTCAAGTGACCTACTGGGTGGAACCACAAATCTGAGGAAAGGAATCATACCTTGGAAAACCAGGTAAACTGCAGATTAACGTACAGCTGCTAGATGCTTATGGCGTGACTGACACTCAAAGAAAAACAGTTTTATGTTCTTTGTACAGAAAATAATCTGAGATCTGTGGAACATCACCTGTATGAACATGAGGACATAAAGTTCTCCTACCTGCTGGCCTTACACCAGGTAAGCACGCGGACCGCATGGTCATGAGCTATAAAGCAGTGATATGGATACAGGGTTAAACTGCCATTAGCCAGGCGCACTCGCTGTAGCAAAGATTTGGTTTCCAGGTTCCACAAGGCCACCGTGCCTTCAAAAGGATAAAAAGGAAATACATTATAAAATATTGTTAAAATCAGATGAAAAATACAAATATATATCTTCTGTAGAATCACTTGAAATACATAATTATGTTTTAATCACTGATGAAGTTGGGTCAGTTTTGGAAGTGTGTAATTCTGTGCTTTAAAAAATTGTCATTACTAATTCAGATTCTTTGCACCCTTTGAAAGTGTAGCATCTTTCCCCCACAAGGAGGTCTGATTTCTAATGAGGCATGACCACACATGATGTTTCAATTTCTCAGGAGAGCGCAGCGCAGTATATATAAAAAGTGTTGAGTCAAGCTGAAAAACAAACAGTAAAAACAAACAAGCAAAAACAAAAAATAGAAAATCTGTCAACTTTGTTTCCAAATTTTTTATATGGATTTTAATGATCACACAAAAATCAATCAAGGATGCTGAATTCAGATGCCAAGATCAGGACGTTTTTCTCTAGTATAGACCATCATTAGCCTAATAAGCAGCAAAGTTCGCTCTGAAAGTTTGAAAGGGCAGTGTTTACTCCATTAAATGTGGTTATTGTTTAATTGGAGTCAAAATGGAACTAAAACCATGCCATTGCCAGATTTTTCACTTCAAATTACAATAAACTTTCACATAAGCCTATGGTTTGAGAGTAATCCTTTAGATTTTCCTTCAGTAAGACTTTTCAAATGACCTGTAGAGTATATAATGAAAATTTACCCACTCTACAACAGAAAAGAGGACTTTTGCTTTCTGACTTGTCAGCATTGGAGTGAATGCGTTAAGCTAAAAACACAGCCCAGTGATGAAAATGATGAAGGTCAAAGAAACTGGTAAGTAATTGAGGGATTCTCCTTTATTCTGCTTCTGAAGCAATGGGGAGCTGAGGAAACAGCCAGAGGGGTTATGCCAAGCTTTGCATCATTTTCCAGGAGAGTCCTGGCCATGGTAATTGGTATTTGATATCAGAGTGACCATTGTCAACTATTAAAAGGACATTTTGGTCAAGGAAGCTGTACCAGTGAACGAACACTGAGCTGCCAGATGTTAACATAGACAGTAATAACAGTATTTTTCACATTACAAATCCCTTTGCAACTATACCACAACTAATGAGTGAAGAGAACGAGAGCACTGTTTAATGGTGCAAACTGCACAGATAACACATTAGTCTCTATTTTCCTTCAATTCTCCAACTGTAAAGGGACACAAAATCAACCAGCCATCTGGCAAGGAATCCCTGTCTGTTTACCCCATTCTTTTTAAATGAAAACATCCATGTGCTTAGACATTTACAAGCTGACTGCAATGAGAAAAACATTCTAAAACTAAGTTAATGCGCATGTAGTTAGAAGTTTATTAAAAGGCTGACGAATCAATAGATACCATCGTAGAAACCAGCCGCCAAGGTGTTATGTGGTTTCATTGGTAGCCAGTCCAGACTGAAGCACTGCCCACACTGGGAGCTATTGCCAGCTTGTATCGACCCCACTTTCAAAACAGCAGTGCAGCGCACCTGCAAAGATATCAACAAGAACACAGACAATGAGCTCCTTTATGATGTAATTATCAGCTGAAACAGGTTGCTCTGACCATAACTCATTCAAAACACTGTCTCTGTCACATAATTCTAACCAAAGCAGATTTAATCAGCCTCATCACACAGCTAAGCCAAAGCGTTGGCGTTTCATTTGTAAAAGAAAATTAGTTTCTATTTGTTTAGCACAAATGAGCATGCTTCTCTATTTTTTTCACTAGTGCTTTGTTTTATTCAATTGCTTTTAAGGCAGCATTTTTAATTTGCCCATTCAAACCAAAAACTAAATTCAGCATCTTTGCAGCATGGTAAATCATCATAAATACTGAATATATCTGACAAAAGTAAAGCAAATGATTTGTCATCCACTTAAAATGCAGCGACAGCACACTGTGCAGATAGTACCAATAATAGCGACGCATAATTGTTTTGTGTGTGCACTGTTAACTCTCTTCTAGTTAAAGCGCAAAAGCATAAAAGATGTATGTTTCTTGTAATACAGCTCGACACAATTGGGAAATTCTAGAAAGATGGGTTGTGTACTTTAGTAGTGAAAGCAAAACCATGTTCAACCACTGACTTCTTGAATGTCTCTGAACAAGTGACATAACCTCCTTGCTTTTTGGATTACATAATCTATATGTAACACAAATGGATTGAAATTTTAAAGTGTCTTGCTGTATGTTTAAATATATCTACTTACATTTACATTTTTTCACCTTATAGATATGGCCAAAATATATAAAAGTGGTTTATGATCTCTATATATTAACTGTGAAATATATGACAATATTAAAATAAATGTTATCATCATACCTTTTCGGTAAGGCAAATTTGTGAAGATAATCTGATGTATACCTTCATTTACCCATGGCAGTAAAGAACAATTGCCAGGTTTACCTGAATCTAAAATTAATTCTCATATTCCAATGAATATGCACACAGGAAATATACCTTTCAGAAATTATTATGCTAAGTGCATGAACGGCTTAATTTAAACAAAATGTACAAAAGCTAATCTTGTGTACAAAGCCCTCTGGGAAGGAGGCAGTTCCTTCCTTTTGGCTGCCATATCAACTTAAACACAAATTTAAATGGAAAAATAAAGAAATGCAATGAAGTGAAATTCTGATCTTGAACTCTGACGAAGTGACTTGAAGGCTACATCGTAATTGGTTGTTTTCTGTACAAAATAACGGACCCACCTGGCAAATCAGAGGTTCTTCTTTTACTGCTCCTATGAGGAGAAAAATAAATACAGATTAATGCTCTGTATTAAAAAATACACTTGTAATTTCTATAATCTTGTAACTTAAAAGTTTACCAAACCATTTTAAATAATTGTTAAAAGTATGATTATGGGTTTACAACATTTACATTGTACAGCAATCAGCAATCAAACACACAAAATTTGACTGAAGATTTCTAAACACTCTGATCTCCCTCATGGGAAGAAGAAATAAATAATGCCAGGCTTCTTTCAAGATTTGAGATGGTCTGGCATGACAGCTCGCCACCGAAACGTGAGCCATTGTACACAGATTGTTCTGGGTTCTTCACTTCACATAGCTGACGTGCGATTCTGAATAAGATATGGTGGATTCAAACTTCCAACTCCAACCATTTTAAGTATGATATGAACATTACTATGGTAGAAACTGCCTGTAGTGTCAATATAAGAAAATCACTCAGAACCACTTGGCCATAAATCTGTGGGAAGCTAAAGCACAGCCCATCCTCCCAGCATTCCGCTTGTTTTTTCCACTTCTGATGTATTTTCTGCAGTGATCAGGTCGATAACATTACAACGCATGCCCACTTCCCGCAGCACACAGGAGACAGCCTAAAATGTAAACCCATTCGATGGGCTGACTAAGCCCTTTCTGACTGACAGCCCCTTGGGAAAAGGGTGTCAGGTACTAGGCTGAAATTCATAGCTTCAGACACTAACAACTGCGTAGCGATGCATCTTTTTTGTCATTTCAATTATAGATCCTTGTGTGATGGAAACGAGCTAGTAAATTATCTCCATTGAGCAAGGAGAAGCGGGCTTTTTCACACACCCTCTCATACAGAAAAAAGGGCCATTTATAATTATCTGAGCAAGACAGACTGGGACCAGGATACAGAAGCTGGAGGTGCTGCCACTGTGCTGGTTAACTATTTCAGTGCCAGAACACATAGCTCAGGTAGGCAACAGTGCAGGACCAAAGCAGCACATTCTTTGGTTAAGTCTGAGGGGAAAAGGAAATATTTTTAGGTAATACACCGAATGCTTGCTGTAATTGTAAAAATGTATTCCAAAACAGACATGCAAGAGACAGATTTGCTGTATATGTAACACATGGTGAGGTAGGAGGCTGGTCCTCAGGTGAAGCTACAGTATGGATTCAAATTTTGGATTGGATCTTGAACACACTGCATCCATTTAAAAAATCTACAGTTCCTATCTTGGGCAAATCCTTTTAAAACCTCCCAAAAATGTAAAGCATTCCTTCTTTAACATGGAACTTAAATAACTGGAACTGTACTATTTTAATAAATAGTCACATAAAACCATTTGGAATGAATCCATTGCCATTAACTTATGTCATACTAGTCTAACAAAGACATGTTTTGTTATCTGTGCAGTAAGAACTCATAATCAAGTCCTTGAAGTCCAAGGCTTCATAATAATTTCACCATTCTTTATTTATTGTATTCAACCAAGGCAAAGAAAGCAAATTCCTGTGATGTGATCTCAGCAGAAAACGAGTCTTCAGTCCAGCAAAATGAACCTATTACTTTGTAAAGGATGGTTTCTTTGCTTTAAAAATAATACAATGCTTTCTGGAGGTTGATTGCAGAACTGGAATTAGACCAGAATCAAATTATAAAAATGTGTACAAAAATAACTAATTAAATCCAAAAAAGAGTAAAAACAAAAAAATAACAACAATGGCCTGGCAATTTGAGAATAATGATCCATAACATTAATTAACCTCTCCGGAGTCCTTCTTATCTCACAGAGCAAACATGGCCTTCCAATTCCACAGTAACAATGCCTGACAGTGACTTACGGGGTATTAAAAGACCACAAGCTCCTGAAGAATGGGGATAAAGTATTTGAATTCAATTCCAATAAAGGCAGTTTAATGGTGTTCTCCAACAACAGAAGGCTGCCTGCTTCTCGGCTGTCTGAAGAAGAGCTGGGTGAAGAATAATGAGAATCATACTGCCAGTTTGCCCTATACATTACCATGAGCACTTTTGTTTGCCTTTTCGTCAATTGTTAATTTATTATTATTATTATTAAAGAACACTACAAATAAGTCAGTGTCACAAAGGAGCATTGTTAACTTTGGAGATGAACTGGAAGAAGCTAGATTGTTGTAGAAGATGAAATCTGAAGGAAACAATGGAATTTCTGTTGGAAAATCAACACTTTATCTGGTGCACACAGCCTTCAGGTAAATGGATAGAGGACAAACGAGTCATGAAAAATTCCTGTCACACACTTTACTTTGCCTTATTTTACCATGCTTCTTGAGACGTACAATCTCCCTTTAAGAGAGATCTCCCACACCATGTAAACAATACACTATCATTACATCTGTAAAACCAGGGTTTAGTCATGAGTCAATTCAGATTTCAGAGGTAGAACTATCAAGTTTAATTTAAGAAAATTCCTCCAGGGCAGTCAAGGGAATCCAGCATCAGCTACTGCACAATATTATTCTACTGCCTGTGTGCAGGATCTGAAAGCTCAGACCTTTTACAGTCTGATCTGATTCAGTCTTAGCTTCAAAGAACAAGCGTCTACGATCTGCATTAACCCTATATGGTTATCTAACTAATATTGTGTGTAACAAATTAAGTTGAATACATTGAAATGTAGAGGACAGACATCTAAAATTGGAAAATCTATAGGAATAGTAGAATTACATTGAAATCTGCTTGCCAATGCAATATACTGATGTACTTTTCTGTGTTTTTTGTTTTCATTTGTTACAATACACTGTAAAATAAGTATTTCATCACAGTGCTACAGTTTATGTCACTGCTCTGCAAAATGAAACAGATATGGTGACTGTGCCAAGTTCTGATTTCCCTAAAGAATCACCATATATGGTAATACATGTAATAGAGGAACCTGTGGGAGGGGAAATATATATATATATATATACACACACTCACCTAAAGGATTATTAGGAACACCTGTTCAATTTCTCATTAATGCAATTATCTAACCAACCAATCACATGGCAGTTGCTTCAATGCATTTAGGGGTGTGGTCCTGGTCAAGACAATCTCCTGAACTCCAAACTGAATGTCTGAATGGGAAAGAAAGGTGATTTAAGCAATTTTGAGCGTGGCATGGTTGTTGGTGCCAGACGGGCCGGTCTGAGTATTTCACAATCTGCTCAGTTACTGGGATTTTCACGCACAACCATTTCTAGGGTTTACAAAGAATGGTGTGAAAAGGGAAAAACATCCAGTATGCGGCAGTCCTGTGGGCGAAAATGCCTTGTTGATGCTAGAGGTCAGAGGAGAATGGGCCGACTGATTCAAGCTGATAGAAGAGCAACTTTGACTGAAATAACCACTCGTTACAACCGAGGTATGCAGCAAAGCATTTGTGAAGCCACAACACGTACAACCTTGAGGCGGATGGGCTACAACAGCAGAAGACCCCACCGGGTACCACTCATCTCCACTACAAATAGGAAAAAGAGGCTACAATTTGCACAAGCTCACCAAAATTGGACAGTTGCAGACTGGAAAAATGTTGCCTGGTCTGATGAGTCTCGATTTCTGTTGAGACATTCAGATGGTAGAGTCAGAATTTGGCGTAAACAGAATGAGAACATGGATCCATCATGGCTTGTTACCACTGTGCAGGCTGGTGGTGGTGGTGTAATGGTGTGGGGGATGTTTTCTTGGCACACTTTAGGCCCCTTAGTGCCAATTGGGCATCGTTTAAATGCCACGGCCTACCTGAGCATTGTTTCTGACCATGTCCATCCCTTTATGACCACCATGTACCCATCCTCTGATGGCTACTTCCAGCAGGATAATGCACCATGTCACAAAGGTCGAATCATTTCAAATTGGTTTCTTGAACATGACAATGAGTTCACTGTACTAAACTGGCCCCCACAGTCACCAGATCTCAACCCAATAGAGCATCTTTGGGATGTGGTGGAACTGGAGCTTCGTGCCCTGGATGTGCATCCCACAAATCTCCATCAACTGCAAGATGCTATCCTATCAATATGGGCCAACATTTCTAAAGAATGCTTTCAGCACCTTGTTGAATCAATGCCACGTAGAATTAAGGCAGTTCTGAAGGCGAAAGGGGGTCAAACACAGTATTAGTATGGTGTTCCTAAAAATCCTTTAGGTGAGTGTATATAATATATATAATACATAATATATATTATTTTAAATTATAACCAGCACATTAAAATAATAATTAATTGAATGACTTGTTTTGAAAAGATATTCCTTAAAAAGCTCAAAACAGACAAAAAACCTTCTCATTGCATATTTATTCAAAAAAGTTAATATTCAATTCATATGTTAACTATTCTCAAAGTTAATTAAATCCACTGTGTTTAGTCATAGAACAGATAGACCTCATTTGCAGGCAACAAAAAATAACTAAGAAAAACATTCACAGAGCAACGATCTTGACAGACCTTCATCAGGCAGCATGTTTCCACTGAGATTTTTCTCCTGAATGTATGATTCTGATACATACAATAATAAAAGTCTGTAGTCTGTAAAATAAAAATCTCTGAAGTGAAGACAAATGACGCAAGGATGATATTTTTCTTTCTCCTTCCAATAATAATTAATTCTAAGCCTTCCCTGAACATGCACACATGAGAAATAATGTCTGTTTAGGATCAGTGGCTGCAGTGAGCACAGAACACAGAGTACATCAATCACTGCAACAGTAGTTGGGTAATAATGCAGGGGGACAAAAAGCAACGTGCCGATTTACTGTTGGCTGCTCACAGATAATATTATCTTGGGGGAAGTTGTATTTGTCCCCTCAAGGCTACAAAACTGAAGTGAAAAACTGGGGAGCCTGTCTTTAAAAATCAGCTGGGTGCTGCTAGCAACCAACATCATTGGCTGCCAGAGACCATGCTCTGAGGCTAACAGTCCCCCCACCCCTCCCCATGGGGATTAACACAATGCTTTCAGCAGCAAGATAAACGATACACTGACTCTGCAGCACTACTGGGATTTCACATTTTAATAGGAATAAGTGACACTGCCACACATCAATACACTGGTGTGAGACTCCAGTTCAGATATGGCCCTTACATGAGACTATGTCAGACTTCAGTAGTAAATATTTCCATTTCAACACAGAAGCCTATTACATGATGGGTACTGGAGAGAGAAAGCCCATGTAACTAAAATTGTCAGACAGAGTCCAGAGATTCTTGATGAAAGTGCTGCGTGAAGGAGCTGCCTGTTTTTTTTTTTAACATATTTCTGTGCTAAAGAGAAGCCTCCCCCATGACCAATAATTCTAAACGCATGCTGAAGAAAGACAGCAACCAACCTCACATTAAACACTGCAAACACATTCCCGCAGAAACAGGAACTTCTCAGGCCCTTTTATTTTCTTGTCTCTAAAATGGCCAACATCACCTCCATACAGGTCCTTATGTAAAGACAAAACTATAAAACATTGTTGAAAAATCTCCAGTGTATCCAGTTAAACTTTAGAATAAAATATAATGTTACCTGGCAGTCATTACACATGCCAAAAACAATGGGTCTCTATTGAGATTTCTGTCAACACTCGTGCAATTTAAATTATGTTATTTCAACCACCTGTAAAAATGGGTAATTGTAAAAGTAATGTGACATACTGTATTGTACAATTGTAAGTCAGCCTGGGTAAAGGCCTCTGCTAAGAAATGTGTTGATAATGAAATTTGAAATCATTATATTTTATGAATCTTCTTCAAAAACTGAAGAAAAAAGGCATCAAAGAAAGAATACATCTGAAGGAATATTTACTCCTAACTTTGCCCACTGAACAAACGGGCAAAACAGGCTTTTTCTTGTTCCAGTCAGTCAGGGTGATGACTACAGACACTTGGTTAATCCAGACATTAATAAAAGAGGCAGTGTGGATGGCTTATCACCAGTAGTTCTAAAGTTGGCAGCTCCTGTATCATAGGATACCATTCTTCTTCCCATCAATTTGTCACTGACCCCTGGAACTGGCGAAAGGAGAACATTACAGCCCATGTTATCAGTCCAGAGAGGGGGCGAAACGACAGCTAAAGAATTAGGTAGTGTTTAAAACTGAAATCTAGGCTGCCTACAAAAAAGTGACACTGCATTACTATCCTTCTGAAGTTCTGAAGCATACATTTTAAAAGCATGAGGTATCTTTCAGCCATCTTACATCAGTAACTCCAACTGTTACCATGCAATATTTTAAGAAGGGGGTGAAATATATTGATGGGATATCCACAGCTACCCTTCAGAATGAAGGCTATTCTGGGAGGGAACATCCAAGAAAAGTAAGTGCTTTACTTAATGGAGCACAGACAAAATCCTGTAAAGAAAGGAGAGCTAGCTGTGCTTACAAAAGTTGCTGAAGAAGAAAGAGGACAATAACTAAGCCTTTCCCTATTTCTATTCAATATTCCATATAACAACTACATTAAACTTGACTGTGACAACTTGACAATCTCTGGTAATTTTACTGTTGCGCACATTTGTGGTGGTGTACCAACATTATTCAATTTCTTAAACATCATAAAATGTCTACGGGAAGAAGTGTGAATTAAGGGATTGTTCATCAACGTGATAATGACACTTAATACAGCTATATCAAATGCAAATTGTAAGAAAATCTAAATGAAAATAAGGAGTTGATATTGATGTGCTTGCTCTGATTAGTCCCGTCACTTTAATCCAAGTGCCATGTTATGGTAGGGTATTGTCACAAGAACCTTTTGCAGTCATATATAATAACACAAAATGCCTGCAAAAGGTAACATAAAATGATAGGAAAGATTAGTAATTTATAACCTCTGGAGTCTTAAACACGTTTAGTTTACATAAGACAAACAGGAAGATGTTTGGTTGGAAAGCTACAATGACATCACACTCTGAGCTTGCGGTGAAGCTGTATTTACTGGGGCATTAAGCAGTATTCTGTGCGCACGCTCATTCACTGTAGTTGTATTTTAATAAGGTTCCTAGTGACATCAGTTTTGACCACCAGTGTCTGTATAGTGTATTAGCAAACCACCCTCTGCCTGTATTGGAATTTGACAGAGGTTATATGCTTTGCTAAAGAGTACAGTAACCGCCAATATACATAGATTGATACATATTATTTTAGATAATGCTGTATTGCCAGCACTTTTATGGTGAGGGCCACACATCTACTCAAACGATAATACCACTTTACAAAGTGAACTTGTTAATTAAAGGTTTTAGAAAATTATTTAGAAAATAAAATGCACTTTCTAATTTTCACTCTCTCAAATGGTCCTGTAAAGATTTTGTTCTGGTATAGGTCTGCTTCTCTCTCATTTTCTCAGGGCATAAGGTGCCCTCTGCTGTAACTGCTGTCAAACTACAGGCATAAGATATAAACTAATAATGGGTACGCACTACAGTCCAGTATCGCAAAAACCTTTAATTGAATGGTGCTATTTGCTATGCATGCATTGTAGATCAAAATCTCAAACTCCAGGACATGGAATATACTGATTAAGGCTACCAGTTTATATAAACACCATCAGCTGATTGTATGGAGGTATTGTATTCATTGTGGTTTTCTTTAGTATGAGTAGTATGAAAGCATTTAGTACCTTTCCTGTGAGTTTTTCTGTAAGCAGCCAAGGCCTCTGGGTGTGGAAGGCTGAACACAGCAATTTTTCCATTAGAAAAAGCGGCAGCAAGCAGCCCAAGCCTTGGCAGCTGAGGAACCTGCAAGATGAAATAAAACCAACTCAACATACTGCTTCAGAAGGGAAACAGTGCTCCTTGTAATAATCTCAGATCAGCACAACTGCAGACAGCGTGAACAGCTTTGAAATAAGAAGTGCAGTCCTTCTGAAGACGTGTATGAAACATGCAGCTCTCCTTTTCCCCTATATGGAGTTTAAAAACCTTTTTCATACCTTCCTGTTAGTTGAGGGCAGTTCCCATGCTCCGCTTGGACACCACTTCATATCCCATATACAGCCATAGTCCAAGGCAATTCCGTATGCAAAGGATGCTTTGGTCCTGGGGCTAAAACATAAATGAAATATAATCCAGATAAACTAGTACATCAAAGGTAGTGAAATGTCATGTAATCTGTTTGGCAGTCTGGTAATGAAGGCTGTAACCAGTAGCAAAATACCTGTACATATGTATTGCAACATGTCTGATTAAAAACATTGACATAGTGTTAGAAGCGTGGGAACCATGTACTGTTAGTATAGGTGCATCAGTAATAAAGCACTGTAGTCATCATTTGGAGACACATATCAAAAATGGATGTGTAGACAAACCAACTATGTTTTGGTTCTCATAGCACATTCAATGTGTAACTGAATGGGTAAGTTCTGTTTCTGATACTGTTATCAGAAAGAATAAAGGAGCCAGGAAATGTGCAAAGAGGAAAAGAGATAAGGGTTTAAAAAACAATCAATCATAAACAATATAAAATGGGTTTGACAATTGGTTACAAAAAATAGACTATCCTCAATAACATGAACATGCTTTTGCCGTGTATTATGATAACTGTGGTACCCACCATGTATCATGCTGTAGCTCACCCACATGCCAGATCTGTAGCAGCGCCGCCTCAGAGTGGGTACCCGCAAGCCTGTGTCTATCATCCATTCCCCTGTTGCTGTATATGGCTGCATACTGGCTGGCAGACGAGCCTTCCTGGCAGGGGCTCCACTCCATAGACCACACAGGACCGCCAACAAAAAACGTCAGGTCCCAGCGCTCATGGTGGGAGGACAGGGATTCAAATCTGGTGGCAGGGCAGCAGGGTAAACACAATGCTGACAGGGTTTCTTGCTGGATCTAATTAATTTAGTTCATATGTGTGAAAGGCTTTAATTGTTACCATTTGTTGGTTTTACTGTACTTCTCAGAACTGAAAAATAAAGACTTTGCACCTTTTTATTCTGTGGAGGTTGTCTTCTTCACTAACACCCTCTCGTTCTATCCTGAAGGGTGGAGATGTTTCCTCTTTGGGTAAATACTTCTCACTCTCACTGGGAAAGAAAATCGCTTCTTAACTACTGTGTACCAGCATTTTTATTTTTTAATATATAAATTATAATCAAAATGTAGCAAAATTGTACCTGGAGGACAAAAAAATCCAGTCCTTTACAGAAGGAATCCATTCAGGAAAAGCCCAAGAGGCACAGTGTTGTTCACGGCTACAAGACAGACAAGTTACTTTATGAACTGACATGTCAGATTGTTTAGAATTTTTTTTTAAATCATGTTGGTAGACTTTGTCAAAACTAGGACAAGTTAACGATACTTACAACTCTTTAGTGACATGAGTGCAATTCCACACAGGTCCCATCACATTGTTAGGCAAACCGTTTGCAGCCATGCCAAAATATTTGGGTTTATTCTGTGCAAGATTGGCAAACAAAAAACAAAACCAACTCAGAAGACACTCAAAAGACACAGCTGTATGTAGAGCGGACTAGATACCATGATGTGAGGCCATTGAAGGTTGAGTACTGACATCATGTAATGTGGAAAAAACCCAAAACAAAACACATTAATGGATGATCGAGTGAAAGTTATAAGATTTCAGCTAAACAGTAATTTATCTGCACAGCCTGCCTGACATACAATCTGCACCATCACCATGACTATACTCACAGCAGCGGCTGTGCTCCGTGGTCGGAAACCCTTTTCTGGCACCTCAGTGGCAAAGCCCTCCATGTCTTCTTCGTCCTCCGATTCTATGTCCATCTCCTGAGTGTTTGGAAGAACGAAATCGGCATCCTTGCTTACGTCGTCGGAGCTGTCATAATCCAGGGTCTTCCTCTTCTTCCCCCTCCCGCGTTTCTGGCCCTTGCCCGAGTCTGGCTCTGCTGGATCCGAAGTTTTCTCAGACCAGGTGGGGCCACCCATCTCCTCAGCCAGGTTGTGCAGGTACTGCAAAGCGCTGCGATACAATGCAGTTGAAAATCATCAGTCAAAGGCCTGCCTGCATGCATAAGTCTGACTGGTGCTTCCCAAAGACTAGAGACACTAACAGAATGACTTTGAAAGCTTTCTCTCCTGAGTAGAACTTACTTTACTTTTTCTACCTCAAATAAATCTCCACAAAAACCTAAATTTAATGCATCTTTTCCTTACTTTAATTATCTATTGATAGTTTTACATTATATCGCATTCTTCTCAGGAGGAAAAACTGTAAGAGAATAGCTTACTCCCAAGACTCCTCAGCCAGTAAACAACAAATGTAGACACTTAATTACTTAAACACATCTACCAGTTTGTAAAGGACCACTGCCTACAAACAAATATATTTATATTACAAATTTAAATTTCTGCTCCAAATCCACGTGATAACCTAGATTAATTTGTCTTGTTTTCATAAATCTTTAAAGAGAACATCCTTGCTTTGTGTCAAACTACAGTAAAGCAAATTAACAGATTGGACAGTTTTGGCCCTTATGTTTTGTTTTTTCTCTCAATAAATTCAAGTTGACTTTAAGGCTGCAGATATATTTTATAACCTAATATTCAGCATAAACTAAAATACGTTATTCATATAGTTGGGGATAAAGTTGGCATTCATAAAAGAGTGATAACCAGTGTAATCCAATTACATTCACAAAAAACTAAATATATACGGCTGCTATGATAATAAACATTTAAATATATTTGTATTAATGTAAGTAAACTTGTATTTGAAGACATTAATTTATGGATCAAGGGGTCCATCTAGTGGCTTTTTGTGTCCTTGCTCATTCTTACACAAGATCACACTGCACCAGATATTCCCAACTGGCATTGGAAAAAAACTGAAACATTAGTATTTTAAACCTACATTCTGGTTTGAATGTATTATATAATGTATGCACCCATATATAATAAGCAGTGTCATATATTCCCAAGAAATAACTTTCCAAAGCAAAAACCAAAGAAACATCATTTTCCAGAACAAACTGGGAAAGTGTGCGGAAAGTGATGGGAAAAAAATACCACAAAGCTAATATACTAGATAGGAAAACATCAGATAATATATAAAATAATAAAATAATGATATAGGTTCACAGTGCAGAAATTTAAAATGGAAAACTACAAGCCTTCACAGTCACAGTACAGCAGAATGAATCCTAGGACACGCATCACACTGCGGCCAAGTGGTGTCTTACACCTTGGCTGCTCTCCTCTTGGGCCTGCCGCCTGGGGTCGTCTCATCACTGATGATATCATCCAGGTCTTTCTTTTCTGCTGGTGTTGGGGTGCTGGTCAGCGATGTGTGAAGCTGCAGTGCAAGCAGCTCTGCCTTAGTCCTTCTGCCTCTCTTCTTGCATTCCTTCGCCGGCTGGGGGGTCTTTGTGGTCTGTTTGGCTTGTGGGCCTGATGCCTGGGGTGGAGTGAGCAGTTTCTTGGGCAGAGGGTTCTTTCTTGATCTGCTAAGCTTTGTTGACTGTGGGGTAGCAGAAGAGGAGTCTTCAACAGGGGTGTCTTCAGGGACCAACTGCTGGCTGTCTTCTATCTGGCCTGTGAGGAGCAGAGGAGAAAGCTCTTCCAGCAAGAAAAGAAATTGGGGAAACAAAGCACCGGCTAACGTATCTTCTTCAGCAAAACCCGTTAAAATGTGGACTTCACTGAAGATACATAGAACACAACTGTTCAGCGAATTGCTATACGAGCCTTCAAAATTGTGTTCATAAACTTGCAAACTTCAAAATCTATTTTTTTTTAAATAAGAACTTTCATTAAATGAGTTAATACTGTTATTTATTTATTTTATTATTTTAACAAAATGTGCATAAAAAATGTGATTTATACTCACAGGAACCTTCCTTCTTGTTCTGTTGCTGTCCAGAGCAGTCCGCTGACTCTTCACGATACTGAGTGCTGTCTCCTGTGCCATTCTCAACTGGCAGGTCAACGCTTGTGCGGTCCTCCTGTGACATCCCTTCACTCATTGGCTTCTCTTCTCCTGACTCCAGGAAGGCTGAACTGTGTGCGTCCGTTCCTGGGGCTCGGTCACTCTTCTTTGGGCACTCACTGCGGGCCGGGCCTGCTTGCTCAGTGGCAGACTGTCCCTGGAGGTTGAGTTCTGAAGGCACACCCATAGCGTTGCTTCTGCACTCCTCCTGGGCAGCAGCTGCCATTAAGTTCCCTCGTCCCTTTCCCTGGCAGTCAAGTAGTACACAGTACGTCCACAGAAGAAACGTCCTACAGCATTATATCTGGATAAGACAAATACATCTTAATGATTTTCTGAAGGTTTAACATGAGCTGAAAACATGCACATCCACCTGACACAGCAGCTATGACACCCCCTCCCCCACCCCCTCCAACAGAAGTGTCCAACCAGTGTGCCGTGGCACTAAGTCTCACTTACATAATAAATACAATTGAACAAAAAAATCTCATTTAGGCCTACATAAAGTAAATTAGTTCCTAAAACAAACAGTGTGCCACAAAAACTTTTAAGAGAAGAGGTGTGCCTTATTATACGAAATCAACTAGGTTACCAACCTAGTTTAAACATTTTAATTTACCCTGCATAGAATGATAAAAGTGATTTGCATCTACGCAACATGGCCTAATAGTAGCCTGAACTCCAACAAAACCAAAATTACAAGCTAGGACCATTCACATCTACACTGAATTCAGTTAAGTCAGTAGAAAAACAACCCTAACCTTAACGAAAGTGTACTGGGGACCCTACCCAGACCAAACATAATCCTAATTTGGTCACTGGATTTAATCATAGTGCATGATTAAGATAAATTACTAAAAAATTATGCTCGTTTGTTTCAATACCATTATTCCCTGTTTTCTAAATGCATAACACTGCTTCAAAATGGCTAGGCGTCATCTTTCTGTTTACATTTCTATGGCTGCCTTGTATATTTCCACTATTACAACAGTGTTAGATACGTGCACATAAAATGCACTGCATGCTGCTGTAGAGATGAGCTACAGTGTCCTTACGTGATCGACACATTTGCTGATGTTACAATTATTCATGCTGTGCTTCTTTCTCAACACAAGTTACTGACAAGTGGTAATCATTTTCAGGAAGGTAATTATTTAAGTAATTGTTTTTCAAGAAAATAATGAACATTGGCTTGGATTGATGCCTATGTTAGCCATTGAGACATGTGTTAACACTAGAGGGGGAGAAACCAAGCTTACTCTACCAGTCCCAAGCCATGTCATCACAGTGGAAACATACTGGCCCACAGTACTCTTCATACATTGTCACCACACCACATATGAACGGTTTCCTTCTCATACAGACGGCTTGCTATCAATATTGTAAAGAGGCCACAGTATGGTAATGATGGAGGAGGTACGAATGAGAAGATTAACAACATAATCTATCGAATTAAAGAATTTACAAAACGAACAGAAGTACTATCTGTGAGCCACTACCGATTGCATATGTCCTTTTGTTTCTCATTTAAACCTGTTTTCAATTATCTTTCGCTCAGCAATATCGTAACCCCGGCGGCACAGGACTTTGAAGCTCCGGCAGCACAAAAGACCTGCGAGTGGGGAGGCCTTTCTCCGCACATTTACTATAGCTCAGTGTTTTAAACCCGTCCTGCAAAGCTGCAATGTGTTGAAAAACCACCCAGAGAGACACGTTTCGAATCTCCATGTTTAAACGCAAAGTCTCACACAGAGCCGCGCCGTGCACCCATACAATATACCTTCCGGGTCCAGGGCTTCCGGGGTTAAAATGCAGTCTGGAGAAAGTAAAACACACCTCGAGCAGAATAACACATCCGAAGATAAGGCTCAGGAGTACAGTGTCATTGCAATTTGACTGCAAAGCACACATCCGCTAGAACAGCGTCCATGTTTGTTGTGATTCCTCCAGTCCCGGGCAGCTGAGTTTGACCCGCCTCTCTGTCGCCCCCTGGAGTCGGAGGGGAGACAGCGACCCAGCGCCGCTTTGTAATTCACGGTGTGGCCGCAGGTAGGGCCTAGTGAGGACCGCGGCAGAGCGACCTGCGCTCACGTCACAATGCACTCATTTAGACGAAAACAAGGACACATGCCTGCCACTTGTCACAGTAGCTATATAACATGAATGTTTACGATTGAAATTAAGATTTTTTAAATTTCATACATGAATTTAACAATAACATGCATGTGACTACTTTTTACATGATATATTACTGGATATGTGTTTTTATGGTAGTATGCAGGTTAATGCAGTGAAAGTTTGTAATCAATGTAGAATAGTATAATTTAGGTTTGGAGTACTATGTATAAGTGAAGAATATAAACGTGGGTTAGTAGTATAATATCAGGTATGTTCATGTTCGTGACACTATGTAAGTTGTGACACTACTGTAAGTATAAGCAATTATATTATTATTATTATTATTATTAGTATTATTATTATTGATTGCTGAGCACACAATGGAAATAGCCATAGCCATAGTAATTAAGCAGTTTTTACATCAAAACCCCTCTTAAATATACAAATACAAACCCAATAAAGATAACACTAAGCTTAAAAGTGTCATAAGAGAACAACAAATGTCAAATGGGACCATGGGCCAAATATAAGTCTGTGACACTGCAGTGGTGGTCTTCTTCGAGAGCAATCCCATGACGTAGAAATTGGATGCCTCCACCATTATCTTCAACCTCCACCTTTCCCTTATCTGTATCACCAAAGCACTATAAGTGGAGGCTGAGAGAACAGCACTGCGAGAGCGTGCCCCAGCTGGTGCCACCTCCAAGTGCCTCTTCGGGTGTTAGGCCAACTCTGCAGCCAGGGCAGCAATCAGCTCCCACTGCACATACAGTTAGGACCATAAATATTTGGACAGTGACATCATTTTGGCTCTGTACACCACCGCAATGGATTTGAAAGTGTAGACTTTCAACTTTAATTTGAGTGTAGTTACATCTAAATTGGATGAACAGTATGGGAATTACACCCATTTGTATATGTGGTCCCCCAATTTTAGGGGCTCAAAAGTAATTGGACAATTGGCTACTCAGCTGTATCAGCTGTTCCATGGCCAGGTGTGTGTTATTCCCTCATTAGTTCAAATACAGGTAAGCAGATAAAAGGTCTAGATTTGATTTCAAGTGTGGTATTTACATTTGGAATCTGTTGCTGTTATCCCTCAATATGAAGGACAATATGGGCAAGTGAAGTAAGCCATCATTAGGCTGAGAAATCAAAACAAACTAATAAGAAAGATAGTAAAAGGTGTGGCCAAATCTACAATATGGTACATTCTTAAAAAGAAAGAACGCACTGGTGAGCTCAGGAACACCAAAAGGCCCGGAAGACCAATGAAAACAACTGTGGTGGAAGAATTATTTCCCTGGTGAAGAAAAACCCCTTCACAACAGTTGGCCAGATCAAGAACATCCTCCAGGAGGTAGGCGTATCTGTGTCAAAGTCAACAATCAAGAGAAGACTTCACCAGAGTACATACAGAGGATTTACCACAAGTAAACCATTGGTAAGATGAAAGTCTACAATTGAAGCACATCTTGATTATCCTTTCAAATCCATTGTGGTGGTGTACAGAGCCAAAATGATGACAATTGGGTCACTGTCCAAATATTTATGGACCTAACTGTAGTTGCTATGGGGACTGTGGGAGGTGGATGTTCTGTTCCATGGGTTCCCGTCCGTGTGTGTTCCTGTCTGTCTTCCCTGCATGTGCAGGTAAATGCTTGTAAAAAGCCTCTTTCTAATTTTCCTCTGTCTGTGAGTGTGGTTGGGTTCAGTGTGCTGCCTGTAGCTCTTGTAAGAGTTGGTGCAGTGCAGTACATGTATAAAAGAGCAGTTCCTGTTTATATCGTGGTGTGCTGTTCTCTCTATCTGAGAACCCCATAGTTTAGAACTTCAACAGAACATTATAGTAGTTTGTTTCAATAAAAAAAATACAAAAAGAAAGTTTATATATATTTACTGTTTTCATTTAGAGTAAAAATTATTCAAACATTCTATTTTCAAAAGACCTAAGTCAAGAAAGCATTCTACACTGAAGCAAAACCTCCTACAAGGATCTCCCTTATGGGCCGCAGGTTCCACAGAAGAGAAGCATAAACCTGGAGAAAAAGGTCAGAGCAAAATAAATCTGTAATATAATTCAGCTAAAGCAGTGGTCAGAGGGGAACATTCTTGTCATTGGACACACTGTATAGAACTACATCGTGAAATACATTCACTTTTTTCCATTAGTAGTTTTTGAGAGTGAAATATATCAATTTTGTTTATTTATACTCGGCTGCCGTGCTGGTCACCTAGATAGCCATTCCACTGTTATAGAAGGAGTCAGTTAAATTAATATTGTGCAGCACCTAAACTAGAATACCTAATTGTTTTGTTTGAAAATGCATCCAATTAAGAAACTTACATTACAAACAAGTGTAGTTGTGTATTCAACAAGCATATACACAAAAGTACACAAATAACATGACTCCAAAAGCAAAAACCTCTACAACTCTGTTGATGTAAGTTTTAAAGGAACACAAATAGAATAATGTATCTTACTAGCATTGTAAGTGCATATTAAATCAGGTCTATATATTCACTTTACTTCCAAAAGTATTGGGACAAACCTCTCTCTCTACCTCCCTCAAGCTGTCCTAATGCATTGTACAGGATGTCATGTGCTGTGTGGACTAGAACAGGGGTTCCCAAACTGATCCTGGAGGACCCCCTGTCCTGCTGGTTTTTGTTCCAACTGATATCTTAATTGCTAAATTGATTCCTTAATTGAACTAACAATGCAATATAAGGCTCAATTATATAATTAAGAGCTCAGTTGGTATTCTGGCCAGTATATCACTCATGGTCATTTTGCATGCATATTGCAGACATCTAGAGTCAACTGAGGCGAGGATTGTATAAACATATGCGAAATGCCAGAATGGAACCTTGATAAGGCAATCAGACGTACACTGATTACAACTATGGGTTTTGTTCCAGTGAGGGTCTGGGTGAGGAGACCGCTCCTATCCAGATTTCATTATCCCCCACTGTGCAGTGCAGAGATGGCAGCCATGTTTTGAGTTGGAGGAAACATACAGTGAGGACCTGAAGAACCTATGCACTGCATCACTAAACTGGCAATGGTTTAAGGGTCTGAATGAGATTCCCACCCTCAGTTCTGTAGGACAATCTCTGTGAAGAACTGGAATGGAAATGTAGAATAAATCTTTAGACTTTAAAACTCTTTAGAAGCTCAACTCCTGAATGAATGGCACAACATACCACTGGCCAATGGTGCAGGAAGGTGTCCCTTGACAGATTGCAGCAGTTATAAAAGCCACGGCAGTGTCTGTTACCGTATTGACCCAGTACTTTTGGAAATATGTATGCGTATGGATGTATGTTTGTGTATATTCATAGATAGAGAGACACCACTTAATCCAAAAGATTAATCAGGCCACAATAACAGATAAAACCCAACAAATAAAGATAAACAAGAGTCTTGAGAGAATCTGTGGCATATTAAGGGTTAGTATTCAAAACCTGAAACACAAACTATAAAACACAGGTTTAAAAAAAATGTTGTACAATATATGCAATACAAGTGAGAGCATGGGATGCCCAAAAACAGTCTACTAACCATTTTACTTTGAACACAATGCAGGAGTTTGGTTACACTGTATTATACTCATTAGGTAAATATTTAATACTTGAAGGTCCATATTAAAAGCATTCATAACTTCTTATTTAGTCAGACAGCAGCACAATTTAGAGTATTGCATGCACAATATTAATGCACCAGTTAAAGTACAGGGAAATCCTTCCATTTGTATTACAACTCACAGTCCTTGTAGTTATTGAGTTTGTTATTGTGCACCAAATAACAGGGAAAAGACAACACTGATTAAATGCAACACACAAGTGGGCTCTATAATATAAATAAATATTGTAAACAAAATTACATCATTACAAAGGACAGTTACTAATTTCTGTGAGAAACATAGACACTGGATGAGTTAAACCAAGAACAAAGTATTACAATTAAAAAAAATAAAACCTAATAGGGTAGGATATTGTAGAAAACCACATGTAACACACTCAAAGGGCTAAAACATTTTTTTAAAATCATATTACATACTGTTTAGGTTTATGATAAATATTTCAGTAATCAAAACAAATAAAAGGACAACCACATGATATAAACAGGGTAAATATTAAGTTACTCCACACATTGTGTAGCTAGTAACTAATAGCTGCCTGTACACAGTTTCTCTCCAAGGACACGCAGCACTTTGGTTTTTCTATAGGATTGATGTGGTGTTATAAACATGACTGTTTAATTACAAAAACATGTTTAACTCTTTTGTTTTAACTTTAGTGTTACCTTTGTGCATCTCTGTCCTTCTCTCTGCATGTAACATATTGGTAAACTGGTTCTTTCAATTCATTTTCTTGCTAAAATGGGTGGCACCAACATAATGGGGAAACATTAAACCATTCAAACTTTTAATACATGACCAAAATGTACTCATGGTTACTCTAAAAAGCCAGGGGAGGTACAATAAAATACAGCACCATATAGAAAACTAACTATGCTTTACCTCATCGACAGAACCTGCAGGGGAATAATGCTTTAAAACTTGGATTAAAATCTTGTTAGCAGCCGATTCCATTTATATAGAGTACAGACATAAGAGTGGGCCCGTGCTTGGTTTTGTAACCCACACAGTGGATGGCACACACAACTGGTTACTAAGCCTTGCTATACCACCTGAACAATCAATGTCCTGAAGCTTAGGTTGTGTTATACCTCCCTGGATCCTTGAGGCAGGAAAAGAGCCTGAGTGTAGAAAGAGTGCTTAAGGGTGGAAAGACAAGAACATTGATCATGGACTTGAACTAGTTGCATTTTTATCTTGTCGTTATTAGCACCTATTGAGAGAGGGAACTGTTAAATGCATATTTCAGGCTCACAGGAGCTAGGGTTTGATTTTTGTATTTTTGGTTTGTTCACTGGAACACTGTGTAAATAATAAATCACTCTCCTTCCACTAAATCTCCGCCATGTTTGCACCTGTATGTCCTACACCCCGTCTTTATTGACCTCCAGCATCATGTCTATCCCCACATGGTGCCAGACTGTGAATAAGATATAAGTATACATTTGGCTAGTGAAGCAAATAGTTTTGCTTGGTATTTAGAAGTCACTGAAATGTAGACACATTACTGTCAAAACAGCTGAAAGGTTTTGGGTATTTGGGTATGGAACTAGTGAGGATGAAGAGGAGAGAACCCTGGATACTGCAAGTCTAAAAAAATAAATGTACAAGAAAGTTACTGGATAGAACTAGCAAAACAAAACAAAGCAAACTAATCTGGGGCTATACACACTTCGTGTGCGTTTTATTCACAAAAATAAAAACCAAGAGCTAAAGCAGTGATCGCTCCATCACTGTTATGAGAATACTAAAATTGGTTAAACTAATGGGTTAACGGGTAAATTTCATACTTTCCCTTTTTAAGAAAAAAAAAAGCAATGTTTACTGTTGCTTTAAAAAGACAACCTAAATCTACGGACTTGTAAACGTGGTAGCCACTAGGGTGACTTGTTTTGAAGGCAAGAGAGGACTTTATTTTGCTCGCTGGCCTGCCCCAGACCTTGCGACAGGCCTCTTCAGAGCCCACTTGTCCTGTCTGGGAGCCTCTTGCTCCTCTTGTTCAGAGTCGCTGCTGCTGCTGCTGCTGCTGCTCCCACAGCTGCTGCTGCTACTGCGGCTGTCACTGCCACTGAAGTCATAGCAGTCCTTCTCCTTTTCCTTCTGCTTCTTCTTCTTCTGCAGAGCCTCCCGCCTCATCCTCAGGCCAGCGGAGGAGCTTGGCACAGGCTTCTTTTCCTGCCGCCGCTTCTGAGCTGTGGTGAACCTGAGGGATGGCTTTTTCTCTGGAGGGGCCTGCCTTTTGTCTTCCTTCGGTTTAGTCTTCAGCATCTTTTCAAAGCTCTTTGTTTTTGAGCTCACGACAAACCAGTCCTATTTCAGAGAGAAAAAAGGAGGAATAAAACACTTTGATAAACATGCATCAGCATCATAACAGGTATGGAAATTCCATAGTAACATTACACACAATCACCAACTAAAGGAGATGAATGCTTATGTGCCTGTTACATAATTTACTCTAAATACTTCATCGTAAAAGATCTTGCAGTCACTTGAGATTTCATGGTCATGAGTTGTTGAATGTAACATGAAGCAACCAAGAATTGAATGCATTGCATTGCAATTAATCAAAGAGTATATTATTACTGACAGATAGATAGGTGAAGAATTCTCTGACAAATAACACTCTCTCTTACATTTTAAATTTTGTTTCCCAAATAGGACTGCAGTGCCATACAGCCTGAAGGTAAAAATCATTTTACAAAATGATTTTCACCGATTTGTATTCCAGACACTTGAGGTTACATTTCACCTAGTATGGAACTGTATGTACATCCAGAAAATTGACCTTTACAAACCCTTTTTCTACAGGCCAATGTGTGATAAGTCTCCTTTCAATGCAATAGGTAAATATCTAACCTGAGCATGAATGGAGTTGATGTGATACTTCACCCCACTCTCTGAGCTGAATTCTTTATCACATATCAAGCATTTATACTTCCCTGCCTCAAAGTCACCCTGGTAAGACAAGAGACAGGTTTAACATAATATCATGTATAACAGAGGAATCAATACAAACACTAGCAACACTATAATATTATAGTGTAGGAGCTACAAGTCAGCCAAAGTTAAGCATACTGTAGTTATAGTTACTTTAGTCTTATTTAGGTTCCCATAAGATTTTTGACAATGCATACACACAAAGTGCTTATTGTGAGAGTCACTATAAGCTTGCTCTTGCTGGCACACATGGTTATGCTAAAATAAAACAGAGATACACACACTGACATTGTTCAAGAGGACAGGAAGTATGAGTAGAATGCATTCTTTTTGTAAGACTTCAGTGACAGAATACGTAGTGTGCAGCTCATATGGTTAGATTTTAAAGTAAATCAATATGTGATGCCCATTTTTACTTTTCATATTGGTATTTATGCCACAAAAGTGCAGTGGTCAGATATCTGCCCATCACCACATAAACTGATATCCAACATTTTATTATTATGATATGAGTAAGAAAGAGAAGGATGGAAGTAAAATTACTTACCCTAGAACAGAGCCCAAGGTGGGCTTTCAGTCCAGATACACTGGTGTAAACTGAATTACAGCCCTGAGGAAAATCAAACGGGACCATTAGACCATATAGACACACATCACAGGCATATTAGCAAGGTATTGTGGTTGTATGTAGCACAAGAAAGGGGCTTGTCCATGTGGCAATGCAGTAGATAATGCATGTGTTTGTGTGTGTGTGTGTGTGTAAATGTGGTGCAATATTCTGTTATAAAATATAACTTTATTCACCTCATTAGGACAATGCACTTTTCTGTGCAATTTCACTTCATTCTTCCATTTCCGAAGGACTTCTTGACTGAAAGCTGGCAGCCCAGGTCGGGCATACTTTAACTGCGGATTGAAAATAAATAAAATAAACTGCAACTGGAGTATCTGCTATTAGATGGTTTAATGTCAACCATTAGTCTTCATAGTTCCCTTCAAAAGTCTCTGGGGGTTTGACTGTCTTAACTGGGAAAAGGCTCTGCGTGGAGGTTTGCGGGTAGGTTGCAGCTCGGAGGTACTATCATCTATTATCATGCGTTATCCACCCCGCACAAAGTAATCTGATAAGAAATTGCAAATGCAAGATAACATTTTACAATCAATATACTTTCTAAAAAAACAGAAAAGCTCTACTGCAGATGTGGGTGAGTTTGACACAAATTCCTGTCAGTCACATAGCATTTTTTCATTTAAGATTAAGATTTATGATTGGTCCACCATTGCCACCTCACACTTATGCTTGTCAATCAACCCTGTACAAGCCTTAATGTTACACTGCTGCAGAGGCACTGCCCTTGAGAGCTCAGACAGGAAGTGTAGAGGCCTAACCTTCCTGTCATCAGGCACCAGGTCCTGCTGCACCTTCCTCTTAGGCCACTCCTTCAGCAGCTCCTCGCTTGCAATCTCCTGCAGGTGGAACACCGCCACCTGGGCAGACCTCCTCTTCACCCGGCCACAGGCTGTCCTCTCTGGATTGGGCTCCCTCTGTGCCTTCACGTCTTCCTCCTCACTGTTCAGGGGAGTCTGCAACAAAAGGGACCAGTGAGCACTTAAGTGAAAAGGTCTTCCATGTGCATACGTCAACTGACCATTTTGCTTAGAAACTGCAAATCCCAGCATGCTAAACGGGATCAAAATAAAATGCTTTCAAATGAAAATTCCTAATAGACCAAGAGAATTAAATTGTAACCGGCTGATGGAAGATTACAATACAAAAATCAAATGGAAGGCATATGATGCAGGCTCAGCTCAGTGCAGGTGAATGGTGATTTTAAGTGTAAGGAAGATCCATTCCATTAGACTGTGACTCACAGGGCCATGCTCAGATTTCAGGTGGTACTCAAGACCAGCCTTTGACTTGTAGGGTTTTCCACAGTGCTTGCAGTTCAGAACAAGTTTCTCCAGCTCTGACTCTTCTTTGCCACACTTCCTCATGTGGTACAAGTAACCCATGATGCTGGTGAAACTGCCTGTACAACCCTGAAAACAAGAGCCACAAATAAGGATGCAGTCTTACCTGAGGACCTCACACGCAGGGCCCAAAGTGCTTCAGCTCTAACAGACATACAGATGTAGCTTTTATGGAGATGAGGATGTTGTTTAGTTTCTGATTCTGCACTAAAAAGCATGACCTTGTGTGTTTTAAAATGACCAAACGCGTGTTGCTAAAAGGTGTACAGCATATAGAAAGTTGTCATCGATGGTCCTACATTGTAAATATATTCACAGAAAACTCTAATAACATTATTTTTTTCTGTCTTAGAGTCAAAGACTCTCAAAGTACATCTATTCATTCATGAAAGTACAGTTAGTGTTAAAATAACAAAGGTAGATTTGGAGATTTTAAGTGATGAAAAATAAAATAAAAACTCCTACCTCTTTTGTGCATTTTAACTTGCCCATTCTCTTCAGCACCTTTCTTAATCTATCTTTAAGAGAGTGGTTGTCCAATCCATTTGCATCGTCAGATGTTGGCTATACAAATATAAATGTTACATCACTTAGTATGCACCATATATGCAAGACAATAATGATGTTTAGGAAATACAAAAACTTGTTTACCAAGTTATTGTGGTCAGCCATGACGTGATACTTCATCCCAGTCAGAGATTTCAGCTGCTTTCCACAGTGTTGACATGTAAAGGGATTCTAAATGAAAACAAAGACACAAAGACTGATTGTTGAGAAAACCCATGTATGCAATTTCTTGGTTAGAATATCCTGATGTGGGAACGATGAAGCTTTCTGCCACCTGAACTTTAAGTTTTTTAATTGAACCAATACAGTGAGGGAAAAAAGTATTTGATCCCCTGCTCATTTTGTATGTTTGCCCACTGACAAAGAAATGATCAGTCTATAATTTTAATGGTAGGTGTATTTTAACAGTGAGAGACAGAATAACAACAAAAAAATCCATTTAAAAAAAAAGTTATAAATTGATGTGCATGTTAATGAGGGAAATAAGTATTTGACCCCTTTGACTTAGTACTTGGTGGCAAAACCCTTGTTGGCAATCACAGAGGTCAGACGTTTCTTGTAGCTGGCCACCAGGTTTGCACACATCTCAGGAGGGATTTTGTCCCACTCCTATTTGCAGATCCTCTCCAAGTCATTAAGGTTTCGAGGCTGACGTTTGGCAACTCGAACCTTCAGCTCCATCCACAGATTTTCTATGGGATTAAGGTCTGGAGACTGGCTAGGCCACTCAAGGACCTTAATGTGCTTCTTCTTGAGCCACTCCTTTGTTGCCTTGGCTGTGTGTTTTGGGTCATTGTCATGCTGGAATACCCATCCACGACCCATTTTCAATGCCCTGGCTGAGGGAAGGAGGTTCTCACCCAAGACTTGAAGGTACATGGCCCCGTCCATCGTCCCTTTGATGCGGTGCAGTTGTCCTGTCCCCTTAGCAGAAAAACACCCCCAAAGCATAATGTTTCCACCTCCATGTTTGACGGTGGGGATGGTGTTCTTGGGGTCATTCCTCCTCCTCCAAACACGGCGAGTTGAGTTGATGCCAAAGAGCTCGATTTTGGTCTCATCTGACCACAACACTTTCACCCAGTTCTCCTCTGAATCATTCAGATGTTCAATGGCAAACTTCAGACGGGCCTGTACATGTGCTTTCTTGAGCAGGGGGACCTTGCGGGCGCTGCAGGATTTCAGTCCTTCACGGCATAGTGTGTTACCAATTGTTTTCTTGGTGACTATGGTCCCAGCTGCCTTGAGATCATTAACAAGATCCTCCCGTGTAGTTCTGGGCTGATTCCTCACCGTTCTCATGATCATTGAAACTCTACGAGGTGAGATCTTGCATGGAGCCCCAGACTGAGGGAGACTGACAGTTATTTTGTGTTTCTTCCATTTGTGAATAATCGCACCAACTGTTGTCACCTTCTCACCAAGCTGCTTGGCGATGGTCTTGTAGCCCATTCCAGCCTTGTGTAGGTCTACAATCTTGTCCCTGACATCCTTGGACAGCTCTTTGGTCTTGGCCATGGTGGAGAGTTTGGAATCTGATTGATTGATTGCTTCTGTGGACAGGTGTCTTTTATACAGGTAACGAGCTGAGATTAGGAGCACTCCCTTTAAGAGAGTGCTCCTAATCTCAGCTCGTTACCTGTATAAAAAACACCTGGAAGCCAGAAATCTTGCAGATTGATAGGGGATCAAATACTTATTTCCCTCATTAACATGCAAATCAATTTATAACTTTTTTGAAATGCGTTTTTCTGGATTTTGTTGTTGTTATTCTGTGTCTCACTGTTAAAATACACCTACCATTAAAATTATAGACTGATAATTTCTTTGTCAGTGGGCAAACGTACAAAATCAGCAGGGGATCAAATACTTTTTTCCCTCATTGTAGTTTGTAGAATTCAAATGAAAATGATCTGAATATAGTGAACATGTCTGCAGATCTGCATCCAATTTCTACTATTTTTGCAAGTCCTTTTTTTCTTTTTTCTTCAGAACTAGTAATTTTTACATGCATTTATATTGAACAACGTAAACAGGAAAGTTACAAAATGAACTAAAATTTAAAAACAGATCAATATTCTTCTGCCATTTCTGTATACAATCTAAACTGAATGATGCCATGTTTACCCAATCACCCATACCATTTTGCAGTTTGTCATGTGCTTCTTCAACCCTTCAACGGTTTTCCTAACAACAGCTTTACACTTAGGACATGTCACTCGTCCTTTATCGAGAATCTGCAGGTGCCATCTTTCCTCTTGACTTCCTGTCAGAGAACAATACATTACTAATGGAAAACTCTTTAGTTTTACAACTGAATCTTGGCCTAAAACACTGTTGATATAAATGTGAACTCAGGGATTACTGTGTAAGTCATTCACCTTATACAGAAGGTACTGCTGAGAGATTGACAGTCCAGCACATGCATGTTCATTGCGTCCGTTACTCTCTCACAAAATGCTGCAAAGTCCAACTGAAGACTAACTGGCGACTTCAAATTGTGAAGTTCAAAAGGAAAAATAATTAAAGCTGAGGGTTTTCTGTGGTGATTTTGGATTTACCTGCCTTCCAACAGTTTTTTAGGTAGGCTCAGAAAAGATGTGGTGCAGTCCAATTTGCTTTGGCATGTGCCTTGAATGACCCCTTTTACTGATGGTGACTCACAGAGCAACAGCATTCAGATCAACAACTTAATTAAGAGAAAATCCTGACCAACCGAGTAATAGCAAACTACACACCGCTCCTACTCAGTGGTGGTTTTATTTTCTTTCATTTTCATATGAATAATGTGTTCCAACAAGCCTAGTGTAACTTTTTTTATCCTTTTCAGTAATGTATCAATGTAACATGATTTAGGTTGATCACACTAGATATTGGCAGTGGATGCCAAATTATTTCATGGGTGTATAACCAAGAAAAGCTTGGAATATTTGAAAAGGCAGGCCAGTTAAGAAAAATGACTGCAGACAAAAGAGAACAGCAGATTTCAAATTCGTAAGAAAAAAAAAAACAGACTTGAATAAAAACAAACTTAACTAGTGAGACTGGAATATCCTTTGGTTTTAAATCTATTTTGAGATGATACCTAGGGCTTTTGGCTACTGTTCTAGTGATCAAGGAGTTCTTGTTAATTTTTTTCTTAAATTAAGGTTGTGTATGGTGTGTAATACAACAATAACAAATGAATAAATACAAAAATCACACAGATATGTTTCACTTAATATGGTTTTGCATCACAGCCCTTGGTACTGGAGAGCCTGTTTTCTTTTCTTTTTTGTTTTGTTTTTAACTCTTGTTTGCTTTCACTGACAAACCACAATGATGTAACCATTTTCCTAAAATTGAATTTAAAATATAATGCTAGTTCCTACCTGGTGGATAGCTTGGAGAATCCTTCTTGATGCCCTGACCTTTTGTTTTCTGGTCCTGCTTCTCCACAAGACTTTGATTCTTTTGCTTCTGTCCTAGTGGGGCATAAACAAAGTTTGTCATGGCTGATTTCTCGATTTCTCTGATTTCTGGCACATAGAATGAGCTGGACATGAAAACTCACTTTCTACTTATGGAATAACCTGAGAAATTATGGATTTTGGTGGAGTTCCCCTTTAATATGTTGATTGCTGTTTATTAGAGACTACTTTTTCAAATTTATGTTTCTTCAAAGAAAACCAAAACACCCTCTGAGTAAATTCTTTACGTTTTGCATTTGTCTTTTTTTATCATATGGGTAAAAAGCCAAGAAAAATAAATACAAATAACTGTAAATATAGCTTTAGAAAATAAATTATAAACACTTCCTCAAAATATATTGTGACAGCATATTTTATTATTAATCATTTTAGACTTCTTCAACAGTCCTCACTTGTGCCATTCATCCCATGAAAACATTCAGTACTGCCTCACATGCAATAATGGCAAAGTCCCTTGGCCACCGTTTACTCAAATAAACAACATATCAGGAAATGCCCAAATCTGCTACGTGTCCCTGTGGAGCCCTAATATATGAATAACTGCTTTTCTTTAAGAATTTCTTTTTTTATTGAATACAGCTAAACATATGAAGGAACGTTTTGTATGCAGTATGCTCTATGGTGTTGCAATATTGCGAACATATTTTTAAAAATACGGATTAAATTAAATTAATTAAAAAACAATTCGCTGCCGTAGGTTTTAACCTCGGCTGAATTAGGGATTTTTTTTTTTATCCCTTTGGACATTGTCAGTTCAATTTAACAGAACTGGGTCATGGGAGACCTTTTGGATTCATCTGGAAGTAAACCGCTTTACAATATATATATATATTTTTTTTTAAGTATATCAGAAGAACCATACAAGGGTTACCAGAATGCTTTGATTCCTTTGACAGATTTTGGTCAGGGCCCTTGTTTGCTTCACCACCAGCCTTTTGTCTCTTCCTTGGCACAGTTCCTATAGAAATGACAATAAAAACATGATGTAAAACATTTGACTGGTGCTGCACAGACCACCAATGTAATGAAGCATTTACACCCCATCCTGTCTGAATTCAATGCCAACGATGGCAATCTTGACAGTTTTCTCTAGGCTCAGTACAACAAACACTTAGTGTAGTTTAATGAACATCTGGGAAACTAAATAATTTGCCAAATAACACTGTTTCTAGACTGTGAATCAATTATTGCAAATTGGATGTTGTTTGTTTTCTCAGTTGTGTCACTTTTAAGTAGTATACAATCCCAGGCAACTAAGCTAGCAATTTTAGAAGGCATTCTCACCTTTCTCTTTCTCTGGTTCTGTGCAGTGCTTTCCCCGCTTCGTCTCCAACCAAGAGGCCGACTTCCTGAGGGGCTGGGCCGTGTCGTCTGTGCCATTGGCCTGGCTGGAGGAAGTGATGGAGGAGCAGGGCGACTCGCTCACAGAGTCCTCGGGGGGCTCCTCCGGGACAAAGCCACTCTGGAACCCCTGAGACCTGGAACAGCAATGGACACTAGACTCTCACCTCGCTACTGCTTTACACTGGGAACATCCTACTGTGCCGCACAACCCAGTGACATGAGCATCTTCACAGAGGCTGGAGAATTTCACTTGACCTGAATGTGTGCCTAATTTTAGAGCATCTTTTGGAGCTGTAGTATCAGAATGACAGAGGTCTTTGCAGGGATGAAAAATATTACAAAAGTCACAGCTTATTCAATCCAAAAGCAATGTTAATTATATTTCACTAGGAACAACATCATAAATATGGTCAATCTCTCCTTTCTTAATCAAATGTTTGTATTTATTTGTGGAGGAAAAGCAATACAACACAACAAATGACAAGTCAAAATATCTCTCCTTTCTCCCAATTAGGTCACATTCTCAAGCAACTGTTTTCTTGGCAACCCAGGCTGACCAGTTTTCAATGATTCATTAGCCAATTTACTCTTGAGCCCTTGTGGGTTCCGCCTGCACTCTTTAATCTCCTGATTTCACTACAAAGGTATCATGACTAAGAAGCAAGATAGAGACTTGGGAACTCGACAATAGACAGATATGGAATATAAGGTATAGACTAAGAAAAGAAGACAAAATACATTTGAAGCTACATTATCTCAGTTACCATTCACTTGAGTTTTTCTTTTTCTTGTGTTTTTTCTAAATATTTCCTGCCTGTATAACAGGTTCTGTAATGTGATTACTGCAAGCAGGCACCGTTTAAGACTTAAACTGTACACGTGGTACATTTAGCAAGGCAAACGTAGTGTGAACATTCCTTGAGTATCTTTGATCTCAGGACTTGAAGCAGATCATGTTTATAGCTGGAACCACTGAAAGGGTTTCACTTACTTCTTTCCTCCTAAAGATATCTTTATCTTCTGTACTTTCTGGGATGGAGTATCTTCACTCTAAAACAGAAGAGGGTTTGAAAGTTGTAAAGTATAGATGGTTAAGCCTCGTCACTGTCTAACTGAAATGGTTGTGAAGATGAGCTGTTGAAATCCTTGTTAAGGTCTTATTTGTAAATTCTAATGGCACAGCTAGGAAGCTAACATGTATATTGTAATGTTTTTCTTTTTCCATTTGAAAATCCTATTCCATATTATAGTTTATGAATATCTATCTACAGTTGGAGATTGTGTCAGAGATCATTAGGGTATCATGTCCAATAACCATTTTATAAATATAATTTAGAACAAAACACCAAACCTTTAATGCTCCTAGTTTCTGTTTTATAATACACATAAAATATTTAAAATGCTACGAAACTATTTACCATAAACACGAGGCAGATGTTTTCTAAGTAGTCTGCAAATGCTTCACTTTACCTTGGATGGTTTGTTTTGACTGGATTTACATTCTGTCTCCAGGTCTTTAGAGGCTCCTATAATGCATAAATGAATAAGATTTGACTTGGAGTTCATGAAGATTACATTACAAAATAAAAAGAATACTAATCTCGACTGGTGCCAAATCTCAGCAGACTGCTGTTGACATACAAAGCTGTGTTTTTATAACCAAAATAATTTTTTATAATAATATACATATTCATTATTAGATCAAAATGGATGCAAACAATTCAAATAACAAAGATCTTATGAAACTTTTATGAATATGGGTATGCAACATTTGTGTCCCCGTGTACAACAATGAGCCTCAGCAAAATCCATTTAAAATGCAATTTCACTTTTGAATTTGAATAAAAATGATGTCAAAGAAAACTTAAGTAATACATTTAACACACACATGCACAAAACACTACCTTGTGTTTTGCCCTTTTGTCTGGGCTTTGAAGTCTTCCTCTTGCTGGAGACACTGGAGGCCGGCGGGCTCCTCACTTTGTGCTCCATCATCAGTGCAGGGCTTTGAAAAGGCAACCGAGAGTTTGAGTCATCAACATGCAAGCTGGGTGTGAGGCTTTAGTCCAGTGTGATACACCAGAAAGTACAGAGACAACACTGCCAGAAACACACATCCCTCGGCTGTTGGATACCATACCCTTCACGCTGACTGACTGCGTGTGTTAAGTTCACACAGATCTAGGGTTCACCATTTCCACCATGGGGCAAGACAGGGCTGAAAGTGAAGCCTTTGTTTTGCTGTGCTGTTCATGCCTAAGTCATGAGTCAGTCCAACCGGCAGCCAAAGAGTTTTGAAGAAACAAGAAATGTTTCGCTGAACAAATAATAATACCATTATTCTTACGCAAAGACAAGCTAAAACGATAATACAAATAATCTTGTAGATACTCAAAACATTTCAAAAATGCAGGTCCTTACAGCAAGGATATTTAGTAGCCCTACCACTGCCACTATATTAATAATAACAACACAACTGAAAACCTGTCAAGTTACAGCCCTCACTTTATAAACTGGAAAGTGTAACATCTTCACTGAAAAGACTACAAGTTTCCTTTTTATTTGCATAGATCTTGTGTGTCTATGACTACACCGAGAGAGAGAGGGATAGCATCCCCAGTAAGGCTGTAACTTCTATTTATGGCTGGCCCCAGGCAGCCCGCGTCACAGTGCCACAATGCCCTGAGCCAGGCACCCACATGCCGCTCTCTCCCGCGGAGTCCGGGCAGCACACGGGCAGCACCCGGGCAGCACACGGGCAGCACACGGGCAGCACCCGGGCAGCACACGGGCAGCACACGGGCAGTACCCGGGCAGCACACGGGCAGCACCCGGGCAGCACACGGGCAGTACCCGGGCAGCACACGGGCAACACACGGGCAGCACACGGGCAGCACCCGGGCAGTACCCCGTCATCCGCACAGCATGGCAGCAGTGGGAAGCCATCAGCAGAGCAGATGGCCGTGTGCAACTGCAACACCAATGCTGTGAGTTGTGCATCTCGCAGAAAAGAAACAATCGGATGCGTTTTCTTCCCTACATTTAAACCCTGTTTAACAATAACTTTGTGCTCTCCCAGCGCAGCTCTGTCCACATTCTCCCAAATAAACTGCCACATCCCCCCGTACCTGAGTCTCCCTTCTGAGAGGCTACGTTTCGCATTTCTTCTTGTTACTCTCATTTAGTGCACCGTGTTGCAATGTCTCTACGCAGCTGGTTCCATACACACATTTCATTTATTTATTGATGTATGGATGTGAACCAAATCCTCCGCACAATTGAAAGCGCAATTCCCGCACAGCCTGCCCACTCCACAATACTGTTGAGTCACATGTACTTGAATTCAACAGAGCGCAGCCATCCCTGCTGATGATGACGTCATCCTGGACCCGCCTGTTCAGCAGCAGCAGACCCGCCGCGTTCGTGTGGCGCAGATGTCCGCAGTTCTGCGCGGATCTGCGCTGCTCCACCAATGGCAGCGGGGGGGATTCTGCAGATCTGCGCAGATCTGCGGACATCTGCGCCTCACGAACGCGACCACACCTCCTCATTCATCGCCACGACAGGAGGCGGGGTGAGTGCACAAGCAGCAACTGTTTCACTCGCTGGATGCCTGACAGTAGTGTAGCCATCCTGCCGGATCAGTTCAGAAAGAGGGTGTCTGTAGAGCATTATAGTGCCAGGCAGTATCCATTACTAGCACTTCCTCTTTCTATTAGCTTTGAAAAGGAAATAAACACACACGCCTCTGTTTGACCGCCGTTTTTACAGAATAGAAAAGGATGCCAGATTAGACGAGTGATATTAGAAATAAAAAGTAACTTACTTTGCAAGAAGTAAAACAATGAAGGCGATGCGCTGTGTTACTTGGTCATGGCAGAATGTAGGTCTGCCGTTAGTCACATTGAGCTTAATGTACCCAAACACATATAAATGTAGTCTATATAGGCTACTAACACACTGTGGGCAACACAAATACAATACACTGCATTACTGAAGTCTAAACTATCTCCAACATCGCAGTTGCGAAAATTGCATTATTTCCCAAGTAAACGTTCTTATGGCTTTTTCTTTTTGGTTTGTGCAGATTGAAAACGATAGAGGTTGCTAGATGATCACCCTCTAGTGGATTTCTAGTGAAACATTTCTAGATCTATGTGGTTATTTATTTAAATGAACTGGGATTATGTGGAAAAAGAATGACAAATTATGCTTTAGGAAGTAAATAACACCTTTTAGTTATTTAGTTTTTATATAGCTATTGTACGGCTCTTAAATGCACAGTGAATAAAGTATACAAATTTGTCAAGAAATAACATAAACATCTGCTATTTGCAGTGGATAACTTTTAATTTAGAAATTGAGAAATTCAAAATGTAAAAGTAAAGAGACAAAATCCAGGTTAAAGTCCAGGTACTGATTTATTTCATTCTGGTGTATATTTATTCTTGTAGTCTTACAGGCCCTGTATTGTATTCAGTGATGCACGGGAATTCACACAGTTGCTTTTATGATGGTTACCATAATTACTACGTTTTTTCAAATTACTTTTATTGTGCTAGCCAGCTATTCTTCTTTCATTGACTGGGTCCCATGATTCTTGTTCCAGTGCTTCAATGCTTGCTGAATTTCCCCAGACTATAAAGGGATAATTATAATTCCCTTTATTGTGGCATTGCCTTCAACGTAAACATTCCTAATGTTGTCCTGAAATGTTTTTTTATACATATACAGTACTATGTAAAGAATGCTGTAAAGTAAGAATGCTTTCAAAAATAGACGTTAATAGATTATATTTATCAATGAACTAAATGCAATTCAAGAAAAATCTAAATCAAATCCATATTTGATGTGACCACCTTTGCCTTCAAAACAGCATCAATTCTTCTAGGTACACTTGCACAAAGTCAGGGATTTTGAAGGTATATAGTCAGGTGAAAGATTAAACAATTATACCAAACAGGTGCTAATGATCATCAATTCAATATGTAGGTTGAAACACAATCATTAACTGAAACACAAACAGCTGTGTAGGAGGAATAAAACTCAGCAGTGCCATCAGCTCAGAATTGGCAGAAAACAGTGGGACCCTGGTACACCCATCTACTGTCCGGAGAAGTCTGGTCAGAAGTGGCCTTCATGGAAGACTTGCAGCCATAAAGCCATACCTCCAATGTGGCAACAAGGCCAAGTGACTCAACTATGCACGAAAATACAGGAACTGGAGTGCAGAAAAATGGCAGCAGGTGCACTGGACTGATGAGTCAAAATGTGAAATATTTGGCTGTAGCAGAAGGCAGTTTGTTCGTCGAAGGGCTGGAGAGCGGTACACGTATGAGTGTCTGCAGGCAACAGTTTTTTTATTTTTTTTTTTACTTTTTTTTTTTTTTTTTTTTTTTTTTTTCTTTTTGTTTTTTTTTTTTTTTTTTTTTTTTTTGTTTTTTTTTTGTTTTCGTTGAATTAGCGGGGGGCGCTGACGGTGTTTAATCCGCGGTGCTAGCCGGGGTGGGCGCTGATGGTGTTTAGTCCCCGTAGCGAGTGGGGGGGGTTTCTCACACCTATAATTTTAGGAACTGAAGTTAGGGGGGCAGCAGGGGGGCAAACGCTACAGCCCCTGTGGAGGTTCCTTGCAAGTTTGGGGCTGCACTTCTGCAAATGGAGTTGGGGATTTGGTCCGAATGAATGGTCTCCTCAATGCTGAGAAGTACAGGCAGATACTTATCCATCATGCAATACCATCAGGGAGGCATCTGATTGGCCCCAAATTTATTCTGCAGCATGACAATGACCCCAAACATACAGCGACAGTCATTAAGAACTATCTTCAGCATAAAGAAGAACAAGGAGTCCTGGAAGTGATGGTATGGCCCCCCCAGAGCCCTGATCTCAACATCATCTAGTCTGTCTGGGATTACATGGAGAGAGATGCAACTGAGGCTGCCTAAATCCACAGAAGAGCTGTGGTTAGTTCTCCAAGATGTTTGGGCCGACCTACCTGCCGAGTTCCTTAAATTGCTGCAAATGTACCTAGAAGAATTGATGCTGTTTTGAAGGCAAAGGGTGGTCACACCAAACATTGATTTGATGTAGATTTTTCTTCTGTTCACTCATTTTGGTTAATTGATGAATATAATCTATTAACATCTATTTTTGAAAGCATTCTTACTTTACAGCATTTTTTCACACCTGCCTAAAACTTTTGCCCAGTACTGTATATATTTTACTGGGCTGGGTTGCTGTCTGAACCCAGTGACCCATAACATATGCCTGCTATTAGTTATTTTGTTTTATTACTTCCCATGGTTTGGCGATTTCATCTCTTGTTAGCATCTTAACATAGGTGTTATTAGACTATTTAAGATTCATATTCTGACCATTTTCAGCATTTCAAGTGTTTTTATCTTTACTTTGTCATTGCCATCTGCTCTTTTCAGTGTCCTATTTAGATACATTTTCTGTAGCTGTAAACTAACCTATTCCTTGCCATTCTTGCCATTTATGCCACTTTCCTATTATCATTTTTTACATTAATATTGTCTCCATTTCAAACTTTGGCCTCCCACCGGCTTCCCAAATTCCCCAGTTTACACAATCCCACGGTACTCCAGCACAGTAGTATTCAATTTGAGCAGCAGTATATTCTGTCTTGCTGCCAGTATTTTTTAAATTTGATTACCTACTTACAGAAGAAAATCAAATGTTATTATGTCATACAATCAGTCATGTGATGAAGTCTGCCCTCTAAGGTATGCAAATTATCATCGTTGTCAGAAACCCTAACTGTTGAAATGTTCTCATTTTGTAAAAGGTGAACATTCTTCTCCATAGCTGCATCTAATGCATATAAGGAAATAATAAGTCTGTCGTTGTATCTGTTTCCAAGACAACACACGACAAAACACTACATTCCCTTTAATTAAAATGATGGTTTGGTGCAGCAGCATTATTGCTGTATATCGGACATTGTCATGTCATATGTGCTTGTGTGTAGGTGTGTTAGTTTGTGGTATGGAGACAAAATATTTTTTCCAAGAATTAGGTCATACAGTTCGGTACAGTTCGGGAAAAAAGTATTGGTTCCCTTGCTGATTTTATACATTTGACAGTACATTTGGTAGGTGTATTTTAACAGTGAGAGACAGAATAACAACAAAAAAATCCAGAAAAACGCATTTCAAAAAAGTTATAAATTGATTTGCATGTTAATGAGGGAAATAAGTATTTGATCCCCTATCAATCAGCAAGATTTCTGGCTCCCAGGTGTCTTTTATACAGGTAACGAGCTGAGATTAGGAGCACTCTCTTAAAGGGAGTGCTCCTAATCTTAGCTCGTTACCTGTATAAAAGACACCTGTCCACAGAAGCAATCAATCAATCAGATTCCAAACTCTCCACCATGGCCAAGACCAAAGAGCTGTCCAAGGATGTCAGGGACAAGATTGTAGACCTACACAAGGCTGGAATGGGCTACAAGACCATCGCCAAGCAGCTTGGTGAGAAGGTGACAACAGTTGGTGCGATTATTCGCAAATGGAAGAAACACAAAATAACTGTCATTCTCCCTCAGTCTGGGGCTCCATGCAAGATCTCACCTCGTGGAGTTTCAATGATCATGAGAACGGTGAGGAATCAGCCCAGAACTACACGGGAGGATCTTATTAATGATCTCAAGGCAGCTGGGACCATAGTCACCAAGAAAACAATTGGTAACACACTATGCCGTGAAGGACTGAAATCCTGCAGCGCCCGCAAGGTCCCCCTGCTCAAGAAAGCACATGTACAGGCCCGTCTGAAGTTTGCCATTGAACATCTGAATGATTCAGAGGAGAACTGGGTGAAAGTGTTGTGGTCAGATGAGACCAAAATCGAGCTCTTTGGCATTAACTCAACTTGCCGTGTTTGGAGGAGGAGGAATGACCCCAAGAACACCATCCCCACCGTCAAACATGGAGGTGGAAACATTATGCTTTGGGGGTGTTTTTCTTCTAAGGGGACAGGACAACTGCACCGCATCAAAGGGACGATGGACGGGGCCATGTACCTTCAAGTCTTGGGTGAGCCTCGAAACCTTAATGACTTGGAAAGGATCTGCAAAGAGGAGTGGGACAAAATCCCTCCTGAGACGTGTGCAAACCTGGTGGCCAACTACAAGAAACGTCTGACCTCTGTGATTGCCAACAAGGGTTTTGCCACCAAGTACTAAGTCGAAGGGGTCAAGTACTTATTTCCCTCATTAACATGCAAATCAATTTATAACTTTTTTGAAATGCGTTTTTCTGGATTTTTTTGTTGTTATTCTGTCTCTCACTGTTAAAATACACCTACCATTAAAATTATAGACTGATCATTTCTTTGTCAGTGGGCAAACGTACAAAATCAGCAGGGGATCAAATACTTTTTTCCCTCACTGTACATAAATATTTGGACAGTGACACAATTGTCATCATTTTGGCTCTGTACACCACCACAATGGATTTGAAAGGAAACAATTTGAGGGTAGTTACATCCAAATTGGGTGAGCGGTGTAGGAATTACACCCATTTTATATGTGCCCCCCCAATTTTGGGGACTCAAAAGTATTTGGACAAATAAAATAATCATGAATTAAATTGTGAGTTTTAATAGTTAGTTGCAAATCCTTTGCAGTCAATGACTGCCTGAAGTCTGGAACCCATAGACATCACCAGATGCTGGGTTTCTTCCCTGGTGATGCTCTGCCAGGCCTGCACTGCAGCTGTCTTTAGTTCCTGCTTTTTCTTGAGGTGTTTTGCCTTCAGTTTTGCTTTTACCTTAGAAATCAAAACACCAATCAGAGAGATAGCAAAAACATTAGGTGTGACCAAACCAACTATTTGGTACATTCTTAAAAAGAAAGAACGCACTGATGAGCTCAGGAACACCAAAAGGCCCGGAAGACCACAGAAAACAACTGTGGTGGATGACAGAAAAAATCTTTCCCTGGTGAAGAAAATCCCTTCACAACAGTTGGCCAGATCAATAAGACGTATCTGTGTCAAAGTCAACAATCAAGAGAAGACTTCACCAGAGTAAATACAGAGGGTTTACCACAAGATGGAAACATGAAACAGAAAGACCAGATTAGAGTTGCCAAAAAACATCTAAAGAACCCTGTACAGTTCTGAAACAACATCGTATGGACAGATGAGACAAAGATCAACTTTGATGGGAAAAGAAGAGTATGGAGAAGGGAAGGACAGGGACTGTGATGTAGCTAGCAAAGCCAGCACAGCCTCTTTCTTCCTGACACTGAGGTTTCTTGTTCTTAAGATCCAGGTTGGTGGTATCCCTTACCAGGGACACTGAACCCCATTTCAAAACTATATGTGAAGGTTTGTCAATAAACTCTACCCTCTATATACACTCACCTAAAGGATTATTAGGAACACCTGTTCAATTTCTCATTAATGCAATTATCTAATCAACCAATCACATGGCAGTTGCTTCAATGCATTTAGGGGTGTGGTCCTGGTCAAGACAATCTCCTGAACTCCAAACTGAATGTCTGAATGGGAAAGAAAGGTGATTTAAGCAATTTTGAGCGTGGCATGGTTGTTGGTGCCAGACGGGCCGGTCTGAGTATTTCACAATCTGCTCAGTTACTGGGATTTTCACGCACAACCATTTCTAGGGTTTACAAAGAATGGTGTGAAAAGGGAAAAACATCCAGTATGCGGCAGTCCTGTGGGCGAAAATGCCTTGTTGATGCTAGAGGTCAGAGGAGAATGGGCCGACTGATTCAAGCTGATAGAAGAGCAACTTTGACTGAAATAGCCACTCGTTACAACCGAGGTATGCAGCAAAGCATTTGTGAAGCCACAACACGTACAACCTTGAGGCGGATGGGCTACAACAGCAGAAGACCCCACCGGGTACCACTCATCTCCACTACAAATAGGAAAAAGAGGCTACAATTTGCACAAGCTCACCAAAATTGGACAGTTGAAGACTGGAAAAATGTTGCCTGGTCTGATGAGTCTCGATTTCTGTTGAGACATTCAGATGGTAGAGTCAGAATTTGGCGTAAACAGAATGAGAACATGGATCCATCATGCCTTGTTACCACTGTGCAGGCTGGTGGTGGTGGTGTAATGGTGTGGGGGATGTTTTCTTGGCACACTTTAGGCCCCTTAGTGCCAATTGGGCATCGTTTAAATGCCACGGCCTACCTGAGCATTGTTTCTGACCATGTCCATCCTTTTATGACCACCATGTACCCATCCTCTGATGGCTACTTCCAGCAGGATAATGCACCATGTCACAAAGGTCGAATCATTTCAAATTGGTTTCTTGAACATGACAATGAGTTCACTGTACTAAACTGGCCCCCACAGTCACCAGATCTCAACCCAATAGAGCATCCTTGGGATGTGGTGGAACGGGAGCTTCGTGCCCTGGATGTGCATCCCACAAATCTCCATCAACTGCAAGATGCTATCCTATCAATATGGGCCAACATTTCTAAAGAATGCTTTCAGCACCTTGTTGAATCAATGCCACGTAGAATTAAGGCAGTTCTGAAGGCGAAAGGGGGTCAAACACAGTATTAGTATGGTGTTCCTAATAATCCTTTAGGTGAGAGTATATATGGCTATAAAATAAGTTGGAAAGTCAAATGATATTTTCTGCCTGTAGCCTTTAGCAGAATGTGAAGCCCATGGTTATATATTTTCTAGGTGACTCAAACTGTCTGAAGCATTTTACAAAGCTGTAAATACTACATGATTTATACAGAAGTACATGTAATCTTCTTTTAGATGCTCTTGTTCAAGATGCTACCATCATTTCCATTTTAAAATGTGCAAATAAGGAGGGAAGAACTAAAACTGGGAATATCATAGCAACTTTAGATCCCATGACTCTTATAGCAGAACTTCGATAAGCCACAGCCAAATTAAAAACATATTGCAATATAATATTCTATCCTTGGGAAGAAAAAGTGCAAACAAGACCATTGATTCTACCGAGATTTTTTTTTTTATGGGTAGTTTAATAAAAAATAGGTATTACATTCATGCCAGGAGACCTGAACAATACAGATTGCTTCATTTATTTCAAAGCACCATATTGCACATACTTGAATGTGTCTGGAGTATAATATGGCATTACATATACTGCATTCCAGTTATTGTAATAACCCAATTTCCCAATTCAATTGCTCTTATTTAAAAAGAAGTTGCTGCTGGTTACTTGCTTATGATCAAGAACACTCAAAGTTTCAGAAAACAGCCTTGCTTAAGAACAAACAGGTTCCTGTGTGTCACTTAACATGTAATGCAAATATAATATTTTGTTTTTCTAAAAAAGATCTTAACCTTCACCATAATGATAAAGCTGAGTCAAAATTCCACTTTTACACACAGGATACTATAATAATCAAACACTGGAATATGTATAATATGTGCAATATGTTGCATTTTCTGTACTCATTTTCAATGCCCCATTCTCATATACTCCGCCATCACCAGCAATAACTTTTTCCTTAAAATAATTATAGTGTGTCCGACATTTACAATCCCTGATTAAAACCAATACTTCTGGTCACATCAAAAGATTCAGCAGGACAATGTTACGAATGACCACCAACTGGTAGGAAGGAAAACTCACTTGTTAAAATGAAAAAACTAAAAACTGTCCATTTGTATTTGGTGCTTTAAACTGTGACCTTTTCTTTAAACGAGGATAAGTGATTATTTTCTAAATATTAAATCATATAGTACTGATAGTAATGCTTGAGAGGGTAATGCCTATAGTGCACAAAGAACAATATGCTTGCTAAGAACTGTGAATGTTAAAAAACAAGGTTCTCTTTGCAAAGAACACATTCTTACTATCAGGTGTTTACATGACTTACACAAATTCCACTTTATGTTTAAGTTCCATGTTTTTGTGACTGTCATGTGTTTCTCAGGTCTTCTTTAAATCCAGGCCCTCATCAAAAATGCCCTCATGGCAGCTTATGCTTTCATAGTTTCCATCATTGAGCCACATTCTAATATAATCACTGACTGATATACTTGGGACATTCAGCTCCAAGGCTTTGACTGCAGGGAGAAAAGCAAACCAAAACTATCAACATAAACAATTCCATGGCTTGGCAGGTATATTTCACATATTAAATCCCCTGATCCCAGACCATATGGAAACATTCACCCATCTGCAAATTGCCAATTACAATTAAAATACTTTAAAATACAGCTTTTTCATTGAAAGAAGATTCTTCCTTTACTGTATTAATCAGTGCTCACAGTGTTTGCATCTTAACACTAGATGGCAGGCTTGCTTTATCTTAAACATCTCAGCTCATAACTTGCAAAAGAAAATCTGAAACAAAGTTTAAAACAGAATCCTATGTTTACATTGTCACAGTTACCTTTTAAAATATTGATATTCTACTTCAGATGTTGCACTTTGTATTTCATCTGAGATAAATAATAAATCATATATGGCCTAATACTCTTCATATCTATCAGTCTATCCACTATCACATCAGCCACAGCCTCTAATCAGTCAATCTTTAATTTGCTTCTAGTGCTACGTGTCACAAGCCTATCAAAAATACGTTTTTTTTTTTTCTTGTGCTGTGCTACACTTTAGCTGTGCATATAGCAGGGAACTTATACTCCTCACACCCCTGCATAGATAATTCAAAACTGAATGTTAGATTGGACTTAATATGGTATTAATGTATTTCCAAATTCCTCACAATGGTATAATGAGGCAAATAATCAGAAAGCGCCACTCCTTATTAGCTCATGGGAACCCCAATACCAATTTTGAGATGCCATTCTGTGACCAATAAAAGACAGAGAAATATGAGGAAAAGCTTGTCAGATACATTCTAACTGCTGATTGGTTCAATCATACTGATGTCATCCATACTTCCCCTTGGAGCTGAACCATTCAATCATTATTTCTTCTCTGTGAAGCACCTTTCTCTATTGGCATTTTCATCAAACCTCATGGCGTAGTGCTCTTTATTGGAATTTGTTAGGGAATGTTATAGGGTTTTCCTTACTCATGTCCAACCTCCTTGTTTTACATTGCCTAATCTATCAGCTGCTGGCTTGTTATGGATTGTCATATTTATCTCTGTTGTCTGAAATAACCCTGACATTTGTTGTTAACCTTCAGACTGAGGGGGATATCCATTACAATTGCAGACACTGTTATATGTGGGGAAATCAGGTTTGAATATGTTTATAAATGAGCAGCCATGCAAATTTATCAGATGGGCTTTCACTCATGTAAACATGGCCAGTATATCAAACCAGGCCATATGGTGAAAACATTCAACCTGAAAATGTTCTACATATTGGCCAACTAGAAATCGTCTGACTTCATAAACAGATCCCCTACGTACCCCATCACAGACATATCCATATAAGCAGTGAGCACTGGAGCATTGCAAAGCCTAATGGACAAGAAGTACAGGATTAAAGAAGTGTTTCAAATTATACAGCAGTACTTTGCTGCTTCCTTCCCTTGGAAAGATCAACATTCTTACCAGGTTCTGATGAGCAAATGATGATTAGTATATTTATTTTATTAAGTTATTATTTCATTATTTTATATTTATATTCTTTCTATCTGATCATACACACCTTTTGGGTCTTATTGCCACCTGTCAGATTTGCCAGAAGATAAGGGGAATATAACAAGCTGTTACATCTCTGCTGTGGGGAAAATTGCCCTTCAGAAACCTTATGGAGAACATTTGAGACAACATTCTCTATTCTATGCAGCCCTATTTTGTAATATACAAGTCTGACTGTGACACATATCTGTGATGGGTTAAGGCAGTTCAGGATTGGTTGTTGAGCTGCAAATGAAAGTGGAGTGTTTGTGAAGGATAATTTGGCAGAATGCAGGCACACAAGAAAAAAAAAAGACTGAAATAACCCCCATTGTTTCAGCCTTTCTTCTCATTATGTTTAGTGTGTAATTTCAGATGTCTGCCAAGATCTCTAGATGAGAACCTCTAATATTGCATTCACTGTTTAAACTTTGACCAGGGAATAAATCCATTAGGTAGTGATTTTTACACTATCCTTTCTCCAAAATACTCAACTGCCATGGGATTTCATAAACAGCCAGTTTGACAGGAAAATAAATTGTGTCTCCAATGGTAAAGAGAATGAAATGACATACCCCGAAAGATTCAATCCAAATTCAATATGAATTACAAATGAGCTTTCAATGAAATGTAACTTTTCATGGGAACGTAACCTCCTGTGAGTAAATGCTCTTTTACATCTGTTACATCTTCATACAAAAATCGACAAATATCTATACAACAGATTGCTCAGCAAGCACACACATACATACTCAAACACTAACACAAACACAAAACCACTCATTAATGTATACACGTGTTCTACACATGAAAAAACACTATGGTTATAGAATTAATTAACCATTCAATTAGTCCATCATTAGAAATTAATGTAAATAATGTGAATGTGGCATAACTACATTCCCTTGGCATTATGAAACACCCCCCCACCTCTCCTTGCTGTACTTAACAACAGAGTACCATTTTCAAGTACAAGGCAATTTTCCAATTTAATGAGGCCAATTAAATCTTGTTTCTCAGAAAGACAAAATATTGAAGAACCAATATCTAATGGTCAGGTTAGGGAAATATTGTGAACAACATTACAGGTAAGTGGGTGGGTCACAAATCCTGTGGACAGTAAGGAGTGTAGCAGTTTTAAACATGTGATACCTGCCCACATAGTATAGAGTCTATATATTTACTAATCTAGAAATGAATTTAAGTAAAAAAAATAGCACAAAAAAGACTGGAAAACAAAATATATTAGAGACAATGAGAGCGAGACAGAATAATTTCCCAGGCAAAGATGTGATTATTAGCTGATTGCTTCCTTCATTTAACCATCTTAATGAATATACTGAATATAACCTTTATACAGACACATTGACATATTATAAAATCTGAAAATTGGACCATTAAACATAGATGTTTGTCTCATTTCATTACATTAAATCACTGATAATATTCAGAGATAAAAACTCTAGCCCACTTTTTTTCTTTTCATAGGCAGAAAGCTACAAAATAAAAATGTGCACGATGGGAATTGGCACCCATTTTGTGAAAGGAGCTGTAGCCGAAGCTGTACCATGCATGCGATTATCAAATGAGAAAAAATAACCGCAGAGAAAGACAAGCAGTGTCCACCGGGCTTCTGAATAAACAAAACACTTTTCAAACAGGCACAGTGATTTGGGATAGGATGCAAATGCCCCAAGCAATCTCTGATTTTTCCAAATTTCTACCAGATTATTACATCAACTATTATCCAATCTTGTCTCTAAAGACCTGAGAGAAAAGCATAGTGGTGCAAAACATAAAAACCTTGCTTCTGGCTCAGGCTCTCCTTCAGCTATTCCTCTGTTCAACTTTGTTTCATTTATAATAAATCTTCACTCACCTTCACATAGAGCATTATATTCAATCAGTAGCTGTTCATGATGCATTACCTCATTCACCCTCCAGGGTGAAAGAACTGCACTTCTGCATTACAGAAAATTTAATTATGAAATTACAAAGCAGCAGGTTGATCAGCACAATTTAAATGAGTGGGTACACAGCATTAGGCTCGCCGGCTGTGGCCTTCACCAATTAACATGAAGAAATTAGTTCCATTGGGTTTCAATGAAGGTTTTCATTATGTGAATTGCAGGCCATATTTAATTAACATTAGCAGATAGGTAAAGTTTGTTTCTCATTTCCTGTGTGAGGCACAGCAAAGATTGTTTTTTTAAATTGCAATTAAGAACTGCTTTCTGAATGAATGTTCATACATATGTATTTATATTTAAGGAGGGTACATCTGCAATTTATGAACATTGAAAAAATGAAATGGTAGATTATAAATTAAATTAAAGATTCACATACAAAGTCTATATTCAGCATTCCTTGCACTTTTCATACACCTGTAGTCATGTTTGGTTGAAAGTCAGATTTGAATCGACAGTGCTTATTTTCCCATCTCCCAGCTGAAAGGAACTTTATGACTTGGGGAAAATAAATTATGTATACGAAAGAATACAGTATCATCATTAAATACACACTCTTAACAAGGGCTATGACATGCTTCCTCAGGAGAAAGCTGTGTTTATTTTTAAAGATAAAAAAATGAAATGAATAAATAAACAAGACTGATTCCTGCGTGCACTCCTTCAAAAACAAACAAAAATGAAATAGTTTCAGGGATCATTAGCTTCTGCAGTCATGCTATGCTGGATGCTCAAACATTTTTGCTGATAGATAATTCATTGGGTCAATCTCATCTGAGGATACAAAGGAAACATCAGCTATATCCGGATCATCAGGTTCTATCACACAATCCTGACACTTATATGCATTTGTGTTTACTTCTCAATCTACAGCTAGCATATGGGACCCCCCCTCCCCCATCTAAGTCAGTGCAGCTTGTGCCTTTGAAAGTCTCTGTCTCAGGATACAAGTATTCTCAAATAAAGGAGTAGGTACAGAACATACTTTAACCCCCAAATATTAGTTGATGGAAGTGATAAAAAATACATTATAGTATAGGTTTTAGTGTACCCATTATACTAAAACCTATGGCACATATGTTTTTACCGGAGATCAAATATGAAAATGTAAAAGCCTTTGGTAAATGAAAGAGACCTCTGGCAAACAGGAGGCTGCCAAGTGATAGCTTTGGAATTTGCTCGCTGTGGGCGGGTCAATGTTTTGATTTTCCCCAGGTCCAGGTTAATGGGTTTATTGATACTTTCATTAAACACGTAGGTCAAGGGTGTTCAGCCATGGTCCTGGAGTGCTACAGGGTCCTTTGGTTTTCTTTCCTATTACTTAATTAAATCATTAATTGGCTTCATTTGTAAAGGTGAATGTAATCTTCAAATTAAATAAATTTAAATGTTTTTAACTGCGGCATCTTCATTGTCTGCTGGTAACTTACGAACAGCTTTTTAAAATTGTGTTTTTTAAGAAATGATTACATTTCTTAGCAGACACCTTTACTTAGGGCAGCTTACAATATATCACATTATTTTTATATACAATAACACACCTTTATACAGCTGATTCTTTTCTGGAGCAATCTAGGTACAATCCCTTTCTCAAGGGTACAACAGCAGTGTCCCCCACCTGGGACTGAACCCTCAACCTTCCACTCAGGAGGCCAGAGCCCCAATCTCTACTCCACACTGCTACACACAGATTTTTTTTTAACAATTCCTTAGGATGAGGGGCTTGTTATGCTTTCATATGCTGCATTGTATGCATATTTTCATGGGGATGATTAAACATGCATTGCATCTGTTTCTATGAGCTATAGGTCTACTGTCACTGCACAGCTGCACAGGGAATGACACTGCACAATTTATACCATTCACTTCTAAAATTACATATTTTATAATTGTAAAAAACTGGTGTACATTTTTCAGTTGTATGTACATATTGTGTATAAAGCCAGTAAACTTAAAGAAATACCCTAAGACTAAAATATAGCTCATACATCTACACAAAAGGGATCGAAAGTAGACTGAAAAAGGAAAAGAAGTTTCTAACAGGTAACAGAACTTTGACAGACCGCTTAGCATGAAGACTTCAACAGCTCTCTGGGAATTGGCACTATCCAGATGACACTCACCAGCTACTCTAAGGCTACTTCAGAGCTAAAAGCACACTTCAATTCTTAATCAATTCTTCCTTTACAGAGTATCTTGTCTCTCAACCCTCTCTCAGTTTGCTGTCTCCCACTTCCATTAGCAGCTGATGCCCCTATTTAATGCCTTATGAATTAACAACCCACCCACAACCAATCCCTTATTACTAATAAACACCTGACAGTCAATGACAAATTAAATGGTTTTATTTATAATATAATTAAGCCTAACAAACCAAACGTTCAGATTAATGTAAAATTAACAATGTACAAGCAGTCCTGAAAAGCTGGCATGCCATCCCTGAATTGTGCAAGAAAAAACAACAACATTTTGGTGTTTTGCCTTCACACCAGAAAACTCTCTTGCCTTGTCTTCACTGGTAATCTATACCTCTTCCCCTCTCATATCCTTACCAGAGTACAAGCTGTCACCTAAGAAATAAATGTTGTCTGGTACTTGGGGTAATGCCCTCCTGCTGACTTTCTAAGCAGATTTTAAAGTAGTACCAGTTTTTTTTTTCTCTTTGAATCAGCACACACGCTGTTAACAACACTCTTTGCCCTGTCAGCTTTTAGAATATAATGCTTTACCTAGGGTCATGAATTTGTACTATTTACTATACTATTACAAAATGTATACTAGATTTTACATCATATAATAACGTGACAATTCAAAAGCACGGATCATTATTGCAATTGACAACTAAATGACTCTCAAATAATAATATAAATAACATTTAATACGACTAATACTATTACCACTACTACTAATGATAATAAAAATAAAAGTAAGCCGAGAAATAGCTGTAAGCTCAGTTAACTTGATGAAACAGCAATGGAGACGTGGGAAGTTCTCAGAAAGAAAGAAAAATAAATAAAAATTCAATCGCCAAAGAAATAACTTGAAAGGCTATTTCCTCCTGAGCCTTGTATGCAGTTTATTTAAACACCTAGGGCATGCAGTGCGCCACATCACTCTTTCCACTGAGAAGCCTCTCTCAATGATTTTTTATGCTCCTGGGGAGGGATTAAGCACTTGTAAGATGAAATGTTGTTCTGAAATGTAACAATGAATGACTCGTTCCCACAACACTGTGAGTGATCCTTATTGTCGGCTGATGACTGCACCTTCATCTGCTAATGTTCCCTGGGATCATAGGCTTGGAGACAAATTAATATCCCCTGTACCAGTGGACATTGGCAAATGGGTTAACACTTCTTAAACTCATGTGGTTCAAGTCCCTTTTAAAAATGTCAGATCACACCCGCGATTGCCATGGATGGATTTGAACTGGGTCCCAGGGGTAGAAAGGAAATTGCATTTAGCTAGAGCTACAAGATTCTGATAAGGAAAGATTTGTTCTAAGAATGCAGTGACAGGGCAAGGTTATCTGAATGGCACAGTCAAGCAGTTAGTTTGGGTCTTGTATGTATGGAGGTCAGCATTTTCCTTCACCAAAGCATTTTAAAAGCGGCTTCTGATGTCAAGAGCTCCAGTAATTCTCTGAAAGTCCTCTGGAAAGTGTGCTGAACGGTGACAGAGGGAATCAAACCAAGACTGCTGTCCTCACTTCTGGAATTAAACCATTTGTGAATTTTCACAGCACCCCCACCCCCGACACAGTTTTTTCCTGTGTGTCTTGGAATGTTAGTTTACTTGTCTTTGCAGTTGATATTAACTTGCTACTATTACTTAATTTATTACAATTAGCTTATTTTTCAGTGTGAAAATAATAATTTATCAACCAGAAATATAAATACAAGCACCACTCTGTTGTTGTTACCCATTGTTGCTTCTTTACAATGTATTTCAGCAGACCTTTAAACTACCAACAAGATGCTAGCTCTAATACAATCCAATAAAACCTTGATGTTTTGCACTGAAATTGGAAGCAAGATGATTAGATATATCATGTTATTAAACACAGTTAAGAGTTTAGTTTATATGTAAGTCATGATTTTCAAGATAGGAGTTTTACCTTTCTATATCTGTAAAGCATGACATTACGGAGGTGCAGCACGAGTTCATCTTGCAGTGAAGCAGAAATAATTTTTATTGTAACTTTTGCAAATTTTATGAGACATTGATGAATATCATCTGTATATCAAGTGCTTCTTTTTAATATTGTTTATTTTTTTATGTTGTTATGCTGCCCCACCCCACCCCCGACAATCATGTGTTTATGAAATCACTGTGGCTTTGCAAGAGTATTGACATATTCAATTCAAGGGTTATTAAGTGGATAGCAATCAGACAATTAAAATTAGATCAATCTCTTCCCTACTCTCTAACGTTTCAGAATTTGGTCATGAAAATACAATAGTAGTAGTAATAATAATAATAATAATAATAATAATAATAATAATAATAATAATAATAATAATAGAGACTAAATAATTATATTGCATCAAACAGATTCTTTCCTTATTTTAGGCCCTAACAGCAATCCTTAATCCTGTTAACTTAATTTCAAGCTAGGTCTATACAAATCTACATCTGTTTCAGTGAACTCATTAAGAGATCAACTCTAACCTCAACAAAAGCCAAAAGTGTACTGGGGACTCAAATCCTAACCTAAGTATAATATTTCTAAACTCTACTTAATTTGGAAAAAATAAATGCTGAATTATTCCAAATAATTGCCTAAAAAATGTAAACTGCATTCTAAGACCAGCTACAAATAAATAAATACAAATCTTCACTTATTAGAGGGGTTACCAAGGAATTAGCCTATAACCAAATCTGTCAGATCTACCCCATGACACTTCTCAAGTTCACCAACAGATGTCTCCCTCTCAACAGTTTCGCACTGCTTTTCTATGGCTCTCTGCACCCCATTACCTAATCAGACATTCATCAAAACCATATGCAATTGTTCAATTAACCCTCTTCTCCCATTCGTCCAGCACTCCCAGCCACTGTTACCTGCTCCCCTCTGCTCCACCTATATAAACCCCTTTCTTCCCGTCCTTCCTTGCTAAGTCTTGTTTCACTTCATAGCATTTCCTTGTTGACCACTGAACTTTCGACCGTCTCCTGGAATTCCCGTAATGTCTTATTTGCCCTGTGTTTGACCCACCGCCTGCCTTATCGACTTTGATTCCTGGACGTTCCCTATTGTTTGTTGCATTACGACCTTTTGCCTGTCCCTGGATTTTCCTTTTGCTGGGCACCTGGGTTCGCTACCCTGGCAGCCTCCTGGATGCAAAATCATATTCAAAATTCAGTACTGTACAATAGGAAACCTACACCATGATAAACCATAACAATGCCAATCCTAACTAAATAAAGATCTGAAGCTAGGTAGATGCTGAGGAATGGATGAACATCAGACATATACATTCATTTTCTGTGACTGGAAAATAATCCACACTTTTACAGGCATTTTGGGCAATTTATTTTAATATTGGAAGAAGATAGTTTAAATATCTTCGTTGTCATACAGTGGGGGAAAAAAGTATTTGATCCCCTGCTGATTTTGAAATGATCAGTCTATAATTTTAATGGTAGGTGTATTTTAGCAGTGAGAGACAGAATAACAACAACAAAAATCCAGAAAAATGCATTTAAAAAAACTTATGAATTGATTTGCATGTTAATGAGGGAAATAAGTATTTGATCCCTTCGACTTAGTACTTGGTGGCAAAACCCTTGTTGGCAATCACAGAGGTCAGACGTTTCTTGTAGTTGGCCACCAGGTTTGCACACATCTCAGGAGGGATTTTGTCCCACTCCTCTTTGCAGATCCTCTCCAAGTCATTAAGGTTTCGAGGCTGACGTTTGGCAACTCGAACCTTCAGCTCCCTCCACAGATGTTCTTTGGGATTAAGGTCTGGAGACTGGCTAGGCCACTCCAGGACCTTATTGTGCTTCTTCTTGAGCCACTCCTTTGTTGCCTTGGCTGTGTGTCTTGGGTCATTGTCATGCTGGAATACCCATCCAGAACCCATTTTCAATGCCCTGGCTGAGGGAAGGAGGTTCTCACCCAAGATTTGACGGTACATGGCCCCGTCCATCGTCCCTTTGATGCAGTGCAGTTGTCCTGTCCCCTTAGCAGAAAAACACCCCCAAAGCATAATGTTTCTACCTCCATGTTTGATGGTGGGGATGGTGTTCTTGGGGTCATAGGCAGCATTCCTCCTCCTCCAAACACGGTGAGTTGAGTTGATGCCAAAGAGCTTGATTTTAGTCTCATCTGAGACCACTTTCACCCAGTTCTCCTCTGAATCATTCAGATGTTCAATGGCAAACTTCAGACGGGCCTGTACATGCGCTTTCTTGAGCAGGGGGACCTTGCGGGTGCTGCAGGATTTCAGTCCTTCACGGCGTAGTGTGTTACCAATTGTTTTCTTGGTGACTATGGTCTCAGCTGCCTTGAGATCATTAACAAGATCCTCCCTGGGCTGATTCCTCACCATTCTCATGATCATTGAAACTCCACGAGGTGAGATCTTGCATGGAGCCCCAGACCGAGGGAGACTGACAGTTATTTTGTGTTTCTTCCATTTGCGAATAATCGCACCAACTGTTGTCACCTTCTCACCAAGCTGCTTGGCGATGGTCTTGTAGCCCATTCCAGCCTTGTGTAGGTCTACAATCTTGTCCCTGACATCCTTGGACAGCTCTTTGGTCTTGGCCATGGTGGAGAGTTTGGAATCTGATTGATTGATTGCTTCTGTGGACAGGTGTCTTTTATACAGGTAACGAGCTGAGATTAGGAGCACTCCCTTTAAGAGAGTGCTCCTAATCCCACTCGTTACCTGTATAAAAGACACCTGGATGCCAGAAATCTTGCTGATTGATAGGGGATCAAATACTTATTTCCCTCATTAACATGCAAATCAATGTATAACTTTTTTGAAATGCGTTTTTCTGGATTTTTTTGCTGTTATTCTGTCTCTCACTGTTAAAATACACCTACCATTAAAATTATAGACTGATCATTTCTTTATCAGTGGGCAAACGTACAAAATCAGCAGGGGATCAAATACTTTTTTCCCTCACTGTATATGTATTAGAAGTGTAACAATGTAACAATGTCAGGAAGTGTTTATTGAGAAAGCTAATGAGTAACATTCATGCAATAATGTGAAAGCCTAAACAACTTCAAAACTCAATTGCCATTTAGATCCAGGGAGGATTTTAAATTAGGTTTAATTGAGGAGTGAGTTAAACAGCAATGAAAACAAATCACATTAATCTTGAATAAAGATGTGCGTTTTCTAGACTTCATGGTTTGTAAATTATATAATTATGTAAAACTGGAAACCAAAAAACGATGTTTTAGCACTGCAAAATTAAAACACAGAAGCTATTCTACTTCTGTTTACCTCATAATTACCCTGAGAGAATCAAGAAATGCTTTTCCATCTGTTGATCACCTTAGTGAGGTAAAACAATAACAACAAAACAATGTCTCCTAATGTTTCACCTCATTAACACAATCAAATTTTTGCTCAGCTATGATGTACTGCTTTGGAAAGTGAATTAAATAATTTTCTTGAGTTAATGTTTCAGTTGTGGATGGCCAACATAAGTATCCATCAAATTTAATTAAATTGAATGTCATCCTGGGAAAAGGATTAAACATTTATTATGAAACACAGATTTCTGCCACATTACAAAGAATACAGTTCCTGGGTGTGCTGACCCCTGTTGTAATCTTCCTCTGTGAGGCAGACAAATGGCTGGATTGAATCAACAGCGGATTAAATCAATAATATTTGCATGCAGCTACAGTGAGAAGTCTGAATATCACTGTTTCCCTTCTTGCTGTATTAATTCAGAAATACATCGAGCTGTGAACAGGGAGCAGACATGGTTGGCTAGAATTTCATGGGATCAAATAATGGAATTTGCAAGGATTTCAAGGATTTCCAAGAAATTCATCTTTTGTCAGTTGAATAAATATCAGTTTCCTCACCAAGGCTCTGGAGTAGAGGTTTCTGGGTTGAATCCCAGGTGGGGGGCACTGCTGTTGTACCCTTGAGCAAGGTACTTTACCTAGACTGCTCCAGTAAATGCCCAGCTGTATAAATGGGTACAAATGTACAAGTAATGTGATATGTTGTAACAATTGTAAGTCACCCTGGATAAGGGTGAAATATAATGGAACTAATCATTATAAGAAGTGTAGGCGAATTATCTATTTAAGCAGCAATTTCTCATATTATACTCAGCAAAGTGTCAGAGAGAATGAATCAAACAAACCAGAAAAAAAAACAAATCTGCCCGGTTTCTGAGGGGGGGAGGAAAGCACAGAAACAGGTCTCTATCTTCATACCTAAGAAAAATTAGCATATTGGGAAAATAGGACAGACGTTCATCAAACGATGCTTTAATGCTGCTCCTATGTTTCTCACATAAAAGTAATCACCCATATCTGCAAATAAATCATATTGAAACCAGCTGCATCCAAACAGAACCCCTCCCACCATTCTCTCTGAATTCAGAATCCAAATTCAGGAGACCATTCCCCAAAGTCTGCAATGCCAGCAAGGAAAATATCATGAAGATGTGTCCATTCCAGGGAAATTTTAATTTTTTTCCAGTTTGGGAATAATTCCCCGTTGTTTTCTGCAAAGCAACTATGAGTAAAATTGTGGGTAGCTGTTGTTGGGCCAACACTTTTGTCCAGACTATCAATTGCTCTGATATCTTTCAACATGTGGAAATAGTTCTTGATTGCAATCATTGCTTAATTGTTTGTGAATGTGACATTTTGTTCAGTTTACGTTTTGGAAAACATGAGCTATGTCATCATTGTTGCATATCAGGTTTTAGAGTCCATTTACCATTGGTGTTCATGACCATCCTTTAAATAAATCTTTGCAACACCCCCCATTCCCTTGAAATGCTGCATATGAGTACACAAGATTGATGACCTGACTAGGAGCATGTACCAAAACAAACTGTACAGCACACTGATAGACAAACATATGTACATTTTACTTTGTAATTGAAAATGTCAATCTGGGTTGTATAGGATGGAAAATAGTTTTATTTTTCATTATCAGCAAAATCCACCTCATTTTCTATTTACAACCTTTGTGATGAATTTACAAAAAGAGAAGTATGTTATAGGTCAGGGACATTTTTGTATTGTTAAGGGGGAACAATTATGCTATTAAAACATGCAGATACAGGATATGCAAGCTGAACTGTTACCATGCAGCTTATTGCCTGTGTACTTTCTTCTATCAGGTGAATGAAGGGCTTTGGTGGGGAGTTGGGATAAACTGGTTGGAAGAGATTCTGCATTTGTTTAAAAAATAAAGAACTAAAACTGAAAAAGAATAAAGAAGTAAAACATTTCACTTGGCAGTAGGTAATAGTTTGGAGATACTCCAAGAGGATTTTAAACTAAACTAAGATACACAAGAATGTCTCATCAAAACCTCTTCTAAGAGGCTATTTCTGTACTTTGTTTGCATGATATTAGATGCCATTTCCAAACAAATTACTAAGATATGATGGATAGTTATTGAATTCAAATTACAAACTGATTAGTTTGAAATTGCTTTCTCCTACCAAGAACTGAGTGTTATTATAGTGAGTCTCAGTCTCGTATTTAATGTTATTCCTATTATTTTATTTTAATGCCTATTAAGATTCCTTAAAAAGGGTGATTAACATAGCTCTGAACTTCTTTTCATATCATAAATCTCTATTACATATTCTGAACAAAAAAAAAAACACTTTGAAAAAAGTCAGAAGTGATTGTGTGAGAAGTGCTAAGGAGACACCATAAAAAGTCAGAAGCATCTCAGATTACAATATCACTCAATTAATATATGAAAAAATATTTTTACTCAACAACCAATCTGTTGCTCTGTTTCACTCCAAGTAGAAATGCAACCCCCTTCATATCAGAAGGCGACTCACTGTAAATTTGAAACCCTAACCCTAGCCGGAACCCTAATAGAAGTAAAATCCCATTGAATAGCAAGCCATGGCAGATTTTTTTAGGACAGTGACAACTCACCAGCAATCCCCCAACTGCCACCTCCCGACAGACAACTCAGCAATTTAGCACCCCCCCGGTCAACAACCAACAACTCAGCAGGCCCCCCCCACCTGGAAGAAACCTTGATCTGATGGGGGATTACCATAGATTGCTGCAGGAGGTGCGAGTGAGCAAGAAGGTTTAGAACCACTGTCATACAGAAAAGTAGCTCTACAAAATGATATTCAATTAACTGTTTAATTTCTTATTAGCACCGAACTAAAACAAGTTTACAAGTTTGCATCACTTAAATTGTCGAATATACAAGCTTCAAAGAAGAACTCGGCATATCTGTCTTTCAGATGGACTCATATCTTATTTTCTAAACATTAAGAAGGAAAGTAACAACTACAGAAACAACAAAACTTTTTCCAACATTTCAGTAACAATATAGCCAATGGGTGTAATCATCATGACATGCACTGTTGTATAGTTTATCAAGATCAGGAATAACTTTGAAGTCAACTGCATATATTTATTTTACTCTCCTGTCTGAACCATAGGTCTTCAGTGTTTCATAGAACCTATGTTTAACACCTACAATATCACTCCATCTGTCCCATCATTTGATATTGTAGGGTCTCTGGGATGGGGTGGTACTCTGTGAACCAGTCATGCTGTGATGTGTGAGCCTGATAGGAAGGAAAGTGTCGATAGTGTGAACCCAGCAGGGAGAAAGGAGGAGTTGCCCTATGTGATGCATGAAGACAAAAGCATACACACAAAAATGTCCTAAGATGCCCTTACACTCCTGTGGTAATGGCAGCCCTTTTGAAGTTCTAATGATTCCATTCCCGCATTCCTGGCTATTATCTCAAAACATTAAGAGAACCTTGCTTAATAACAATAACTACAGCACATGAACAATATGGAACTGGCTGTGTGCATTTTCTCTTATTCAGCGGATTTAATTTAATTAAACTTGATGCCAATTTAGCAGCAGGATATACAGGACTGCTGATGGAAAGCTTCTATCATTTGAGAACAAATTCTCTTGTTCACTTCTTAGGACTGACACATTTTAGCATACAAAGACAACTCATCAACCATGATTACTTGTTTTTCCTTTCAATTATATCTATATATCTATATATCATCACCATCATCCCATATCAATCTCTACTGTTGGATAAAGGCCTCCCTATATATATATATATATATATATATATATATATATATATATATATATATATACATATACTTATATATACATATAAATATATACACAGACTGATATTTTGCACATTTACATTTTGGTAGAAAGAGCATGGTTTAAGTGTAAAGTCAGCAACTGTTTATTCATGCGTATTCATTCATTTATACAAATATATGAAAAATGGTGGTATTTTAAAATACTTCTCTGAGAAAATGAAAAAGCTGTATGCCTATGCAGATGTGTATGAACTAAGGATGAATTCCCTGTGCACTGTAAATATATATTCTGCACTGACAAATGTATCCAGAGAGTACATATTTTGGAGGTGATTTTGGTAGAGGATTACATGCTCAGTCCTTCTCCTTTCAACCCTCAGAGCATAGTTGGGCTCTGAAAAATATTGCTTTATACAAAACGTGTTGTTTCCTATGTAATCATAACATAATTGTGTTACATTATAATAATTTACCTGTAATGGTTTGGATCACCGATCACATGTCAGCAAGTACAGATATATTATAAATCAATTCACTCAATTCCAAGATGTCAGCTCATGTATTTGTGCAGCAGGGATGAGTCCTGAGCCTGTCTCTCTCTTTTTCTCCAATTGCTGTTTGAACACTGGAAATAGAAATGACAGGTGTGTCACTGAAACAACTGAAGCAGCATGTGAAGACATGTAATGTTGCATTGCTCTGAACCCTGCTATTTAATCAATATTTTACCAGCATCAGAAATGTCACTGCCTATGTCTTAAAATATACTAAAGCCAGTGATAAGGAAAGTCTTATAAATACAATGACAACCCTGTATTCTTCTAAAAAGCTATACAAATGGAAATCCTGAGTGACTTCTGTAATTATTTTACTTAGGCTACTTTAAAAAAAAAAAAAGATGATTTTGTCTAGGCCTTTTCCATGTTGAGTAAACAGATTTTAATAATACGCTTAATATTACTTTACTAATATAGTAAAATATCAAATATACATTTACTCTCAAAGCATTTTTTTCCCCCTTTCTCTATAGAATTCGGACAATGAGATTGTCATACACTTTATATCTCACACAATGTCAGTTCCAGCCAGCCAGCTGCACTGAGGTAGCTTTTTCTATCCTGTGACCAACGCAGTGGATTACAATATTCAAGTTTTTTCATGCAAGAACATCACACTATAATCGGAACAATGCATTTAGGGCTCTGTGAAAATATGTTTTTTTTTCCATTCACAATTTAAGAGGACCTCTGTTTAGATAATCCACTGAGCCTTTTCCTCATCTCCAGGCCCATTCTCCAGGGGTATTACCACTGAGATTAGGTAGCCATATCCTATAGACTTGTCATTTTTTATACCCATCAGGTACTCCAAGAAAATAAAAAAACAGTTGGGAGGGAAAGAAAGAAAGAAAGAAAGAAAGAAAAAGAACACAGGGCAAAATTGAAGTGCTGGCAGAAAATGAGATTTCAAATGAGTTTCCGCAATGGAGCTGCACACTTCCTATTTGTCCACCCTATGACAGATTGCTGTGAAGCTATTATTATCAACAATAGATACTGGCATTTTTCAGTTTATGAGAAAACAACGCCAGACAAATGTGCTCTTAATACCAGGGGATTGTGTCTTTTAAACTTTCACTGATATTTAAGACAAGCAGATTTGAAATGAATGAGCTTTGTTTGCTTCAAACAGTGACTGAAAAAAGTTTTTCACAACTATATATGTCTATATGAACATATATATATATATATATATATATATATATATATATATATATATATATATATATATATATATATATATATTATATATATATACAATATATATTTCACTTTATTGCATACTTGGTTCACTAGTATAATGACAACCCCCTCCTAAGCATTAATAAAACCACCTTTGGGAGAAACGCATGCGGTGAAACACAGTTTTATTGATGTAGTGTATAAGGTTGAAGAGCCCTTAAAGTACTTCCTTCTTTTTAAGTTCACTGGCATCACTTGTATTGTTAAATTACTGGCAAAGAGGTACCACCTGTGAGTTCTGTTCATTGGGAGTGCATTGAATGTGCGCTGGGAAGTTTCTTAAGAGGCAGTCACTACACAGATTGGAATGGAAGAAAGCTTGTGACCCAAATATCTTTCCACTCTTCCAGCCCCCTCCAATTAATTTGCACACCAGTGAGCTAGAATACAATTGCTTACCTGGAGCATTTTACAGGGTGTACTTTTGAGTCCTTCCGTCTCCAGGAGCCCACTGGAGTGTTCGGCTTTCGAGCAGAAATTCTCAAACAGGATTGCATCTTTGCTGTTGCCATGGCAATGTATACAGACCCAGGCCTTGAGATCGTGTTTTTTAAACTTTTTACTTTTTACTTCACCTTCTGAGCTGAAAGTTCAAAATCACAATTTTCGTTTAACATAGAATAGATTAAACCTCTCACAACAACCTCTGTCCTAAGTGAGCCATGCCAGTGTTATTATTTTATTAGAGACGGTTTGCTGAGTATTTGCACTGAGAATCCACTTGCTTAATATATTCTTACATACAGTGAGGGAGAAAAGTATTTGATAAAAGACACCTGTCCACAGAAGCAATCAATCAATCAGATTCCAAACACTCCACCATGGCCAAGACCAAAGAGCTGTCCAAGGATGTCAGGGACAAGATTGTAGACCTACACAAGGCTGGAATGGGCTACAAGACCATCGCCAAGCAGCTTGGTGAGAACGTGACAACAGTTGGTGCGATTATTTGCGAATGGAAGAAACACAAAATAACTGTCAGTCTCCCTCGGTCTGGGGCTCCATGCAAGATCTCACCTCGTGGAGTTTCAATGATCATGAGAACGGTGAGGAATCAGCCCAGAACTACACAGGAGGATCTTGTTAATGATCTCAAGGCAGCTGGGACCATAGTCACCAAGAAAACAATTGGTAAATCCTGCAGCGCCCGCAAGGTCCCCCTGCTCAAGAAAGCACATGTACAGGCCCGTCTGAAGTTTGCCAATGAACATCTGAATGACTCAGAGGAGAACTGGGTGAAAGTGTTGTGGTCAGATGAGACCAAAATCGAGCTCTTTGGCATCAACTCAACTCGCCGTGTTTGGAGGAGGAGGAATGACCCCAAGAACACCATCCCCACCATCAAACATGGAGGTGGAAACATTATGCTTTGGGGGCGTTTTTCTGCTAAGGGGACAGGACAACTGCACCGCATCAAAGGGACGATGGACGGGGCCATGTACTGTCAAATCTTGGGTGAGAACCTCCTTCCCTCAGCCAGGGCATTGAAAATGGGTCGTGGATTGGTATTCCAGCATGACAATGACCCAAAACACACAGCCAAGGCAACAAAGGAGTGGCTCAAGAAGAAGCACATTAAGGTCCTGGAGTGGCCTAGCCAGTCTCCAGACCTTAATCCCATAGAAAATCTGTGGAGGGAGCTGAAGGTTCGAGTTGCCAAACGTCAGCCTCGAAACCTTAATGACTTGGAGAGGATCTGCAAAGAGGAGTGGGACAAAATCCCTCCTGAGATGTGTGCAAACCTGGTGGCCAACTACAAGAAACGTCTGACCTCTGTGATTGCCAACAAGGGTTTTGCCACCAAGTACTAAGTCGAAGGGGTCAAATACTTAACATGCAAATCAATTTATAACTTTTTTGAAATGCGTTTTTCTGGATTTTTTTGTTGTTATTCTGTCTCTCACTGTTAAAATACACCTACCATTAAAATTATAGACTGATCATTTCTTTGTCAGTGAGCCAACGTACAAAATCAGCAGGGGATCAAATACTTTTTTCCCTCACTGTAGCTATTTACATTTTAATCAACGTGCAATGATTAATATTTGAATGGACAAAGAGGATTACACAAGTCAATTTGATTTTCTGGTGGATCACTGCATTCTTGAATCGTTGGATTCAGAATTTCTGTTGCTTCAAACAAATACAAATATAAAATGTTAGTATTTGAGAAATTACTTTTTTCGTAATATTTTCCACTGTATATTTCTCAATCCTTCATACAGAGTATAGTAATACAGAATACACATCAATAAACAGTTCAAGTCAATTGGATTGAATGAATTCTCAGAGGAGCTTATTTCTGTCAGTTGTTGTTGGTGAAATTACTCTGTTTATCCCATTTTCTGTTTTGACTTCACACATTTCTGTCAGCCAGGGCTGTAATAGATTCTTAAAGGAAATTTACTAAAGACGGTGGTCTGTGTAAAATCCCAAACTCATCATAGCTTCTCGTGTTTAACTTGAAAGTGAAAGAATTGTGTATGTGTGTGTAATATAACTGAGAAACTACACTCCCCTACAGTCAGTGTGTTTGCCATTATGGGTTAACAATATTATAGTAAAAACAGAAAATCCTGTCAGTTTACAAAATACTTGTACAAAAGTTGTTCCATGAAGCTAGGATTTAATTTCATTAATTATATTCACATTCATTCTTCCAAGAGCGTGACATCTGTTCATTGGTTTCCTCTGTAAGATCAGGCATATGGATAGGCCACAGCTCAAAGTCATTTAATGTGAAGCTAACAGTGAAATCACAGATGGGCTTTGAAAAAGTCTCAATTCATGTGACAACACAGGCATTCAGGAGAGGCAAAGTGTCCAGATATTTCCATGTACCTGAATTATCTCCAAAATGGGTGATTTCAGTTATCAACCCTCATCACACATTCCATGCACAAGCAGCCCTCCTGCTTAATTTGCTCTCTTTGAGGTCCAAGGAGTTTCTCTAGTGACCTTTTGCCTGGTTAATTTTAATACCAAGCTCTTTTCCAAAAGCACAAGTAAACACAAGAGAGCTAATTACTTTCAAACTCAGAGGACAGCAAGCTCTAATGAGCAGAAAATATCTAAGGGCATTTCAAACAAAAGACTCTAAATGGAAGAAAAGTCCCGCAAGGAAAGAGAAAACTCACGGAACATGTCAGATTTACAGATGCAGAAAATTGTTGTGATTGTCATGGGGGAAGGATGGGAACAGAGATTTGTTAGAATTTAGTGGTGTGTAAAAAGTGCATCAGAGCCCCTTGTGTAAACACCAGGAATGCAACTGAACTATTCAGAATATTGCCAGAACATTTAAAAAAGTTAGGTAAAAAAAAATAAAAAATCTTTAAAGATACAGCTTTGTATAAAATATCTCCTATAACAATACAATTGTTTAAGCCAACTCACTTCATGGTTGCAAGGCAAACACCATACTTCGTGGAAATCCTGTGTTGCTGGTAGATCACAAAAGGAAAATAAGCTCTGAAATGGGGAGGGCATGCTTTGAATTGGGAGTCGTCTGTTGTGATTGGATACATTTTCTCATGCTATAGATCCTTTTGAAATGATTTGGCTTGTCACTAAAATCCCCAAGGCTTTAGTGGACCAGAGACAAATCAGTGATGTCCCTCAGTTTGTTGTGCTGTGTTTCTGGTGGAAGCTGGATGGTTAGCATTACGGTGGACCCCTGGGTCTCTCATCACTTTCTTTCTTCAAGTCAACTGACAAACATGTATCTAGACCTAGCCTAAGGGTGGGCAGCTTGCTGCAATCATTTGATCCATGACTAAGAGCACAGAACACTCCAAAGATGACCTTCAGCAGATGGTTAAATGGAAGTAGATTTAATTAATTTAAGAATATTCCCGTTGGGCCACAAGTCCAGTACAAAGTGTGATATATTTGTACAGGACACTATATAACTTAATCAGTTCTTCAATAATTAATGATTTGCATTTATTAAAACACAAATGGCTCAATTAAAAATCAAACCATAAAAACCCACCAAAACCCATTTCCCTTTTATGGTTGTTCACAAAAGTCTTTTAAAATCAAGCCCAAACTCTTTTTTGCACACAGACATGTATCCATTTCATATAAAGCATTACATTTGGGCATACTTTAAGAAATTGAATGAATACTTCCAGGTAATAACATTGATGGATATATCTTCACTTTCACCCAGGTGCATCAAGAAAGTAAGAGCCGTTTTTAGTGTCATTTATTTGCTTTTTCATCTATTTTTTTCCTGTGTGTTCCCATCTTTATGTAGTTCAAATTTTCATTGGCGTTTTTCAACTTCAGATGTCTTTGATCCCTTGTGTTTCTGAATGAAAGTTTAGTGTGCGCAGAGCTCACCACACAGTTGGTATAATGCACGCTTCCTTCCATCTGCTCAGTGTTTTAAACCATATGCAGCTTGAAAGAGATGCCTTTAGAGCTCAAATTCATTCACACAGAAACCAAACAGCCTGTGTCAGCCAAACCCAAAAACTGCAAACGTTATCACAGCATTGATCAGAATTTTAATTGCTTGAAGCTGGATTTAAAATAATCATAATCGCAATTTCAAAGTATTTTGAAGATTTTAAAATGAGAGCTTTGACTAATGCTTTGGAGGGGACTGAGCAATAGAAATGCCAAATTTAAATGCAATAACATCACAGTACAACGGGTCCTGTGCAAGATGTCAGGATGTGCTAATGCACATCAGTATCAATGCAGGGGCAATATTCTCATGTTTTCCATACTCTGCTGCTATTACACCTTTTTGTTCTTATGAGTAGAAAGCAATTACAGTTAAATTCCTTTATGTTGGCAAAAAATACCACCCCCTCCCTGCCAACCCCCGAATAATTCATAAGGGATTTTCATTTCACCTTCTCCAAATCAAATTTTCAGTAGCTTTGCCAGAGGGAATAGGAAAAATATTGGCTGAAACCCCTTGGCCCTGTCTATACAATACATACTCTGTGTAATATTAAAGAAATTAAGAAAGAGGTTTCCAACATCTTCTAAGCAAGAACTTAAAGGGTAGTACTGAAGCTATGCTTGACAAGCCAAATCCTACTACTTGTGTGCTGGGGAGTAACATAAGATTACTCCAAGTTATTGGGTCTCTTGCCTGGTGAATCTCCTGAGACCCGAGAACGATTCCAGCTTGGGTCTGCATGGTGCTTTAAAGCTGACAAAGCAAATTACCCTGCCCTTAAAGATGCAGTCTTAGCGACATGCTTCTTGAGGAAGCGTATGTTATGCACATGCTAAGTCATAAAGTCATGCCTGTTGAAAAATTTTGAAATAAATTAACATTACTTCTTGCATAAGAAGATGCCCTTGACCAAAACAAAAACAGGTAACATTTTACAATATGTTTCCCAGTTACAGTGTATTCACATCTGTAATTAATCATAAGAACAGTATAATTATGCATTATTACAATGTACTTAATGTGTAAAAATGATTAACGGTATATGTAAGTACACAGTTGTAACTACATTTGTAACTGTTTGTAACAAAAACAAAAATCCATGTGATTAAATATAAAACTGGTGCCAATTTTCCATTTCAAAAAAGCTAGAAATGTTTTGACAATGAGTTGTGTAACAGTGGTTCCATTGCATGGACAACGTAAACAAATGGCGGCATCAATCCATCTATCCATTCATTTTCAAACCCCTTTGAGGATTGTAGCAGCAGCAAAATAAGCAAGGCGACCAAACCTCCCTTTCCTCAGCCACGAATTCCTACTCCTCCAAGCCAGCCAGGAGATATAATACCTCCAGTGTTTCCTGGATCATCATCGAGATCTCTGCTTACTGGGCATGTCTGGTATAGCTTCAAATGTAGCCTCCCAGTGAGCATCCTTACCAGATGCCCCAATGGGTGGAGATCTCATGGCTCAAAAATTGGGACCAGTTTTATATGTCATTACATATGCATTTAAGAAAAAACATAGTTACAAATGTAGTTACAATTGTGTACTTTCTTACATATACCGGTAATCATTTTTACACATTAAGTACATTGTAATAAAGCAGAATTAAACTTTTCTAAATACAAATGTAGTTACTGAGTACCTACTATGTAATTACACTGTAACTGTGAAACTTATTGTAAAGTTTTACCGAAAAAGGTTATGTTAATAATTTCCATGTAATATAATACATACTTATCAAACACCTTGGTACAGAATTACTAATATGACGTCAGCCCAATCTCTAGATAACATGTTCAATGTGACTGAAATATACTAGTATAAAGAAGGTCATTTTGGAAGTCAATGAAACACAAAGCAGTACAGAAGTATTTGGGTCTGTTTTAGTCCTTGCAATGAAATCTAGATCAGATGGTGACCAGGGGCGGTTCCGAAGGCAGCCCCCCTAACTAGCACCACAGACAAAACACCGTCAGATCTCCCCCCCCCCCCACATAAGCATCGTGCATAAAACACTGTCAGCACCCCCCCCTCCCAGCACTGCGGACAGAACACCGTCAACTGTCAGTGACTACAATTTGAGAATGTAAGAAACATTGAATTGTAAATGCCATTCTTTCTGCCTGCAATTAATCAACATTTTCTTTATACAGTGAGGGAAAAAAGTATTTGATCCCCTGCTGATTTTGTACATTTGCCTACTGACAAAGAAATGATCAGTCTATAATTTTAATGGTAGGTGTATTTTAACAGTGAGAGACAGAATAACAACAAATAAATCCAGATAAACGCATTTCAAAAAAGTTATGAATTGATTTGCATGTTAATGAGGGAAATAAGTATTTGACCCCTTCGACTTAGTACTTGGTGGCAAAACCCTTGTTGGCAATCACAGAAGTCAGATGTTTCTTGTAGTTGGCCAGCAGGTTTACACACATCTCAGGAGGGATTTTGTCCCACTCCTCTTTGCAGATCCTCTCCAAGTCATTATGGTTTCGAGGCTGATGTTTGGCAACTCGAACCTTCAGCTCCCTCCACAGATTTTCTATGGGATTAAGGTCTGGAGACTGGCTAGGCCACTCCAGGACCTTAATGTGCTTCTTCTTGAGCCACTCCTTTGTTGCCTTGGCTGTGTGTTTTGGGTCATTGTCATGCTGGAATACCCATCCACGACCCATTTTCAATGCCCTGGCTGAGGGAAGGAGGTTGTCACCCAAGATTTGATGGTACATGGCCCCGTCCATTGGCCCTTTAATGCGGTGCAGTTGTCTTGTTGTCCCTTTAAGAGAGTGCTCCTAATCTCAGCTCGTTACCTGTATAAAAGACACCTGGGATCCAGAAATCTTGCTGATTGATAGGGGATCAAATACTTATTTCACTCATTAACATGCAAATCAATTTATAACTTTTTTGAAATGCGTTTCTCTGGATTTTGTTGTTGTTATTCTGTCTCTCACTGTTAAAATACACCTACCATTAAAATGATAGACTGATCATTTCTTTGTCAGTGGGCAAACGTACAAAATCAGCAGGGGATCAAATACTTTTTTCCCTCACTGTATGTCATACACAATAACTTCAGAATTGAACTGCATAGGTGAAACAAAATCCTCTTGTCACAATGAATGATAAATATAGTGATATTTACAAACTTACATTATCATTCCAACTATCAAGAGCTGTTAGTCTCTATCCAATGTATATTTAATGTCTCCACAACCAATATGTCACCTATTAAAATGAGTAAGCACTTTAACCTATATGCTTGGAGCTGACCAAGTTTTCAAATTAGTAGCACATATTTAACCAATGATGAATGTATACCTGTAATTCCAGATTGCTACATCAACAGTATTATAAAATACAAAATAAGCAAACAAATAAAAGAACACAAGCGTAATTCTATTTACTTACTTGCTTGTACTTATTTCACCATTCACTACACTTGTGAAATGTGATTACTATAAGAATTACACTGGCATGGAGTGAGCTAACTACAATAATACAAGTTTCCAGTAATCCATTCCCAAATCAATTCAGGTTTTTATTCCAGCTTTAAAATGAATGCATATGTAATGAATTATTAAGTTATTGAAGAAACTGGTACTGTTCAATAGTGATTCATTAATGGAAAACAAATGATTTCCTATGAATCACCATTTTGGCATCTCAAACACTGGTTGCATTCCTTTCACTTAGATCTTATACAGACATCAAATTCATGAAAAGAGCTTTTGGTCACTCAAACACACACACACAAATCCTATGTGATTGCTGTAAAAGAATCCTATAAGGCATACTCAGACTACTTCCAGGATGTTGGGACTTCAGCAAATATCTTATGGTACTCCCTCCTTATTGGATTTTCACTGAAGGAGTCAACTGGGATATTGTGACTTCATTGGTGTTGACACTTCAACAGTTATCTTCCAGGAATAACTAGTTAAATCAAGAGGGAAGAAAATATAATACAATATTAATTGCCCTTGTGTTTCAATAAACATAGATCATATATTTATATATGCCTAATAAATGCTTTCACCATGCTACTGTCATCCACCTTTAATAGTGAAGCTATCACATGGCACTTGTTACAATTTGATACACACAGTTGTGCCTTTTATGACATTAGCAATCATAACGGTTACTGATGTGAGAAATGCTCTCCTTTTACTAATTACAAAGAAAAAACAGGACAAAAACACAACATGCTCAATAGAATGTATGCATAAAAAAGTCAATATTGATTCCTTTTTTTTGATTGTGTCTCATTTGACAGCTGCAGTCTCATCTTACTCCAGCAGGCTGTGGGATTGCATTGCTGTGCACTACTATACAGCTGCCAACCCATTGCCGAGTTTGCACCGGCTTGAAAGTGACAAATTTAAAGAGACAGGACATGATGAACAATATTTTAAGACTCTAATAAAAATAAACTAAAGCCTAATGGCTTTTTATTACACAATTACAATAGAGAAACTGTATCTTGACTCTCTGTGCACAGAATCAACATTGAACTTACCATAACTAATTTCTGTAAAGGTGGAAGAAATTGTGCACTTAATCTGAGTATGTCAATACCATAGCCTCGTCCTGTCTCCACTGCTAAATCTGAATGCTTATTGTCATACTTGGAGAAGTATAATAAAAGTTTTTGGCTGAAGCTATTTTAACTGTTTACATAAGGTAAATAATTCTGGGAAGATTTTATGATAAAATGATTTTATGAATAAATGACTGCTTTCACAGACCCAGATGAGCACTAGTCTTGGAATTTTGCACCTAGAATAACATCATATAATCTGAGATTAGTGCTGATCAACAGCCCCAAAAGTGATACATAGGTTCAGCACAAACAAATAGGAATACTCATGTTTGACAGTACATATTATTGCACACACTAGAAACATCCAAGTGACAGCCTAAACATCAAACAAATAAATACATTATTTGATTACAATAAACCTAGATTAACCTTCAGTTTCACTTTTGCAAATGTTAACAGTTCAGTAGCAGCACCCAATAAGAAGTCTTTAATCTCACACCCTCTCCCCTTCCGAGGGCCCTACTGAGAGAGAAAGGTGATGGCAACACTACCTGTCTAAGATGCCAACAGTTCAAGGCTTTGAAAACGCAAAAATATCACCGGTAAGACATCGGCATACACACTGCCATCAACATCTTCCAGGGTTTGGTGTGTTTGGATAATTCTGACAGGAGAGCTTAATTTGTAAATGACAAGGCACCAGTGCTCAATATGAATGTGAGAGAGTGGATTTACGAGGAGTAGCGCAAGGGGAACCGGAGCCCCAAATGCTACTAGTGCAACCGGGGCGGTGGGAGCTCTGTTAAGGTCACCATGTTGACAGGGTACTGAAGGCATGACTGTTTATGCCCTGATTTAGGCCAGGGCTCATCTCTGGATCAGAAAATATACTTCTCTAAGAGCTCTAAGTGCCCTATCAGGCTGCCTCCTGGAAGACCCATGACAGGAGAAGAGCACAGTGAAAACATAGCATGTGACAACACACCTCCATAGGGGGATGTACAGTACAGTATGTTCATTAGGCTTTTAAATTTAAGTTGCCTTGTCACACCACTTCAGAACAAGTGACGGTAGCATGGTACAGAGGGGAGGCAGAGAAGCTTTTTTTGCGCTGGTACTGTTGCACACGGACTGGAGACATTGGTGACACCACACTGAATCACTGTGCCTCCCAAGTAGATGATCTCTGCATATACCATGCTTACAAGAACATAAACTCTTGTCAACTTGAACAGATAAAAACATCAAAACAAATGATGGGCATGTTTTGAAACGCTCACACACAATACAGGTGTTAAACTCCTTGAGTCCAGTGAGGATATCGAAGCACCCACCAATAATACTGAAGGTAAGACGCTTGTTAAGGAAGACAAGTGCTGCTCATGTGCTGATTGTGTTGATGTGCTGGCGCTGTGTGGTCGGGAGATGTGTGGCTGGGTGTTGTGCCAGTGTGTTGCTCTGTGCTACACTGGCTGGTTGTCTACAAGGCTACTGCTTGAAGTTTGATATTTGAAGCTTCATAACCTCATGACCTCCCTTCCAGGAGATAACAGCTATAAATCAGCTTTTCCAATATGACTCAAGGGCAGTCTTATGAAGGTGGCCGCACTCACCTGACTAATAAAATGCAGTTGGTCATACAAATCACAACAATAGTCTGTTTCACAAATGTATAAACCTTATGATGTTGCAACTGTGTTTTCAAACATTCTGTCATTTAGCAGAAAAACTGAGGTAGAGGAGGTATAGGAAACATAATATATATAAAAGGTAGGGAAGGTGATATATTTTGACTAAGAAAGAATAAATGGAAAAGAAAAGATACTATCCTCTAATAATATAATATTAGACAAATCTGTGTAAGCACGCAATGCATACTGGCAACTATAAAGGGACAATTGTACAGAGACAAAATACCTGGATGAATATTCAGTCCACTATGGATTCAGATCACAGTTAGTAAATCCTAACATGTCAAAGTGAAATACACAGAGATTGTGTCCAAGACAATGAAATTGTGAAGTGTTTGTGATATAAGGAGTTTGCTGTTGAGCTGGGACAAAATAGTAATGGGACCCAAGGATCGTAAACAAGAATGTGCCATAATTATAACCGTGTTCACATTCACATTTACTAAATACTTCAGGGCCGTCTTTGTTTTTGCTTGGTTAATGACCAAACATCACTAGAATCTTTCATTACCTGACGGCCATAATGCTCTCAGGTATTTAAAGATGACAGCACTTAACTGGTTCATTAATGTACTGAAGTGAGATGTGTGGCACAAACACATGAGAAACAGGATGCAAGTATTTCACAGACTCCTCACAAAGCCAACTACAAGAGCATTAGCAGTCTCATTAATCACAGGGGATAATTATTGACAAATAACCTACTACCAGAAGATGAGTTCAACTAAATTAATGACACTGAAGATGCGACTACTGAGACAAAAAAAAAAACAGTTTGAAAGAGTATACTTATGGAGCACTGAGGAGGAATACACATAACATCAGGAGCTGCATCAGTGATGGAAATATAACAGATGGCATCACCAACCTTACAAAATGAAATAAGGCAAAAATGATTACAATAATAGTGTGGAAAATTGAGCATGCTGTAACTCATAATATCTTGAATGTAATGTAAGGTAAATGTAGACAAGTATGTATTGTATAGTACTGTATATATATATATATATATATATATATATATATATATATATATATATATAGTACTATACAATACATACTTGTATATAATAATAATAATAATAATAATAATAATAATAATAATAATAATAATAATAATAATAATAATAATAATAATAATAAAATAAGTCTGTGGCAACTATTAACTTTCCAGACAAAATGTATGTTGGATTCCATTTCATAAGAAAATTAAAGCTTACTGAAATAAATATTTTTTCAACTAACAATACTACTTTCTCTTATTATTACTTTAAACATTATTATACCATTTAAATGTGCATTTCTTTATGCAAATCCCTGCAAGAAACCTTTACTATGTCTTTGAAGCAGACAAATATAAGCCAACAAATGTGGTACATTCTGGTATTTGTGAAAATATATTGTTTACTGTTTTTGAAATTATTCTTTCCTCCCTTTAAACCTTGACAGTTGAGAGAAACAGCTGAGATCTCCATGATATTTGCATGAGAGAAAAAAACTAAAAAACAACAACAACCAAACAACACCAACATGTACTTGTTACAAGATGATATGCATGGCTTAAGAAAGGAAATTTTATTTATGGAAAAGAAAATGAGTCACCTTACTAAGTGACACATTTGAATCCATTCTGCCAGCAGTGTCAGTCTACAAAGACACACGCATAGCTCGCTTGACAACTCCCCCCTCTGAATAAACATGCACATGATACCTGATGTTGCCGTTGATGTTTCTGAAGGGCAGTAGTTCTGGTAATATGTTGGGCAATAGTATGTAGTGCCAGCACTGATGGAAGTGTATGCTGAGGATCTCTGCCTCCACCACCAAAATGACACAATGTCTCAAAGCTGTGAGAAAGGCTCTGGATGTTTTTCTCAGAGTCCTGACCTGAATCCCACACCTCATGAAAAGACTTCAGAGATTAAACACATCTTGCTGCATCAGACACTTACCTCCTGCAGTAATCACACAACATCCCTCCGGTGGCTCTATTAATAGCTGGCCCATCTGTCCCTCTATCATTGTAGTAGTCAATAAGGCTTATGAATGACCAAAGAAAGATAGCCCAGGTATTTGAAACAGAAACAGACTTAGTACTAAAATACAGGAAGTATGCTAGCTATGCTGTCAACAGATCTGAAAGTTAATCAATCAGAACGAAGCCTCTTCATTTTTGATGTGTTTTTCTGTTAAAGCTTTGTTTTGGCCACAGTGGTAGTGGGTATCTTTACCGTTCAGCCAGTGTATCAAACAACTTCAGTCTTTCCTTTCGAGCTGCTTTTCCAGGAAGGCAGGACATAATTCATCACATCATCTGCTCTCTTTGGATAAAGACACCTGCCATGTGTAAATTACTTTCCATGATTATTCTTAGATGTGAGACAAACATTCCAATTTCCTTCCATGTCAGTAAAACGAATTTCTGGTCTAAAATCTTTCAGGATGCGACTGTCATCTCCCTAAAATGAACACAACCCTTCACAGATCAAGATGGATTATGGGCTTTCTGAACTCCAGACTTGTAGGTCTAAAACCTGCCATATTTAAATTGCAATTTGATTCCATCGCAAACATTAATACCATCTCAGTCTGTGACATAAAGCAATGCATAAGTTTATTAAGTTGACCTTCTTTCTTGTAAAAATGAAAAAAAAAAACATATTTCCTGAGATCCATTTGCCAATTATGTCTTGGTCCTATAAGCACAAGTGCTTAATATCCCCGAAGTGCTGAAGTAATATCCAGCCCCCTCACACAGCAGCCCCGCCAGTCCTTTCATATTTTTATTTTTTAATATTCTTTTTCCATTTTCCACAGCTGATTATACAACGCAGAGTGAGCGCTACATTATTTTGTTTTTTTATCATGGGATTTAAAGGTGTCAACAGAAGGATAAAAGGGTCTATTCTCACCAGACCTCATCGGGTGATTTAATGTTTGTCTTATTGAGGGTAAAAAAAGACTGCTACTGCAAATGAGAAGCAGGAATAGAAGATGCCATCTGATTCCAGATCAACCCTCTTGGTTGTATAATGAGATGTGGGGGTTTTACACTTCGAGATGTATGATCATGAGGTTTGAGAGGTCAAGTGACAAAAATCCCTTAGAAACGAAGTGAGAGCATTCTTTCTGGCTATTACCTTAGTGATTCTAACCACTGTTATTGAAATGCAGGTCCTACAAGCCGATGGATGTAAGCTTTTCACTCTTTCTCTGGGAAATTAAGTAAATTCTGTTGATGTAACTTGTTGTTCAACTGATATTAATTGTTTCTGTTTCTGTAAGAGTGGAAGACAGATTTCCCAGGTTTGAAGACCCACAAGTCTAATATTGTCCCATATCTACATCATTCTTAGAGGAATGTGCCACAAACAAATCAAACTGAAATCAGTCACTGAATTAAATTAAATCAAAGCAAAATAATCTGTTAAAAATTGAAATGGAAAAGATTGAAAATTATAGTATTTTTTTCCTCACTACATTTAGATTGAACTTAAATAAAAGAACAAACTGCAGCGTACATTAAAGACGTCTCTAGGGGCTGCAGATCTGACCTGTAGGAAAACAAAGAAGAAACACTGGAATAATATCAGGATGGAATCCCTCACGTGTATGTGTGGGGAGTGCCCCACTATATGTATGGTATGACAGTTGAGCTGAAAATGAGAATACAATGAATATGTAATAAGAATAATAGTCAAAGACATACCACACTGGAGGTACTGAAAGAGAATATACTGATTATTATGAAAAGAGATTAAACATAAGTAAACATCGTCGATCTTGTTAATTTTGTGCCAATTATTTGATAATAGTTTTATCTTTTAAAACATTAAGGATATATTTTAAAACCTTCTAATTTCTTATTTTTGTAAAACATTCTATAATTATTGTAACAAAGTAGTCATTATAAAAGGAATTCTCCGGCAATTATATATTATTATATATATTTTTTTTAATTAACAGGTTAACAGGTTTAATTAACAAGTTTTAATTAAAGCTTACATGAATAGTCAATCTGAGCTTGTCATTTGAAAATATTAAATAAAATGGCATTAGAATAACATTTTTTAATATTTAAGATTATGTCACTGAAGCATTTAGGGCATTGTACCCTTGTATGACGTGTGGTTTATGTAAACAATTCAGAATAAAAATATGTAAATTGGGATATTAATAATAGTGCATAATTATATAGTGTTTACCCTACTACAGCTTGATCATGTGAAGTGCATTACAAATCTCCCAAGAGGAATGAAGACTTAAGTCATCTTTACTAATAAATATTTACATAAAAATACAAAATACGCAAATACCTCTTATGTTCACAATGTATCAAGTCTTAACAAAAAGGCAAGAATGTAAATGTAACTACAGGTCAACTGAAATAATCCACTCCAACATAATCCAAATTAGTTTCTAAGAATTAAGCATTTGCTTTCACTGGGATTTGGAAGGTCACCATGAAACATGTTAACGCACAAATACAATAGTAACACAGAAGGCAGGAATAGATTTTGCAGATGTCTAATATCACCCATCTCATTTTTGTGTCTTTATAACACATTCTACAGTTTTTGATTGAGTTGCTCTACTGTTGCTCTGTAATATGTTTGCCATATGTCGAAAAATGCTTCCAGAGGTGCTTCACATGAGGTGTAAAATGAGGAGAATAAGCACAGCTGTAACTGTACTAAGAAACAGCTTTTGGAAAGGCTGAGCTGACTTGAAGCGCTCATTGCAGTGTTGCAAAATACTTTAATCAGACAAATGTCGATGACTACTTCGATATATGAGCTCCAGACGTTAACTGCACATTTCAGAAACACAAACAACCAAGCACGACAAGACCATTGTCAGCATCAGCATGGTCAGGAAAAGACTGATCTTTAATGGTCAGAGAAAGTCATTGTAAACACGGCCAACATCAGAAATCCTTTTACATTGTCACACATACAAAATAAGCAAGGCTCCCAGTTAATTTCAATTAATTTCTGTTGCTCTCCTGTCCTTCAGCTTTCAAACAGATGTCTAATCACAAAGGAAAACTAAAGAAAAAAAAATGTCTAACAAGGGTACTTTAAACACAGTCACCACCAGTTTCTTTGTAAATCTTCTGCTTTTTATTTCAGTGTACACAATGAAGGCGGTCAGAGGCTTTGCACATCTCACAGGAAACACAGAGACTGCGACACACTGTGGACAAGCTTAGCTGTTATCTCGTTAAATTCTCTGTGGCTCATTGGTGTCAATCTCCAGTCCTCAAAGACTACGGGATTTGTATTCCACCTGAGCTAACAATTACTTAATTCAACTAATTATTTGCTTAATTGGGCATATTTCACATTTTTACATTTCAAGCTAGTGAGGACTGCATTCTTCCACACTTTATAGACATGACAATATCACTGTAGTGTTTTACTTATTAGCTGCATAAAGTCTCAAATGGCCGGTGAATATATTTATATTATTAAGTCAATTAAGTAACTGGGACCTCAGGAGGAATGAAAACTGGGAATGCTGGGAAGTAATGCTTCCTGCTGCAGGGTTTCACATATATAACTAATATTACAACTAATTAATATGAAACTGAATTCCTGAGATAAATTAGAATAATTATTGAGATTGTGATCAGAAGGACAAGCTCCAGATGTTTGATTAATATGACAAATACAGATTATAATGTATTAATTAGCTAAACAAAATGAGAGTAAACAATCCAATTATTTTATGCTGCACAAAAAGCATATTTAGATTTTATTTGAAATTTCATGGCAACCTTGCATACATAGGGCCTTAAAACAGTCTTCACGTCACTTGTTCACAGTAATGTAAACCCCCTCACCAATTGACAAAAGCATTCCCCAGCCATTGGCAGACACATTGCACAGCCAGTTAAAGATGTTCCACTGTAAAATTATAATGCATTTTAGACAGACACAGCATTGATTGTGGGTTATGTGTTGCACGGAAATAATGTGTGTATTGGCAGTTTCTATTTGGCCTTCTGTTCAAAGCATCTCCCTTCTGAGTATGACTGCATCTCCCTTCAGCCTGATGAGGCAACAGTGGCAGAAACATACTCAACTGGAGGGATGTCTTAAAGTGACACATTTTATTAATTGAACCCAATTGCCAGCAGAAATGTTGAGTATCTAATCACATTGGTTATCCAGATCTTCACAAGAGAGTGTAGAACATTTACAGGTTTTTAAAGAAAATCAAAAGCCAATCTTCTCATTTCCAGCATATCCATTTCATGAGATATGGCACCTAAGACGTCAAACAGTGCCTGAGAATTCTGCTCTTTTTCATATCCATTGGCTGATCAAAGCAAGTGTCATCTTAAGTGGTATCTTCTCCCAGTTTTAACAAACACAATGTCATTATTAAAAGTCATTATTGTCATACTGTCATCTTTCACAGTTGCCTTTGATCATCAGTTTCTAGTCTTTGATGGGATCTCTATCATCTAAACCTTCTCAGCCTTGCACATAACAGTATTTGTTGTTGGATGTTAGAACAGAACAGAGAACACACAACAAGCCCAAGATCAACACTTCCATTGGATACAAATAATATGTGACACTTCACTGATATCCTTGAAATGCTTCTGACAAAACTAAACATCTGGCACAGTAAGATTGCTATTTCTTTTCAATCTCTCCCTATTTAGGAATTCACTGATTGCTTTGTTATACTAATCCAAAATAAAGGAGAAACAATTTCCACAATATATGGGACCACCGCACATTTGAACATGTTTTGACAGAGCTGTTATTTGGCAATTATTTTAAAGCTTAATGGAGTCCAGAGCAACCAAAACTAAATCCCTCAACTGGAAGCCCCAGGATCAAACCGCACATCTTCTTCAAGTCTTCTGGACCATTGCATTCTTCTGATGTCTTTCTCCAGACTTCCACATGGAAACAGGAGGACACTTTGAAGGCCTAGATGACAAGATTGTTGCTTTCTCTTCGGACACTAATGAGTGACATCCATTCTAGTTTCCCTTTAAAACAAGATAATGACCATGACGATCTGTTTGATGATAATGAAGAATTATAATATTATTTTTCATCTACAACAATGTCTTGGAATCCCAACTCACAGTTAACGCAAACGGTATAACGTTTCCTGGACAATCAGTACCAGGGCCATAATAAATGTTAAAAGGCCTGGTGTTGCATATTTCTCTCAATACACCACGACATACAGATCACATTGGAGTAGATCACGAGAGCTGAGGCAATTCAGCAGGTGTTTGTAGTCAAACAAATAGGGGGGGAAAGTCTGTTCTTTCTATTTCACCCCAGCATTCAAATAAACCTGTTCTCCTCTTCTAAAGCCTTTCGATGTCCCTGTACTTTTTTCGCAGGATGGACACTTGGTCCTTGAACAGGACAGGGTCTAGCCTCATCTGTGAGTGCAGCAACGGCATGAACCCAAACCAGCTGCTGAAGGAGTTCATGCAGGTCTGCCGCTGTGCAAAGTGGTCCGGGTCTGCCCAGCGCGAGGTCTTGGAGCCCTGAGGAGGAGCACAGAGAAAGGAGTTGAGACGTGGTGGAAACAAGAGATGCATATTCACAAAAGGTGGAACTTCATCACCCTGAGAATGACAACAAATATAAATAATGCCATAAATACTTCAGAGGTTATATTATGCTAAAGAACACAGTAATAATCTGGTGAATTTACAGCAGTTTTTTGTTTGTTTATAATAATAATAATAATAATAATAATAAACATAATAGTCAGATTCTGGACCTGTGAACAAGTGGAGCAGTCTTATGGGACTTTCTGTGTCATGTTTCTAATCTCAGCTCAGCTTTTCTTAAAAAAATGCAGAATGCTACATCCAAAAAATACCAGGCAGTAGAGGATGGGAATACTTAAAGTGTCCTTGACAATTAAGACATTAATCAACACAGTGATATGCAGAGTCATCAGTCTGCCCTCAGCCCAGCCATCGATCTTGCCTGGCACACATTAGATGACTGCCCAGGTTTCTCCCTGCACAATTAATCTCTTTATCTCTACAGCAGCCTTTTACACTGGGAGGCTTCACTGGGCATTACCATGGGCAAGGGACACCTGTAAATCTTACTGAGATACTACTAATAAGGGAAACTATACATAGATCATTGTCTTACATGGACAACCTATTCCAACAACTTGCCTCAGTTACTCCCATGAAACTATTGCCAGTGGTCAGGGAGGGTGATTTTCTAAAGCTGAAGGTTGCAGTCTCACAACCTGGACGAATTGGGGCAAGAGGCCCATGTGAAACAAATGTGGACTAATGCAGCTGTTGATTGATGACCACCGGTGTATGTAAAACTGAGACAGTCTAATGTTCTTGATTAGATGTTTTGACACACTGCTAGGAGGGTCTTTTTACATAGTGTAAGCAAGTGGGTTCCCTCTTTCTATCACTGCTCCTAAAGAATGAGAATTTCTAGATTGGGTCATTTATCCATGTCCAGCTTTGTTGTTGGACAACTTTATTTTTGAGAAAATGAGGGAACTAAAATACTTAAGAACTGAACCTAAATCTTGGGGATTGTACCTGCTGCATCATTGTCTCCTTATACTGCTTCTTCTGGGTAACTTTGATGGGTGGGAGCTTGGTGACTGCAGACACCAGGAAATTCATCAGGATGTCCTCACAGTTGGCCATCTGGTCCACCATGCTGAGAAGGCTGGCTGGTAAGTAGTGAGTGTACAAGTAGTGATAGTATCTAAAAGGACAGCAGCACAACAGAACATCAGACACAGTGCAAATTGCTCAGTAAGATTTGGAGAATAAGAGGGGAAAACATGTATCAGACAAAGGTAACATTCCACTGGAGAACTAACTAGAAAGTTGAATTTTAGATAAATTAATTTACATTGCAAGGCAGACCATAGCCCACATATATAATTTTACAGCATATAAATCAGAGAATATTAACATTGAACTATCAAACATTTAACTCAATCAAAATGAGATGCAATTAAACATTTAATAAAATAATTTACTTTGTACAGTGAAAAATATTGCACTTCTACAATTCTTAAACTGGAGAAGGAAACTTGGAATTATTTTAGCACAGTTTTATATTTTATATATCCTAAAGTATTAATCAATTAAGAGTTTCTTCTTCTTCTTCTTCTTCTTCTTCTTCTTCTTCTTCTTATTATTATTATTATTACAATAATATTATCAAAATAAGACCAAATCAACTTATTACTTTTTATTAATCCAACATTGATACAGTACTTTTTTCGAATGTCCTCGATGATAATGTCTCATTAACAGCTTGTTAATTCAAACCAGTTTAGCTTTGTTCAAGAGATGATAATTTAATTACAAATCATTATTTCTGACAAATATACAAAAGACAAAGCAAAATAACCTTTTACTAACCACTAGAATGAAATATGCATCCATAGCTTTTTAGATCAACAGATACATACACATTTTTCATTTTCTACACCTGTGATGCCAATTGTAGAGACTTAAAAATGAAGCTGAATCAACTGGAAATTGTAAGCGAAGTAAAGACTATTAAAATATATTCAGACTATTGACTCCAACTCAGCAAATTAATATTGTTAATCTGCAAATAAAACACAGTACTTTATGTTCTTTGTGCAGTAAGAATAAATGAAAGCTGCCGAACATTCAGTATGTTATTTTCTTTTCACTTTCAGAATGCTCCAAACAGAAATGCATTTGGATTAAATTAACAAGCTTTACACATCAGGGTTTAAGATTCATGTAGTTTAAGTAATCCTTTATTTTTCCTTCAGTTAAGTAAGCTGCATTATCCATTTTCTGCTAGACTAAGCTGTAGAAAATATACTCTGTGATCTTGAATTGATAGCAAACTCAGCTAGAATAAGTTATAAACGTTGCAGATTCTCTGTATTTGTATGTCCCTTTTTTATTACTTGCCTTCAAATTCCTTTTTTGCTTCTTCCTGCAGGTCAACTTGAAATTGAACATCCTTATAAATAAATTATTATAAAATAAAGATGCATTTCTCTTTATCACAGGTTAAATTATTAATTTTGTCCAAAGACTCTGTTTAAGTGTCCTCTTTTCTGTATGCCCCTGGCCAACATTTATCTTTCAAATGCCTTTTCCCATCACTCTCTAATGAACTTAGTTTTCACCATTTCCTGCTCAGCAAATTCTTGTACTTTTCCACTGAACATGGCAATTCTAAGTGGGGAAAAAATCATATTAAAAAAATGGAACAGGGAATGAATTTTGAAGTAGTTCAGAGAGCACACCTGAAACCAAAAAAAATATTAATATACAGAAACCTTTCAATGTTTATGGCATCTATTTAAAGAAACAAAGCTGTAAAAACTGCAATATGTACAACACATCAGACATTTGTTAAACTTGGAACCTTCACCATGGCAACAATGGTTTTTAAGTTGCTGCAACTGCAAACTCCTTAGCCAAATGTATTGCTTTTAAAGTATAAATAATAATATTATTAATATTTACATTGTTAATAGTTTATGTATTTAATTAATAATCTTATTACCTGGTAATTTAATTCACAATGAATCAAACGACAGATGGAGACAATGATGCATGTATTTATTTATTCATGACTAAACGAATTGAAAAGAAACCCATTCTGTATAGAAACATGAACGTCTTTGTTCCAGAGTATTCTGCCATTGACAAAGGAGAGGCTTTCTGGACAAGCAGATGATCCACAATATTATCGTTTTACATTTACCCCTGGAATCTACTTTACATATTGTGTTTCTTATCCACAACAAACTTATACATTCTGACAAATTGTACTAAATTTCATATGATAATACTTTGATACCTGGCAATCTTCCAGCTTAATTGTCCTTCTACTGACAATTAAGACACAGGTGTCAATCAAGAGGGTATTGTGATTCCAGGCACAGGTTCAGTTGTGGGCCTCAATTGGCTAATATTTTGTGATCAAAGCTAGATACATAGTGTAACCTTGTCAGCTAAATCCTTCTGGGTTAGGAATTGCACTTTAACCTGCAGCTGTCAAAATACTACAGTAATTTCTAAAAACAAACACAATGCCTCATTGATCCCCATAAACGTGCATCTTTGTTCATTTTATTACTCACTTTGAAGCAACAGTTGGAGATGAACAGTTCATTCCTTTGGAAGAAAAGCATATGCTACATGACTAATTATTCATTATAAAATGCTTTCTGCCTCACTTAAGAGTGCATTGTTTACATATACACAATTCCAAAAGCATTTCCATTACACTTACTCAGTGTATGGAATGTCCTTTTGTATGTTGTAGAAGCATTGACTTGTATTGTATAATGGGTATATGTCAGGGGAATTTCCCGTTCATTCCTCGTACTGTGGTCAGTGGGAGTGTTTGTGTGAGACTCATGTCACTACTGACTCAGGAGCAGGAGAGGTACAATGACGGAAGCAGATGGGAATGTACTTTTTTGAAGCGACACAATTCAGTGAAGTTTAAAGTGTTTAAGTGAATATATATTCATGCCTACATTTTATAATATGAAATGTACAAAACAAATCCTGAAACCTGAATATACACAACATCTTTCTGTCGGTTCATTTGAACCTAGGCTGCGTTAAAACAATTGTAAGTTTGACCGTGGAACAAGATCGCTAACACTGAGATCCTCAGGACAGAAGCAATCATGACACACATGTCGTTAAGGTGGGTTTTACTGTGCCGGGATGCCCGTTGCTAGACCCAGCAAGACCTGTTTTGGTGTGCTAGCCTGCCTCATGCTACTGTGGTGATCAATTCAAAAGGCACAGTGATTGCCCACAGATCAATTTACAAAAAGTGTTGTATCATAATTGACATATTGGAGGAAGAAGCTTGTGACAGGAAATAGAGGTGAAGATGATTTATGATGGTATAGCAAAAAATGTGGAAGAAATCATATCCAGCTGGAAGACAAGAAAGCCCAAAGGAAATCAAGGACAGAACAAGCATGAGGTCTTACCACTATATAATGCCCTGTACAGGAAAACACACCTTGAACAAATCAGACTTTTCAGTCATATAACACACAGCTACAACCAACTGAGATGAAACATAGGCTGACATAATCAAAACCAATGGACAAGTAGGCCTAGTATTAGCTATCTATCTATACATATACACAACGTACATAAAAGTAAACCTCAAATGGCCTCTTAAGTTCCCTGATCTGCTGCCAGACAGACAGATGTGCAGATCTATAAACCGTTACCTCATGCAGATGCTCACTGAGACACACACACACGTTCTTCAATTCATTCATCTCATATTTGTCTCCCTCTTACTCTGCTGCTAAATCACTCTCAATTACTCGTCCTATGAAAACCATCTGGGTTCTATTATAAACTGGAAAATTAGGAAGTTGCCAAGTTTTCTTCTTTTACAGAGAAAGTGTTCTCAGCTCAGCAATACATAAAGAGATGCTATATTTGCTCAATTTCTCTGTTTGGTATGAATGGGCAAAACAAGTACTCTGGCAAGGAACAGAAAAGTATAACAGTATACCGTATGCTCAGGATCTTCTTCTTATAATGTCTCCTTGGGGAAACACAGTATGAAAGCTTGCAAATAGAAACCAGAACCAAAAACCAATATATTCAATTCACCAACTACAGAGGTAATTTATAAAACAGCTGAAAGCAAAAGATATAATTTTGTATGTAAGATTTTCTATTATATTTTTTTCGATCAAACTCTTCAACCGAAAAGTAAAGAATACTGTTCACCCATGTGAGCAGTCTCAGAAAATATATGTATGTATGTGTTTATTTATATATGTATATTTATGCATGTCTGTGTGCATTTATGTATCTATCTATCTATCTATCTATCTATCTATCTATCTATCTATCTATTTATAAAGCAACATTCTTGTTTAAAACTCAACCTTATCTTCACACATTTCTCTCTCTGAGGAAACCGACAACAGAACAGAAAAATCTCAAATATGTGTTAACAGGTAGACACACATACACTATATATACATTTAAAAATAAATTGGTAATTCTAACATCTGTCAATGTATTTAACTAGTGTTAATGGTACCTAACAGCATACAGAATGCTTCGCAGGACTAGGCCAAGGTGATTACAGTGTCTTTGCAATAAAATGATGGAAAAAACCCAGTAACTTACTCTCCCTATGAACAGCCATGCCTTCTGTACTTGCCTGTGATAAAACGCAGCTCCAGTGAGCACCATGGAGTACTCATTAGTCCATTTGGAGGTGTAGCCCCATCGACCTTTGCTGCTGTCCCAGTAATGACTACGGGCAGGATAACCAACTATCCGGTCTGGGAAGCTGTGCCAGACAATGAAGGCATAGTCAACCTGGAGAGAGACATTTTGAAAAATAAAACACTGTGGCATTGTGGGACTTAAATATATGTCGTCACAAATTGCTCCATCAGATATACATATGGATATTCCCTTACGCAAGGCTTGTACCAGGGAATTTTTGCTCAACATATTTTTCTTCTCATTTAAAAATGTAAGCTAAAAAGCATGTAAAAAAATAATGACAGCAATAACACTGTGTGAGAAAAAAGTTACACATGACTCTGATGACTCTTAGAAGCTTTAAAGGCCCCCATACCTTTCAGTCATGTATGTTTCTAATCATCAGCTGGCCATAGCTCCTGTATATGATTTATGATGTAATGACAATAAATTCCCCTTAAGGAATTAAGCTACCATAGTATCCTGATTGGACTCCATATCATTTGTGACAGGCGGCAATTTCACTCATTAATATTATTTTTTAGTTAATTATGTCTGTTAAATTTGTATTAAGATAAATGGTAAATGGGGGTAAGGCACACTATAACTAATACCTGCAGAAAGTATTTTCCAAGGGCAACATTGATCAGATGTAATGAAATGCTCTCTGGTACACAACTCTGGAAAAAGTTAAGAGACCACAGCATTTTTTTCTTAAATCAGCATCTCTACATGTATGGCAGCCATTCCATTCCATTCATATTTTTATTTGGAATTTGGGAGAAATGTTCTCAGTAGTTTATAGAATAAAACAAAAATGTTCATTTTACCCTAACACATACCTATAAATAGTAAAACAAGGGAAACTGATCATTTTGCAGTGATCTCTTAATTTTTTCCCAGAGCTGCATATCAGATTTCTCGAAGCAGCTGCTGAAGAAGCATTTTCACAAACATCAATGTTTTACTCATCGGGTTATGGCTTCACCTGGTGTTTTTGGGGTGTGGCTGTGTAGAATTGTAGCAAATCTAAACATCTCAAAGATATAATTACTTAATTGTATGCTTTAAGCCTGAATTCTTGATTCTTTAATACATAAATCTGTACTTACATATTAAGTATTTTTTTGTATTTTAAAATCTGACAGCAAGAAACACCAGTTGGCATGTTTTTGGTGTTTATTTAAATAAATATCATGGTCAGACCTGAGATGTTTTTTAAGATGGGATCTTCACCTATTCTATCTTAGGGTTAGATCAAATCAAAACTTTGACCTACAGACAAATTGCAAAGTACAAACTTGTACCCATGGCAGGTTAATTTATTGTCCGAATCCACTCTCTAAGATTTCGAACTCAAATCGTAATAGAGTAAGTTTGTAATTTGCGATTCAAGTGTAGGTCAAAGCTTTGATTTGGTCTAAGCTTTAGTATTGCAAATGGTCTCCTACACCATCTTGTTGTTTGTAAAGATGAGATGAGATTTTATCATATATATATATAGGACCTGCGGTGTCCAAAGAGTTTAACTTCTCTCTTGTTTAAATGCTCCCTATGCTTATTTCGGCAAAGGACCAGTTTTGGGATTTCATGCAGCAGTATGTGCAGTTTGTGAAATAACTCCATAAAAGTTTTTTAATGTAAGTTCTATAATCTTTTACAGCTATGAAAGTGAAGTGGATCTCTGGGCTGGGCAAAGGCAAAAATTGACTAATTCTCTTCAATAAAATATCACATATATGAATAATATATCACAGGTTTCCTAAAGGAAAGGTCTAACAATACATAATGGAATGGTATTTAATTTATTAAAACCTTAAACGACTGTCATTTTGGCAGGCTTTGGAGAAAACAAAGAGAATTTTGACAATCATTTTACCTCTCAGTTGCCCAATATAGAATATCTTAATTAGCGCTTTTAAACTTTATATTCAGAATTCATGATTGTGTACCCCTGTGGTAAAACAATAAAACATTTAATGAGTGTAAATTTCAATGTCTGGAGCCCTCTCCACTTAGAAACTAACATCTGCTTCCAAACAGACAGAACACATAAATATTTCCAGGACCCCTGCCAAACTAACCACATTTGCTCAATCTATTTTATTTTAATAAATAAATAAATAAATAAATATTAAATCAGTAAAAAATAACCTTTCCAGGGATTCAACTCAACTCACAGAATTTCCTCTGAAATGTGTGAAATGGAAACTTTATGGTTTGACACTCTTATTATCCTGATAACAAAAAACACTTTTCTGTAGAATTAATGGATTTTATAAACCTCTTGATTGCTTGAAATTACTCAGCCTTTCATTTACTGTCTTCAGCTTTATTGCCAGATCCTGAATGCATGTTCTTGGAGAAGGTCCAATCAAATCAGGAAAAGCTTGATTTCTCAGTAAACGTCTACAACACTTTCTAAGTATCTAGACTCAGCCTTAGGTGTTTATCAGTCTGCCTATGCTGCTGATAATACAGTAATGGGATATATTATATTAAATGAAATAGGGGGTTTGTTTTTAGCAACAATCAAGTTACTTTGCCTGCAGAAATTTGATTTCACACTTAATTTAATCTTGCAACATGAGTGTTTCCTTCTATGAGCACTTTGATGGCTCTGTTCCCTCTTTTGGTAAATTGCACCCAAAAATCTTCTATTTTAGGTATATCTCAATCTCTCCCTACCATTTAGTAGAAGGGATGTAATATTAAAAACAGGACCGATGGCTTTATATCAACATAGATCACCACCAGTTGGCTGCTCACAAAAAATGTTTATTAGCAGAATAACCAAGATTAAAAACAGCCTTCCAATTTCAACAAAACATTTATAAGTGAATTCTGTGATACATTTACCGTTTTCTATTATTATAATTATAATTATTATTATTTAAATGTGTTCCCTTTTATTTGTTTCAATTCAGTAAAAACTTGGGCTAAAGCTAGCAAAATAAATACTCATTCCTACTTCAGCTTTATATGTGAACATCCACAGTGGTGAATGTTCTACACTGGCTTCGTCTCTGCTTTTATTGTGTGCTTTTTTTTTTCCAAACTCACAATAGCATATGATTGCAGGAAGCTGGTAACAATGTCCATTACTGATGAACTGCCATACATTAAAATATGTAGCAAATAACACAAAGGTGTTCCTTACACAACATCAGAAAGGTTACAAGCAACAGGAGGCTCGACACCTTAATTATTCTCCATTTTCTGACTGTGCCACTTATATTTGGATCATTTTATAATGCCAGCATTAGCAAGGGGGACTGTTTATTTGAAATGCTTCTTATGTAAGATCTGTATGAGGGCACGAGTCATTGTAATGTCAACAATGCTTTCACAACCGAGACCGTGCTGCAGTGACAAAAGCACAGGCAGATACGCAGGGTTGGACAGCACTTATGGTTTGAACCGCAGTTTGTATCGGCCAGAACAGCACAGCGCAACGTGGGAACAGGACTATTATACACAGGTTGGGTTGCACAGGATCAAACGAGTTCAGAAAAGCATGTGAATATCAGTCCCCCTGATAAAAAAATTTAGGAGACAGGATAGAAAATAGAATTAATAAACTAAACAAGCAAGGAGCACTATAATTCATATTGCTAGAGATACATACTATGAAAACTAAGGATTCAGATAACAAAATGCATCTGTATTCTTGGGTACACTGCAGTGAAATAAAATAAAACAACCACCTGATTGTTGATCTTCCTTATCAGTTTGAATAGACTGAGCTCTAGCTAGCAAATTATAATGAGCAAAATGTTGCAGGTCTCTGGCAGAGCTCAGTTCTGAGACTGACACTTTTGACTCAGCTGAGCCTTTGCAATTGAGGGATTTTGTTTTGGCACTTTCCTGTGTTGCAGAGTGCAAGTTGTTTCATCACAGCTCCTCTTTAAATATGCCTACCCAGTCACATAGAACACAACACATTAAAAACACCTTTTGTACTGTAGTTAACTTCAATGGAGTGCAGTGGCACAAGGGTGTATGAAGCCCATTATGTTAAACTATTATGATTAATTGATTAATGGTGCCATTCACAGCCCCAACTTATTCTATTTTTTTACACTCAGTGTCCTCATAGTAAGTCTTCTCTGATAAACTACACAGTATTACGGTAGATATTAACAAAGAAAGCCTACCTCATTGGTTGACAAGACGGTATCTTCATCCAGACTAAGAATTGCATCTGTTAGGATAACGTCATAGGGGAAAAAGCGACCATTCATAGTCTGTGGAAAAAGACAAGGAGAGAAATTATGACCATTGCTTTAGGGAATGTAACAAACTTGGAACATGAGGAAAAACATAAAAGTCGGCTTAAAATTTTTTGAAAAAGCTCTATGCTGCTGTATACATTTTTTGCCTTGCTCTGCAATAACTGGATCAGATATATGTGGACCAATTTTGGAAAAAGCAGTAGGTAGCTAGCACTGATTTTTACAAATTTGGTAGTGGCTTACAAACACATTTAGTTACTAAATACTCCCTACTCCTGTCTTCCCAAACTATTTAACTGAGTAATTGAATTCAATTATGCTACATTTAATATAACTTGACAGTTGAGAAATAGTTTTGTGATCTTATCTTATTTGGTTTCAAAATCTGCTTTCAGAACTGGAGATTAATTACATTAAGCTTCTAATTAATATATTTCAAAGTTGTATTACGATTCCTGAAGTTTTGTAATGCTAAATAACTAAGTACTGTCCCCAGTACTGAATTCTAACCTCTAAGTTGGGACGTAATAAAAGTAAAACACTGGAAATGCCTTTTCTGATAACAACATACATGATCACGATCCCAACCCATGAATCAATGACATACAGAGTTCAGTAGAATCAGGACCAAACGTGGCTAAAAATGTAGCCACAAGCCTGTGAGTCCTTCAGCTTACTATGCAGTGTTTTAAGGACCTCAGTGTCTTCTGGTATTTGTTTAAGAGGAACTCTCTGTATATTAATTACGCCCTTAATCAAGCTAATAATTTGCCAGTAACACTTTTTAAAATGTGTTCAGCACTGAACCTGTTAGGGATTTGAACTTATAATACATTCATAAGTGATATAAATTATACAATTAAAAGGGTCTAGTAAGAAAATGTGTTAGTTTCATTAAGGAAGCTGTTAAATTAGATACTGGGGTCCTAAGGACCAGGTTTAGGAAGCTCTGGCACATGAATTGCACAGGAAAATTGTCTGATTGCACATGAGTCAAATTTCTGATTTGGTCCAGGCCTAGGTGGCTGAAGAGTTACAATATTTACACTTAGTTGTCCTGGTAGATGATAATTGTATCAAGAATCACTTGAAGCAAAGGTTAATGCACATCTGTATGATTGTGTTCTCCTTTTTTTTTCTCATGGGGTAACTTGTTTATCAAGTCATCTGCTACAAGAAAGCAGCTCCACAGGGTTTCATTGACAGGAACCTGTTGACAGGGAAATTAGCCCTAGGTTTCTTTCACAAAGCTGGCGGGAATGAATACTATTGAAAGAGTCCTTGTAAGATACAGTATGCTGCTTCGGAGACTATTGACTTGTAATAGCATGTTATGTAGCAGGTTATGTAAGTGTGTGGGGGGTAATGAAGGTTGGCCAAGCACATAAAATCAGTTGCTGTTCCCTTTTCAATATGACTGCTTTTGATTTATTCAAATATATCCACTATTGCGTTTCATGAGTCAGTATGTGTTGTGGCAGAAATTATACAAATTATCAGCAACAGGAATATTTGGTGCTCTTCCACTAAGGAGATCACACATCCCCTAAAATGATAATAATAATTAATAAAATGCTGAGAATTTCATTATGCACCCAAAAAAATAGGCTTCTGCTTTACAAACAAAAATTCTAAGAATCGATGATCCCGGTCAAGTAAATTGCCTGGTAAAATATACCTAAAAAGCAGAAGTAAGATACATTATGCATTCAGAGAGCTCTTTCAACACAGTAAATCTAATTAACTCAGATAATTCATCAGCATGTGAAAGTGAATATTAAAATATTAATTATACCTTTAACAAATGCTTATTAGAAACTTACTTTAACCTGTTTTCAGCCTTTGACAGATAACGACTGAAGTAAATTTCCTGAATAATCTATTGTTATTCATCTTAACATTTGTTGCTATGTGTGTGTGTACACAAAACAAGAAACCAAATTAAATATCAGAATATTGTACAGGAAGAGTATATGAACGTACTTCAACTACATGCAGAATTGATACTGTTTAACAGCAAATATAATGTTTGAAAAGATCATAGAATCAAAAGAAGAAACAACAAGGTTCTCATAGTGTGGACTTGCCAATCCATTACATTACAGACCTTCCCCAGAACAGCCTGCATAACTATTTAATTGATTTATAATTAGTAGAAGTAAATAATTAAAGACCCTGAAAATATAGAAAAAAAAAGCTGCAATGGAGTGGATTGAAATGTCTTCCTATTCAGAGGGCTTGATCTGTAACCCTTCTATATTTATATATTACTAGGATGATGTACACTGTCTGCCTGTCAATTAGATTCACCTCTACGGCAATAAGACGTACAATGGTGCAGAGACAGAAAAGACATCTCTTTGACCAGTAAGGTGAGTGAGGCAGGTCTGCAGCAGCTCCCTGTATTGATTGCTTGGGAATTATTAATGAAACCTCACTAGTAAAACATTATCATTTGTAAATCAAGCTAGCACTAAATCATTATGAACTATATATATTATTACTTTGGGCTGTTGAATGCACTAGATACTACATGTTGCACATACATTTCAGACTGCAAAATTAATCTCCAATATTATTGGCACCGTTGATAAAGAATAGCAAAGATATTTTATATTATTTATAAAATAAAATAAAACACAGATCATGAACATTATTTGCTTTATCAAGGGTGCCAAGGTGACTGCATATATGTATCAATATATCTCTATATATTTACACACCATTTAAAACATAAAATAGTTTTCTCTTATGATAATCATATTTAATTTACAAAGTACTGAAATTATTGACTAATACACCTCAAAAGCCTCAGCTGTTTATCTCCTTATGTTTTTCTTCATATATTTCATGAGAGATTAAGAACATCACTACAGGGAATGTCTGTCCTTCAGTCTTCACATTTCTCTCATCATATGATATCCATACCTTACTTGCTTTGTCATGTTATCTATCATTTTTGGTGGATTTCTATAAATGGTCCCTGTGAGACACAAAACCATTCCTGTATGATCTCTTTGGCCACTGTCAATGCATCCCCCCTGTAGGGAACACACCAGCTTTCCCAAAGCTAAGAGTACCTCCCTCTTCTCAATCCTATTATCAGTCTGGGCACCATGAAATCTGACCACATTTCTGGGTTTACTCCTCAGAGGAGATATTTAAGTGACCAAATGCCATGGTTTACACTGAAATTAATTAGAGTTAAATGGCAGCTGCTAGGAGATCTATGTTAATTACTTAAATTCTTGCAAAATACTGTTCTTCCATGTCTGTAATTGAGAGGAAACAAGTTCTGTTTCACAGCAGAAACATTTTTGAAAACGATTTAGCAAAATGTGAAGGTCTAGCAAAAAGCATTACTTCTTCCTTGGTAGTTTTAAATTGTAAAATACTGCTCATTAGGGGAACAAATTATTCTTATTCCATTTTAATTAACCAAACCTCCTACTCTAGCCATGTGTAGAGGGGATTACATATGCCTTACTGCCTGTTTCCTTTCAAAGCCTGAACACAGATCACTTGGATCATGTTCAGATATCAATGCACCATAATAACAGATTGTGACACCTTAGCGGTGTAACGAATCGTGGGCACGGGAACAGTGGAACAAAGTTTCGGTGTTGGTGGGATTGTCAAGACAGACGGGGGTCGGATACCGGCAGGACAGTACAATCAAGGGAAGGCAAATATGTGGTCGTGGTCACGGGCAATCAGGGGAAGAGCAAAGTTGTAGTCGGGAAGTCAAGCGGGAGGTCAAGGATACACGGTAGATTCAAGGCTAAACAAAGCACGGGGAGACAGCTCGGAAATGTAGTTTGCACAAACAAAATTTAGCGACTTGTGACAGACAGTGAGGGGTTTATTGGAGGACCAGAGGGAAGCAAGGAACCAGGTTTGGGAGGTGCAGGGTGAATGGGAGCAGAGGGAGACTGAACAAGTGCAGAAGGGTTTCAGGAATGTTAATTGAATGTTAGAATGAAGGGAACTGGGAGAAGTGACTGATAAGGAAGGGTGATGGCGACATCTAGTGGGGAACTGGGGATGTGTTGTGAACTGTGACATTACCCCCCACCAATGATGCGCCGCAGCTGAACCAGACCGGACACGGCGGGGTCAGCCACGGGGCCGAGGAGAAGGTGCAGTGGGATGGGCCAGGTGAAAGTCCATGATGAGAGATGGATCAAGCAGATCGGCCACTGGAACCCAGGATTGCTCCTCTGGACCATATCCCTCCCAGTCCACCAGGTACTGCAGTCGGGCCCGGAGGCAACAGAAGCAGAGCAGGGAGCGCAACGCATAAGCAGGACCACCCTCCAGATCCAGGGGAGAAGGAGGAGGAGCAGGAGAAGATGGGGGATCCGACACCACAGGTTTTAAGAGGGAGACGTGGAAAGTGGAGGCAACTGCAGGCAGTAGGCGACTGGATTGACCTGGCACAGAATCCGGAACAGACTGATGTATCGGGTGCTGAGCTTCTTGATCTTGATGTTATGGTTGGAAAGCCAAACCTACTGTCCTGGCAGATAGTGTAGCGGTGGACGGCGACGATGGTCTGCTGCGGTCCTCTGGTGGCGAATTGCGTGTTGCAGCTGGGTGTGCACCACTTGCCAGAGTACAGCACTGTGGCGAAACCAGTCGTACAACACTGGGACATAAGTGGTTTCCTCATCCCAGGGGAACAGGGCATGCTGGTATCAGAGGATGCACTGGAATGGGGTAAGGCCATAGGAATTGCTGGTGAGGGAGTTCTGCGCATACTCAGCACAAGGCAGGAAGCAAATCCAGTCAGTCTGGGACATGCTGCAATAGAAGTGCAGAAACCTACCGATCTCCTGATTGAGGCACTCTGTCTGTCCATTTGACTGGGAATGATATCTGGACTGACCGTCACTTGTAGTGCCTTGAAAAAGGCAGACCAGACATGGGAGGTGAACTGGGAACTCGGTCAGATACAATGTCCTCCGGCAGCCCGTAGACGCGAAATACGTGATTGACAAGCATCTCTGCAGTTTTGAGTGCAGTGGGGAGTCCCTTGAGAGCAATGAGCAGGCCTTAGAGAACTGATCGATGGCCACCAGGATGGCAGTGTAGCCCTGTGATTTCGGGAAATCAGTGATGAAATCCACTGCTATGTGCAACCATTGATGGTGAGGGACAGGAAGTGGCATGAGCCTGGTGGAGAGGTGTCTGGAGGCTTTGGACTGCGTGAAGGTGGAGCAGGCGCTGACGAACCTGGTGACGTCACGCGCTAAACAAGGCCACCAGAATTTTTCCCGAACCAAGGCAACGGTGCGGCTGACACCTGAGTGACTGGAGGCAGGAGTGGAGTGGATCCAGCGTAGCAGGTGGGGCACACAGATGATGGGTCCGGTTCACTGGACACGGAGAAGGAGCAGGATGAGTGGCGAGTCCGTGCTGAATCTGGTCCCAGATGTTGCACTGAATGGGAGCCAGAATGCAGCAGTGAGTGCAGGAGGAGGAGTAGATCAAAATGTTGTCAATGTAGACGATCACAAAACAATGCAGGAATGACCTCAGACCTCGTTCACAAATGCCTGGAAGACAGAAGGGGCATTGTTGAGACCGAACGGAATTACCAGGTATTCATAATGGCCAGTGTGTGTGATGAATGCCATCTTCCATTCACCTCCCTCTCGAATCCGGATGAGGTTGTATGCACTGCACAGGTCCGGTTTGGTGAAGTAGCGGGCTCCTCTTAGTTGCTGCAAGGGCACCAAGGGCATCGCTTACCAGTACTTCACCGTCACTGCATTGAGCCCCCTGTAATCAATGCAGGGCCAAAGACCGCTGTCCTTCTTGGAAACGAAAAATAAGCTGGTGGCAACAGGTGACGTGGATGGACGGATGATTCCCAGGTCCAGAGCCTCCCTGATGTACTCCTCCATGGTCTGGCCCCTGGCAGGGGGTGAGGCACCGGGAGAAACAGCTCTGCCCCCAGGATATAATGTCCCCCTCAGTCCAGGATATGACTGGGTTGTGGTGAGCAACCCACGGCAGGCCGAGAATGAAATACGTCCGCTCCAGGAGAATTTATCACCAGAAAGGGCAGTGGTTCTGAGTGCAGCAGACCAATGGACATTATGATGGGGCTCGTCTTTTGGGACACCGGGCCAGAACCAATGGGCTGGTTGACAGCCCGGACGCGGAGAGGAGGCACACACGGTGAGAGAGGGATGTGGTGTTTCATCACTGTCGCACTGTTTATGAAATTCCCCACAGAACCAGAGTCCAGCAGTGCATAAACCGAGCTGGATCCGAGCCTGGACATGGCACTGAGCCGGAGTGACGAGCGGGCACAATGTGGCACTCACAGTGTCGGCAGGGGAAGTGGTGGGGGAGCCATGACGAGTTGGACACGCAACCCGGAAATGCCCCGAATGTCCAAAATACAGACAGAGGCGCTGCTGAACTCTGTCTCTCATCAGGGGACAGGTGTGTTCTGCCTAGAGGCATGGCCTCCATCTCACACATGGAGTTGGGTACATGGCTGAGGCTGGCAGACGGACGAGACACAGCAGGAGTGGACTGGATTTCCCAGGTCTTCATCAGGTTCTCCAGCCTGACCGCAAACTGGATGAGTTGCTCCAGGGTGAGCACCTTATCTCGGCATGCGAGCTTGGCTTGCAGGTCCTGGTTTAGTCCCTGATGGAACTCAGCGAGCAGAGCCTGATTTCCCCATCCACTGAGCACTGAGTCCAGAACCTCAGGGGGTAATCTGTAGCAGAAGAGGAGCCCTGGTGCAGCGCGAGGAGCTGTTCCCCGGCATCTCTCCCTACTGCAGGGAGGTGAAAGACCACCAGGAAGTGAGTGAGGAAGGTAGTTAGGGACCTTGTCATTTCACCCTGTTGCTCCCTCCCAGATAGCGGAAGCCCATCTGAGCGCTTTCCTGGTCAGGAGGGTGACAATGAAGGCAATCTGAGCTGCCTCGGTGGGGAAGGATGTGGGCAGATGGGCAAAGTACAGCTGGCACTGCAGTACGAAGTCCTTGCAATGGTCAGAGGAGCCGTTGTATTTCTGGACAGGAGCTGCAGGGGCAACAGCAGGAGCCGGAGCAGCCATCACAGAGGGAGCAGGCGGTGGTTTGGGTAGGTGCTTGAGAAGCTGGTCCAGCGCAGTCTCAATCTTCTGGAGTGTCCGATCATGCTCCCGGAGTGTGGCCCTCTGGGTGGCGAGGGTGGTCAGCACTGCTGGGTCCATTAGGAAGATTAAGTTTTCTGTAACGTACCACGGGCAGGGGAACAGGGGAACCCAGCTGCGGTGCTGGTGGGATTGTCAAGACAGGTGGGGGTCGGATACCGGCAGGACATTAATCATGGCAAGGCAAATACGTGGTCATGCAAACAGGCAATCAGGGGAAGAGCAAGTCGTGGTTGAGAAGTCAAGCGGGAGGTCAAGGATACATGGTAGATTCAAGGCTAAACAAGGCACGGGGAGACAGCACAGAAATGTAGTTTACACTAACAAAACTTTGACAGACAGTGAGGGGTTTATAGGAGGACCAGAGGGAAGCAAGGAACCAGGTTTGGGAGGTGCAAGGTGAATGGGAGCAGAGGGAGATTAATGGGAGGAATGTTAATGGAATGATAGAATGAAGGGAGCTGGGAGAAGTGACTGATAAGGAAGGGTGATGGCAAAATCTAGTGGGGAACTGGGGATTTGTTGTGAACTGCGACAAGCGGCAAATAACTAATTTTTTCCAGTTATATAGACAGCTCATATAGTGAAAAACAAACATACTCTAATATAGCAGCTTCCATCACAGCCAGGATGCCAAAGAGATTCACATTGAAGGCCCTGCTGAACCAACAACTGTACACTGAAATGCTATCCTCTGCTGGAGTGAAAAATGGCAGCCTTATTTACAGCAGCACAGAGGAACAGCTCCAGTGGAGAAGACAGGAAGATTATTTGTAATTTAAATATGAAGATTTGGATATTAAGACCTGTGTGTTGGCAAAAAAAGCCATGGGTTATTCAATGTCCATAAGGTGTAGAGGAACGTGGTTTAACATCTTCTGAATGATAATCCAAATGTTCTCTGTCACCATACTGAGGTTCTGGTTTGGGAATTTTTAGTGCTATATACCGGTATAACAGCACAAATAAATGTGTAATACATTATAATAGTTACACCTGCACTATCCAGTACTGCTATAGCTACACAGGGTTATAATGCAATGATGCAACTGACTCTCTAGTTTTGTTTCTGAAGACTTAATTCAGTCCAAAATAAGTTTGTTAAAAACCAAACTTCTGATAAGTTAGCGGATGAAAGCCTACAGATCTTGTGAAAGAATTTAGAAAAAGCTAGTTTTCAAGTGTAATTACTGAGGCATGGTCTGCTAGACACAGAGTAGTCGGTATCCACATGTTACTCTTATTCCCCTAGAGTCCACCTTCTTTCAACTCGCCTCCAGCTCAGTTTGGCTGGAAGACAGGACAATTCCTAAGGGACGCGCTTATCATGGCCCCTTCTGGCCTACATTAATAATGCATTATTAAAGACACACTCAGGGTCACTGACAAACCAATACCTGGGGAATCGTTGCATTGTGAGATCTGGTTCCTTCATGGCAACCATCATATATTATGTTACTCCACTGGTGTTTTCAACGCTGCCTCACCAATGTTTGAATACAATTTTCTTAGAAATTGAAAGTAGGTTTTTCATCAGGCTCCACAATCCCCTGGACACTTTTATAAGGACAGGTTATGAAATTTGACCTTGAGTGAAATAAATGAATGCATAAATTACATGTGCTTAATTTAAATTGTAAGTAGCAATGCAGCAGCATCACAATATAATTCTCCTTAAGGAAAAAAAAAACAAAAAATGCATCTGAAATATGTCTTTTTTTATTTTATTTTTATACTAATCAGTTGTTCACATTTTCTGATCAGCAACAGGAATTGTAAGCATATCCAGTAAGGAGAGGGCCACATTCTTAACACAGCGCTTCACCTTTATTCTGAATTGTGGTTGTTATTCCAGACAGTCTGGGGATGAATCCATGAAATAAATAATTATACTTAAGAAAAAACATGATTTCTGTACATAGATAAGATAAATGCTGAGATGAATGAAACCTTCACCCTTGGAAATCAACTATTTTTACACTAATCATTCTGATCTTCCCTTCAGCACAAATCTGCTCACCGTTACATCGCAGAAGCTTGCAGTCAGCTGTTTTAACATAACATGGTTATAAAGCAGGAGTCCGATCAGCAGTTCAAATCACGTGTACATTCTGACAATAAATAGGCAGGGAAAGACATGCAGAACTGAAACCATGCCATCACACTGAGAGAGAGAGACAGTTCTCCTTGGATGTGCAGTAGACTGCTGTTTCCCAGCTGATCAGCACTCTGCTGATGTGCTCTACCATTTTGTTTGGAAGTTTGAGCTACGAGATGTCACTTTCTGTTAACTGCAGGTTCTCTCCCTGTGCTTTTGTGTGGAACAGGAATGGGCTGTGATTTGGCTCAAGATATCAAAAATAAGATTGCCTGACACAAATAAATAAATAAGATTTAAATAACTTAAACAGATTAACAATTAACTTTAACTTTAATTAAGGAGGAAACTACAATGAGATACAAGATATTTTGCAAAGGCAAACCTGGGGTAGAGGTGGTTTAAGAAAATAGTCTTTTTGCAGACACCTGATCAAAGCAGGTAGGTTTGGATTATTATTTCTTTTTAATTGTGTCTTTTACATTGTGAGTACAGGGCTTATGTACCTGTTATTGTGTTGTATCAGACCAAGATACTGAGGTAAACTCCTCTCACAATGACTGTAAGCAGGAGAACAAACATACCAGTTTTATTTGGTATAATCAGTGAAAAGTAGATGGAATTCAGGGACAACAGATATTCCAGATTCTTTAGCTAAATTGCTACATCTGAAGGATTATTCTCCCCTCATTCACACATAGACACACACACACACACACAAACACATCTGCAACATAATATCAAGGACTACCTCCACTACACTGCACATTTTCATGCAAAACATTCCTGGCCAGCGGAAAGTCAGAGCAATAATTTATCCCATCTTACCCAGGGAGACCTAATGATAACAAAATTGAAGGAATTAACCTGTACAATATACACTCACCTAAAGGATTATTAGGAACACCATACTAATACTGTGTTTGACCCCCTTTCGCCTTCAGAACTGCCTTAATTCTACGTGGCATTGATTCAACAAGGTGCTGAAAGCATTCTTTAGAAATGTTGGCCCATATTGATAGGATAGCATCTTGCAGTTGATGGAGATTTGTGGGATGCACATCCAGGGCACGAAGCTCCCGTTCCACCACATCCCAAAGATGCTCTATTGGGTTGAGATCTGGTGACTTTGGGGGCCAGTTTAGTACAGTGAACTCATTGTCATGTTCAAGAAACCAATTTGAAATGATTCGACCTTTGTGACATGGTGCATTATCCTGCTGGAAGTAGCCATCAGAGGATGGGTACATGGTGGTCATAAAGGGATGGACATGGTCAGAAACAATGCTCAGGTAGGCCGTGGCATTTAAACGATGCCCAATTGGCACTAAGGGGCCTAAAGTGTGCCAAGAAAACATCCCCCACACCATTACACCACCACCACCAGCCTGCACAGTGGTAACAAGGCATGATGGATCCATGTTCTCATTCTGTTTACGCCAAATTCTGAAATCGAGACTCATCAGACCAGGCAACATTTTTCCAGTCTTCAACTGTCCAATTTTGGTGAGCTTGTGCAAATTGTAGCCTCTTTTTCCTATTTGTAGTGGAGATGAGTGGTAGCCGGTGGGGTCTTCTGCTGTTGTAGCCCATCCGCCTCAAGGTTGTACGTGTTGTGGCTTCACAAATGCTTTGCTGCATACCTCGGTTGTAACGAGTGGTTATTTCAGTCAAAGTTGCTCTTCTATCAGCTTGAATCAGTCGGCCCATTCTCCTCTGACCTCTAGCATCAACAAGGCATTTTCGCCCACAGGACTGCCGCATACTGGATGTTTTTCCCTTTTCACACCATTCTTTGTAAACCCTAGAAATGGTTGTGCGTGAAAATCCCAGTAACTGAGCAGATTGTGAAATACTCAGACCGGCCCATCTGGCACCAACAACCATGCCACGCTCAAAATTGCTTAAATCACCTTTCTTTCCCATTCAGACATTCAGTTTGGAGTTCAGGAGATTGTCTTGAACAGGACCACACCCCTAAATGCACTGAAGCAACTGCCATGTGATTGGTTGGTTAGATAATTGCATTAATGAGAAATTGAACAGGTGTTCCTAATAATCCTTTAGGTGAGTGTATATATATATATATACAAATCAGTCCATCACAACCCAAGATAATGTTGGGTTGAACGGCAGGTCATCAAAAGGCTGAAAGACGTCCTGATGCCAGCTGACATCACAAGTAATCCATAATGTAGGTGCACAGTGAGTTAATTAGCCTTCACTTGAAAAAGAATGAAAGTGAGAGGATGAGGAGCCCAATTGCAGTGTTTTTTTCATTATGTTACTGGCCTTAGGAAGGAAACATAGAGAAAATCAATAATATTATACCTCGGATTTTAATAGAATGCTGCAAGTGACCTCCAGCTAGGCTGATTAGTGTTTTCACTGCATTCTTTGTTTTCAATGAAAATGGAAAAAATAAACTTTACAAGACTGAAGGCCCATATTAATCAAAGCCTTTTACTGCAGGGGGATATTTTTCCTCCTTTGTTTCACACAGAATTTTAGAAATACCGTGAAACAAGCACAAGACTAATTCAATTAATGTTGCTTTTGATTTTCACTGGTGTTGCAGGAACAGGCAGCTTTCTTAAGTTCACGAAAAAATTCCAAACGCACACAGAAACAAAAACTGGGAAACCATATATATATATATATATATATATATATATATTCTCTGTACATATGCTCTATAGTAAAACATTGCTGGAAGTTTAATTGTATGAATAAGGGATCAAAGAATACAGATATATTTAATTGGCTATATTTATGAGCACAGCAGTAAATCAGAACAGAAGAAAGAGCTGACGAGTACAGTAGTAATGTGAATGGACATTGGGTTTATTCTTCCAAGCACTTGTGTATTTGCTTAGTTGTAGCCACAGGCATATTAGTAAAATTAGCTTTGCTACAGCTACTGAATTTTTCCATTATGTTGTATTTTACATATTTTGATGAACCACTGCACTATATGACATTTCAGAGTGTGTAGTAAGAGCATTATACAGCATTATGTTGCAATGGCTTCAGACAAATATATATATACATACATACATACATACATACTGTAGCGTTGTAGGCTTTCTGCTATAGGATACACCACTTACAAAAACAACAAATAATAAGAGAGGGGGATGGGGGTCAGTGCAGCAGCTATTCTCAGGCAGCTGTTTAAGGAGAATGAAATCTATTCCTTCCATTCCACACAACAGTCCCAGATCGCTACAATACATACATATATACATACATACACACATACAGAATAAGATAATCTGTTTATGTTCATCAAAACAGTTTCATGGTTATGGGTATATTTCAAATGAGAAAGCAAATTCTATGGAAAGTGTAAAGATGTTTTTTTTGGTAATGAGTGAAATACCTGAGATCTAACTGCAATGAAGTTGACTTTCTCAGTGTATTCACTGCGGAGGTTTCTGTATAGCAGAAAATGGTGCAGAATTCATAGTGTATAAACAAATTGGTGAGAGCAGCTGTCTCATTATGCTAAAATGGCAAGTAACTGACGGACCAAGGCAGTTTTTTTCCAGAAGGTGGTTGTGATTATGGAAACACATAGTTTACACGGCAGAATTTACATTGAGTCACATTGTGCACTAATTAGGGCTGCTGCTGCTGCATTTTTGTTAAAGAATAAAGATTTCAACATTTCTTGAGACTCAACATAAAAAACAGGAGACCCGACTCAGCTCCACATGAAGTGAGAACAGATGCCCGGTCTGAAGAGTGGATGGGGAAAAGAAGAGTTGTGCATCAGCTCAGCTCACAACGCTGTACACAGAGCCAGCCTTCATTCAAAATGGACTACCTGCACTTTTAAGTCAGGAATGAGGCATATAACTAGTTTTAAGGGGACAGTGCAACTACCACGACTTATCGGAGTACAAAGGTTTTGTAAATGAGGATTTCTGACCTTCATCCAATGCTTGAGCTGAGACCAGATATTACCAGGTTATTGATTATATGCTAAAAAGCTATTAATTCCAGTTTATAATAAAAACAAACAATGTGATACTGGTAGGTCTAATTAAAGACAATACCCCCTCACCCAATTCCAATGAGAGCACTGAGTTACTCAGGACTTCTGGACTGCCCAGCGCCAGCAACATGCAGTGGCAATTAAAAGGGCAGAGGTTCATTAACATACAAGTGAACATTTAGGTTCCGGTCACCTGGAAAACAAAGACAACAACAAAACCCCACTGCCGGCTGTCAATAAATAATGGTCCGTGACATGTGCCGAGTCGAGCATATTTCAGCCATGGTGGTTCTGTCGAGGGGGCATGTATTACGAAACATGCTGCAAAACCCCAAAGCGTTCGACTGAGAAAAAGGGTCACGTTACACCATAAGACCATTCTTTGATGCATTTTACTCTAAATTAACCAGACAATGGTTATAGTATAGAACTCAAGTCTTGTCAGGTTTGAAGGATAATAAGAAGCTGTTACCATGCCATTTTAAGGAGAACTGTTCTGTGCTCCCTACTTTTTGAAGGTTGTAATTTTTTAGTTTAGGAAAAACATATGTGAATAAAGCATACTAAATCTAAACTTTAATCTAGCCACCAGTTGGAATGAAAACATACAGTACTTGATGGAGAGCTTTGAATGAGGTTGAGGGACAAACCAACAAAGGGCTGCCATCCAGCACTGGAATTCAATTTGAGTCTGGAAGGCGGATCAAAGTTTTGAATTGGTCAACTGTGAAGGATCTAAAACCAGCAGTTTTCCCACCTTCCTCTCTCCCTCGATGACTGTGATAGGCACTACGGTGGAGGGCCACTTGTTCTTCAGAGGTAAAGGCTTGTCACAGTTCCACAGCACTATGATCTGGGGGAAGAAAATAATAACCACACACATCAAAACTGGTAATGGTTAAAATATCCTGCAGATTTTTGCATTCTGTTGTTTTACACTGTACTGTTTTAAACAGCAGAAACACAGCTGCATACTGGTGTGTCTGTAATGATCATTTTCAAATCTACTATCACAGGAGAAATTTTGACACCTTCCTATGTTTGCAATGCAAAATGCTGTAGCTGATTATCACTCAGGAAGAGTTGATAAGTGTGTACCTTTATATGGAAACTCTTCTCAGCACCGTTCGAACCAATTGAGAAAAGTATTTGCAAAGATAAAGAACAAAAACAAATCCTTGACATATTACCAGTCCTGTGCTTTTTAATAGATGTTTGATAGTTATAAAGAAACAAGATTATATACTTTTATGTATGTACTTTTTGCTTTGGTGTCACATTGTCTTTTTAGTTATCTTAAACAATAGTTTTTAACATACCAGAAAAATATCATTACATACAATTTTAAAGGCAGCACCACCACACAGGGACTTAAAATAACATTAATTTATGTGAATTTATTAACATTTCTTCATTGAGTCCTGTATGAAATGTAAAGTACTGGACTGAGGAATGCAGAAATGGCTAAGTTTGAGCTTTTCGTTCTAGGGTTCAAAAGGTGGAAATCCACAGACCAGTATCTTAACTCACTGTGGCTCACAGGTAGGTGGCAGTGGTGAAGTGTAGGTAGATTTAGAACATAAGAACATAAGAAAGTTTACAAATGAGAGGAGGCCATTCGACCCATCGTGCTCGTTTGGTGTCCATTAATAACTAAGTGATCCAAGCATCCTATCCAGTCTATTTTTAAATGTTCCCAAACTTTCAGCTTCTACCACATCGTTGGGTAGTTTATTCCAGATTGTGACAACTCTCTGTGTAAAGAAGCGTCTCCTGTTTTCCGTTTTGAATGCCTTGAAGACCAATTTTCATTTGTGTCCCCGGGTGCGTGTGTCCCTGCTGATCTGGAAAAGCTCCTCTGGTTTGATGTGGTCGATGCCTTTCATGATTTTGAAGACTTGGATCAAGTCCCCACGCAGTCTCCTCTGTTCCAGGGTGAAAAGGTTCAGGTCCCTCAGTCTCTCAGTAGGACATTCCCTTCAGACCTGGAATGAGTCTGGTTGCTCTCCTCTGAACTGCCTCTAGAGCAGCGATATCTTTCTTGAAGTGTGGAGCCCAGAACTGTACACAGTATCCAGATGAGCTCTAACTAGTGCATTGTACAGTCTGAACATTACTGCCCTTGTTTTAAATTCTACACTTTTGACAATATACCCTAACATTCTGTTTGCCTTTTTTATTGCTTCCCCACATTGTTTGGATGGAGAAAGTGAGGAGTCCACATAGACTCCCAGGTCTTTCTCATGCATTACTTAATCTAGATCTGTACCTCCCATAGTGTAATTATAGTGGACATTTTTGTTACCTGCATGTATTACCTTGCACTTGTCCACACTTAATTTCATCTGCCAGGTGTCGGCCCACAGCTGAATATTATCTAAGTCCCTCTGAATAGCCTGTGCTGCCAAGATTGTATCTGCTGAGCCACCTATTTTAGAATCATCTGCAAATTTGACAAGTTTGCTAACTATCCCAGAGTCCAGATCCTTAATATAGATTAGAAACAGCAAAGGCCCTAGTACTGATCCCTGTGGAACTCCCCTAACAACCTCACTCCAGTTAGAACCAACTCCTCTAATCGACTCCCTCTGTTTCCTAGACATCAACCAGTTCATAATCCATCTACTTACATTACCCTGAATGCCTACAGCTTCCAATTTGAGGATCAGTCTTTGGTGTGGAACCTTATCAAAAGCTTTTTGGAAATCTAAGTATATCATATCATATGCTTTCACGTGATCTACAGCTGCAGTTGCATGTTCAAACAATTCTAATAAATTAGTAAGACATGATCTGCCTCATCTAAACCCATGTTGACTATCTCCAAGAATATGGTTTTCATTAAGATGCTCCTCTATTATATGTCTAATAATTTTTTCCAACATTTTACAAGTGATGCAGGTGAGACTGATTGGTCTGTAATTTCCTGGCTCAGTTTAGTCCCCTTTCTTGTGGATTGGTATGACATTTGCTGTCTTCCAGTCAGTTGGCACATCCCCTGTTCTAAGTGTCATTTGGAATATTTGAGTTAGCGGCCTATAAATAATTTCTCTCATTTCTTTTAAGTACTGTTGGAAATATCCCATCTGGCCCAGGTGATTTGTTTGTTTTTAATTCTGCTAGTCCCTTTAGTACCTCCTCCTCATTTATCCTGATCTCTCTTAGGGTTTGACTGGACTGGTTGTCAACCTGTGGCATGTCATCTGTTTTTTCTTTTGTGAAAACCTCTGTGAAATACTCATTTAGAACATTTGCCACATCTTGTTCGTTTTCCAAGATACCTCAATTTTTGCCCTTTATCTGTTTCACTTCCTCCTTTATTGACCACTTGCTGTTGTAATATTGAAAAAAGCTCTTTGCATTGGTTTTAGCTCCAAGAGCTATGTTTCTTTCCTGATCCTTTTCTTAAGATCTCTTTGCAGCTCAACATATTCTGCGTATTTTGTTTCATCACCATCCCTTTTGTATGCGCTATACAACATTTTCTTTCTCTTGATATTTTTTTGCATACCTCCCATTTTGGCCAGTGTTTTTTGGTCCTCAATTTGCTAAGTTTTGGTACAAATTCCTCCTGAGCCTCAAGTAGTATATTCTTAAAATATACCCATCCATTTTCAACTGACTCTGTATCCAGTGTGCTCCAGTCTACCTCTTCTAAGTGCCGCCTCATACCTTCAAGGTTTCCTTTTCTAAAATTGTAGACCATTGTTTTAGACTTGGACCTTGTTTTTTTAAAGAATGCCTCAAAGCTAACCATATTGTGATCACAATTTGCCATTGCTTCTCTAACTACTGTCCCCCTGACTCTATCTTGGTCATTTGAAAAGATCAAGTCAATACATGCACTCTCTCTGGTTGGTTCCCTGACAAATTGAGTTAGAAAGCAGTCATTTACCATCTCAACCATTTCTATTTCTGCTTCTGTAGTCCCCACTGGGCTTTCCCAGTCTAAGTTTGGGAAATTGAAATCCCCCATTATAACAGCCACATCCTTGCTACATGCAGTCCTGATTACATTGTACAATGCAACATCTTTCTGAATATCTGAGTTTGTTGGCCTGTAACACACTCCTACCGCTAATCCTCCAGATCTCTTGTCCAAAAGTTTCACCCACAAAGATTCTGTTCCGTTACTGGGATCTAATACGAGTTCTTCTGCCTCACTGTCATTTTTCACATATAATGCTACCCCACCCCCTCTTTGATTTTGCCTGTCTCTACTAAACTGTGTGTATCCTTCCAACTTGTATTCATCCCCATCATTTTCTGTAGGCCATGTTTCTGTCACTCCTACAACATCATAGTCACATGCCAGCACTGTGGCTTCCAAGTCTAACATCTTGTTCCTTATACTCCTGGCATTGAGGTAGAAACATTTCAGGACTTTCCTACTAGCAGTTTCCCTTGGTTTTCTTTCCTTAGAGGAACATCTCCCATTCTCAGAGCTCCCTGCCCCCCTGGTTCCTAGTTTAAATGATTCTCAATTTCACTGCACATACGCTCTCCCAATGCATTAGCCCCCCTTCTGTTAAGATGTAGACCGTCCGGTTTGTACAGGTCCCATCTATCCCAGAAGAAAGACATATGCTCCATAAACCTAAACCCCTCTTCCCTACACCAAGCTTTCAACCACGTTAAACTTTCTAATCTCTGCCTGTCTCCCTGGCCTGGCACGTGGTACCGGAAGTATTTCAGAGAAAACTACCGTGGAGGTTCTGCTCTTTAGTTTTGTTCCTAACTCTTTAAATTTGTCTTGCAGAACCTCTGTCCTACCTTTTCCTATGTCATTGGTTCCAATGTGGACCATGACTAGTGGATTCCCCCCGGCTTTGGCCAATAGCCCGTCTACTAGTTTAGGGTGATCTGCAACCTGAGCACCAGGCAGGCAAGATACCATGTGGGTCTCCTTATCACTAGAACACACTGTGTGATCTACACCTCTAAGAATTGAGTCTCCTACTATAACTACCTCCTTCTTCTGGGGGGGAGTGGGCACCATGGTGCTGTGGTGCTCAACTGCCCCCCCATCACCCTCTGAGCTGTCACTGTCCAACTCGGTGTCCAGCAGTTGGAACCTGCTGGGCAATTCTAGCTCTTGGGGTGTCTCTAGGGGTTGTGCACGCCCTGCTCTGCGGTTACGACCTACTGTAACCCAGCAGTTCTCTACACTGTCTTGCTCTAAGGTCTCAACTCTTCTAGGTTTTGGCATGCACACCATCTCTCTCATGGGCTGATTGACCAATTCTTCTATATCCCTAATACAGCGCAGATTGACAAGCTGAGCCTCAAGATCACAAACCTTGATCTCTAGGATTTCAACCTGCCGACAACGTTCACAAATGAAGCCTTCTTGGATGAGTTCATCCAGGAAGGCAATCATTCTGCAAACCTGACACTACAGTGGCCACATTCTTCTAAATGTTAGTTTTATTTATTTATTTATTATTTTTTTAACGTCTCTTGGTTCCTGCTGCTAGTCAACTACCTAACTATTGTCAGCGAGAAACAGCGCATCTCTTTCTCAACAGCTGCTTTAAGTAGCTTTTGTCTACCTACCCCCAATTCACACCTAACTGGCCACACCTGGCTCCTCCTGCAACACAATTCCTGCTAGTCCTAGACAAAATCTCCCTTCTACAACCTGTTTACTTTCACCAACTCAGCAGCTGAACCTGAACAGACATTTGCCTAAATTGAATTGCCTAAACTCCCAAACAGGAGTTTGGGTACTCCAAATCATGGAGAAAGAACAATAGGGGAAAATGCAAGAACAATATATGTCACTATCTACAGGTCTGTTCACTGAAATATTGAAGCTAATACTACAGGTGAGACCAATCAGTCACCTGCATAAAATATTAGACAGACAATAGAGGAGCATCTTAATGAAAAACATATTTTTGGTGATAGTCAACATGGGATTAGATGAGACAGATCATGTTTTACTAATTTATTTGTGTTTTTTTTAACATCCAACTGGAGCTCTAGATCACGTGAAAGCATATGATATGATATACTTAGATTTTCAGAAAGCTTTTGATAAGGTTCCACACACAAGGGCAGTAATGTTCAGACTGTACAATGCACTAGTTAGAGCTCATCTGGATACTGTGTACAGTTCTGGGCTCCACACTTCAAGAAAGATATCGCTGCTCTAGAGGCAGTTCAGAGGAGAGCAACCAGACTTATTCCAGGTCTGAAGGGAATGTCCTACTGAGAGACTGAGGAAACTGAACCTTTTCACCCTGGAACAGAAGAGACTACGTGGGGACTTGATCCAAGTCTTCAAAATCATGAAAGGCATCGACCACATCAAACCAGAGGAGCTTTTCCAGATCAGCAGGGACACACGCACCCGGGGACACAAATGAAAATTGGGCTTCAAAGCATTCAAGACAGAAAACAGGAGACACTTCTTCACACAGAGAGTTGTCACAATCTAGAACAAACTCCCAAGCGATGTAGTTAAAAATGACAATTTGGGAACATTCAAAAATAGACTGGATAGGATCCTTGGATCACTTAGTTATTAATGGCCACCAAACGAGCACGATGGGTCAAATGGCCTCCTCTCGTTTGTAAACTTTCTTATGTTTTTATGTTCTTAGTTTAAGAACTATTTAAGAACAATTAGTTTAAGTAATTGGCCCTCTGTTAACATTACACTGGGTTTAGAATGCCGTGACTTTTCTAATGTGGATGATACTACTTTCATTGCCTGAAATATTAATTTATGTTATCTTAATTACACCGCTTGCTTAAAAAAAGCTACCTGCAAGTATAGAGAATATAATCAGAAACTAATTACCAAGTCCATGTTTGCTTATTGTTTTTAATTATAATGTTTTATACATATCTAATTACAAGGTGAGAAAAAACTATTTCAGTTTAGATATTTATATGTGAGATTAGTAAAGTTATTCCAGCAAAGTCCACTTGTTTAACCCTGGAAAGCACTAGTGTCATTCCAGAAAACGTTTGTGGGGGTGAAAAAAGGATGTTGAGTCATGTTGCCGTCCACTCAGTCATGGCTGTCTTTCGATATCTTCACAGAAGGCTTGGTGGTGAATTGACATTTTCACACTCTTTCTTTCCTGAAGCTTTTTATATTTCTCAATTAAAGTATCCTGTACTGTGCCCATTGATAATCTTGGGATGGGGGTAGGGGGTGAGAGGGGGCACATCAACATCCACATCCCACATGTTGCCCCAGCTGAAGGCTTGTCTGTTTAGAACAAAGCTAAAATGCTGAATCACAGCATACTTTCATGCTAAAATTAAATTAAATTTAGGAAAATAATATTAGGTTATTGATGTAACCCTGGTCCTCTTAAAAAACAAACAACACAAGAGTATAGCAAATTGGTGTACTGTATTGTAAAGCTGGCCTCAGCAGGATGTGACATATTAAGACCCGGCCCCCAGCGTAGGCCACCCCTCTGAGTAGGGGAGTTCTCCAGCAGCAGCCGTTGCCTATGCCCTTGGCTGCTACTTTCCACTTGAAAGGGAACATAATTTATCTTGCCAAGTAAACAAGTCTATATTTTCCTTGTTTGACACCCATTAGCGACCTTTCAGTGCATCAGAAAATGTAATTTTTCTGTAAAAAACAATGATTGTGGAGCTTCTAATATTTCACATTACTTGTGCAATCACTGTTATTAAAAATGTCCTACAAACACTACTGTGGAAAGAAAGTTCTCAGCTTTAGTCTTCATCTGTTAGGCTTATTTACTCATCGCGTGTAATCTTACCTGTGCGCAGTACTTGGATTTGGCAACAGCAATTATCAGTTTGACAATGGGCTGCGACTGTGACTGGAAAGGGGTAACAGCCTGTATTACAGCTGTGAACTCCTGGGATGGACTTTTTCCTGTAATTGCAGAGCAAACAAAGAAAAAATGGCAATATGAGTCTTCAGTAAACATAGATTCCCGAAAGATTAACTCCAAAATAACTTCTGGGCCTAAAGTACTATGTCCTCAAATATTATATGATTCTCTATAAATATTACTATGCACAGCAGCGTCACACATTGGGTTAAAGGTGCACTCACAGGTCTGTCCTGTCTTAGCAGAAAGCTGGCCCCAAAAGCATTCAGGTTCATTGGCTGTCAAGCCCTTAAAGGTGGCCAGCAAGATTAATGCCCCCCAGAGGGTTAGGGTGTCACAAAGGTGGGACAAGGAAGTACGTTATTAAAAAATCTACACAGGAGGAACTTCATTCATAATGACCAGGGTGAAGCATTGTCATTACATTCAAACTAGGCCAAGACTTTAATAAAATAAAACTCTCAATTCCACTTATAATGAAATCTATTTAATTGGGCAGCTTCAGGGACTTTAAAAGTTGGAGTGGCAGACAGAACCCTGGTAATGCAAGAGGATCTCATCTGACTTCAGTTTAATATTTTTTCTCCACTCCAGAGAGAATAATATGGCTAAATAGTGCATATATGTGATTTGTAAGTCTCCAGCTTATCTCGTTCTGTGCGATGACAGCTCTACCTTAGATGTAACCTTGAAAATCCTGTAAAGCAATCAGATGTGAAGTCTTCAGTGATAGAGTGGGCCAATGGTTGTAACACTTCCACATAAAGAATAAAAAACCAGGCTCAGGAGGCTAAACCTTTAGATTTGTATCCTGTAACAATGATTATTTCCATGAATTATCTATATGAGGCAGGACATTCCTCCTGTGAAGTGATTACTACATTTTTTTTAGCACAATGTTCAGTGCTTTAACAATCAATGCTTCTGTTGTGGGACCCTGAATTAGAAATACAAGTGACTTAATTATCCTTAAAGTTACTTCATGTAAATCATGCCTTGGAGTATAGACAATTCACCTTCACATAATCATGTTCACCACACAATATCGGCCACATAATTTGGTTTCTACTGTAAAATTCAACAACGCAAATTAAAAACCTATATGCGTTTTTAATGCAGACTATGATCCCACACATCGTCGGTGCATGTGTTCTCTCTAGATCCTCTAGATCATGTGTTCAATGATAAGATTCCTCTGTTTTGTAAAAATGGCATCCTAAAATGGTTTTATTGTGTTTGAAGAATATTAATAGGGATGAGTAGCCAAAACAAGAGAGACAGTTCTGTCTCTCGGGTCCTACGTCTGAGTATTATTGGTATTTGGTTTGTCTTTAACTATTGCAAAGAGAAGGATGGGGGGCGAAAATACAAGCATTGGCCCACGGTACGCCACGGGGAGGGGTCCACAGTTTCAATCCTGCTAAAACCTTTCAGATAATCTATTGACAAGTCATTTGTCCCCTAGATTTCTGACCCCATCACAGTGCTGTTCTTGGCCAAAGCCCCCTTGGGAACATAACACTGATCAAGGCATTGCAATGCAGAAAAGAGATCAAATGCCATGCATTTTGTTCACTGCAGTGTTTCACAAGCCCCCGCTGTTGAATGAGTCTTGAGATGCCAGAATTGAAAACCACACAAGAAGTGCCGTGGTGAGGTGGAATAATGAATTAGGCATTCCACAGAGGAAAGACACAGAGAAAATCAAGGCTGTAAATACATGAGCAACATTTACAGTTAAAAAGGGAAATGGTTGTTGATATTAAAATATAACTTTGTGGTTATATGGGTAAGGAAGTTGTAATGGATGTGTAAAAACAGCAAACCATAATAAGATTTGGGTCACCATTTACCTCTTTATGGCTCTTTTTTGTGACTGTATTAACATTTACACATTTTTTTAATTAGTACTAATTGACCGTGGTGAGTTTGGATGTAAAAATGCAAACACAGTAACCTTGAAACATGCTGGTGATAATTAGAATGACGTAACATTGCAGAGTTAAATCTGATCATATTAACACTGATTACACACTCATTACAGCAACATTCACACAGTCTATACACTGCATGTTAATTTTGTATTAACAAAATGGCTTTGGCAGCCTTTCAAAAATTGGGCACAGTTTTGCAAAGATGCAAAGAGGATTCTAAAGACATGAATGTATTATATTTATAACATCTGAGAGATGGTGCCAAAACAGCTGGAATCTTGGAGATGAAATGACAGGAATGATTACTTAATCTAAATAAACATTAAATCTGATCATTTCACTCAATGAACAGAAATTACATTACACAGGGAAAATATTCTGTGTAATGAATTTTGTATTCTACACAGTTGACAAATACAGAACTTGAATGGAGAATTAAGTGAGATGTAAGATAATGCAAATGACAGAAGATTTTGACAGGGAAATTTACAGCTGAACATCTCCCCAAAGATTACAATTTCACCAGCTCTTAAGGATATTGCATATTGATAGTGGTTTCCTTTTCCCAATTGTAACCTTATACAATCTGACTGACAGAATTTAAAACAAGTTGAGAGGACAACATTTTAGCACATTGCATAAAACATAGTCCTACACCGCACCCCTTTAACAAAAAAGCATGGTGAACCCTTAAGTGCACTGACTTTTAAATTGCATGTATTGTTTGAAAACAGTATGAAAGACCTTTTGGTCCCTATAGTCTTTCTACTGGTGAACTAATGCTGTAATCTATCAATATACTTTGTCCTCACCTTTAAAAAACTGGGAGATTAAAACAAACAAGCAAAAAAGCAACCATAACAACACATTAGTCATTAAGAATGTTTTGCACATACACTGCAAGAGGGGCTGCAATGACAAGATGCTACTAACGGCATCATAATACATCAATAGCTATTCCTGGCAGGGAGGACGAGGGGAGATTGCATTTTCACTCAATAGTTGACAATCACAATTAGATTTTTCTCAGCCAAGACTTTGAGGAAATTTAATCGTCTTCTGTGCTGCTAGAATATACAAGACTCTCCCTTGGTTCTTGCCCTTCATAGCTAATACAGTCCTGGAGCGATGTTTAAAATATGCATTAAATGTGTGTAAAATTCCTTACACAAAATATAATAAATAATAAAACAAAAAGTCCTAAATCATTAGTGGAGGATTCAGACCATTAGAGAAGAACATGCTTCTGAATATCTAAAACTGTCATAAGATTTTAAGAAATCACACAGACATCTTGGTTTCCCATAATTCACATGGACATTTTACACAAATTTTAAAAGTTGCACAGAGATTCCGGCAGCCTTCTCTACACTGTACTTGTACTACTCGGCTTCACTTTAAAAAGTCAAAATCACAATTCAGAAATACTGTACTGTACTGTATTTTGTACTGCCACCACAGCTTATTTTAATATTGCAGGGCTCTGTATAATCTAAACATTTTCCATGACAAAAATGTCATTTTTTTTTTTTGCTGTCATTATTATTCTTTAAAAATCTGGTAATTGATAATGGTAATTGATAGCTCCACAGATTTTATACCGTCGTAATGTGCTGATTATTTTTTTGGAGTCCATAAACTTGTCTTTGGAGTCACAATTCTTGACATAAAAGAAACACTGAAATGCATTACAAATCTCTCTTATAAGCATTTATTACTTGATTTCTCAGGAAATGACTATAAAGGTTTACTGCACAAGTTTGAAGCATAATGACCATTCACCCCTGTTATAGTTCCTTGGAGGGAGATGTGCATTATTGGATAATGCTAAGAGCTTCATTTCAAACACAATGTGCTCCTGTATAAGAATCTGTACAATACTTTTTATTTTACAGAACTTAAAGGCCCTCTGGGTCTGCAGGGAGCTGTGGGGTACACGCCTCAGCACTGAATTTGGTGGCTGGATCTTGACTGATCTGTCTTGATTGCTATAAGATCACTGATATATTTTATCATCATTATCCATGGTTGTTTACAGGTTTAACCCACAGGCAAGACGATGTCACTCGATTAAGAAAACATAAACAATGGGGGTTTAACGACACTCTGGTTTAAAGAGAGCGAATGTTAAATGCTAGCTCAAGGGAAAGACAAGAAAAAGCAAGGGTAGAGCTGAACCACAGGGTGTCAGGGAAATCTTACATGAGATGAAACATTGTATTTTAGGATATTTTGAACTACTTGTTCTTTACTGAATCAAAAGCAAGGCAGACTCTGAAAAATACTCAAGTCTATTGAGCTCAGTCAAATTCTTTTAAAATACAGGTTTTTACATACCAGTTAAACAAATCGATCGAAAGCAAAAAACAGTATATTACTTACCGAGCAATGAATAATAAAATGGAAAGTCTTCCGAATTGGTAGAAAACTGTGGTAAAATGTACAGACCACCTGGCAGGGAATTCCACATAATTTTATTTCTTGCTATGTGTGAATGGATTCGATCGTGGATTATCTGAGGAAAGAGAACAAGGGGGTAAAAAGAGTTATAAAAAATGTGTCTTGTTGGCAAACATAACCGGCGTTCACGGAAATGGTGTTCAATTGCGTCTTGTCGATAGAGATACAAAATAACTTTCCATCCCATGAGAATCTCAGAGGTGCAGATGACCTCCATTAACTATCTTCTCAATGGATTTAACAGGCCTGTAGATAAGCATATTGTGCTGTGAATGGCCTCAAAGATGAAAATATAAGCATAAATAACTGATAACGTTTTACTAATACTTTTCCAGAGGCAAGCTGTACAATAGGGATGCTGATAGTGAGCAACAAGTTTTATGTTTCTACAAGCAAATATGAAGAACAATTGGAGACGTTTTACTGTGCTTGGTTGGTGAGCATTTTTCTTGATTGTATGTATCACCCTTTATTTTATATCATTAAATACAATGAGTTGGTTTATCATTTCCTTTATGTAACTGGAATACGTCACACTTATGTTATTATTATTTAATGAAAAAATATAATAAAAATAACATATGTAGTGAATGTAGTGAATTCCCAGCATATTTGTTTTCTATTAAACTAGTTCTTGAAATCAAACTATGACAAGTTTCCTCCAGAAGCTTTGGCATCTGCCCCCACCCCCCCAACCTCTCACTCCTGTCACTCAGACACTCAATTCAGTACTGTTATAACAACAGGATTTGACAAGACCAGCTGAGAGAAAATCAGCATTTACTTTTTAATTGTGTTTTCGTCTTTCCATGCTAAACAAAACTAACTAGGGTGAGCAATTGCCTTTTTTATGGTCTGAAACTGTTGTAAAAAACTTAAAACAGTGTAAACATGCTCAAACTGTGGCTGGATTAACAAACAGAGGACAAAATGGCATTACAGCTAGTGATTTTGCAGATATGATTTAATTAACAGCATACACCATAGAACTAGAACTCAAAAACTGAATAAAAGATATTTATTAAAAAACAAAAAGATGTACACCTGCATTTTGTTGTTGCTTATATAGTTATAATTAGATAATACAAATAATAAAGAGCTAAAATAGCAGGGGGGAGGGAGAAGCCATGTTAAACCTTGAGCACTGGAGCTTGAGCCCCCTGCTGTACTGCCAAAAAACACAGTAGAGAGACACTGAGACATTACACTTATTGTCATTTAACTGAAATGCACATGCTGTCAGGAACACAAATGGCAAGCGTGCTGTTGTCATAGCATTGCCTGTCCCTGAATATCATACATTGCTAAATCTTTTCCAGTGGGATACTCTTTGACCACAATGCAGAGATAGGGGGGGTGGGGGGGGAAGAAAACAAAAGAAAAAGGTCTCAGGCTTTGCTATTCTGACACCCTCCATCCTTCTCACACGCGACTGCAGAGTAGTCAGAAACACTTCACCGGGTGCAGGATAGTTTTTAAATGCAGATACAGCGGTGATCATCCCTCCCGATCTGGGATTAGGGAGCGTGCTAACACTGTGCTCCACCACACACCCTCCTTCACACGATCTATGAATTATTTGTAGCTCTGATTCAGAGCATGACCACCAAAGGATGACATCCAACACAGACAGATGTGCCAGATATTACGATTGAAGATGGTGTCAAATGATAGCAATTGCATCATGTGGGTGAATGCATGTCCAAACCCTAATGAAAGAACTCCAACTGCACTATAATCAAGAATACAGTTTGCATGAGAAAAATATGTTTTTGAATGTTATAGATACTTATGTGGTGTGGGCAGACGCATTATCAATTTCTTCTGTGCCATGGATGAAGTGATAGCCTACTCAGAGTATTTCATATCCAGAGATAATTATCCTATTAGTGGACTTACAACTGACAGTATAGCCCCCCTCCCCTTTTTAAAGACTGAATTTTCAAATTAAGCCCTAGTGAAAGCAGGAAGACCTTTCTTGATATGCCTCCATAAGGATGTGTTTATGTTCCCAGGTTTAAAAGTGGCCATGTTAAACATGGCCATGTTGCTCCTGCATATCAGAGCTGCAGGTTCTAATTAGGATTAGTGTGAGGACTTTATTAGAGTTGGCTGACATTTTCTGTTCACTACATCACTGTACTTCACATTGACTTGCTGCAGCTCTTTTGTGTACCCCAGTTTATTTAGTTATTAATTAATTTTTTCGTCGAATGCAATTGACTTCTGTGCAACGCAGCCTCCGTATATAAATATGTATTTGTAATTAATGGGTAGTTTAGGGACATGAAACACAAACATACAAACACTCCCACGTGCACTACTGGATATTGTTCTTGCAGCTGTTTTCAGGGAGAGTTGAATCCACTCAAGAGATCTAATGCAAAAGAAAGCACAGTGCCTTTTGATCTATTCAGAGAATTATACAGTATTTACAGCTCTGCTTCAAAAAACGCTTCTTGCACTGCCCAGGGGGGCAATTACAGAGCCTCAGTCTTCCCATTTCTTCAATCTACAGGTAAAACTGCATTTAGTGCATCTGCACAATGGTAAATATCAATGAAAACAGGCCTAATTTGCTCCCTGGTGAATTTTTATATGCACCTGGTGACGTCCATGCTGCTCCATATGAAACCCAAGCTTTGCTTTATTCCCACACCTAATTCATCATAAAATAATGAATGATTGTTTTGAAGCTTCACAATAAAATATTTTCCTTTTTTATGTGCTGTTGCCTTTGCACAAATTCTTGAATATCAGAGACAGCTTGGGAAGACAGCCAGGACAAAGGTGGTGAATTCAAGCTTTGAAAGATTCCAGCTGAAAACAAAAGGAAAAAACAAAACAACAACAAACAAACTAAGCACGTTGCTGAAAACCATTTAAAGGTCTATAAAAGTAAACGAATCTTAGCCTCAAGGCAGAAATTTTCTTTTCATTGTATGGGGAGCAGCTTGGGCTGTATCAAATTCACATAATAAAATAATAACCTTATGTCAATGGAGTCCCCTCAATATTTTTTAAGTTTTCATTTGTTCTTAACTGTATGTTTTGATTCATATAAATGCAAGAACAGATGAGATAGGAAAGATCAACAATAAAAACATTTAAAAAAAATTGTCATCGTGAGAGCAAGCAATTTAAAAAACAAATTAAGAGGGAGAAAATATCCTTCTGAGGCTAGCAAAACGTTTTTGGTGGATATTTCACAATTTTTGTGGCGTAGAAGTACTTTTTAAAAACAACAAAAATGAACACAGACAAGGGCATGAATCAGCAGTAATATACTAGTGTTGTGGAAGTGGATTGTACTCGGTGTTTATTAGTTTGCTGTCAGTGCAATAATGGTGACCGTTTTTTGACACATCATTAGGGACTGTCACAGTGGGCTGAGGACGGAAACCATAAGTGGCCAAGCACAGATGAGGCCTAGTACAGTGAATAAATAAGTTATTTAGTGACTTATTTATATGAAAAAGAAGATTTGTGGTGCACATTTATCTAAAGTATCTCATGCTATTAATTTATTTTGGTGTTTTACAGTGATTAATGGTAAATGTGGATGAAAATTGCCAGCTTCCGACTGCTTGTGTTTCAAGCATTGGAAATAACCTAGTCTTACTTCAAGCCCGATTTACCACACAACTGCTGTGCAATGAGCCTAAATTCTGAAATTTGTATGAAACACACAAAAGCCCTCTGGAGATATTTATTTTTATCATTCTGCATTTTGACCTAGAATCGACTTTAAAAGAAACAGATTAATAGGATAAACCATTCATGGGTTACACCACATTCGATACAGCAAAGGTATAAATAAATACAAACTGTTCCTCAGAGAATGAAGGAAAGAAGCTGCCCTGAGTTAAGATACCAATTAAACAAAATACGAAATAAGGAACAGCCCTTTTCCTCATCTTAAACATATCCTCTGCTTTAGAAAAGAGACCTAAAGGCTGTGTGTAAAGGCAGAAGCCGAGGGAGGATATTAGTTTAGCAAAGGTGTAGCACAGTGCTTCCCCACTTGGCTTCAGAGGACTGTGGAATGCAATCCCCCCACCATCATCTTTTCACCATTTCCTTACAGAAACCATGTCGGAACTATGAAACACTTACTGAAGCATATACTGTAACACCCCAAAAGTCCCCAAAACTTTGTTATATATGTTAAATGTTGAATGAGATAAAATATTTCAGTCCCACTGAATAAACCAGAAGCTACCAAGTCAGGTTAAAACTTTAAAACTGCTCAACTCCCATACTTCTGGGGAAACAGCACAGGAAGAAAACAGAAAAGGGAGAAAAGCAATGTGATGAATAACAGCAAAGCCACCGATGTTGTTCTGCTGCAACCATCAATTCATCCTGCACTCGAGTTTTGCACATTATAAAAAGGCAATCCATTATCCTCGCTGTCTCATTGCTGGCCCATGATCACAAAGCCCCCCCACCCCCCTCACTCCCACCCTCCTCGCCTTAAATTAATGATTCTATAAATGGGAACACTTACCTCTAATGTAGTTAATACTATTTTTGCTACCGAAGAAAAATAGGCATCCCAAAGGAACTGAGTCTGCTGCCTGAGTGCCAATATTTTGTCATGGTCCACAGATCTGGTTATTGAAGGAATCTGAGAAAAAACAAACAAACAAAACAAACAAGACAAAAACAACAACATTAAAATAGAGAGTGAAATTTGATGGGTCTGTAAAACATGCACAGTCATCTGGACAGATACAATTACAAGACATATTCAGTGCCATAAGGAGATAATGGCTATACTCCTCCCCAGGGGTACTTAACAGCACTTTTCACTGTATTTCCCAGGGTAAATTTAAAATATATTAATGTGAATAAATGATAGCATTACAGTTGCTCCTCAAAGGATGGGATAATTATCAGAGCAATGCAGAAAATTGTGCTTTTAACGTCTTTGTTTAAATTCCTTTGAAAACATCCCAGGCAACCAAGCCATTATGACTTGATCATCCATATTTGAGGAAAAATCATAATGCTATCTTTAGTGTGAAAAGACACAAACACCGGAGGTGAACATGAAAAGGTTAAAGCTGAACCCATCTTCATTACAGCCACATAAATCTGAATAGATGGGTGGGAACTGTTTTTCATTTTTATTCTTTTGTCAAAAAAGAACAAACTCTCATACATTTCTTCAGCGAGACATGGTCTGGAGTTTTGCACATTAAAAGTAAGAGTTTTATGTTAAATATAGAGTTGGAAACAGCATCAGCAACCAAAAAAGATTCAAACTTGCACATATCTGTTAGGATGTTGTCAATAATCGTGACAATATACATTATCACATTGCCAGTGTACATTACATATATTCTGGCAGTGTGATGATGTTACCATGACAATCAGAGACCCTGCATTCATACATATCTTAACACTGCAACAAATTATAAAGACATTTTGGAGACATACAGCAGGAAGAAGATTATGAATATCAAAAAGTGACATTGACAATAATCCTTATATTGTTTCTCACTAGAATGCCCTCTTTTGTGGGGGACTAATAGTCCTTGTGTTTTGGTGAATTCTTGCAAATTCATCTCAGAACAATGAGAGGGGAATTATTCTTCCTGTGGGTAATTTCAGGCTTGTGCAGCACTTCATCAATTTCCTCAAAACTCAATAGGGTTTAATTACTACATGATTAATTGGTCAACTAAAGCAGGAGGTTCAACTCCGGCCTTGTAGTACCTCTGTGATTAGTGGTTTCCATTCAAACTGAGCTCCCAGGCGCTGAGCTCCCAGATATGTTTTCAGCTGTTAAAATACAAGTTGTCAATTTCAAGTTGCTTGTACTATTACAGGTACCTTGAAATATATACGTTATGAAAAAATACAAAAAAAAATATAATATTAAAGTGTCTAATTAAGCAATTAAATAGATCTACAAGCTCATTAAAGGTTTCAGTGAGGTAATTGAGAGCTCTGATGGAATGGAAACCAGTGGGCTCTGGGTGACTCTGTTTGAAAATCACTGAACCCAAGGATAGGTATACAGGGAGCAGGGGATTAGACACCTAGCTGGGGAAACACAACACTGATTCAGTTCTGTGGGTCTCTGCTATGTCGAATTTGTGTATTCATGGATAAATAAACTACAATTTAATGACCACTCATAGTAAAAGAGCATGTTTTTAATGTCAAAGTAGGAATATATATATTTAACATAGTGTTTCAATGTAGGCTAGATTTTATTTGCGCACATTTAGCACTGATGGATGTCTAGTTTACTACATGCTGTTCAAAAGGGGAAACATCAGACTTTGGTTGCAAAGTGATTTCAGAACCTGATCTACCCAAGCAACCGAATCATTTCATTTATATTGTCAAAGGTGCAGAAAGCAGACAGACACATGGTGTATGTTAAATAAACCATTTGAAAGTAGTTTATTAAATGACCTGAAGGTTTTAGAAATGTCTTTGTAAGCAATGGCTTACATTGCCCTTCTTGAAAACCACACTATTAGTGTCTAAATTATTAATTTAACTCATATCACAGTATTCCCAAACGATTTCTTATTTAAATTGACTGAACGTCATATGTATACTCTTTAACTGAAATAAATGCAAGGAAATGACTGTCTTAAGCAATTAGCATCCAGATTGTTTTTCCAAGAAAACCCAAGCTGCAAAGATCCTAGCTCAGCAAAACGTGCAAAATTTCATGATTAGTAACAGAATGAACAAGCACATTGAAATCAATACATACTTCTTTCCTCTTATCACAAAGATCAGCTAATGTACTGTTTGGAAAATCCAGCCTAATGCTGAGGACTCGTTGTTAAGAACTTCGAGTAGTTTTTTTTTTTTTAACAAAGAAAAATAGATAAACAGTAATCAATTAGGGCTTTAATGGAAATACAGTTCCATTACACTGTGATTCTTTCCCTGGTACTATTTAGAGACTTCTACACTTCTAAAATGTCAAAATATTTGCCTATGAACAGATGGAATCCTGTGATTTAACAAGATGTAGTAAAATCTTTTAAATTTCAATTAACTGTAGAGGGTGCCTTGTGTAGGAAGATGAACACTGCCTGGGTGAGTGTAACTTTATCCAGTATATCAAAGAATAATGTACAAACCAGGCATTACTGTTGATACATGATACATTATAAAATGTATTATATACCAAAAAGGATATATCAAATACCAAAGTGGATATATCATATAGTAGAAAACATAATTCATATACCATAGTGAATATATCATAAAGCAGAAAAACCAAAAAAATCATATACCAAAATGTATATATCATATGGCACGAAAATATAAATCATATGCCAAAGTGGATATATCATATAGCAGAAAAAAAAAATCATATACCAAAGTGGATATATCATATACCAGAATAAATATGTCACGTTGCACAAAAAATATACCAAAGTCATGTGGTGACCAGCTGATTAGCGATGAGAGCTCATTCAACAGAGTCACAGGCATTAACTGCCGAATGAGGGAGACATTGATGTGAACATTTACGAGCATGAGATGATCATTATTGCCTAGTGTACATATACATTAATATACATATTATTATACATACATATATTACAATTATAACAGTTTTTTAAATTATTGGTACTGTATTTGTTATTTATGATTAATTACAAATAGCTCTATTTGTTTTTTTATGTAATTTTGTGGTGAATTGTCGATGATGAGGAATTATGATTAATAAAGTTTATAACAAACAGAGGCGGCATCACATTGACAAAACATATCGACTAATATTCAAAATCAAGGCAAGCCAATTCGAATAGTGAAACACATCTAGTGTCATGACTGTACAGTACTGCCCTTACATAGTTATTTTGATCTAACTATCAATTATGTATATGCAGTATGTCAATGTTATTTATTGTTTTTTAATTATATTAACTATATCACCCAGCACCCACTTATTTACTTCAATCTAGGCAATAGCTGTGTATAGAGTACATATACATATAGGTAGGCTATATAAATATGTACACACATACTTTGTAGTTCTTTTGTGAATTAATAAATTTATTTGAGATTCCAATCATTCAATCATATACAACTAATCAAGAAATCTGTCATCTGTAGCTGTAGGCTACTTAAAACACATTTCAAATTAATCTTCATGTCTATTGGCGTGATGGTTACGGTGTGAGTTCAGTGTTGCAGGTCTGACTCCTGATGTGTGGATGTTATGAGTTAAATGTTCTGAGTATATATATATATATATATATATATATATATATATATATATATATATATATATATATATATAGACAGTGGTGTATTTGGGGGGGCACGGTGTCATCCCCCCCCGCCCGGGGCCATGGCAATTTTTTATCCACGTTGGTATACGACTTATATGATTATGCCATAAGATATATACATTTTGGTATATGATTTCTTGTTTTTTTGCTATATAATATATCCACTTTGGTATATGATTTATTTTTTCTGTTATTTTTTAATTGAACGGCCTCTCATATCCACATTATATATAGTTCAACTGTCTGCATACAAATTGAACAAAATTCTCTCATGTCTGTATTTATTAGCAGTCTGAGACACGTTTTGGATTCCCCTGGATCTTTGCATTTGTCCAGAGGTCAATGGGTATAAGTTGAACCTTCATTAATTGCTGTAATTTCCGAGGGGTAAAGAATTAAACCTCTTAGTGAAATGCTGTCATTATTTTCTACACCCTGTTCTCTCCCTGCACTGTATTTAATTTTCTCATTTACTTTCATGTCTTTGGTGACATTTTGCCTCTCATATTTCAAAATCAGCTTTTTGCTACATTAATTACTCTCTACCTTGAAGCAATAAAGGGCAGATAGGTAGCAGCTGTTAATAAGTTCAGTAATTAAAGTATATAAATATCATACATCTTTCAGGACATAATTAATGGGAGAGTTTATTGATATAGCACCCTGCCTCAAAGAAACACATATACCTGGAGAGTGGTTGGCTGGATTACAATGTGAGAATAAAGACACAGTTCAAAATGGCTCATGGTGAGCAACATTAAATAGATTTCTCAATTTTAAAAAAGGAGAGAGAGAGAGAGAGAGAGAGAAACAAACACAACACACTTACTGAACTTTGCTTATGGACTGGGACTTGGCTAAGGATTTGAGATTTGGACTGTTTGTTCATATTGTGTGTTTTATTTCGTTTTTGAGTTTCTAGAGAGGGACCAGGAAGAATTTGGGTAGGCTCAAAGAGGAGTTAGGTTTTGTTTTGTTTTTGTTTGTTTTGCACATCAGCACTATACATAAACACCTCTTTCGCATCACAATTTCCCACCTTTGTGTGCACCTGTTTGCCTAGACCCCGTCTGTTCAACGAGCCCCACACTGTGTGCATCTGCACATGGTGCCACACAATGCTCGCAATCTGTACACAGAGGCACCTATACTAAATCACCCATATATCTCAGCCCAGGCTTTTTCTCTCTAGGACTGCATTGGGTATCTGAAAAAATATAGCATTTACTTCTCATCGTATTGCTACAGCTATGTAAATAACACAACCAGAATCCCCTTGTTACAACAAACACAAGAGCATAAAAGAAAAGACATTTACCTAAAAGAGTGAGGAAGAAAAATATTACATGTTTGTTACTTAAACATTACTTGCAGGAGTGCAGGGGGAAGTATAGCACTATATATTTTTTGTTAGCCTGCCGTTTGCTCTTGAAGGACAGAGCTTTATGCACTCCATGTCCAGAGGTTGAATTACAAAGCTACCACTTGTCCGCACATTTTAATATTTTCCCTACCACCACATTCAAGACCCAGCTCCTCTGGTATTCGGGACTAATTGTCAATAAGACAGTGCCTAGCTGATGTGACATTCCCTCAGCAGACAAAACCGCAGAATATAAATGACAGGAACTAATTTAGCAGAGGAGTCCCACACAGAAAGTCAATGAGTGAAAGCAGCTTGCATGCTCGCCACTGTTGAGACTGGTAATGAATGTAACAGTCTGCAAGGGAAAAATGTATTCTCCACGCCTGTTAAATGCATTTTAAGAAATTGTTCAGGGACCAAACCAGATGAGATATTTTGCTTTTCAAAGATTTCAATAATGATGATGATGACAATAATAATAATAATAATAATAATAATAATAATAATAATAATAATAATAATGTTTTTCAAGGAATAAACCACAATGCTCATGATTATTTATTTATTTTTGCTACAGGTGTTTTGACTTGGATAGCATACTTGCCAAGACTATTCAAATTAGGCTATCAAAACAGCAACACTATCTATAATATGCAATTTAACTCAAAATAGGGCAAACCACCTCTGTTACAATTCATACCTCATTAGACTTCTGTTGCCAAAAATCCACTAGCTGGGTTTCTTTATTCACTGGAAGTCCCAAATTGCTTAGTGCAGTGGAAAATATAGGAAACAAACAGTGACATGATGCTTAGGTTTCTTTTTTTTAACCATTAAAAACTTCTTCTATTTTAATTCAAGAAAGAGACTGTGGTTATGCACTGAAGTATTTCATGATCACATTTGAAAGCACACCTACTAAGACTGCACATGATTCAACACATTGAAAACTATAACTATGATGATTTTCATACTTAACAAAAACTGTTTAAAGAATAATTCTGTCAGTAAAGCTTCATTTACATTTGTATTTGTCTTGCTTTTAAATTAAGTGCATGATTATTTCAATTTATATTGCATATCTGTGTCTTAAAAACCTCCTTCCTCTATCTATTTAGCTCAGGCTAAGTGTAAAATATGAATGGATGATTCATCATTTGTTTTATACTGTAATTTAATTGTGTCTGTAGGCTTAATGAGGAAGTAAAAATAAAATCATGTTTGCCCTTCGATAGAGCTTTATTTAATCTTCCTCAAAAAGGGAAAAATCTATTTACATGTTTACTATGAGCAATTGGTAAGTACCTTTATGAAGAGAGGGGAATGTGGGTAGAAATGAAATGTGTAGGTCTTTGCTTTTGAAGAGTGTGTAAGGATATTATACTAGATGTGACTCTGTTATGTCAAAAAAGTACTGAATGAAATACAATGACAGATAAATCCCACTTAGGTTATAGGTTGTTAGTATTATGTTCGATGTGCTATATTGTGAAAAAAACCTAAAAACCTAAACAATAGGACTTTGACAAATAATTATTTAAACTACTACTGTATATTATACTACTAGACAGGACAAAGGAACTTGTATTTGACAGTTCAAAAGGAAGAGTCCACTATTTAGTCTAGCAATGTAAGGGGTTAAACCAGACTCTCATTGCAAAGCACAGGCAGCTCTAATAAAGCTCCAGCTACTTGGGTCAATTAAACCCTGTCAGAAGCAGCCAACTCTCTTTTTCCAGAAGGATTTTGAAGATCTTTGACAAAAATGCTGAAGGATTTCTTTCTTTATCTCGAAGACAGGTTATTTTCAAAGGAGATGTGCTGAAAGATATTTCCTTGCCATTATTCAAACCAGTTATTCTGTTGCTCCGAGGATTTTCTCCAAACTGAGTAGCCTAATTGCCAGTTTAAACAATTAGTGGTGTAGATTAAAATATACATATATCTTTTTTCAGTCTCATAGAAATAAAAATTGGTGTCTCATTTCCAAACATAAAATTGGTGAAAGTCTAGTCTAATCTTCCACCAGTTTACTTATGGTTGCTATCCAGAAGTATAGAAAGACAGCCACCATTTCAGATTGATTCAGAAAGATGTTGAACATGGTTCTTATGTTAGCAGTGGTAGCTATCACTGAACTATAACAATTAAATCCGTTGTGCTTCTTATCTGTTCCAGGCATGAATCCAACCTGTTGGTGTTGCTGACTGAACTTTGACATTGGAAATGCAATGGCTGTAATGCTGTTTGTGATTTGCCAGATTGTTGTGATGGTGCTGTTTGTGTGGTATGCTAAAGTACAAATACCATCCTCTAACTCCCCCTCCTTCATCTTCTCCTCCAACAAATCCTAATCTACTAAATCCACATGCATATAAAGTAGATTTTGAAAATGTAGGGCCTATATTTGAAAAGAAAACCACAACAACACTATTTATTTTTACTGTCTGGTTGCTCTGTTCCAAGATAGGGCCAAAGAATGATGATTTGTCATTTCTTCTTCTGTATTTTCATTTATTTATTTATTTGTTTACATATAGCACATGAATCATGATTGGTAAGAGCTGTCTACATCACCACTGGAGACAACATTTGCAATAAGCAATACATATCCACAGGATATTACTAAGACCTCATTGTATCTTCTCAGAAAATACTTTTGTTGTATTTGTGGTATGATAACAGACAGTCTCTAACACACTATGTACTTGGGAAAAGTTAAATTACAGAAAAGCAGACAGGTGCTCTTCGTTCTTTTTCAGTACTTTCTGGTTACATTCCTGATGTGATAATCTGATGTGTAATCTGCACAACTCAAAGGAGTCTCAATTATGACTTCACATTACTGTCCTCCTCTCGACCCCTCCACTGTTCATGATTAATCTCTTCCCGAGCATAAATATATTGTACTATGGTACATGTACTAGAGTATACTGTATGTTCTGAGCCAATAGTTTTTTCTTTTGTATATTAACTTTACCTACCCAGGTTGACACTTTGTGATTTTTATTGTCGAAATACATCTTCCACATTCAATAATTTTTCCACCCAGGAACCAAACCAACTAGGTAACCTATTTAGTGCAAGGACAATAACTGATATATTTACATTATACACAGCTTTGTGATTTGTATAAAACATGATGTGAATTAAAACTGCAAGGTATGTGTCTTAGGCCGTGCTTAAAATGCAGAGGAAGATATTTATTTTGTACTCTAAATCCTGTAACCTGACTGTGTGGAGAAATGTATAACCTGGACTGTGTATTACATATGGGCGGTTTCTAATGGAGATATGGTCAGAATGATTTGTTTTACAGAAAATAATCTGTTGTATTTTAAACTTATAAGCATGCAACCAGTATGCCTCTTGACCCAATTTCAAAATCTTCAATTCCAGCTGTCATAGATTTAAATCAGTTTCAGCCAGTCTCCCAGCTGAGAAGAGCGGTTCTTAAGCATTTTATTAGCTAATGAGGTTCAAAAACAAGGTGTGCAATTGCCATTTGGTGAAATACAGCAGATTGATTCTACACTCTTGACCCAAGACTACAGGAATGCTGTGTTTATGCATAATAGTACTCCTAACGTAGCATTTGAAAAACCATTTGATAGATGACTTCACATAATAGAAGTGAGAATGTATCATCATTAAAGGGATCCCAATGCAAATTATCACACTTCTGTAGCAGGCAAAACTGGTAAAAACCAGCATGAAAATGTAACATCATTAATAACTGAATGTTTTCTGTACCTGTAGTAAAAGTCTCTCATCTCCAATGACAGCTGCTTTGCTCCAGTCAATGATCTCAGAAAACGGCAGCTCCCAGCCATTGCTGAGTAAAACTGGAATACAGGCGGCCTAAAAGACATGTCAATTATTCAAAAGAAACAGAACGAAAAATACAACAGGCAACATGACAAATGCTTTTTTCAAATGTACATTTAATCCAAAACTCGTACAAGCAGCTGCATTGAAATAATTAACAATAATTCTCTTTTACAGTCTAGTTTGTTTTGAATGCATCCGTCAATGGTAGTGTCAAACTGATTTATACAGTGCTCGTTTTGCAGAAAATAAAGTTATTTTCTTCAAGTATCCAAAATGAAATTGATTTACTTCATCTTTCTTCTGAGGAAATTGTAAATGTCGTAACTTAGTGACCAATTAGTTTTCCTTGCTTGTCAGCAAAATCGAAATGCTACTCTGTCAGAGCTGGCTCTCCCCTAATTTGAAGTCTAGTCAATTAGTTTGGATTATTTTCTGTGGGCTTCACAGCCATTTTACTGGATATAAGCCTGCTATTATTATTTTTTTGGTATTCAATTTCTAATTACAGTTAAAAGATTAAATTGAAACTATAACATGCAATATATTTCCTAATATGTGTATTGGGTGAAACATGTTTTTAATATTTTAATAGTATAAAAGCTACTTTTGTAATTGACATTTCTAAAAAGAAATAATCTTTGAAAAGCAGAATTTACAGTTAGGTTCATAAATATTTGGACAGTGACTCAATTGTCATCTTTTTGGCTCTGTACGCCACCATAATGGATTTGAAAGGAAACAATCAATACGTCCTTTAAAGTGTAGACTTTCATCTTTAATTTGAGGGTAGTTACATCCAAATTGGATGAACGCTGTAGGAATTACACCCATTTTTATATGTGCTCCCCCAATTTTAGGGGCTCAAAAGTATTTGGACAAACTAACATAATCATGATTTAAATTGTGAGTTTCAATACTTGGTTGCAAATCCTTTGCAGTCAATGACTGTCTTTAGTTCCTGCTAGTTCTTGGTTATGTTAGTTTGTCCAAATACTTTTGAGCCCCTAAAACGTGGGGGATCACATATAAAACAATGGGTGTAAATCCTACACCGTTCACCCAATTTGGATGTAACTACCCTCACATTAAAGATGAAAGTCTACACTTAAAGCAAAATTGTTTCCTTTCATATCCATTACGGTGACATACAGAGCCAAAACGATGACAATTGTGTTACTGTCCAAATATTTATGGACCTAACTGTATATATACTGTACTGCATCTATTATTAATTGTCAATGTAAATTTAGCAGCTTGTGTATTCATAATTTATTTTAAGTTTCTTTATGAACTTGCTTTTGTTATTTATACTCCTTGTTTACAATCCCTCATGTTTCATAGCATTAAATCACTATGATGAATTGTGGTTTTATCTATATGATGAATTCCTTTCAATATTGTGTGTGGAATAGTTGAAGCTAATGTTGGTATTGCTGGGGAAATAATTATCTTTATAAAATGAGGGACAGTGATGTATGAAGTGATTTAGGGGTTCATTATTTTACCTGGATTGACACAGTAAAATTTGATGGATGTATTCATTCATTCATTTTCCATCATTCACACTTTTGGTAGGCAATGAGAAGTATTTTTCAAATATATATGATAACAAAATAATGAATTATGATGCAGTAAACTATAAAACAAAAAGACCCACACAAAATCAGACTCTGTAACTTTGAACATCTCGAATGTGTTCTCTCCTAGTGTTGCAAACACATCGGAAAGATAAACAACCTTTTTTTTTGTTTGCTTTCTTCTAAAGGCTTTGTTAAAATGATTTATATGAGAATAATTAACAAGTCATGACAAAGCCCACTACACACTTTACTCTTCCGGACTTCATTTGTTTGTTGACGCTGAGCTGCTGTAGAAACACATTTCTACCTTTTTAAGAGGGCCTCCATTCAGAACTCCAGTTAATCAAACTAACCTGAAAAAGTCCTAACACAGTGCTCTAAGGATCTTTCGTTCTCTTGTTCTTAAAAGTGCAACAGCTGTATTTCCCATTTCCAACAGAACATGTGGCAAAAAGTATGAAAGTTCCCAATTAGTATTGCGCAAGTGAATCTCTGTGCACACATTCAAGATAACATGTACTTGAGTTTACTGACAATTATTTAAATACAGTACATATTCCGCTTGCTAACTACTAGAGAACAAAAACCCTAATCCACTAAAAACCTGAACAAGCCTGTTTGTGGTGAGCTGAAGTGCCTTCTGATTTTCATTCCAGCCGCTCTGTTATTACCTAATTGGAGCGAGGATTTGATTAATTAGTTCTAATTAACAGATTTTTCTAGATCGCTCTTAAAGTCACAGATAAAACATATAGGATTGCAGCTCTCCAGTACAAAAGGCTACATTTCCAAAAGTGGATAACTTGAACTTCACTGAACATCCATCATAAAATTGTCCTGGTAGAAAGAAAATAAATTAACCTCTGATTTGTATACACCCACTATCAATTAACGCATATTGTATGTGTCATGTACATCACATACCAATTGCTTGTGGAAGTAAGAGAAGAAAACCACAATGTTAAACAAAAGTATATATGTTTTAAAGAGTATTTTTTAAGAATACTTTTGATTGCCAAACTTTAGTAATTCTTATGACATGCAGATGAGGAAGGCAATGATCATATAGCGGATTGATCCTCAATAATTGCTCCTTCATTTTGAGGCAAAGATTAGGAATAACATAAATCTCAATCTCATTTATGATAAAATAGCAAAAATAAAAAGCATTGAATAACACAGTTCAAATTTTGTGAACAAATCTTAACGTCACCATTTAGAAATGAAAAGAGAACTGTTAATGGCATGGGGGGGTAGGCTGAGGGTGGTCAGACAAAAAAAAAAGAGATTTTCTGTATCTACAGTATTTTTTTGAGGCTGTATTTGAAAATATGACAGATTGTCAATACCAATAACCCAAACACCAGGGCTGCTGCCTGGGGCTGGCAAAATGAGGAGTGAAAAAAAACTCAACTGCAGATGAGTACTTCTGGTTTCCAAGGGAACCGCTTAGTAATAGAAGGAACCATGAAGGACAAGACATTGTCAGGAGAAAGTTCAAACTGTGTACCTGAAGGGCTTCCAAAAATCGAAAGGAACCAAGCCTGCGTCCTCTGGGAACCAAGCAGAAACTGGAATTGTGCAGTAACTCCTGATAGTCGAACCTGCAAAGACACAGAATGACATTGTTCCTTTAGAAGAGATCCATCCCATTGAGTAGGCCTTAGGTCATTTGTGATAGTGAATATCTAACTATCACATAACTCGCTCAAAATAAATATATATATATATATATAGTTTATCCAACACTGTCATTAATTGAAACAGTCAATCTGTAAGAAGAGAGTCCGTGCTTTTCGCGCATCATGCACCTTCTTCGAGACTCAGCCACATGAGCTCTAAAGACTAGTTATAGAATTCAAATATAAGAACACTTTTAAATATATGCCCACGATGTTACTTCAATTAAAAATGTTTATCATATTCCCATGAACCACATCAATAAATATGTATAAAAACAAACAAACAAACAATAATCAATAATTATTCAAATCACAATTAAAAAAAGTATTAATCGATTGAAAAATATATAAAAGCTATTTGATTTAAAACATGGAATATGTGAGAGTTTAGGTCAAGGGCTTCACCAAATTTGATCATGGTGAAGGAAGCTATCGTGATTAAATGATAAAATGTTTTTCTTTGTTATCTATGTCATGTCAGCCTTCCGACTGGGAGGGGTAAACAAGAAGACCCCAGCAGGCAGCTTTAGAGAACTGCTCCAGGGAACCATTCCTGCTAACTGAATCACACAGATGCACTTAGTCTCTTGCAGTAAGTCTCTAGAGTTACAGAAGTGACACCAAAGGATAAACACAAACTGCCATGGTTTTTACCAGCCTGACAAATTATAGCAAAAACCTTTTGAAAAAGAAGGCCACATTTATAAAAGCATAGAGCAATAGAAAAGGGTCCAATCTATTACAGAACTGATACCACTACAGGTAATGGCCGATACCATTTCCCATCCCCACAAAATAAGTCAGAGCTTTAGATTGTTTGGAGTCTTTATATTTAGAAGACAATTTTTATTGCACTTTCTGTTGCATTGTTTTCCAAGTAGGTTTCCAGTGGAGTAAATAGCTATTATCTAGGTATCACTGTGTAGTCCATGTGTAACTTTAAGTGAGTAGAGACATACAAAATGTGTACTAATTAAGCAACTAATTGGTTCAATTCAATCATTTAGAACTCAGTTGAAACTAAAACCAGAAGACTGTCTGCAGAGCAGGTAGTGAGACATCTGGCATTGCCCCTTCAACGAGAACAGCATGACAGGGTGAACAAACTGACCACAACAAAGTTGTATTCAATTAAGCAAGCCTCTTTTCTGAAAACCTAGACAGATATATCCACCCTCTGCTACTGTCAGAAACCACACGGAATAACACAGAATACCACAGTAAACAGTGAATAAACTGAATGACAGTTCAATATACAAAAGACATAGTGAGCTATTCCTTCGTTTTACTTGAATAGCAGTCACTTGTTTTTCTATGTCTGCATGCCGAACAGTGTTATTTTCAGTGCGCATCCTCACTCTACCCTATATTTGCATAAAAATAGCTTGCAGGCACCGTGTAATTGTATTGAATGAGCTATCCACATTACTTGCCTGGTAATTTCCTTGTAGGAATAATGACTGTGTAAATGACTGTTGAAGTAGGATGATGTAACATACCTCACATCTGAGGTATATTTGTCCCCTCTAAATCACCAGTAGCACGTTTTCATTTTGTATTTAGCAATTAGCCAAAATATGGTAAATTAGAGACTATTGCTATGAAGACAAAAGTAATAAAATGGAAATTATAGATTAACCCAGAGAAAAACATGAGAAATCAAGAAATATTACTTTTTTTTTAATACAATATATACATTATTATGTTTGGGGAGAGGGGTATTCAGGATTCCATGGAAAGCATAAGTAACTTTATGTAGCATTAACTATAAAAAAAAAAAATGAATCATTGGGTCTCAAGTAGTTTAGATTCTCCAGATTTAAAGTGAGCCCTGCACACACTAGCTATTTAATTAGTTATGTAGCCCTTCAATACAAGAAACATAAGATAGTTTACAAATGAGAGGAGGCCATTCGACCCATCATGCTCACTTGGTGTCCATTAATAACTGAGTGGTGCAAGGATCCTATCCAGTCTGATTTTAATTGTTCTCAGATTTTCAGCTTCACTGGGGAGTTTGTTCCGACTCTCTGTGTGAAGAAGTGTCTCCTGTTTTCCGTTTTGAATGCCTTGAAGCCAAATTTCCACTTGTGTCCCCGGGTGCGTGTGTCCCTGCTAATCTTGAAAAGCTCCTCTGGTTTGATGTGGTCGATGACTTTCATGATTTTGAAGACTTGAATCGAGTCCCCACATAGTTAAATACAAGCTTGTTAAAAGTGCCTCACTAACCTCACTAACATTTGGCTTTATACTGTAAGTGTATAAAGCCAAATAAAGCAGAAACAAAATCAAAGCCATGTGTTCTGTATCCATGGATCTCCAACTAGTTGATTTTAAAATGAATTAATTGATTAATTAATGCAGTTATCTTTTATTTGCTGAAGTCATATCTCTAAATTCAAGCTAATTTCTCATAAAATAAGCTTTGCCATAATCAATATGATCCCCTATTTTTCATTAACCACATCCCAGTGCACTTTATATAAGAGCACAGAAAACTGGTTTTATCCAGTAGTAATTAACAGGAAATACAAACACACTGTACGCAAAACAAATGAATCAGACACCACAAATACTGACTCTCCCCTGATTGTTAAACAGCCTAGAAACACTCCAAACTAGTTCCACCACCAGGTCAAGAAAACCAACACAGTTAGCACAGATAAAAAGAGAACATGAATGTGACTCCTGCTGCTGAAATCGTAAATAAGCAATTATCAAATTTTCTTTGTCGTCAAGCATGGGAATTTGAAGGTGAATTGGCTCTCCACTGGAACGTGGCATTTCTTTAGAATTTGCTTCATTGATTCTTAATGCACTATTCTAATTTATTCGTCTGATGTGAAAGTACATAAGGATCACGTTTTATTTGAATGCATTCAGATCAGACACTTTGCATCTCTCAATTTTATGTATGAAAATGGGAATGGAATTGCGTATGTATGCATGCGCTGAGTTCCCCATCTTGAAAGTGCTAAGAGCCTGACAGCTGCCTGCAGTGATTACCGATTATCTGTACACATTCACCTGTTTATTGTCAAAGCGTTGCGATATGACTTGCGGGTCACACAGGGTTACCCTTCATAAAATAAGCCCTGTGGATCACTGTGAATACATGCAGATATTTCCATGTTAAGCATTTCGAGCATGAGGATGAGCACTAGGGATGTTGTCCAGTCAATCCAGGATCGGAGCCCGATGAAAGATCAGTGTTATCTATGTTGCCGTTTCATCCGTCTCTGTCACAGGCTTTTACCATTAGTCATTTCCTACTCAGTAGTAGTTTTCCCACCAGAATGGAGGAAGGGTTTTCTTAAACATGTTGATTTTTCATGGTTTTCTAGCTGAGCTGTCTCTATTACAACACAGTGTGGAGATGTAGCTGTAATTGGGACAGTTCCTTCACAGATGTACCCCCTTTTATCTATAGCTTAACTATCTACAGTTTACAATGTATATAGTCACATTACACAGAGTAACAACTGGAGGTTAAGCAGCATTTAGACTTTCATACTGATAATTAGATTCAGCACTTGCAGCACTGGAAAATGGAGAATATAACACTCATTGAGGCACATTTATCACAGATTTTCCTGGTGTGTTGAGCTGTAAGTTTAATATAACTCCATGTGTCACCTATTGCAACACAATGGGATGTGTTTTCTTGGACAATTTTGAAATGCATGTGATGTTGCAGAAATATTGTATTTTCCTCAGTTGTTTTCAAACTGAGAATCTTAAAGAAAGAGGTTTGCATATTTACTGTAGTTTCACCTTTGGTTTTCCTTAGTAATGCAGGCTGTGTACTGCTCTTACATGAAGGGACCTGGAAGATCTCTTTTGAGAAGTCTGGACATTAAAAAAAATAATAATAATAATATATATATATATATATATATATATATATATATATATGTATATATGTATATATATATATATATATGTATATATGTATATATGTATATATATGTATATATATATGTATATATATATGTATATATATATATACGTATATATATATATATGTATATATATATATATGTATATATATATATATGTATATATATATATATATATATATATATATATTCGTACAATAACAGTAATAACACATCCAATGCCAATATACACTGGGGAAAGTTTGTGTTATTTTATATTGCCACTAGAGGGACTCATGTTGTAGGTCGTTGCATTGCTGTTTTTATTTTTAGAGATGAGGTTAATAACATAACACCATTTGTACCCTTTACAATAATTGTAAATATGTACAATAACAATACAATACAAAAACAAGCAATCACAACATAATATCAACAAAAAGCAAAGCTATAATTCCATGAGCAGGAACTGTTAGGTAGAATCAGTGCAATCCCCTCTGTTAAAGTCACTGTAGAAAGACTGTGGTCTCACTTTAATAACAGCAGACACGTCTCAAACAGAACTTTGGTCCTCTTTTGGGAGAAGCACAACACAGTGCAGCAGAAAAAAACATGCGATTATTCCTCTAGAGTTTGCCTGACCTTTCCGTTTTTAAATGTTGCTTTCAAAATGAATATTGTTTCAGGAGTGTAACCATCCTAATTAAGATGTGGAATGAAGTGGTTAGTTATGTAAATTGTGGCTTAACCCTCCGGGCTGAGGGGATGACAGTACTGGAACTTCCCCCACCAGGAGGGACGCTGGGAAGGTATGTTAGATAGCAGATGTTTGTAGTTTGGTGGGCGGACATAAGTGGGAGGTTGGGATTATCCTCTCCCAATCTTTCATTATGCATTCAATTGATTTGTCATCTTTGGGGACCATTGCTGTTGTAAAGGGCTGTTAATCATGCAAAATACTAATTGAGTCTACTGGCAGATTTATTCTACTGCTGATTTTGTCATGACAGGGTTCAATGCAAAATCAGTAGAGGCCTGAACTCAACATTCTGTAAGAGCAAATTATTAGTGAAACTATTTTTACCACAGCGGTATGCGTGACTTACAGTCCTGAACCGAAAGAGCCAGGTAGGACTATTTTAACAGTTGTGAACACACACTCAACCCCCTCTGGAAAATCTATGTAATTGGGTTAATTATATTCAGTTAATTATTATTCACTTTATCAAAATATCAATGAAAAGAAATCTAATGAAATCAAATAGTAATAAATAGATGTACAGTTTATAGTTGGGAAAAAGTGTTCATTGTTTATTTCTATTTCCATCTCAATTAAGTCTTGTTACATTACATGAAAAGGAATGTATATTCATACTTTCCCTGTGCTGTGCTCCTGTCAAAAATAAAAAAGCTATGGAAATGGACATTCCTCCTCAGTGGGAAACATTTCTGTTTAGACAATTAACAGGACATTAGCAGATGCATTTACATTGATTTAAAAAGAAATCCCTCTAACAAATAAAATATGAAAGTAGATGCATTAATTTTAATAACCAAAAATAATTCCCAGCGACTAGCAAATGTGACATGTTGTGAATTTTAATAAATCATGAGAGTGCCTATTCTCTGCATTTTATTTATTTATTCAAAGTATAACAACTTAAACCTCAGATGGTTTACATTATTTAACTTCATTACAACCACAACATATCTGTTTGATAACTGGATCTTATACCTTTTATAGCTAACAATAGTAAGTATGCCTTTTGGTACCACTGCTGTGTAGGAAATACAAAAACTAACAAAAAGAAAACCCTGAAAAATGTAATATAGAAATGTAACTGCAATAATGCTCCACTGAGGTTTCATCAACTTTACTTCTTGGGTCACACTTTATAATAAGGTGCTGTGATTCCTCATGAATGAATATATGAATACCACAGCATAAACACATGAATATGTCATGCACTTCATCTGAGTTCTTATGTTAATCACATGTATAACAGAGTTAGGGTTTAGGGCTAGGGTAAGTGCAGGTTCATGTGCTCAACATCAGAACTCAGATGATGATCATGAGGTACTGATGTTTAAATCCTATTGTATTCATATATTAATTCATGAGGAATCACTGCACCTTATTGTAAAGTGTTAGCACTTCTTGTATACTACTTTTTTTTTTTACATCTTTTTAAGTAAACAATTAAATCATGTTATTTTGCTTCGGTGTACCAATGAAATAGAAAAAAACGTAATTAAAGTTTTTGTCATATGTGGTCCTCAAGGATCTGGTTCTTATTCTGCCTGAGTTAATTAGTTAATTGAACTAATTATTCACTTAAATGAGCAAGTTTAACCCCTTTCCATGGCTTATGCTGATGAGGATCTGAAATGTGCTGTTGAACCGGCAGAAGAGTGACCTTCAAAGACTAGATGTGAATTGGTGACCTGCACTAATGTAAACCTTTACCGCATTTATTGTTTTCAAAGTTTTATGATTATTATTTAAGATTGGGTTTCACAGATAAAATATAGTTATAATGCGTAAATACTGTATAGCGTAAAAACCCCAATTCACTTGCTACTGATTTACAGCTACCTATAGCAAATTTAAAATCAATGTCAAATTAGTCTTCTCTAGGCTTTATATACGATGTGCGTGTTATTATTATTTATGCCCTTACCCAGGGTGACTGAAGAACTAAATTTAATATTTCTACATACATTTCACATTTCTAGAGTTTTAAAGCTGACTCTGTTTCTCTGTTACTCTTTGGACCGGGCAAAGGCTGACACAGCCTCTCTCAACAGTATAGATTGTTTCAATCATTTCAAATATAGCTATCTTATCTCTAAGGCTCTGCATACTATCGTTGCCCTGCATCTTGTTGTTTAACAAAACTTGCTGTGTTAGCATCCTTGACCAATAGGTTATTAATTAATAAAGTGTATGTAGTATGTAACTTAAATCTCTTGTTGATTAGTTACAAGTTGCTCAGTAAGCTTATATGCACCAATCAAGAAGGAAAGAACGGTCTTCTCTGCCCATAAAATACCAAATGTAACTTAGAATTGTTGAGACTGTCTGAGGAAACAGGTCAGGCTCCCCTGCAGCTGCTGGAATTAACATAAGAAACATATTTATAACCAAAGAAGCTGAAGATGATAAATATAAATCACAAACAGTCTGATTGCGTGCACTCTTGTTTAACTGTCATTGGATAATTTCAGCAGCCTTAACTTTTCACTCACACATGAATGATTTACCAATTTAAACTTTGTTTTCAAACAGACTTGTTAATTATCACATTTTAAAGCTTTTCAGCTCAATGGGCTCTACAACTCTGGGACCTTTGCCTAGCCCCCTCCACAGGCTGAAGTTTCTCACTGTCATGTTGCATTGTGTAATTAGTGTCCAAGAGTTGCCAATTGAACCGCATGTGTTACAGAAATTCAGAGTGTTCCGCTGATAACCTCTCGCTATTGTGATGCTGTCACAGGGAATCTGTGCAGTGTGTTATTAAACAGACGTGTCAGGATTTTCCTCTAGCAAGCACTAGACACTCATCGGCTGCAGATACCAGCTTGAGTTGTAAAGTGCAAGTCTGATAATGGCAAACTCTTTCAAAATTCAAGCTCTGCATCAAGAATTATTTCAATCTCATGGCCACTGGAACAGCAAAAGATACAGTGCGCTCTATTTCATCTGTGAAGGAAAGTCTTCCTTTTGGAGTGTGATAAAAATACTTTGGGAACTATGTTCACGTCTATGAAAGATTACAATTTACAGTTATTAGATGCATCAAATAGATATTATAAGTACTTTATTTTCTTTATTATGGAACCCAGTTATATGGATCACTTGCCAAACTATGGTATTTCCTAAATAGTTTTTGTTACAGAACGGCTAATTTAATTGCTGTTGTTGTCTCTCTGCTTCCCTTCCTCCACAGTTCCCTCCTTTTCATCCCTTGCCCCTAAGGATCTTCCCACTGAGGTCAGGACCACACAGTCCCTGTCCACCTTCCAGCGATTACTCAAGACACATCTCTTCAGACTGTACCGGTAATATAGCATCTTATTTCCAGAGCTGTTCAGAACTCCTGTAATTTTGCACTTAACTTTTGCAGAACTATGCTTCAACATGCTCCTGCTTACTTAGACATTGTTGGATCTCCTGTTGTTTACTGTGATGCCCCCTCCCTTTAGCTCATATCCAGGGCTTCACTGCATCATGTCCACACTTGTTAGATGTTTGAACTAGGATGCATACCTTGTATTGAATTGTATTACTACACTTTTGTAGTGCTTGTGTAAAACGTCACCCTGATTAAGAGTGTCTGCACCAAAATAAAATATATTTAATGATTTAGTAGATCTTCTCTCTGTCCGTGTGTGTTTGCCTGTGTGTGTGATGGAGAGGGGGACCTTCAAACACATCCCTATAGGGTTTCCTTAACAAAAATACTCTCAGTTAGTGTCAGTCAAAGATCCTTTAATCCCACAGAGAGTATTTCAACATTTCAAACAGCCTTGAAATAGGTATTTGTAGTCAAGAGCCAATAAAAGGTTGAATTCTCTGCATGTCAAACGAAACACATTCAGAGTCTCTGATTACAATGCATACATGTTGCTCTCAACTACTATTAATTTCTTACACCAAGTAATCAAGGAACAACTTCTGTAATATCTACATTAACCTTGCCATCTGTTTTCAGTAATTTATACCATTAGAATCACTCTCTCTTAAAATGGGAATTGCCATTTTAAGACTATAAATGTCTAAAGAGCAACATAATGGCATAACTCTGAATAATTTCTGGATATCCAGCAAAGGCAGTTCTTATATTTACCTGATTATACTTAAATATATTTCAATGCAGCATGTAACCCAGTCCTTCTTTAAAGTCCTATTATGTATAGAAAATATAATGCTTTATCATAAATGGATGTTTCAGTTCATGACATTTTCTTTTAATGAAAATACTTGCATATCCTCAGTTTCAAATGCTGTTATTAGTCCTACTATAAAAGCTTAATGGGACAATCTATAATGTGCATTTTTTAGTTGTTTAATTTTTTATATTATTTTGACTTACTACCTAGTCCCAACATTTTTTAATTTACATATGTCAAACACTGGTAGGTCAAAATAAAGTTTTAAGCCTACTTTTGGGTATGCATTCAGCTTATAACATCCAGAGAGGATCTGAGTTAGGTTAACCCAAATCAATACTTCAATCCGAGTATGGGAACTTCAGTGCATTTTTGCCACAATTCCCATTTTAAATGCAAAGAGTGTGATAATGTTCATCCATGATTGTTAATACTATGGTATGACAAGCATATTTCAAACGATAAATCCACTATGAAGGAAAGGATGATCTCCTTATGCTCTTATTTATTTTGACCTTCTCATCTTCTCCTCAGTGCTTGTGCTGAAGTCTGCTATAATCCCATTCAAAGCCTACATTTTCCAGCTTAATTATTTCATCATTATTTCTGACAAACAGCCTGCCATTCACTCTACAGTACCAGAGAGGGGGGTGTCAGGTGTATAAAGCCTGGCAATTACACTGAGAGAAGACAAGCGAAAAGAATGAATTAAGAATCGATGGGCAGCTACTCAAAATCCTGCTGCTTAATTGATGACAACCAGGAAGGCAGCTGTTACACAATGAATCAATCAATACATATCAACTGGATACCCCTTCTGTTACAATGTCTTCAAGAAGAGTGTCTGGGAGAATACCCACAAACTGGTCAAAGGGTGGCCATTTTCTACTGGACTGTTCATTTACAGACCTGGCCTTAGTTGAGGAAACTGCTACATTTTAGGGAGGTTTGGTTCTTGTAGAGCCATTGTTCTCCTGCCCAACCAACACATTACAGTGACCAAACCATTCATAATTTGAGAGAATTCAATGTTATTAAGGATACAGATACTGGAAATCTACCATTTTGTTTGCCTCTTTATTTCTTCCCCAGTTTGTCTAGAGGAAGACATCATTGAGTCAACATAAACACCTGGGTCCTTTTCATATGTAGGTTTTTTTAAATCAGTGCTCCCGTCTGATATATTTATAATGGGTGTGTGCATGTGTGGGATATTTCCAACAAATCCCTGCAGAAGCACTCTGTTTGATCCACTTCCTGAGACTCTTACACACCGATTTTGGTGCCAAGAAAATCCTTCATTCCCGAAGACCAGTCTGGCTGATGTTCAACATCCATGTGTAAGCACACTGCTGTTTGTGTAAAGCAAAGCACACAAACTTGATTCTATTCATGTTTTGCAAACACTATGTATAGTTCCAGATTAAACCAGTTCACTTTCCAACCTGGGTGTCTGTTTACTTATATGTGGTCTCTACCCGTCCTGTGTGTATATAGGTTTAAAGAAAAAAACATTAGTGTTTGTATTGATTTTTGAGTTTGAGTATGAACAACAATATAGTCTGCTTTGAAGCCACTGGACAATGGTGTCTATTAATATTTCCATTAAAATGGTTTATGAAGGGACAGTGGGCTTCATTGTTTGTAGCACCAAATGCAGGTGGAAAAGGCCAAAAGCTCAGAAACATAATTTGCTGCTACTGAGATCATAGCAACAGCACAATAAAGTTATGGTGCGCCTGCAAGAAGGCAGATTGCTTTTACTGGTGTGTTGGCAGCCAATTGATACGCAGGTTATAATTACAGATGAAGAATATGGAAAGAAAAATGTAATTGCCGCCTCATTAAGTAAGCAAGCTCTTTATTGAACATAGTTGTTGACTTGAGAACAAAGCCTTCATTGATGTGAAGCAACTAGCTCAAAAAAAAAAAAAAGCCTCATGATATCAGTAAATACAAAATACAATAAAAAAGCCTGGTATTTCATCAGCACAACATGAGCAGCAGTTCTGGGATGACTTGTGTTTCTGTAGGAAATGTCTACAAAATGAATTCAGAAGAACCTTATTTATTGTGCCTCTTCTATACATGTAATTTATTCAGTTTTTCTGGTTTGTATGATTCTGCATTATTCAGAGTAGGCTGTTGACAACCTTAAATCATGAATGAACCTGTTGTTAATGAGCTTACATATAGCCCATCTCTTGGAGGTCAGCTGATTAATCTTTGTTCTATAAATTATAGTGAGGAATGTTTAATGTACTAGTGCAACAAATTACCAGTCTAGCTGTAGACAACATTTGCAAAAAAAAAAAAAAAAAAAAACCTTCAGTGGGCTATTTACATTGATTTGTGCACTTAATTACGTGTAGAAAACTATTACATAAAATATAAATATATTTATATTTCAAAACAAAGGTTTTACATTAGAATGGAATCCACTGAACATTTTCATACGCTTTCATGATCCATGTACAGTGGATATAGGAAGGATTTTTCACATTTGCTTAGTATGTTACAACCTGAAATTCTGATGCATTTAAATTTGAAAATGTTCCCTATGATTTAAACAACCCATTCCACACTTGAGGTGAAAAAACAAATCAATTCAAAATAAAAATCAGAGAAGTCTTCATCAGAGACCCTCTTTGCTATGCCACTCCTATATCAGCTCAGGTGCAACCAATTGCCTTCAGAATTCACATAATTGGAATGGAGTTTCTTGTGCAATACAAGTGGTTCACATGATTTCAGATTAAATACACCTGTCTGCATTCAAAGCAAAGATATGATCATGAAGACCAAGGAGCTTTCAAATCAACTCCAGGATAAAGATGTGAAAAGACTCAGCTCAGAGGAGGGGTATACAAATATTTCAAATGCATTGAATATTCTTTGGATCATTAAGACTTGGAAGGTTTACGGCACCACCCAGAATCTGTTAGAGCAGGCCGTCCTCCCACATAGAGCAACCAAGTCAGAAGGGCATTGGTCAGAGAGGCCAGGGACAGCTCTGAAAGACCTACAGCGATCCATGGCTGAGATGGGAGAAAATGTCCATGTGTCACCAATGGATAATAGCTACGGTACACCACACATTTGCCCTGTATGGAATAGTGTCATGAAGGAAGATTTATTTTTGAAAAAGCCCATGTAAAATCCTGTTTGGAATTTGCAAAAAGATATAATGAGATTCTGTGGTGCAATGAAAGAAAAAAATGAACTATTTGTCTAAAAGCAGTGTTATGTCTGGCACAAACCCAACCCAGTACATCACCAGGTAACACCATCCTTACTGTGAAGCATGGTGGTGGCAGCATCATGTATAGAGATGCTTTGCAGCAGCAAAGACTGGGAAGCTTATCAGGGTAGAGGGCAAAATGGATAAAGCTAAATACAGGCAAATTCTTAAAAAGTAAAGCCTGCTTCAATCTTGCAAAATACCTAAGACTAGGATGGAGCTTCACCTTTCAGGAGGAGAATGACCACCAAAACACAACAAAAGCAACATTGGAGTAGCTTAAAAACAACAAAGTGAATGTCCCAGAGTGTCCCAGTCAAAGCCTGGACTTGAATCTGATTGAAGATGGCAAGACTTGAAGGTTTCTGTCCACCATCCTACTTGACAAAGCTTGAACAATTTTGACAATAATGTAAATATTATTCTGATTAATAATGTTCTTCTTCTGCTTACTATTATTATTATTATTATTATTATTATTATTATTATTATTATTATTATTATTGTAGTACAGCACAATATCCTTGATAAAAGGATAAACCCAGGTTAAACTGCCATATTGTATTACACCTGAGACATTTAATAAATATTATTGTTGATGATGCTGTTGTCAGGGGGTTTTGTCACATGCAACTTCTATTGTGTATACCATGCGCAGAACATTTGCACCTTGCAATTTATTTTCTCCTCCTTCCAGTAACACAGATTTCAGTTATATATTTAAATTTTTCACTTCTTGCATTTGCATGTTTAATTATTTTTACTTACTTGCTTTACCACTGGTGAAAATGACATTCAACAATGTTTACAGATTATACATTACATATGACAGCAATAAATGAGTATAGCCGTCTCTTGATGTATTCTTCAATACCTACATTATTTCCAAAGTTTTACATTTAGCAAACTTAATCAAGGCCTTTAATGCAATAGAAAACAGCCTTAATGGTTTTCAGAAAATGAGGCTGCTGTTCTTTTCTCATCCCCTGTCTACAGATAAAGTAGAGGACAATTGTAAAAAATATAGCAGTATGAGAAACATAGCATCTGCACAGGAAATGTAATGCATTTTTTATAAGAAGCTAATCCATTCCTTGTATAACTCAATATAAATCAAATTACCAGGTTACAATGCTGTCAGTTACTATAGTAATTAGATAGAGATTCTCTTCCCGGGGGCTATGGAGACTTAAAGGAAGGAAAAGGGAACAGTCACATTATATTTACACTCACATTTTCTTCACTCCAGTGAAAGATTAACTACTTCTTCCAGATTGTCAGTTGTTTCACTGAGAAAGGGGTTTGATGAATTAGTTTTTAAATGAAAAGCACAAGAAAGGCATTTCAAGGCAATGCTCACAAATCTATAATTTGTTAAATCAGCTGGTTTAATGCCTGGGATATTGTTTACCTGGTTTTCTCAATCAATAGCTAAACAAGAGACAATATTAAAATCCATGGAACTTTTCGAGGGACAGCATTGCCTCTATACTGCTCTGATACACTTTGATGTCAGCCTTACACAAATGCAGTGATTTAGATAACTGCTCTGCAGAGATTGTGGGCCTGCATCCCAATGGGGGCTGTCTGCTTTGCTAGCTAATAGATAAGGACGCGTCACGTTAAGATGCAATGAGATCATGGTCCTGGAACACCAATAAAATACAGCCATTTCTGGGTCCTTGACTAAGGCCTTTCTCAGCTTTCTCATCTCCCATGCAGATAAAGAAGAGTAGTGCCTTACAAGAACTGAAACTGGACACAAAATGCTTCCCTGATCAGACTCTAAAGGCATTGAGTTACTTACAGTGCAAAGTCAAAGTTGATAGCTCTCCATAGAGTAAAATTCATAATTATTAAGCAAGTTATGCGGCAGCAGGTACGGTAATTAAATCCTTTGTTGGATGCTCCTTAGCCTCACTGCATTATGCACAAATGAGTTTAAAAATGCACTGGTTTTCATTTCAGAGCTTTAGATTCCCTGCCCAATACAAACACAAACAGAACAGTGTTTGAGTACTGATGCACAAGTCAATAAAGTGCAGGCGGTGGGTATTGATTGGCTAAAGAGACATTTTGGTTTGAAGTTTATTACAACAGCTGGGGAGGACACTCTTGTCATTACAAGGTCACTCTGGTTCACTGTTGCTGTCAACTTCTACACTTCCAGATAAAAGCTTCAGGCACTCGAAGCAACAACAACAGAAAAAGAAACATTCCCTGAACTGAAAAAGCTGTCTGTGTTGGTTAAAGTTAAATGTTAAGACCAACTGTCAAAGCAGCAGCATTAATTAAAGTGAATATTCATAGCTCTGCCCAATTTACAGTGCTATCTACCTTAGTGTTGCCCACGTTCCCTCTTTATACTGTCACTCTTCTTTGATGAGTGATATAGCAGTAGAAAATATTGAACATTGTCATGGAGCTCTGAGTGGGAAATGAAACATTTATTCTTGGTACATTTGCGTGTTATTTAAACTATAATTGTTTTACCCAAAATGCCACATTTTTCTCTTGCCATCCTCTTCTGGGTTCCAATAAACATATTACTTTTGAGAAAGAGAAAAAGCACATCAAAAATCATATTTTTTTTAATAAATGAGTACTAATGCTTTATCTTTTCAGGACATAAGTATTCTCTTTTAACTCAAGAGTTTTCATATGGTACTTTTGGAGTATATTTTTCTGCTGACAGCAATCTCAAGAGATACATATTGGTGCATATATTTGAAATATATGTTCAGATTCTTCATAATTATATTTGAAAACCTCCCTAATACACATAATAACATGTAAAGCTTGTGCCATCACAAAGATTCAACATTTCTTCCACAGAAATTAAAAAAATTATGAATTCAATTTGCACAGCTGTGGTAAAATAGGGGACAGTACTATTATTATTTTTCAAAAAGTATCCATAAACATTCTCTACCATTTAATTATAGATACATATTTATTTACAGATTATACCTGGGTTGCGCCTGAAATAATGCAGTGGGGGGGGGGGGGGGGGTAAATGAAGAGGATGTTGCACTGTAGTCAAACCACCACAAAAGTTAATGAAAACATTATTTCCAGACAACTGGTTTGCAGCTGACTGAAACAGAATAAAATCAAACCAAAAAGGAAAAAAATAAGTGCTGAAACCTTTGGAGATTGTGATACATCTCCAATTACCGCACTCTGTTTCCAATCAATTGTTATATTAAGACTAATCTCTGGAATGCACTTCAGAATAAGTATTTTCCTATAGGTTGTTGCCAAAAATTACACAATAATACATTGTCTCCTCCAGGAAAAACAAAAAACAAAAAAATAATCTCTCTTAGTTTAAGTGGAATGAGCAATTTAAACATTCTATCTTGACCACAGATTAATATCAGATGTTAACCAGATCCACCACATGGGCCTTAGACTATGGCTATGTAGCTTCTCCCTTTGAACTACCACATTTCACAATGAATGAGTTTAGTTTATGAAAGTTATAAACACATTATCAGTTCTTTCAAAGCTGTCTTGTTTTGCCAACATGACTCATTGCCATCCACTCGTCCAAGGGACTCGGTGACTGACGCCTGATAGATCTCCAATCTAGTACTAGCTGGTCTCTCATGCCCCCTATCCCTGTGCAAAGAACACAACGGTGCTTCACAGATTAATCCATTACTGTCTGCTTGTATCACAATCACTCGGGCGACATGGGGAAAAGAACATGCTTCACATTCGCACATTTAGATACCAGCTAGCACAGGATGATTGTCAATGATTGATGGACACAGTATGCCCATGAGAGATTGCTGCGCAGAACCAGAGGGGGAAAATACGTATAGTATCTCATCTGATTGCTAGAAGCAAACATGAATGATTGCTTCCAAGCATATCCCCAATAAATTGTTCTTTTGCAAAAAGGACAGTATTCATAAACAATAGGTACACATAAAGTACAGTACGCAATACAGGATAAAAGCAATGACCCAATAGATCCCTTCCCATCACACTGCAATTGTATAGAATTAGTACAATCAATCTGAACCTAAAGAAAATACAGGCGAGATTTTAAATTGCTATGGGGACAAAACATTTCATAGATCCACACTGTATGCCTAATAATGAAGGACCATTCCAATAATATCTTGGTTAGTGGGATTAAGTACAGCTAAAGACCGCATTCATATATATATTCAAATAGAAATGTTCAATGGTGGCTATTTCAGTATTTATGGTAATTAGTAAAGAGAATTATTAATGAACTGGGCAGTAGTTTATCTGTTGAGCCAATTCTTTTTTTGTTCCCTGAGAGAAAATAGCTCATGAAGAACTTAAATTTGTCAGATGTTGTCATAGACTCCCAACACAATGGGAAATAACATGTTTTAATGAATTCAGATATATTCTGATGTATTCAGAATGGTGTGTCTTCTTGCCCTGAAATGAAAAGTGATAAGTATGTGATGTCAATTACATTGAAATGCTGAATGCAAGACAGAAAAGGATAAGATGTATACAATAGGCCAGGACATAATTGTCACAATGTTAAACCACAGATCAGACAGCCTTCACAACACGCATGGAAATTGATTTAGTCGACAAGAAAAAATGCAAATGAATAAGACTTTTTTTCAAGAAGAAATTTTATCCAAAAGCAATGCAGTATAGTGTTGATGGACTGTCACTTTCGGTTATTTTATATTATAATGTAACATTGCCATACAGAAATCATGTAAGATCAGATCTAATGGTGCCTGTTTTAGTACGGCACTGCTACTGTGCTGCAGAAGTAATTACAGTTACTGTCGAAAAGATTATATTCATATCCAGCAACAAAACTTCCCAGATATGCATCATTGCTATGCTGTATTTAATCAGTTTCTACTGCAGCGGCTTATCTTAACATGGATGCCTAGGTTGTATTTCGTGCCTGTTATCTGGATAATCTTTTTCTTTGACAGGCTTAGGTCATGGCGCTTTAAAACATTCACAAAAACAATGTCCACAAATACATGGAGATTATTAAACCACAGTCCCTATGGAGCTATCTGGAAGTACGACTAATCACAAACACGAATAACCTGATGGTTTGTATTCATTATCTCAGAAGAAAATGAAACAAAGGGCATGTTTTACTATCATACATTTTTAATTATCGTTGTAGCACAGTCTCTTGTCAAAAGCAAAGTAAGTGTGCAACTAGAATATTTACTAGAGTTTATTTATGTTGGTGGCTTTTTCAGTCTGCCATTTTCCCGCCACACCTGTCCTTCAACTTTTTAATTTGGTGGGTGATTGGGAAGGCCAGTGCATTACTTCAAAAACTTGTTGTTGATCATCTAATCACAGTACATAAAAAGATATTGTGCCAGTATGTGCTTAGACACTGTGCCCTTGTATCCATGACTAGCCTGTATGATTAACATTTCTTTTTAAAAAAAAAGTGCTAGGATTGTTATATTACTTTTATTTGGTTATAAGAAATCAACAATAAGTAGCATATTCTAATAATTAGGCCTTTAACAAAACACTTTTTAACGTATAAAACATACACGTTTTATACAGAAAACTCTCACAAGAGAATAAACATCAGTTTTCTTGAGTGTGCAGTAGCTGTGAAATGCAATTATTTTGCAGAATCTGGTCTATAGTAAGAGTCATGCTAGGAGGACCCATTTTTAAGTTTCTAGGTCTGTTTATTTGTTCTTTACACACAGCAGCTTTTGTCACAGAAAATAAACTAGAGTGCCCCAATTTCAATACTGTATTGAGGAGACTGGCACTTTATTATCTATAGCACTGATTTAATAGGTTTCGTATGCATTATGTTCATACAGATATTGAACAGGTTGAACAAAAATATATTTAGGGGAGTTGTCACCACATTCTTCATACTCAAACATTCATTCTCCTTTGTGTCTTGGAGGTCAAGGTAGGCATTCTCACTGGCTGTAGAAAAAACATCTGGAAGACAGCTGGCCTGACTGACAAACACTAGCACTGTGCTGTCATGCTGTCCAGACTTGAATATGTTAACAAAGTCGAGACTGCATTGATGATCCCTGTCAGGCAAACTTCAGGTCCTGTCAGGTCTGCTGATGGTTTGTCCCTGCTTCTTCCAGACCAGATAAAGCTGTTAAGGTAACCTATCTTAGCTCACACCTGTGTCAGAGGAGGCTTACCTGAACATTGCATAGGGGGCTTCCCTTCGCTCTTATCGCTTTTGCCTTTTGCCTCTTTTGAATGATATTTTAACAACTGTTACTTTCAAACAGCAGGGAATATGTGGTAGTTGTAGCAGTGAACATATGGTAGTTGTCAGCTTGCTGCATGGTTCAGGTGCTTATAATCTTCTCTGAAGTGATTTTAAGTAGGTTTATTTAATCAATGTACAGGTTTATTATTCACACACATTCATTTTCTTTTCCCTTTACCACATTCAGTTGTTTTGTGAAAACCTTACTATAAAAGAAGAGCCCTGAGGTTCAAATTACCTTGAAGTCACATAGATGTCTATTCATCGGTCAATTAAACCTGGGAGAAATTGGATCTTTTCATAATTCAGTGTTGCAATAAATAGGATTCCTCCTTTCCCTGCCTATTGAACATTTCTAAATAACCACATTTAAGCTAGTATCGGCTTTTTATTTTGGTTGCTTTCTTTTTAAATTAAAAAGCAACACTGAAGCATTCTATGCCTATTACATACAATAGCTTTTTGAAAGTATATGTTGTGTTTAGAGACAATACTGTTTATTTCATGTTCAGACTGGTCCTAAAGCCAAGTTATCATTACAGGCTCATCCAGATCAGTTGTATCTTCAGCAGATTTGCCACAGGAAGTGCCTCAAATATTATTCACACAGAAAGGAAGCTCTGTATAAGAAGTCTCTTATTTACAATATATTACCATGGAATTATATGATTTGACCCCGTCTTTGACAGCTGGCTTGACTATGAATGTAGCAATGTAGGCAACTTACAAGTATCTAACGTGCACTGTCAAATCTTCCTACTGCTCTACTGGTTACACTGCTGACTCACAGGTGCCCAGTGAGCTACATGGGTCCCTGTTGCATTTGCAAGCTTACAAAATCATGGCTAACTTCTGGCCATTCTGACAGCGCTGTGCCATTTGAATCCTATACTTTGGGGAGTCTCAATCAGAGCCAACCTTGAACTATATGACACTGAGAGGAGCCTTTTCCTAGTTAACTGCTCAGGAGCCACAATAAAATCATATTCTTAATGGTAACTCAAATGGAAAACATCCTGAAAAATGACAATAATTTGCCGGAATGTATGTTCAATTGATAAAACCTTCCTGATGTTTTTTTGATTAGTGCTATAAAAAACCAATGTTGCATTAGCCATTAGTATCTTGTTGAAAATGTCATGGTACTGATCATTTTAATATTAATACTGAATGTATCTGTTGCGTTTTTTTTCTACTTAATAAAAAAATAACTTAATAATCTACTCCATGTAACAACTGTTTTGCAACATCTCAAATGAAACTAGCTTATTATCATGTAGAATTGAATGTACCATCATTATACTAGCATTATATAACTGCAGAGTGTTCTTGTTGCTAAGAGTTTCTTGTTCTTAACACACAAACTTGTCTGCATAACACTCCATAAAAATGCAGGTCTGTCAAGACCTACTGCACTGAAGAAGAACATGAGTTTCACTTTGGCCATCATCACTACATAATTTTAGACATGATTATCTTAGGTGAGGTTTCAATTCACTTAATTTGTATTTGGACCAATTTCACACTTAGCAAAGGAAATTGGCCAGTGTGGTAGTTTTGGCCAGTGTAAATTGTTACATGCTCCAAGAATATTTTGACTTCTATGCCCTCAAAAGTCCACTAACTTCACAGAGCTGTGCTACTTCACCTTGCTGTCATTTTCAATAATTCATTACCTGAAACAACACAGTGAGCTTCACCATCCAATTTTAACAGGCATAGGGATACAAAAAAAGTGTTTTGTAAATGCTACATTTCACCCTCGACAATTAAAGTTTCATCAAAACACAACAGTGTGTCTGTTTGATAGCAGTCCTTGACAGGGTATTGATATCGGGGAACAGCCACCTTCGGGCATTTGTGTAGCTTAACAGGGACACAGATGCGCTCCATAGAGTACAGTGGAGCCTTTTTGAAATTCATCATTGAAACTAATCTGCTTCAAGCCAAGTGTAATATAGGGCTGTAGAACCATTGTCCAATGCCTCTTAGTTTTTAATATAATTGGAAAAGAATATTCACAGGGAAGACAAAGACACCAAAGCCAGTATCGTATTTGATAAGAATACACATGCCACTCACATACACAATTGCCTTTTCATTAAACACAGGGAAGTTGGGGACAGATTACGCTAGCTGCAGCAGTCAGTACTCATGTAGTTAAAGATGCTGACACTTGGCCACTTGCAAGAGTGGTGTGAATGACTCATTTTCAAGAAAGGAAAAACAAATTCAAGCAGTCTTCGATGACGTAAGTTTTTCCTCCCATTCTATACTGTAACTGTCATGTCCTTTTGAAACACCAATGACTCCCAAAGCATAAAATTAAGCATTCTAGACAAAACATATCATGACAAGGACAATTGCACAGTTTAACAAATACGTGTTCACAAAATTACTTTGAAAGCAGATTGCTGGTAGAGATCATAATGCTTTAGCCATTGTCTTTCACACAATGAGTTTTCTGTCTGTTAAGGGAGAAGGACAAGTATCCTATTTTATGTTAAAATTGCTCTTTCTAATCTTCAGGACTTTTGTAACATCACAATGAACAGTATGAAATGTCAGTACACCATACTTCCTCTATTTCATGTCCCCCCCCCCCCCTTAAATTACCAGCAAGGGACTGCATGGTTTGTCTTACAGAACCAGACAAGGAAGTCATGGGCTGTTTAAGCATGGCGTGTCACATTGCAGATGTTGCAGAGCAGTTTCCCACCATCAGGGTGTCATTCATTTGGTATTTACTTTATTTACAACATTTTCACTTTTGCAGCTTCTTGTTCAAGTATATAATGTACTGCATGCAAATTGTACATGTGTTCAAACATACCAAATAGTTATGAAGGAAGTTTACTCTAATTAAATTAAAACTTGATTGGGTTCCACATTTGCAGATCAGTAAATGCATACAAAGCCATTTTGTAGAACCACCTGCTTGTAACAATTTAGCAAAGTAATGTTTGTTGTCGTGTCACAAACGGCAATCAGTCCTGAAAGTATAATGTATTGCCAAATACCTCTGCATATAAATAGTTGAAAAACAAAAGTAATTAAAAAGCATCTCAAACCAAGTATTCAACCCAAAGCTGTATAATTTGTTTTTTGGACACTGAGTTTGAATTGATTTCAGTTGCTATAAAAACTCTTTCCTGTAACTGCAGGCTACAGAGTTCAGAGTTGGTCAATCATTTATCCATCGCAGAAAGGGTCAAGGAGACATGATAGCAGCAGAAAGGGCAAGATTTTGTATGTGTCTATGTTTTTTTATAACACATTTTGTAGATGGCTCAGTACTGGTATTTTTACCTGAACCAAATTCTGTTGTCTCTCTGTTATGACTTTAGTGAATAAAGTAATGTACTGTGAATAAAGTTTACTGAGACTCGTTTCTCTCTGTTACTGTTATTTTAAAATATGATATACACTCACCTAAATTTCTCATTAATGCAATTGTCTAACCAACCAATCACATGGCAGTTGCTTCAATGCATTTAGGGGTGTGGTCCTGGTCAAGACAATCTCCTGAACTCCAAACTGAATGTCTGAATGGGAAAGAAAGGTGATTTAAGCAATTTTGAGCGTGGCATGGTTGTTGGCGCCAGACGGGCCGGTCTGAGTATTTCACAATCTGCTCAGTTACTGGGATTTTCACGCACAACCATTTCTAGGGTTTACAAAGAATGGTGTGAAAAGGGAAAAACACCCAGTATGCGACAGTCCTGTGGGCGAAAATGCCTTGTTGATGCTAGAGGTCAGAGGAGAATGGGCCGACTGATTCAAGCTGATAGAAGAGCAACTTTGACTGAAATAACCACTCGTTACAACCGAGGTATGCAGCAAAGCATTTGTGAAGCCACAACACGTACAACCTTGAGGCGGATGGGCTACAACAGCAGAAGACCCCACCGGGTACCACTCATCTCCACTACAAATAGGAAAAAGAGGCTACAATTTGCACAAGCTCACCAAAATTGGACAGTTGAAGACTGGAAAAATGTTGCCTGGTCTGATGAGTCTCGATTTCTGTTGAGACATTCAGATGGTAGAGTCAGAATTTGGCGTAAACAGAATGAGAACATGGATCCATCATGCCTTGTTACCACTGTGCAGGCTGGTGGTGGTGGTGTAATGGTGTGGGGGATGTTTTCTTGGCACACTTTAGGCCCCTTAGTGCCAATTGGGCATCGTTAAATGCCACGGCCTACCTGAGCATTGTTTCTGACCATGTCCATCCCTTTATGACCACCATGTACCCATCCTCTGATGGCTACTTCCAGCAGGATAATGCACCATGTCACAAAGGTCGAATCATTTCAAATTGGTTTCTTGAACAAGACAATGAGTTCACTGTACTAAACTGAACCCCACAGTCACCAGATCTCAACCCAATAGAGCATCTTTGGGATGTGGTGGAACGGGAGCTTCGTGCCCTGGATGTGCATCCCACAAATCTCCATCAACTGCAAGATGCTATCCTATCAATATGGGCCAACATTTCTAAAGAATGCTTTCAGCACCTTGTTGAATCAATGCCACGTAGAATTAAGGCAGTTCTGAAGGCGAAAGGGGGTCAAACACAGTATTAGTATGGTGTTCCTAATAATCCTTTAGGTGAGTGTATATCAAATAAAATAACTGGTGTCCCTAACCAGCAACAAGATATGCATGTGGCATGTCATGTTTGAATCCCTGTCCACTACAGGTATTCAGTACTGACTAAGCTCCTCACAAAGGCCTTTAAAACACATTTATGTCCTCCTGCACTTACCTGAAAGGTAAGAGATGGCAGAGAATGAGTCGGCTTTATAATGGGATAAAGCAATTTACATAGCCCAAAATGATGCTTCAGCACAAGCCCTTTGAACATTATTAATTTAAAAAACAGCTTTGACTGAGGAGAAATACAGATAGGTTAGTCTTTTCTTCCAACGAGTTAAAGAGCTGTAGATCTTCCAACACATTCTCTTGCCAGGCACAGATATTTCATTATTCAGTAAAATCGGTTCTTCAAGATAAATGTAATCATTAATACATGGTAGGAGAATACTGCCACGTAAAACCAGGGTTAGCTGCCCCTGTAATTGTATCAGGATGACAATTAATACATTATATGTACAGTATCTTTAAGATGAAGGAGTGCTCAGTGCTCTCCTTAGCGTACAATATTATGCTTACTGAAATAATGATAAAACTCAAACCCAAGAACAAAATAATTGAACTGTCTGCCTCATTTTATACATCATTTACATCTAAAGTGATTTTTAATCCACAAAGGTTCTGCAGTATGATTAAAAGCAAAGAGTTAACGGAGTGTGAAACCACTTATAGGGTACTGCTTGAGAAATAATGTTAATCTTGATTTTTTTGTTCTTTTAATTAATAGGCTAAGACACCCTTTTACTGGGAAATATTAAATGTTAAAATATTACAATGAACGGAACAGACCTCACAGGCTGCAAATGTATTTTGTTACAGTACTGTTAAACTAATTAGTGAATCAAATATCCAACTCATAAAAATCTCACTGAATATAATAGAAAAACACAAACATAAACAAGTGTTGTTTTTTTCATCAGAATTGGCAATTGCATTTGCAATTGCCTGGCCCTGACTCAAAGCTCAGAGAACATTTGTCTTGATTTCATCTTTACTTCATTAGCACAAGACAAGAATCTCCCAGTTACCACTTTTTAATTCATCTTCAACATTGTGTTAGATTGTCTCTGTAATGAATATGTAATTAGTGTAAATAAAATTAGATTTGAACTTCACAGTGAGAAAAGAAAATTAATTATTTCGGCAACATTTTCAAATTTGATTTTTATTATCACTTTATTGCCTGGATCTCCATGCTCAGTTTCTGCAGTACAGATTAGTAAGACAAATGTTTAAGCTTCTTCATATCCATGAAATTTCAATGAAACTCAAGCAAGTTCATTTTGGACTTGGTTTAGCTATGAAGACCATACATTCATGACTTTGTGTGTCCCTCATTAGCGGAAGGACAATACTGCACAGCATTTGGCAGGGTTAGTATAGATCTCTGGCACAGATCCAGTGTTTTATTTTTCTCCTTTGCTTTTCTTTCTACAAAAGTTTTTGACTTAACTGGGAGTGTATTCTTTTCTCAGTATAATTCAGCGCAGACAACATAAACTAAGAGTACACAGATTAAAGATTAGTTACAAGAACATTTTCATGGTTAGAAAAGCTCTGGCTGAACTAACTGGTTGGAGTCATGTTCTTGCTGAAATTAATACCCCCTGGTTCTTTATTGTGTTTTGTTTTAACTTATCTGTTCATCTATTTTTAAATAGGGTGTAGGCTATTCTGCAGAAAACAGCATTTATATGTCAACCAATGACATGGACATTTCCACCCATGCACAATACACAAACTCTGAAATCAATAGATTCAAAATCCACCAGCAAGTAACAGGCTTTGAATATGTGATTGATAGGAAGGGTCTAAGTTTACATTTAATTCAGATCAATAATGTCTAATATCAAATGTCCCACATCCTAAATACTGGTTATGCGTATGTCTTTAACAACATGGTTTGACTGTGTAATAAATATGATTATTGTTGTTAGTTCTTTCGGTCGTTAGGGTTATGATACAAATAAAGACCAGTGATTTAAATAAATAAATACATACATACATTAAATTAAAGGACTTTTTAAGAGATTGCAAATATTTTTAAATCTTCTATATTTACATCTATACAACAGAAGCTTGTTCTTGGGAGGTTGAGAGTATTCAATGCAGATGTTCTCCAAACCTAACCGTGAACCCGGTCGCCTGACAGTTCATATCCCCTTGTGTACTATTGTTTGCTTTTTGTACTGTTACTTTCGAAACACTGAATATTTTGCAAGATACTACAAATAAAACTGGAGCCTATTGTTAAAAAAGTCAGATTGTGAAATGATTGCTGATGGAGGATACGAATTGTTAAAGGGAATGAGTGGCAAAACACTGACAGCATTTACCAAAATGATGCTTTTATATTAATGCATAACTGATTTACATTTTAGAGGCTATACGGCACAGAAACAATATGTAAAATGGTCACAGAACACAAATTCAGTTGTGTATCTTGCAAGCCTATATTAATGTATGTCTTGAGCATTTCTTTTTTCTTTTCTTTTTATAATTTAGAACACATTGGAAGAGATTGCTGCTATCTGCCTATCCGACCAAAACTAGAGCAGATTCCTTTATCGCAACCACTCGCCAAATACAGGGCAGGAAGATAAAAGGGGGAAAAAGTCATTTTCATTCTGGACAGAGCCTTTCTATCTCAGCAGCATCTCCACTGTATGTTCTGCACCGTCCCCCACTGACTTCCCTTTAGCACGACAGCTGCTTATGGGAAAGAATGGTTCCCGAAGGCCTTGTTTGCTGTTTGCATTAATTTCCTCCCATTTATCCTGCACTAGGCATCCTCTCAAACTTAACACACTCCGCTTCCTTACACAGAGCACTCCAGCAGCGCCCCGCAGGCAATGGGCTATCAGGATACCGTATGCAACTTTTTAAACAGCGGATATTAATACATGGTCTCTTGTGGGGTGGGGGAGGATGTGGCACAAGCTACGAAGCATAGAACAAAAAAAAAGCAAAAGGGAAGGCCCGTCAACATTTATCTCATATGACTACTGCACATCTCCCGAGTTCATTAATTTATGCTCATTGTCCTCATCCTCCTTTGATCCACATTAATTCAGTAAGACATGACCAATGTGGCTGTCTGCCCCTGCTTGTCATTAAGATCATTCTCAAAACGCGCTGCTGCAAGACAGAAATAGAGATGCATAAGCCCGGCCAGAAATCGACAGCAGAAAACTTAACATGCTTTTCCCTGTGCTTTTTTACTAACCAACCAACACACACACAAAAAAGAACAATGTGTTTTCATTGACACTACAAAGGAAATGACCTGATGTTTTATATCAATGTCGTATTTTATAAACTTTACACAGTCTCTCTCCTGCAGCTAAGCAAGATGCTCATTATTCTCCATATATTGAATAACATATTGCGTCTGGTACAGGGATCCTGCAATCATTTGATTAATCTTATGTGTTTCCATAAAGAACTTTACAAAATACTATGTAACAGATGGCTTTTCTCCACATGCAGCACTTCAAAAAAGCAGTTATTGTGCTCTTCTTATTCTACCATTTTTAATATCCTGTACAAGAAACACTACATGAACGTTTTGTCTGTTGGACTTTCCATGGTTTCATAGGGGTGATTTGATTTTGTACATAAACACATGTAGCCGCGTTACAGGGATTGAAAGGGATATTCATGCCAGAAGCCTGAAACGGTTCTATTCTCGTTCATATCACTGTGAAGAAGTTGCTCATGCCCTATCACTGAACAACTTGTAACTTTCAACTAGATATGCACCATATAACAAATTGAACAAACACAACAACATGAGCAACAGCGGAGTGCAGCATAGCGTTGGACAAAACCACAACAGAAACATTTAAAACAAAGAACTCAGATGTGTGGAAACTGAGTGGGAACTGGTATATATGCTTTTTTATGTAAATAAGAGTACAACTAAGTAGGTGGGCTGAAAATCTCGGAGATTGTCAGGTTCTTATTAATCTAGATTGCTCTGTACTGGATATTTTTACTACTCAGAGAAGGTATATCAAATGTAGAAAACATAACTACAATGCAGTTACGGATGGTCTGGGAAGCAAAATGAAGACAATGCTGAAATGGTTCTGCATTCACATTGGCCTTCTAAACTGAAGTTGCCGCTTTTACAGTGAGCATGTCAGAAATTATTGAGGTGGCAAAACAACAGCACGGAAAAATATGGGGGAAATGGGCAGTGGAAATGTCACCGAGAACCCAGCGGCAGGAAATACACTGAACAATACTCAGCATATGATTGTCATTATCTTGATGTTATCATTCAAACATCTATGAAAACATATCATGCTGTAATATATACACCCCCATCGCTTTAAATGTATACAGTAAAATGAAACTAAAATTAAAGTCAAAGTCTTCCATTGCCTATGGAGAAAGGCTCTCCACAGGGAGGAGCTGTTTAGGCGCCCCCCTGACACTGCCGTGATGGAGGAAGGAGAACAATCAGCCTGCGCTTTGAACTGTGAAGGCAGCTCTGAGGAGGCCTTCAGCGCAGCACCGGCCGACTCGCCCCTCTCTCTGGGTTGCATTTGTTTGGAGCCAGTAATTGCCTGGCTGAGCCCAGTGGTTGCTCTACCCCACACAATCAGCATGAAGAATGAGAGGGCAGATGGTTATAATGAAAACAGGAAAACAATGATTAAAAGCAGCATTGGCTTTTCAGACTAAACAAAGGAGGCATTTCGATACGAGCCTCGTCAACAACACAATATGAAGTTTCTGTTTGTTTGTGTTTTGTATGATATAGCAACAAATGAGTCTACCTTGGTCAACAAATCACCTGCAGAATAAGACTGATGGCTGCTTTATATACAATAGCCTCCACATGTATTCAGACCATGCAGGTGTAAACTCAGTGTGTGTAGATGCACATTCACTATTTTGTGATATAAATAAATCAAAACGTAAAGAACTGTATGAATAGCAGCAGTGTGTGCAGCATGGTCCCAATTCTGATGCTTTTTGGCCAGATAAAAACTCATCTTTTTATGCATGCAGAGGTTTAGGGTGGTCATACCCACTGTGAAGCCTGCGGGAGGATCTGTTGTGCATCCTCTGGCCCATGTGCCCTTGTTAGAATGAAACAATGCTGGGATGTTATCATATTACATTCCACAATGATAAAAATGCAAGAAGATTCTATAGGATAAACATTCACTGATCAAGCTCCATCACCCAATTACAGTGCATTGTGGAATCTACAGCTTTCATTCATGAGTTTATCCTTTCTGGAAGGATGAACACTCCTCCATGGTGGATGCGATGAAGAGTGAAAGGCATATTGTATGAGTGGGTGACAGATGAGTTTCCAAGATTAGAAAAACTAGAAACACTGTAGAAAACCACAAATGAAAAACAGCAATCATCTGTGACTTTGTTTTCCTCCAGTACATCTTTTTACATAATATGATACAAAGTTCAGAGGTTCACTTCTTGATTTTGTGCAACAATAGAACAGGGACTTTGGGACTTTTCTTGTTACCAACCAATTGTTAATCAGCGGTACTGTCTACAAACCCTGTGCAGCGGCTCAGAGTGCAAACACAAGGAAGGAATCAGATGAAGAACATACCAATAATGCTGCAGAGTTACAGTTACTCCCATAGAGGCCTACTATACATGTATTATTGTACAGTGAAGAAGTCCAGTCTGGCTTTGCACCATGACATCTGTGGTGGAACTCCTTGGAAACTCCTGGCCACAGTCAGCAAGTGAAATAAATCCACATTCAATCCAACAACCTCTAGACTATTAGGCTTAGTTTGCACTCTGCATAGCTCCACTCGGAATCCCAGCCACTAGAGGACACTTCGAATTGGAAACCAAATTAGGCCTCCTTGGTAGCAATCCACAAAACTTACCATCACTAAATAGTAATTATTTCATCATACCCCTGTTGAGGTGAATACTGTGAGAACATCAGTTTTCTAACCATTATACCATTTCTAACAAGTTATACAGTGGATCACCTCAGTTTCCCACCAAGCAGCTGAAGTTGGGTCTTTATAGAAATTGATTTCACATTTCTTCACAACCTTGATCAAGTTGTCCAATATTTACCAAAAAGGAAAATAACCTTTCTGTTCTTCCGCAGTGCTTTGCTCACTAATTTGACAACAAACCACTTATTCACCTTGAAATCTGAAGCATTTGATTTCCTGATAAAATTAATCATTACACGATCAGCTATTTTTTATATTACATGTGGATTGATTCATCTGCTCATGGGATTCATTTATATGTTTCCTCTGCTTTAACGAAGGTAAATGGCATTCTATTGAGAAATTGCTGTTTTACTCAAAGGCAAAATCAATTAATCTGCTGTTGTCATAATTGTAAACGGACTAATTATTTTCTATTCATTCTAAAAAATTGTAAGAAACTGGTGAGACAGACATTGTTGTTCTTAAAATATAACGTACCTATAACAACAAATTTTTTCGCATCTATCTCAAAACTGTTACTGTTACTGTCAGTCGATCTGTTTTGTATGATTTCTGTCTCTAGAAATGTCAGTTTTATCGTTCCCAGCACCAGTCTAATTTTAGACCTGAAACTGCCAACAAACTAACTACAAATGAATGTCAACACTTAAAGCATATGGTGTCAACTCACTCCAAACAACTAAGAGAGAAAATGGAAGATTAATGATTCTTTCAGAACTTTATTTTTTTCCCACACTCGGTGGCTATGTATTTATAGCTTGAGTTCTGTAAAATCATGACCTCCAGAGACTGGAAAGCTGGGCAATGCTGAGGAAATATCACTGTGACCCAAATGATCTTCAAGAACCATTACTTTCTTAATGTAAGAATAGAAGATGAACTATGCCATTAACATGAGATTTTCAATATGTTGAGTACAAATACATTCATTTGATCCCCTGTTGCATTCAGATCTGTACCAACACAGTCAAATCTTATTTGTAATTCAGTTAGTCTATTTACAGGACAGTTGGATTTAGTGCACACATGAACATACTATAGTCTATTTCTATTACAAAGTGAAGTGCTCCCTTGTGTAAGAGTAATTTGTTTTACTTTCTTTAAGTCAGCCCACTTCAATAAGAACAATATAATTTACTACGGCTGTTCTTTTTACTAAAGTTAGGAGTCAAGTTCGTTTTTCAGTTTTTTCCAATTACTCAAACAATTCTGAGGCACCAATGCAATAAAAGAGCCTTAATCCCTCCTATTCTGAGGGCTAGATATAAATTAGTATACATGAAAATGATCCTCAAAGAATGATCAATGTGAATATTCAAATACTCCTTATGTTGCAGGCACCCAGTGGCAGTCAGAATTAATTAAACAAAGCAGCGGAAATTAAAAATACATTTTTTTAGTCCTCTTAGATATCAACCTACCTTTAGTCTACACTACAAAAAGACGTTAATAATTCAGGCCGCAGTCATGTCTGCAATTCAAGTCACTTCATTTGGAAGTGTGAGGCTGTCAGTCAGACTTGTGGCTAATGACAATGTTTTTTCATTGGTCATTTTAAAAGCCTGCCACCTGAGCGCTTAGCTGAGCACGATTGACAGTGATGTCCTTTAGCTGCTCTCATAAATAAGAGTAAGGGGGAGGGGGGGGCACTTTAATGATATATAATAGCACAAGAGATAAATAAGATATTAACAAGATACACGCAAACACGACTGGTAAGGTATCATTTTTAATATAAAAAATACTTTATGACTGAAAATCTGCCAGTTATAGCGTATGTCTCTGAAGGTGGAATTGTATGAAGGTCTTGGACAAAAATACTGAGATGGTTAGCATTATTTTGATTGATTCTCTTCTTTGTAAATTTACCAGTGCTAAGGACTTGAGTGTACAATCTCTTCTGTGCTCAATCGATTGTATCAGGAATGAGGTGTCTGGCTTCAATGCAGAACTGTCTTTGCAGGATAATCCTTTGCCATGGCATTAGTTTGACTGTATCATTTCAGATAATCAAGCAGATTATTTAACCCGTAACCTGTTAAGAAGTAAAAGTATACAGAGTACTGTGAACTGTACCTTCAAGACGTTTCATATGGCTAAATTTACATATGACACATAAAGTTTTTCCATCAAGCTGTAAACTGTTAAGGACAACATCTGAACATTGTACAATGTCACAAAATTATTAAGAGGTATCATTTTAACCCAATCTATATATACTGTTGCAGGCTTCTTGTTCTTGCACTAATGGTCTGCTGCTGTTGACATTATGGTTTTGCAATTATTTAAAATGAACATTTGTCATAACATCATCTTGAAAGCAGAATAGCATGCAAGAAGATGAGAATCAGTTACAGACATTTCAAATGTCAAATGACGCAAATGAAGATCTGTCTTTAAAGAGTAGGAAGAGGCCTACAAATCCATGGTGCAGCAAAAGTGTTTTATGATTGGCAATGCTTGGCAGAATTTGGTCATAGCAAGGTTAATTGTCTGCAGTGTTATTTTCTAGGTGGCCCTCTGCAGAGTGTTTCCATTGATTACAATTAGCTGTGTGTTTTTGTAATGGTCTTTGTTAAATGTTGTGCTGTAATGAATTAACCTTGCTTGCTTATCCTATCATCTTGCTGAATGCACATCACCATCCCAGAACCCCCACCACTAAATTACACCATCACTGATGATTGTCCATGTAATCAGCAGACCAGGGCTACACTGATACATCTTTGCACTGTTCTGACCCCCAGGATGTAGTAAACTTCTGTTGTTTTAATTTATTTGTTAAAGATTTCAGTACATTTTATACAAAGTTAAATAGTGTAAAATGTTTATCTATTCCTAACATCTTTAATGTCTAATACTTTATTTTTTCACCTCATTACCTTTAACACATGACAATACTGATGTTATAAATTATGACATCACTGTCAGTTCAGCCTAGCAACTTTTTTGTATGTGTTTGTTATTATTAATTAAAAGGAGACAAAGACTTAAAAGTATGCATAACTGCAAACACCTAAGCATAAGTAAGAAAATGTTGCAGAGCAATGTCACTGAATTTAGCAACAGTGTAATATCTAATAAAGCTGTTGAATTCTTTCATTTCAAGGCAATTTTTTAATCCAGTTATGTCTCAAAGGGTTGCCAGTAACCATGACGCCACATGGTTACCCTAAACATGTTAACATTTTGAGACAATGCCTTACTTTTCTTAATTCTGGATTCATGTCATGTTCATGTGTTTTCATGTGGTTACTTAAAGTAATTACCATAAAAAAACATACCCCTAATAACCACTGTGTTGATATCCTCTTAAGTCACAATGTTTCTTCATTAGGATGTTTATACTAAACATCAGGGGAATCTCCATTTCGAACCAAATTAATACATAGGGTGATTCCTCCCAAAACACCACATCCCTGAAAAGACCGTCAGTGTTCCATCTTGATGTAGCTTGACATATCTAATTGCCCCACGGATTGCCACCTACATGAAGGACGCTTTATCTGAATTCCATTACTGTTAAATACATTATACATTGATTACAAAAGATAGTTTGAAGCAATCAACAACACAGACATCCAGCTGGCTACCTATGAAAATGCATACGTTTTCAAGAAAACATCTTTGCAAACTATTCTCCTCTTTGAGAAGAGGATGTCATCTTAGAAATGTAAAATTAGAAAACCGCATTACAGGAATAATGCTAGTCTGGCATTCCAGTTAAACATCTTTAGGGTGTATATCTTGGCTGACGTAACGGGGCTGGTGATGAAAGCTGTTTTCACAGCACACTCCAGAAGGACTCGCCGAGGCTCCAGCAAGCACTCTGGGCCGCTCTGCACTTGGGGGAAGAAAGCACCCCTTGACATTAGTCACTATTCCTGTCTGCACTCCCCAATGCATGCAAAAACACAGGGAGATTTATACAGAGACCGTTATATTTAATCAACAGGAATCTCAGTATGCTGAGATTTATTCTGTCCCAGCTCAAGACAGTTAACCTCTGCAACTCAGATTATTTTGCCAGTGTGTAATGTATTGGTCCATGGAGAAAATGAATCTCATCTCCTCTTAGGTCCCTTAGATCTGAACTGCAAGCTTCAAGCATTATACATTAGTAAACCTCTGACTTAAATAATGCAGTGAGAGCCAGCAGTGTGTAGACACTGCACTACAATGAGTTAGCTCCTTCAATTATTCATGATGTACACAGGACAAGAAGAGCACAGGTGGCTACTTTAAAAGCATGATTGCTTTTAAAACTAAGATCCATGACCATAACACTTGTAATCTCTATTATTCAATGACACCTGCTGCACACAGCATGTTTTTCTCAGTTCCATTACCATCAACATTACAAGCACGGGCGTCTTTGATCTCCATATCTACTGTCCTGGCCGGTGGTATCGTATATCTAAGTAGTCATTCCAAAATTGTTTCCCATTATTTACAGGGTTACTATTTCTTCTTCTCTCACAATGCTGCTTTTATGCACCATCTTCTTCATCTCCCCTTTACCTGCCCACATTGGATTTCATGTCACTGCATTTATTCTCCAAATCTGTGCTAAGAGGGTAGGTGATCTGTTACAGGTCTCTGATATCACTCTCTTGCCAGCCATATAAAAAATCAATCAGACTTTTAAACCAATGGGGGCCCTTCTTTGGTTGCTTTTAATACAGGGCAAACATAACTATATTTCTTCCTATAGTTTCCAGCCAAGATTTGAGATTTTATTTTGCCTTATACATGACCAGAAACCTGTTTCCGTATTTTCTGCCTAATTGCGCTAAGAAGCTCATTGAATCAATACCATGACAAGAAGATTGACTTTTCAACAATACAGGCATTGTTAAACTTGATTTCTGTGCCAAGAAATCGTGTCTTGTTAGACATTTGTCGCTTCATGTCGAGTCAATTTCAGGCCAGTTCAAATCTACTTTACTAATGTTTACCATACAGAGATGCACCAGTGAAATCTACCATGGTAGAGAATAAAGAATGTAAACAAATCTCCACATGAGACTGGAGCTGCAGGCACACTGAAAATCACTGCACTTTCTGCTAGAAGTCTGTGCTGTAATCCAAACTTGGACGCTAAGTTGGATTTCATCGAGAACTTTTACCAAGATGATGAAATTAATCATTTTAATAAATCAAATTGAGCTGTCACCCCAGCACACTGTGTGCCAAATCTGAATTGTTGGCAATATCTCACTAGTAGCTTTCAATTTATGCAAATGTCAGAGGGATAAATCTGCCAAGTCTTGCTGCTGGAGGATCAGATAGTCATTGATGTTTAGTGGCCTTTTCAGAGTTATAAAACACAACATTCGCATTATTAGAATCCTGTCAGGATCCCAACAGATATAGGGTATAAGGGACAGCTAGCACAGCCCAAAGCTTGAAAAGGAATATTTATGAAGAATTCCACTAACATTACTTATGCAAAGGAATGCAGGAATATTTAATTTGTGAGAAGAAGTAATGTGTTAAGTGGGTTTTTAATGAGCTGTTGGAACAGCCATCGCTTTGTATGGAGGACAGTAGGTTATTATGGTGGAAACTTTCTCTGTGTTGCCTGATAGTCTAAAAATTGTGCCAAGTGTCTGGTCCACCAATATGGCCGTAAACAAAGTTTGGCAAGCTTCCACTTGAAACTTATAGCTTTATTTTAGTTATCATCATGTAGTTAAATAATTAAACAATTCTATATTTTCCAAGTGTATTAAACACTGACTTATCCAAGTGTGTAGTTATAAAGCTTGCAGCTAACTGAACTGAATTTAGACAGGAGGCACCAATGCTTATGACAATAACTCAATATCTATACATCTGCAGACATATTGGCACCCACTGTTGGAAATCAATTAATGTATCTGGAAAGTGGACAATACAAACTAGGATGAATCTCAACAAATAAACAAAACATACCATTCAAGTAGTGTGCAGCTCAGATTGCACTCTCAATACCGAGTCACTCTGGGTCAGGTGTGTCCTTTTATGTCAGATACCTTGGGGGGTATGTTGTGTGAGAGGTTTACTGGGGATCTGTCACTTAGGGCAATTCTGGTTAGAGACTGTGATGTTGCCTTTTCATTCCAATAACAGTGAAATATACTGACAGCATCTAATTACAATACACTGTGGGCTTTACTGGTTTTAGCATACTGTGTTTATGGTATTCTGAGCTAGAAACTAAAACAGAAATCTGTGTACACCCACAATGAAGCAGGGAGAATGAAATTGCCTGTAGGAAGAGTACCTGGCAAATGGAAAGCCTGAAGCTCTGAGATGAATGCGGGTGGCAAGAAAAGAGGAGAACTGGATAGAACAGGAAAATCCGGAGACCATTTCCCTTAAGGCTACTTAGTAGTCCATACTGAGTATAGTACTCAAACAGAGAAGTCACAATATTTTACATGATTTTGTTCTTTAAGTATACCTTGTGTTTTGCAGAAAGACCATAATGGATGATGATTAATAAAAATCAAATGATATCTTTAAGAACAGTGAACTGAAGTAAATCCATCAACCAAAATTGCATCTTTAGGAAAGCAAGATGTAATTTCCCCACACTGTTAAAACAACACAATATGAGACATATGTCTTTAATTGCTATTTAAGATGTAACACTGTTAAAATTCGAACAGCATTCTTCTTTGCAGGGGGTTCCATTAGCAGAAGTAATCCCTATTTATTTGAAATGTACCATTTATATTGTGTTTTAAGACAAATGGTTTAAGATGATCAGCTATTTATATTTGTGGTATGGGGATCTGGCTGGGCACCAGGTTCAGTATCTGTGTCTTTCCATATCCAAATCAATCTATTGTTTTCATTTCTCAGGTTTGATAAATACATCTTCCAAGTAAGCTTTATTTGACCTAACATGGGACACCTTAACTATAATGGTATTGCACAGGAGTCCTTTTCACCTTCCTTACTGATATATTTTGTTACATTTTTCAAAATGTTTCTTCCCTTCCTGTTTCAAAGTGTAAACTGTCCACAGTCTTGTTTGGGGTCAGACCTCCTGCTTTAGTGAAATAGTCAGACAGAGGGAGCTGACTGGAGAGAGGGTTTCACTGCAAAATAAAATCCAAGATTGGTGTGTTACCTCTACTATACTGACAAAAAAACTTTAGGAGTTTCCAAACACACAGAAATTCTACAATTGTACAATCACGGATCATAAATATACGCATTAAAAAGGACAGTTGGAGTTTAAAAGATGAAATTTTCCACCATTAGCCAAGGTAACAGAGAATGTAGAAGCACTGGGAATCTTGCTGACATATTCAAGCTGATAGGCTTTGATTTCAATGCCATCATACAGAAAGATTTCACAATGTGTGCCTGTTCTCATTAGATACACAGACGCCTGCTGTGGGCAAGATTCTGTGTACCCAAATTCAGGCAGCTACTGTTGAATGTTGAATCACAGTGTGGAAAAATGTTGGCACTCAACTACTCAATGGTGGATAAACACAGAACTTTATTCTTCAGGTCATTCAGTCTGGCACATTCCTCAATAAATAAATCCATCATCTCAGTTTAAAAAGCTGGGAGCCAGTGACTGTATCTCAGTCAAACACTGTAAAATACTTAGTAGCATAAATGTCTGTGCAACACTGAAGTTAAGAAAATCAACAATCAAACAAAATGTACATGTATTATGACATAATGCAATGTTGTGCTTTATTCCTTGGCATAGTTGATTTCTTTTCCGATTGGCCTGGCATGAGATGAGTTTATTTGCAAGAATTATCAGTGTTATATATTGTGACATTCCTTGTCCATGAGTAGTAGGAATAAGGAGACACGGAGCAGTACACAGGTTTAACACCGCTTTATTGCTCAAACCTCGCTGACACACACAGGCACTTATGTCATGCACTTATAGCTATACTTATAAGCACTGCACAGCAGATCAGAGACACTGACAGGGCAATAGAAGGAGGGGGGGTCACTCCTGAAGCAAGCTCAATTACTTAGGGTACACAGACAACACATACAAAGTGAGCATACTTTCCCTCTTCCCTGCATCTAACTGGCATCCCAACACAACAACAACAACACTATAACTGCAAAATAAGGAAAGGTGCACTGCGGGGGGTGATGGGAAGACACTATGCAAATTAGGAACAAGTCAGTCCGCAGCCGCGCTGAACAGTCTCCAGGGAAAGGACAATACTCAGAGGCTAGGACGTTACAATATTAATAGACAGTCTATTTCAAAACAATGTCCATGCTCTGAGTCCGCTTCACTAAAATCAATTCTCAAAAAACGACAGCGACGGTACTTAGACCACTGTATTATTCATGTCTTAACATATCCAGAAAATGTTGTCAATGCCCACATCAGTGGACTATTTGTTTCGGTTTACTTCCAGACCACAAAACAATTGCTTCAGGAAAAACTCCTCCTGTGTGGACACTTGGTCTTGGTAAATGTAATGGACTGGTATTGTGTAGCACTGACATGACACTAATGACTTGTTCAGGTTTTGAATTCAGAATCGCACAAAGCATGTCTATTACTCGATCTGGAGAACAAAAACAAAATTACTCTCATCAGAATAAAATGGTTAATTACGCGTGGAATTAATTTGGGTGGGGTAGTATTTCAAATAGTTAAGCAAAAAATATTAAATCAATTTGTAAGGACAGAAAAAAGATTGAAATCATTGATTATTTCTACATTAATATTTTAGTACTATATTATATCTTCATCTTGGTATAGAACATGTTTATGTCATTTTCCCATCAGTTGTGTCTGCACTGGGGATGAGTATTAATGTTGTGCTCAATACATTTCATAATGAGTAATCAAGCATTAGGACTACAGAACCTATTATGTGTCTCCAGTATTTCACGACAACCATTCTCATGGGAATAAACCCTGGACAGGGACTATCAGAGGGATCGAATAGCAGGGAATTTGCCTGACAGAACAACCAGAGTGAAAGCAGAGATGCAAAACCCAATATTTTTTCTGGGAAAGAAAATGATTCTCCCCAAATGTTTCAGCTTCTGGGGAATAAACTTCAGACAACTCAAGACACATTATTCAATGGCTATTTGTGCATTTCCTACTTGCTTACTATTCAGTAAACCACAACAATATGCAGTGTTTCAGAATGAAAGATGATCCATGCATAACTCTGCTGTTCATATTTCTTCTCAATATTGTTGTCTTGTGGCTCTTCCCTTTACGTCATGGTGTAACTCTGGATTGTGGATAAACACTTAAACACTAGTATTCCCGTTTTATCATCCAAACAGGTTATTTAAACACACAAGTTTGCACAGTCAAATGAATGAGGCCAAGCCTTACTGTAAACCTTCTTTATGCAAGTCTCTGGGAGCTGAACAAAACCTCACCCATTATCCTGCTACAGCCCTTGGAAATTCCTGCATGTGTTTATTTATTTGGCTGATACCTTTATCCTTCATTACTGTTATCTTTCAAGTCGGAAACACTGCCCAAGGGGGAGGGGTTTCTACGCACTTCTGTAGGAACCCGATCAAAAATGTCACTCTATCAAAGCTGCCAGGTCACTCAGAACAGGTCCCTTTCCACTTCCTGTTCTATAAAACGTGACATCTGCGCAGGTTCGTCCTCTTTTGCCATATCGCTGGACCCAAGAACGTGAGCTCTCCGTGTCTTGTCTGTGCACTAGACTGTATTATTATTATCACTGTTTTTCGGTTGGTTAGCTTCACGGCTGTGTTGTTCGCCACCGTTTTAATAGTGTGTGTGTGTGTCTCTATTGTTGTATTAGTTATTATTGATAGCTAATCAAATTCTGTTACGTCTGCACACCTGGGCTCTGGTGGCGCTTTCGGTTTCAGTTTCATTTCAATAGAGCACTATATATACACTCACCTAAAGGATTATTAGGAACACCATACTAATACTGTGTTTGACCCCCTTTCGCCTTCAGAACTGCCTTAATTCTATGTGGCATTGATTCAACAAGGTGCTGAAAGCATTCTTTAGAAATGTTGGCCCATATTGATAGGATAGCATCTTGCAGTTGATGGAGATTTGTGGGATGCACATCCAGGGCACGAAGCTCCCGTTCCACCACATCCCAAAGATGCTCTATTGGGTTGAGATCTGGTGACTGTGGGGGCCAGTTTAGTACAGTGAACTCTTTGTCATGTTCAAGAAACCAATTTGAAATGATTCGACCTTTGTGACATGGTGCATTATCCTGCTGGAAGTAGCCATCAGAGGATGGGTACATGGTGGTCATAAAGGGATGGACATGGTCAGAAACAATGCTCAGGTAGGCCGTGGCATTTAAACGATGCCCAATTGGCACTAAGGGGCCTAAAGTGTGCCAAGAAAACATCCCCCACACCATTACACCACCACCACCAGCCTGCACAGTGGTAACAAGGCATGATGGATCCATTCTGTTTACGCCAAATTTTGACTATACCATCTGAATGTCTCAACAGAAATCGAGACTCATCAGACCAGGCAACATTTTTCCAGTCTTCAACTGTCCAATTTTGGTGAGCTTGTGCAAATTGTAGCCTCTTTTTCCTATTTGTAGTGGAGATGAGTGGTACCCGGTGGGGTCTTCTGCTGTTGTAGCCCATCCGCCTCAAGGTTGTACGTGTTGTGGCTTCACAAATGCTTTGCTGCATACCTCGGTTGTAACGAGTGGTTATTTCAGTCAAAGTTGCTCTTCTATCAGCTTGAATCAGTCGGCCCATTCTCCTCTGACCTCTAGCATCAACAAGGCATTTTCGCCCACAGGACTGCCGCATACTGGATGTTTTTCCCTTTTCACACCATTCTTTGTAAACCCTAGAAATGGTTGTGCGTGAAAATCCCAGTAACTAAGCAGATTGTGAAATACTCAGACCGGCCCGTCTGGCACCAACAACCATGCCACGCTCAAAATTGCTTAAATCACCTTTCTTTCCCATTCAGACATTCAGTTTGGAGTTCAGGAGATTGTCTTGACCAGGACCACACCCCTAAATGCATTGAAGCAACTGCCATGTGATTGGTTGGTTAGATAATTGCATTAATGAGAAATTGAACAGGTGTTACTAATAATCCTTTAGGTGAGTGTATAGTGCTATATATATTCCGACTGCTTGCTGTGTTGGTTTTTTATCCACAGTGATTTTTACTCCACAACAGGAGCGCTAGCAGTGGCAGTAAAATCCAAGGCCCAGCTGCCCAGCTTACAGCCTTGGTGTGTTGTAAGAGATCTCAGCCCCGTGAGGGGGCAATCACCTCTGCAAAACTTGTGAGCGAGTTACACGCCCTGTCCATACATTGTCAGCACAGTAGAGCTAACGTTGCCTGCGTTAGGTGGTCTAATGAGCAGGCGTCAACTGCTCCTGTGTTCCGTTAGTTCCGTGAGTTCATTCCTGCGCCCCGTGGTGTATATAGTTAGATTGTTCGATGACGTTCGACGTTTGCCAGCACAGTGGAGCTCTCCGCTTTGTACTGTTCAGTTGAGTTGGATGCTCCTGTGCTGCGCGGAGTAAGCATGAATGTTCCTAGCTTGTTTTCAGCTCGGCTACTCTGTTGACCAGCCGGCTGTGAATTATGCTGATTTTCAGTGGGTCTGTGGTCCCGCTCCTGTTGAATCAGGGGTCCACTGACATGATTATCCATGGAGGCCGCACAAGTTGCTTGATTGCCTGTGCCAAATATTGTGCAAGTAGATTATGGCCTCGCTCCTAACTGCACTAGTAGAGCAGCCGGCATTGCTATTGTAAGCGGAGGGCGTAAGAGTTAACCTCTGTAGCCCCACTTTGTATATGCTGATTCTAGATAGTTCCCGGTAAGAGTGTGACTGCAGTCATCGCTCCTGGGCGGCCCAGGTGTGGCCCTACAGGGCCCCTGAGATTACTGTCGGGAGTTGTGTTGCCAAGGCCCCCTAGCAGTGCACCTCTGGGCAGGCTCCCTTATCAGCTCGTTTCCTCCTCCCTTGCGACGGTTTTGTTATACAGTAACCCCTCCCCCTTGGGCAGTGCTTCCGACTTGAAAGATAAGGATAAGTTGCGAATGAAACCGCGGTTATCTGAAAAAGGAAGCACTGCCCAAGGGTTGCATGGTCTCTTGGGAGTCCTGGGTCCCGGCAAAAGAGGGAGCTGCGCTGACGTCATGTTTTATAGAACGGGAAGTGGGAAGGGACCTGTTCTGAGTGACGAGCGCAGGGGCCAAAGGCTGCTTTGATAGAGTGACTTTTTCGACTTTTTGCTGCATTATACACATACAAATGCTTCAATTCTGTTTACTGAAGGTTACAGTCTAAATAAACCAATGGCGATTTGGTCAGGTGGTTTTTTTGGTGGTCATTTCACTTCCTCATTTCACTGCCAGGTCATTGTGAAGAAATACACCCCAAAAACATGAAAATATGATTTTCAGCTTTTAATCCAAAAGAAAAAATGTTTTCATGATTATAGGTATGTAAAGAATTGTTTTCCTTGTTTTATAGTTATATTACTAGTTTTATTGTCAAAGCAATATTTTTTCAATATAGACCTATTTGAATAAAAAAATCTAATATTTCCTTAATTTCATAATGCTTGCAAGAGAGTGTTAAATGTGTTTGCCTGGGTAAGAGGGTGATCCGGAGGCAAAACATTAGGTAAAGTGTCACTAGTCCAGTTTTTTCTCTTCTGAGTTAATGCATGGTGCTGTAATGATTTCAGAATAAACATGAATAATTAACATCTGAATTAATACAAGTTCCAGCATTCAATTGATGTTTATAGCCTTATCATATAATACAATATTCTAATGTTTAAATTAATTCATTACAGATTCATGCACTATTCAGATATAGGAAATAACGTAAATAATAATAGAAACAAATGCTTAATCTAAGAATGATGAATCTACATAGTTTACAAATGTTTTGATTCAGATGTTACACATCAATATACTAAGTAAATTCAAACTGTGAAAAGACCATCTAAAGTGAACAATGATTAATACAACCCTCAGAACATTTTCTAACTTCCAAATCAAATAAACTTGAATTCTCTCACAAACAAAAAACAAAATGATTATGACATTTAGAATGACCTCTTGCTATGCACCAGACACCTCTCAGAAAGCCAGAGGAGACAGTAGAGTCTTGGAGTATTTAAATTCATATGCTAATTTGTAAATCCCTTAATTACAGAGGAAGAAAGCAGAGAGACGCACGGTCTGGGTGGCATTGTGAAGGAGCAATTCTGATGCAGTTCTGTTATTATCTGTTCCCAGAGAAGGTGTGGTAATCGAAAACTCTAGTCAACCACTAACTGTGGGATATGCATAAAAGTCAACTGTCACTCTCAATTGTTCAGTTCCTCGCATTACGCCCTTATCCTCCGAGAAAAAAGGCACCTTATTTCACACTGTGTGCCTCCTCTAATTACCCCTTAAATAAGAACAATACATATTTACATTTAAAATCCATTTTGGAATTAGAGGCTTGCGAATGGCAACACATCTTAGTTCTTACTATATTGTAGGTGAAAGAGATTCAACCAACGTGCAGAGAGCCCACCCCCCACTAGCAACATTAATGATGCACATAATGAGCTGTTTCACGCTCCAGTGTAGCACAACTGAAATTAAAACACTATTTATCTAAAAATCAACCTTTTACTCATGAGTTTACACTTGCCTTCTCCCACAGCGCCTTTCTGCAGATTTACTGTATCAAATTAAAAAGAGGAAACAACTGACTGAAAGGTACATGTGGCAAAGACGCAATTCTCTTTAATTCTTATCTCTTAAGAGCTATTATTTGTAATTCTAAGCTTTGTAAAACATTTGCCGAGAATTATTTATTGCTGTTGTGCTCGTTTATTATAGAAATGTAGATAAGTCAAAATACAAATGAAAAACAAACTATTATTTTGACAAAGAACGTGTATTTTGTATTTTTCTGACTCCTGTTTTTGATTTGCTCCCGCCTTCCCCGAACACAAACCGTAAAGTGAAATACATGTAGACTACCATCTACTGAGCTCATTTTGAAATAATATTTTCAGTGCGTAACATAAATACAGAGAAAGGCTTGCTCCCTCTGGCTGTGCCCTATTGTGTGACTTGCAGCAGAAAGTGTAATTTATTCTTAATCCCCATGAACATTATGTGCATTCGGAGCCCATTTCAGAACAGCAAAGAAGTGTTCAATTTCTCTCTGCTCCTTTGCTTCTCTCTCTCTCTCCACTAGCCACGGGGTGATTTCCAACTGCTCAAAAGAGTACTGAGTGTTTTTTAAAGCATCGGGGTTTCAAAGCAGTCTGGAAGAAAACACATCTTAAGACACACATTTGAATAAATATATGTAGACAGGACATATCCTGCACACTAGTACATACAAAGTTGCACAACCACTTCATTACAATCTGGTTTCAAATGTATCGACAATCCACCACCCTTTCCCTGCAATATTGTAGCCTTCAGGTCACTGTATTTACCTGCTCAGATTTCCCCTCCTTGTCAACTAATGCCTGTCATGTTTTAATAAACACAGAGAGAAAGCTCTTTCGATGTGGCCATTTTTTTTTTTCATGGGAAAAGTATTTTCAGCAGCTTCGGCAGTGAATCTTACTCTCTGTAGCAGTACTCAACAATTACAAAATCAGATATAAATAGCAGGACAACATTGATAAACGTCAGCCACACAGCAGGCTCTCCGAATAATGCACTTCCAAGTGTCATCCAAGTCTGCAAGGCAGGAATTGAAGTAATAGTTTCTACAGAGTATATTACCCAGTCAAGAGCATCGCTTTAGTTTCTAGACTTCAGGGAAGACACCATAAACAACAACAAGCAGAGGAAGAGGTACAGTCAGCTACACAAATGTGACATTTAGGTTATTCTCCTTGAAAAGCAAATTTGGAATAAGCCAGAAAGGAACACAATAGAACCCAAAATATGAAATCCTGTAAATGTGGCCTAGCTATAGCATTCCTAAAGTAAATTATTAAGCTTAAATGTGTTTCCTGATCAACTCAACAGGTTCACATTGAAAAAAATACATCAATCGCAATGGAAGTTCCTGGTTACAAAAAGGTGATATCTGATGCTGCGTTTTCAATTAAGCTTACTTTAAATATCTCTGCGCTGGATGTCTGTTCCAGTTACATCTACACGGCCCCTTCCTTTGTTCTTGTTCAGGATCTAATCTAAATTTCAGCTTTTTTTAATTACAATAAAAAATGTGTTATTTCTTCTGAGGCCCCCCGTTTCTGATAATAATACTAATGTATCTACCTAACCAATAATAATTATTTAACATAATAATAACAGTAATAACAATAAAAGATAATTTAGGAATGATAATCTTAACTTTAGAATGGTAGATTGGATACTTATCTATTTATTAATTAATGTATGTATGTATTTATTATTTTTTTGTTAGAGTCATTCTCTCTTGTTGATGCAGACTTAGATTATTATGGAAGTACACCATGGGAAGTACTAATCCATCTTCCAGGACAAAAAAAATCCTGAAAAGATTCAATAAACAATTTGATATTGAAGCTATTTTGCTAGAACCCTATTTGAAATGGCATGGACCCCACTAGACCTCTGAAGGTGTGCTGTGGTATCTGGCACCAAGACGTTAGCAGCAGATCCTTTAAATCCTGTAAGTTGCGAGGTGGGGCCTCCATGGATCGGACTTGTTTGTCCAGCACATCCCACAGATGCTCGATTGGATTGAGATCTGGGGAATTTGGAGGCCAAGTCAACACCTTGAACTCGTGATTCATCAGACCAGGCCACCTTCTTCCATTGCTCTGTGGTCCAGTTCTGATGCTCACGTGCCCATTGTAGGCGCTTTCGGCAGTGGACAGGGGTCAGCATGGGCACCCTGACTGGCCTGCGGCTACGCAGCCCCATACGCAACAAACTGCGATGCACTGTGTGTTCTGACACCTTTCTATCAGAACCAGCATTCACTTTTTCATCAATTTGAGCTACAGTAGCTCGTCTGTTGGATACAGCCTTGGCTGCCCATGACCCTGTCGCCAGTTCACCGCTTTTCCTTCCTTGGACCACTTTTGATAGGTACTGACCACTGCAGACCGGGAACATCCCACAAGAGCTGCAGTTTTGGAGATGCTCTGACCCAGTCGTCTAGCCATCACAATCTGGCCCTTGTCAAAGTCGCTCAGATCCTTACGCTTGCCCATATGTCCTGCTTCTAACACATCAACTTTGAGGACAAAATGTTCACTTGCTGCCTAATATATCCCACCCACTGACAGGTGCCATGATAACGAGATTATCAGTGTTATTCACTTCACCTATCAGTGGTTATAATGTTATGGCTGATCGGTGTATGTACACAGAAACAGCAACAGGCAATAAACGCAACAGGATATGCATCATGTAAAAGGTGAATTAATTGGAAAGTGTAGCTGACATAAAGTACTATTTTAATGTCCTTCACAATAATTATCACAATTAACTGCAATGCTTAAAATATGTGTTGTGTCACATTTAAGATTCTCGCCTAAATTAGTCTAAACTAATATGTTTCGCTCTGCTATTCCCAAATGGCAACCAAATGAGGGAAACTAGGCACTTGAGAAATGTAAGTGGAAAATTATTCATTTTGAGCTTTTTATTATTATTTTAGGTTAAACTGTTATATTGCAATCCCTTAAAGACAGTCACTGATTCAGTAGTTATTTTCCCTCTCACAGTAGCTTGTCATCTTAACCAAAGTCTTGACTTTATTAGTTTAAAAGGCAATCAGCAAAAAGCGTAAAGACTGAATGATACGATATCTGGCGATCTTTGCAGTTGCATTAAATTGTTGTTATGAATAGGCCACTTGAAAGAATTAAAGTGGAAAGCTGGCAAGACCTGTGAAAGGGCACTCATCTTTGTTATACCAGTCAATCAGTAAGTTTACTGAAGAGCGTTTCAATACCTTGGAATTATACAATAAATTTTTGTTCTACAGGGCCATTGAGAAAATATTCCACTCATTTCAAGAAGAATGGTTATTCAGACATATACCCTTTGCTAAGAGAAGTATTACTTCCATTGATGCTGTTATGAATTTTCACCTTAACACAAAATATAAATTCTCTGAATTTAAATTATTGGCCCCATTTGCAAATTACACGCGTACATTCTCGTCTGTCATAAACTAGGAAGTTGGGAGTTTCAAGTAAGGTTAAAAGGGAAAGTTTCAGTGAGGAGAGAACTTTTTGTCTGCTTGTAATAAGTCACTGTGTTACAAAAGAAAGTATATTGCATTGCATATTAAATGTATAATCATTCATATCCAAAATATAATCATTCACAGGCTTTGAAACTAGATTCCAGGCATAACTATACCATAAAATGCTGAAATACATTACATTTTAATACAATAATGTATAATTTTCAGAAAATCAAGGAGCACTTTGCCCATGGACTTTTAACTCTTTGTTACATTTTGAGGTGTATGTGGATATATAACAATTGCTTATTTTGTCTGCTTCTTCAGTTTTTTTCTCCTTTCTTTCTTTTTTTCATTTCTAGTTTCTCTCTTTGCGCTTGACTATGTTGGATGAAAACACTCCAACAGTATTTTTCATAAAAGACATCACACTTACATGTTGCAGAAGCCCTCAAAAAAATGTAAAACAAAAAGAAAGCAAAATAATGGTTAAGCATGAGGAGGTGTAGTTAACCATAGTACGGACCAGGTGAACCATCACGAAGCAAAGTAAATGTGTTGTATAGCCATTGAACATAACAAAATCACTGCAGTTTAACTAATTTTATTCAACCTAAAGAGAAAGTCAAAGGGCAGTACTCCAGACAAAACACCAATCATTAATACAACCAAATCAAATATCTATAATATAATAATATTAAACAGTCCTGGGGTCCTATACCATAGGAATAACTGATCAGAAAACCAGATGGTTGATTTATACACATTTGTCAATAATAAAACCAATACTAACAACCAAGCTGCAACATTAATTCTGACATTCACAAAGGGTTGCTTTCAAAATGTCAGTTGGGTACTGCCGAAAGAATATTAATCAGTGAATAATTGTTATATTTAATTGTGATACACTATGCTCTTTGGTACTACGTGTTTTTCTGCTATGAAAACCTATGTCTTCATTTTGATGGGTTAAGGCAGCAGGAAATTAGATTTGAAAGCCTTTTATAAATTTTCAGCGTCTCTAGTAAATGTCAAACACAAAGTGGTGCAGTGAAAGTATTGTGGTATTTATTTTTGCTGTGTTAATGTAAAAATAATTTTTAAATGGATACATATTTAATTCATGTTAACAGGTTTAAAGAATTCCTCATTACATTATTTCATGGAGCTCATAAATGGAGACCTGGGTTCTGGAATCATCTACTGGCTGGCTGAGCTTCCTAAATTAAGAAATTCACTCAAAGACCACTACGTAACTAACAAATTAGGATATTGAACTGCTTTATTTATAAGCCATGCAATTGAAAGTATGGTAGCTGGAGTTCATACAAACCTTTAGGCCCAAGCACAGAAATTATTAGCATTTCTTAATCAGCTCTTTGTTATGAAGCTGCCCTGAAAGCAAATGATTGAACAACATTCAAGATAGCAGACCTTTCCAACATTCAATAATGTATTTCCCAAAGTGTAGCAAAACTGATTTTACTACCATGTACTAGTTACATCTGCTGCGTGTCATAATAATGTCTTCCCCTCTTTCCCTTACTTTGACATATTGCATTTTTAATAGTATGAAACTTAACTATGTGCAATAACTGAACAACAATACAAAGGAAAATTGCATTTATGAAAAATAAATGCAAATCTATGATGAAATAGAACAACCTACCAAAAATTCCTAACTATATTTAAAGTCAGTAGTAATTTGCCTCACATCATTGAACAGCCAAGCACAGCAATCATTCATTTTTCCAAACCAAATTCAAAGTTCAGAGTTATCCAATATAAAATGATAATTACAGTAATCCTGGCACAGATGCATGCATCACTACGTTTTCTCTGATTATTTTTGTCCTGTGCCATTAGACAAAGTCTCTTTGCCATTGATCTAGAGTCAAGTGAATTGACAAAAAGGGGGATTGAACAACTATCTTCAGATTCAGTTATTTTGCACAAGCTGTGACTCACCACCGAGGAATCAATCCCCCGCCCTTGTATACCACTGGATTTAGCAGAATAACCAGGGGAACAATGGCTTTCAAGACGGGATTAAGAAAGGAGCCTGTTTTTAATTATTCATTATTTGACAAATCTGCTTCGGTCTAGAAATTATGCTTAGAGTCATAGGACAGGCAAGGTGACTGCTGAACATCTCAGTGATATTATTTGGATGTTATTAATTAGAGCATTTAAATGCAATGCATAAGCATGTTAATTCTTAAATTACACATGGAAAAAAAGTATTATAAAACAACACAATATATGTTTCATGCATTGGCAAGTATATACAAAATTACTGTGGCTATCACTGTACTGTATCTGTGTATTTGGAAAGATAATGTTAATTGTTACTATGAGTTTGGGTGTATTAGAGCTGGAAAAAAAACATCTGATCCATGAAGAACATCTTATCATTTATTTTGAGAATGTTAATATGTTTTTAATAAGAATCAGTAGTTTGTTCCTTGAAGGATTCTATGCAAATTTTCAATGGCTGCATGGAAGAAAACAAAATATAATGATTATATACATATAAAGTTAACCTTGACATGGAAGGGTATTCCTTAAGAAGATTATCTTATTGACATGCCATGTTTACTTACACTACCAGTTTTACAATACAGATCAAATAAAAAAAGAGGTAATAAAATAAAAATAATAAGAAAAAGAGCTTAGCAAAGGTCCTGTCTGAAACAACAAGCTAAAAAGACACAAAGAGCAGTTAGCACAAATGAACAGAATCAAATGCTTACTGAAATGTGCTGTTTACAATTTCAAAACTTATGATTTATGTAAAGAAAAGCATGTATGGTGTACTGTGACAGCTGGTGTATATTTAGTTATGCACCACTATTTTTACTGCTTCTAGCACATATGCGGAGGAAATTAATAATAATACTCTTTAAAAACTATTTTCTGTATTTCACTGTATTAAATATGTGTTTATGATGATTTATACTGTTCTGATCTAAACTCGTGTCATTTTAAATTCTTACACATGGTTGTTTGCCTCTTTATATGTATTCAAACGTATGCTGGTTGTTGAGTCTGTCTGAAAACTAAGCATTGACAAGATTCAATTGATGGTCTTGGAAGGATCTAAATAAGTCTTCATTATCTCTTGGCTTTTACACGGTTTGGTTCCTGATAGGTGTATTAAACACAGCAGAGTGACTAAGAGGTGCAGCTTCACACCAGCTTCAGATGGATGGCACAGATGGCAGTATGTCTTGAACACAGAGATCGATATGAAATCGTTCACAGTAAAATTTGATTTAATTAGTTTCTTCACGATTTTCATGAGGGATCATGGATGGCTCTAAACCACCGCAGGTTATCTTTTTAGGTATCTTCACAGATTCCAGAACTGTTTAAAGTGAAACACAAAACCAACAAATGTGGACCATTAGAAATAAGATAAATATAAATAAGATGTTTAAAAATCACAGCACTCTTCTCAAAAGCAAAACCTGCATAGTTAATCTGCATAATTAACTCCAGTTGTCTTTACCTCTAACCTGCATTTATGTGGTAATTTGTCTGGATTGTTTCCCGTTTTGCTGTAAAACTTAATCATATTAAAATCTGTCTGAGCTAGCTTCCAGTATTTAATGATACATTACCTAACAGTCACTATACCTAAAGAAACGTAATCCCCAAAAGTTCTGGCTTTGTATCATTCTAGTGAAAGACCAGAAAGGACACTTATTAAATGTGTAATTTTTTTACTTGAAAATAAGTTTTAGGAAGAAATAGATATTTAGGTATCAGAGAACAGCTTGCTGCCAAGGTTGCGATCTATCCTCCTAAATGCCACTACAGTGGAACCTACAATATGCCGAGGTGCCAGCCCCTACTGCTGCACAGGGATTAATTAGATGAGGTTGTGTCTCTGTGCTTGTGCTTAGTCACTTTATTCACTGAGTTGTGTTGTGTAGGCCACCTGCATGGCTACAGCCTCCTCCTCCCTGATCGTCTGCTTATAAATATTCATAGGACTCCAACAATCAGCATACCCTAGAAGTAAACAGACTGTGTGCAATTGTGCCCCTATCATCAGGGAGCTCTATTATCTTCTTGGAATTAACTAATGACATGCAAGGCAGTATTTAAAAGATAATGTCTATCTGAAAAAAAGAAAAGAAAAAGGAAACATCTTAACTTACACCTAACAACAATTTAAGAATCGCCTTCTCTTGAATTTCAAGCTGTTTTCTCAATGTAAGATGTTCACATTTTCTTATATTATTTTTAGCTTGGTTTCTCTTCATGGTCTTACCTGCTGCGGTATAAAAACAATGAAAAAGCATAGGTAGTCTCACACCAGGTACCTGAACATTACTGTGTTTACATTATTTTCTCCAAAAAGAAAAACATAAAATAGTGAGAAAATGCAAAAACAAACAGCTTTAGAGGTTTTTCACAATGAGAGAATTTACAATAAGTGTTTATTATTAGTTGCCTTTTGTATATTTTGAGAGTCAGCATGTGAAGTTCTAGGAATCTTATTTTAAAATTCTAAAAATATCAAAAAATTCCCCAAGTTGCATGATATTCAGCATCTGACAGTCCTTTAACAGAGCATAATGCACATGACAATGACTTTAAACCCCTTGATAAATGGGGCTCCATTATTCTGCACTAAACCAAAGGCAAAAGATTCGTAATCTTTTATAGAGGATGGAGACAAATACAAGAGAGAATGCCACTGAAATCAGATAGACTGGTGTAACGTGATGGATTCATCAGAAGATATCCAGAGGCACGATCTGATTTAAGAAGCACATAAATAACTAAAAAGAATGAAGGCTGTGATCTTGTCCTTGCAATTGGAATTTTCTCGGTAGAATGACAGACTGGTGACAGAGGTTAAGGGTCCTCACCCCCACTCATCACAAGCACCTTGATTTCTCCATCTCTGCCCTCGTAACAAACTGCAACTGTAATGAGATTCTGAAGGTCAGGGTGGCAGAGATGAGGGGAATGCAGAGCACTGCTCAATTCAATTTGGTTCTGCTATAACAAAGTGCCTGCATCTCTCCATCCTTTTAGCTACTGCAGCGGTTAATAGAAGAAAAATGTATTGCTATCAGCTTCCATATTGATATAGTTTATCACATCTCTTCATGAACAATGAATGAATGAAGAAAAAAAAAAAAGAAAAGTTAACTATTTAGTACCTCAGAAAACATGTTCCTATTAGGGGATAAGAAAAGGCTTCTTAGTTAAGGAAAACAACTATGAGTACACCGTTGTTAACAAATGATCACAATAATTCGTAACCAAATGTGTACAGCTGAGTTAAACAAAGCTGTCCTCAGACAGGAGAACATATTCAGACACAGACTCTCGCTGCCCTTGCATGGTGGTTTCAAACTGAGAGGAGATTAAGGTGGGGCAATGGATCACAGGTGAGAAAAAGGCCTAATCTCAGTTCATAAAAGTGGTATTACCCATGATGTTAACCAATACTTCCAGAATGACACAGATAGAAGACGAAGAATGAGAAGCATAATGTATTAAATTGGTTGTAGGTTTAGCCTTGGCTATACTGACTGGAGGAACCCTTTTGATAAATAACGAGAACAATAAATGCACATGAGAATGACAACATGCTTGAAACACGATTGTGCCATTCATTCTGCCTCGGCTAGTATTTATTTTCAATTGCAGATACACAAAGCTGCGAATGCTGACTGCAGCCAACGTGACACCCAAGGTGCACACTTTCAAGGATTGAGGTGAAATATTTTCAATCTTCAAAGTGGAAAGAATTAATGAAAAGAGATTCTTTTATTAATCATTCAAACTCAGCCCATCTGGGCAGCACTTGGTTTATATGAGCATTCAGCACAACCAGATGGATTCAGAATTAATCTGACCTGAGCACACAATTGAGCAGTTACATTATTCGTATTTGTCCGATGATGTTGCTATGCTTACAATTAAACACAACGTGTAGATCGTGAAGTGAAATATGTACAATTCATGCGTCATATACAATATATATATTGGCTGCTGGTTTTATGTGAAAATAATTATTTTTTACATAACAACATATTGCGATTTGAGGCACTAACCTCCTTGCAGACCTATGAGAATTATTATGAAACATAAATACATGGGATTTTCTATTTAAAACCATTAAAAGTCTTTCACAGTGTATTTAGCTTATTTGTACTGTTCTAATTACACTATTTGTGCTCTCAACTGATACAATTCCAAGAGAGTTTCTGAAATAAATAAACTGTGTATCCCCTGACTTTAGTGCTTTGTTTAAAACATAATGCTCAGCTCTGGACTGCAGGTTGATTAATGCAGATTAGCACTCAGTGCTGTGTAGACTGAATACATTAATTTAATTGCCTGGTCCTTTCTGTATTTCACTTAGACTGTACACTAACAGTTTCCTGGGATTATACCATTAAGATTGCGTCATCCTTTACACGATTAAAATATTTTCCATTACTTCACAATTTCTTATTCGGACCAAGACTATCAGTTCAGTGTCCTGTTTATAGTGTTGTCTGTAGGACATATGCTGAACTGTAACATTTCACACGTCTATATTCATTAAAAGATCACAAATTGAAAATCATGGAATTCTATTCAACAACACTTGATTGACCATACTATACAAACTGCACAGAAAATGTACTGTCAATGACTTCACCACAGTGAGCAGCAGAGATGCGGGTGAGGTATTGAGCCGACAGCAAGATTCCTGGCACTGTGCTCTGCCACTTGAGTTCAAATAAATCCGCATTTTGAGGTGACATGCTTAAACATCTGCAATCAAGACATCAGGTGCAAATACAGTGCAGTCATGGATTTATATTATGTATAATTACATTGTTTCTCCTAGCAGAAGAAATGTTTAATAAGGAGAGCTGCTGCCTTGCTGTAGGCATTGATTCAGGCACTGACCTTCTGCTGCTTAAGAATGAGCTCTGTGTGCAACAGCTGGGACCTCGCAGCTGTACGGCACTGTTTAAATGTGGCACAGTCCCAGAGACTCTTTCTGTGCAATATTATACGAAGGAAAAACAAGGGTGCACGTAGTCTCTGTGTGCTATAGACCAACCTGTGGACTCGGAGGTAGAGTTTTTTCGGGGAAATGCTTGTTTATTAAAAATTAATTGTTTATAAAATCCTAACAATGGTTTCCTTTACAGATTATCCAAATGTATGTCATATGTCTCACATACTAATATGAAATCTGCGTTGCCATTTACTCAGAACTAAAATATTTTCAGATTTTTGTTTGAATATATTTATTCATTATGGAGGAAAAAAGAAAACGGTGGCCGACCACAATTTTTAAGTTTACTGAAACTAGAAGGATTATTATAATTATTATAATTTATTTATTAGCAGGTGCCTTTATCCAGAGCAACTTACAGTTAACACAATATTAATATTACTACTACTAATTATAATAATAATAACTAGTAGGAAATATCAAAAAAGTGTTCTAATTAAAGTGTTTTAATTATATCTAAGAGGTTCAGAATAGTCTATTCCTTATGTCACAGAGGTAAAAACTGTAAAATGGAGCTCACCTCTGATGATCAGATATTACTGGTAATTTATTTAAATACAAAATGTTTAGACTACTGGTTATAATAAATTATATATTATGACATATTTTCTATACGTTCATTTGAAATTATTATTGTTGTCTTTTTCCTGATCACGCACCGCTGCCATTTCTCTCAGCTTTTCATCCACGTTCATTTCAATTCTTGCTTTCAGAAAGATGGTGTTCCTGCTGACATGTAGTTCAGGACAGATTATTGCAGTACATTTTCCTGGTGGGATTGCTTGTGTTTCACAGCACAGCAAGGTGTCTTATGAATATGCAAATTGAGGGCTTCTTGATTTGGTCTTGGAGCTGTGCCTTTATTACTCTTTAATGTGGAAAAATTGGCATGTAATACCATTTATGGTTTCTCTCGATTCTTCCAATCATTGCAGAATTCTCTCATTTTGCATGTGAGTTCCAGGCAGGAAATTACTGTGAGCGGGAATTAAATTTCCACCTAATATGCCTCACTTACAAGATTATGGAGCTCGTTCAAGGAAGGAAATTAAAAGGACACCTTCTGTACACAGAAAACTGACTTACATTAAAAACCTATGGACCAAGTCTTAGACACAAGGTTCAGGCTTCCTAGTAGTCCAAATCACATTATTTACATTTTTAATGTTGAAAGCTGAAATGACTGGGTTTGTACTACAAATTGCTGATCATAAGAAATCATCGGAAATGTGTGTACGCAGTTTCAAACAGAAAACAAATTTCAAAGGAACTACCCAAATGCAACAGTAGCACTTCATAAGTACTGTGGCAAATACTTTAAATTAGCAGTTGATCTAGAAGTGGGCCAGGGATCAATGATCTTTCCTTTCAGTTCCATAGCTACAGTTAGTTCCTTGGCAAAAAATATGTTTTTATTATAGAAATACAGAAACCAAAAAAACACCTTTGATAGAATTGATGATTACTTAAAATGATAAATGTAGAAAAGTGTCTGACAAGAATCTGGCTACTGCTCACTGAAAAAAATACCTTTAGCCTCATCACTTATGAGTGTACTCATACGTCGATTGAAATGTAATGTGGGAACCTAATTTCGATGGGATGCTGCAATTACAGATACTGCTGATGCCAAGTCTGCAATTTAACATTTTGTTCCGTGTCTGCAGGATGGCAATGTGTTGGCTGGGCTACGTTAACAACATACCAGCTCTTCTACAGGAAAGCAACAGAGGCTTCTGTATCATAAACAATACAGTTCTGCTGAGATCTCACATAAACACAGCTGATTGGGCTTTTCTATACCTTTCCTCTTCTTTTGCTGATGGAAACTGCTCTGGCCTACTGCTCAGTCATATTTGTAATTGTACTGGTGGAGATAAGACCCTGAGGAATAGGAGGTCAGAGGGCCAAGGATCGCTGTATTTGTTATCCTTCTGTAAACACAGTGAGGCAGGCACAGGAAAACGGGAGCTGAAGCAATAGGAATTAAAAGGCTACATGGAAAAAAACATCTTGGCCCGTCGCGGTGAGTGGAGGTTGTGAGGGTGGGGATCAAAAAGCACTTATTGAAGACTAATTTATTTATGTCACATTTTAAAATCACATCTTAATTAATATGTTTGAGAAACAATGTTACAAAATGTATTATTAATTAAATAGCTCAGAAAAAATGCAATTCTATGCACTACTGTTCCTGAAAAAAAATTAAACAGCAAAATTAATACATCACCAAAAATGTGTATTCATCAAGCGGTGCAGAATATAATAATAATAATAATAATAATAATAATAATAACAACAACAACAACAACACAAACAAACTTGAATTCACTTTAAAAGAAATCAAAGTTCGATTACAGTAACCGTTCATGCTTAAATGACAAGCGAATGGATTCTTTCTTATCAGTCGAATTGCATGTCATTGTTCATCCAGTATGATTTCTAGCAGAAACCTTTACTTTCCAGTGTACGTGTCAACAACCATTTATAAGCACAGGCACATTTTTCTCTCCAATTTGTCTTGTCTCCAGAATTATCCATCCAAAAAAAGGAAAACATCATCAAATGTCAGAAGCGACTCCTCTACAAGGTGGAAAAATGCTAAAGCTATCATACAGTATCAGAGCAAGCTGTAGTAATTAAAAGGTGTTAAACATAGTACTGTGCAGCAGCCATTTTGAAGGAAATATAGCAAATGTCATACTGTTCTACATTTCAGATGTATCGTCCAAAAAAAAAAAATCCTGGCGATTTTCATGTTGAGTGAAATTGTGCATCACTCTGTATCCAAAGAAGTCTAAAGTTAAAGGACAAGCATTTTGGGGACAATTCAGTGCACATGCGGGAAAACAGGAGTGTCTGCAACACAAATGAAGCATGTGGTTTCTTAAAAGCTTTCTTTTGCAGTTTCTGGATGACTTCAGATACGTGAGCTAGCGCTTGACAAAACAAGTATGAACCAAAAGGTCCTTCCACCTACATTATATCTAAAAGCAATTCTGAACAGCATTGAACAATAAAGGTAACGCGCTAGAACAGACATGAACTAGTGCAGTTATGGTTGATGACTGGGTTGATTTTAATCATTGTTTTCAGATCCATTCCCAGCAAATGTCTAGATGTTTATTATCCAGTTTATTTCATGTTTACAAATATGTTCAATATATTTCAGAACAGTGTTGGCTGAAAAAAATAAAAAAACAAAAACACTTCATTGAGGTGTTAATAGCTTGCAGAATAGTTTGTAGATAATGGAAACTTCTCCACCATGAAACTGCATGGTTTGGAATTCAATATTCTTTTTTTAAATCCAAGATTTGACTCATGCTCTGATCAATAATTCCTCACATTTCTAAATATAAGCTGGTAAAACGCTATTCTGGGTTTATGACACATGTGCTCCTGCTATCTTTCAGCGTATTTTCTGTCCCCAAACAATTTTGCATGTTTTAATATCTTTTATTAGACTTGATGAATTATAAATCAGCTCTGGAGAGTTATCTTCATTTTTCCATTGTGCCTCAGAATCAAAAGACACTGAAGCATCTGGTGCTTGAGTCGTGACATTTTCAGTTTGTTTGTTTGTTATTCTTCAAACCAAAGTGATGTGAACTACTGCAATTTAAAGTACTGGGTGCAGGAAGCAGAAAACTTTGTGTCAGTCTTTGATCACATCAAAACATGATGATGAAAATATCAAAACATTAATTAGCTGAAGTAATTGTAATTACATCTGAGATGATACCTTATTTTCTGTTACATTTTCATGTACTGAACAGTATTGTGTGGGGGGAACTGTTAATTAAAATTAAGCCTTGCTCTTGGTTTTGTCATGAGTCATATAATAGCACTTACTGATTATTAATTAATTAATTAATTTTGTCATACATATGAAAAGTTCTGCTTACAAAATGCTCATCCACACTATTCTCATGACAGTTTTCAATGAACAGTTTTGGAGATAAAACTGAGATGTAGTCAGTAAATAAATTAAAACAAATTTAAAGAGAATATTTAAATGTAAAAATGGCTAAACTTACCAAAATAATAATAATACAAATATGTCTTACATATATTGTCCTCCTTTATATACATTACATCCCTCCTGTACTGTCCTGGAATATAGGCTATATCTATTTATAACGTTACGGCTATGCATATGAAACTCCAACTGACTTGATGGAGTGTCTCTCTTTGGAAGTAGAGAGCTCTGGCTACAGACTACAGAAGGTCAGGGAGGTTGACACTGCTTTATGACATTACCACCTTAAAATATTTCTCATAGTGCAACAGATTTGTTTCTTATTCCACAGATCTACCACTTGATTTTCCTATAGTGTGTGCAGTGGAGGGGGGGAATGACGCACACAGCTGTTCATAATAAAATACATTGTGATTAAAGTGCTGTTGTGACGACATGCACAGAAGGAGCTGACCTTTCGTAATGTGTAGGCCATGTTAAATTGAGGTTATTCTGTACTAACTATATTTCTATAGAAATGTGTCATTGGGGTGAGTCTTATTTGCATTACTGTTGAACTGTACAATCTCTTTGATTTTGTGGTAAACCTAGCCATGTGAACAAAGATTGACTCAGTCATATGAATCAGGTGTGCCAACTTACATCAAGCCACATACACAAAACATTCCAGTCTTAAAAATGTTGTAATGCAATGTTCATATAGTTGAATATATTATCAAATGTTTTCAGTGCTGAGGGAAGTTTTGCAAAACCCATCAGCTTTGATCCACAGCAGCTATGCATTTTGTCCCCTAAAAATAATTATGAATTTACCCTTTTTGTTTCATTATATAATCAGATAACCTACCTTTAACCAAGCTTAAAAGGCAAAAGGAAAGCTTTTAATTGTATTATGAACATATTTTAAAATATGTAATGCATCATAAGAACAATTCTGAGTTTCAGTCTGCACTATATCATCATCAGGAAATCAACTGCTTTGTTTTTCAAATCTTTCCACATTTATTTTATTAGCAATTAAACACAAAGTTTTACAAGAGACAACTTTACAACACATTTTTTTTTAGATGCTCATTTCCCCAGCATCCTTTCCCAGGCTGTGACATTGCTGTGAAAACAATGAGGAGCGTTCGACGTTTGCTCCAGAATGGTTCAGATTTGGACTGCAGCCTGTTTTTCACAAACACTCTCATCTTCAATTTATTTACAACTCTGAATAATTAAACAAAGCCACTTCTGGATATTCTGCATCCTGTGTGGTTTTTATCTGGTAAACACTGTTAAGTAGTGTTTACAGTTCATAAAACCCTGTCTCTCTTGAAGAAGCCTCGAGTCTCTGTTCCATCATCTGTTTGATTTCATTAAATCAGGAAAGGGATCTTATTCTCAGACCTGATCATTATCCCATTACCCACAGTAACTGAATAACCAAAGGCTCTGTCTGCTCTGTCTTGGAATCTAAAAGCAACAGATACAAATTGTGGTATGATTCAAATGCTCTACCTGAATAAATATTTGCTCAGCAGTACCTCAGCGCTAGCAACCGAACTCACTGCGGCCATATGGATTAACAGACCATTTGTAATCATACTTTTCTGAAATGTCAGAGGTGTGTTTCCTTTCATCAATAAATATTGGTTATTGTATCTACACCTCTCCCGACAACTCGTCTCAGCTTGCTGTCAGAAACTGCACAAGTCAAATGGACATCAGAACATCATTAGTATTGTGCATTAATATTTTTCCATCTTTCAAGGATAATGACAGATCTGTATGCTCAAGCAATGAATTCACCCAGGGAGAGTCTAACAATAGCACTGGCAACTTTACAACCACAGATCATAACCAATCATTTTACCAGACAATCATTTCCTAGGATGTACAGCTTTCATGCTTGATGTAACACAATTTGGTTTTGCAAATCAAAATGTTACAAGGGGGTGACATTACTTAGATCAAACATGGTCATTGTTTCAGCGGTGAAGGTGGTCATTCAATGGTCACAACTCATCGAGTACTGTGCTGGGCTGGTATGAAATCTGGTTTTGTGTGGTAGGCCTATTTATGGTGCTCTAATTCAAAACCTAACAAGAGAATTGCTTCCAGATGAGGAGCGCTTTGCATGGTACTTATTTAAAATCTACTGTGCTATAGCAACAAAAGCAAAATAGCACATTAGCATACCATACAAATCCTAGCATGGAACAAAACAGCACAAAAAGTGCAGGTGTGGGAAAGAAGTTGGTGACAGATTAACTGATCTTACAAAAGTCTTCCTGTTGTTAAAGGAAAGAGAGAAAGAGAGAGTGGTGCTTCAGAGGTGTTAGTGTTTCTCATTATTTAAGGGTGGTACAATATGTGAATAGTGAATAGTGAAATATACTGCAGAAACTTTGTTGGGGGAAATGTTATGATCTGATTAACCAAGGAAGATCGTCTGTTGCCAATTTCAGTTTTTCTGAAGAGATTCTAATTAAAGATGGGTAGGATGTAACTCAGTATTGCTAGCTTCAGCTTTGCTAATTTCCCATGTTTGGAAGGGAGAAAGCTCAGAACTGCATCTCTGGTAGTTACCTTTGCCACGTAGCTGCCATCTTATTAATTTGGACTTAAAATATATAATTTGAGATTTAAAGGAAACAAGAACATATCTGAAATAGAAAGGACAGTACTAGTGGGATTTGACAACTCTGTAAAAAAGGGCTGAGTGAAGGTAGAAAAGGTTTTGCCTAGCTTGTTTATAGGATGCTGTTGATGGACATACTGACTTCTTTCTTCACGTTGCCTGCTGAATAATTGAAGGGGAATAGCACACGATCAAAAAGCAGCACAGTCTTTTACCCTGATTTGGAGTTCAGCAGGGTTAAAGATGGGCGGATTGTGGGAAACAGTATCCACAAAGTGGAAATGTCAATACAATATCAGTACCTTGAGGGGTCAAAGGCTGTCTGCTTTGATGAAGTGAGGTGCCAGTCCTCTTTTCTCTTATGTCTATCAGTGTTTTTTTTTTTTTTAATTTGGGTGCAGTGCAAATGATCGTAGGTCTAAAGGTAAGGCAACTCAAAAAGGGTGAACTGAGAAGCCCCACTTATTTCATGAAACTTTACTAGATTTTTAATTTTCAAACTGCTCAACTTATTTGAACTTGTTTTCAAAGAACAAAAAAACACATTAAGGGTATAAATGAAATCAAATATTTTTCAATAGGGCCACTGGATTTTTACTTATAAATTGTAGTTTGGTACAAGTTACAGATTATTTTCTAAGGAATCTGTAGCATTGTTTACACTATCCCAATGGACTAACATGATAGATAATTGGTTTGCTTTATTATTACAGTATATTTCAGTTTTATATTAAGAAATAAACAAAAAAAACATGAAAATATAGAAAATTCAAATATAACGTCATATGGAAAAATATTAATACATATTACATTAATCCAGACGTACGTACAATTAGGATACTCAATACATCTTAGTACTGTAAATATTAGAGATATATTGAAAAGGTTGCTGGATATTCTCACAAGGTTTTTCCACATTACCTTTGTTGATAAAGTCACTTTCTTTCTGTGAGGTAAAAAAAATTCCTTCAACTTCTGTTCCGATCAGACCAGAAACACTGATCTTGTAGATGGTGAAATGTTACAGTGGCAGAAGTAATTCAGTCACCACAGTACATGTTAATTCACTGAATTCATTTTTTAAACCTCATAAGTTTTCTTGTAAAATAATGTTCATGTGCATTTTTAAGCTTCCTTGGATGGACAGGCAAGATGCAAGTGGAAAAAAGTCAGAGAATTAAAAGGACAAATATTAATCTCTACAAAGATTAACCTGACAAGGATATGTTACAGTCATGTTGGCATTAAAAAGCACACTGACCTTTCAAGAATGGCTTTTCAATATTGACTTGAGTTATTTATTAATTTCAAAGTGCAAATTCACTGTAGATTGATGACCAGATTTTGTGTTTCACTGAGCTACAGGAATGAAAAAAGCACTTTAATAATGCCACTATATTAGAGATTCTTTATTAAAATCTAGATGATTTAATTATTGGTAATATAAACCTTTCACACAATCAAGAGCTCTACAGGGCAAGGTGACCAGATCGGAGATTTGTTAGAATTCTGTCTTGTTTCCATTCAGGTTGTAAAATGATAAATGTTACGTTGGGTTTGATTTCAACATATTCTACCAAAACTACAAACTTCAATCCTTATTTTTACATTGTGATATGTGTGCCTTCAGGCCTCTCATAAAAATGCAGACTTTGACTGAGATCAGAACAGGTTTTTGAACCCAGCAGTTTTGGCAGCTCTGATTAATCGCTGTAGAAGGCATGTTCAAATTAATTCTTAAGGATGACTTTTTCTATAATCTTACTTTTTTGGTGATTATAACAGTTTTGACCTTTTCTTTATAGATAGGGACTCAAATCAAATCAATTGATAATTAAATAAAACAAGCATTCCTTTAATCTAAAACACCAAAATAATTTGCAGATATCCAGCGCAGTTTGAGTAGAATCAAAATGCTCGAGGCAACCTTGCATATGTATGTGTTTAACAGGACCCCAGAAGCTATTTGTTTTAACAGATTATGTAGATAGAAACAAGAAATTTGTTTTTCTAAATTGCTAAAACAAAATGACTGAAACAATATGCACAATTATCAAAATAGTTAAAGCACAAAACAAAACCATCAACTCAGTTAAAAAGTATCTGTAACATTTTTGTATCAATTGACCAGATTTCACAACCATAAGTCAGCACTGGTTGTATCCATTGATCAAATACATTTCTCTTCAGGCATATGTGTAGATTTCCTTTCAGCAATGTGCTCTTTCTTCCAAATGCACTCCATCCCATTTTCACGCTACTTTTGATTTGTACTTTTTGTTAAAAATGTTGAAATTATAATGACTTACTATAAGGATCACACATTTGATACAGCATAGTAAGTATTTGTGTTTATGAATTGCAAGAGAAAATCCTAAAATGGTGAAATGTTCTGATACCAAGCACTTTGTTTCAGAGCTTCATTTAGCTGCCTGCTTCTGTTTTTATCTTCCTGAATTACAGTTCTTGTGTTCTGCTTTTGCTGTAAATTTCAGCAACATGCATCTTAGTTCTTACTAATGAGAATAATGGTGCCAAAGATCAGAGATATGCTTAATTACCTTTCTTTAATTATTTCTTCAGTCATTCAAAGGAAGCTGCTTATTACATTGGAGGGCAGACGCTGCTTCATCTTCCAGCACTTTTTCCTGGATTTGCAATCCTTTTTAGTGAATGATTCATTTTTTAAATGTAATTCTTATTAGAATTAATTGTAACTAACTGGACATTTTGATCTTCTAAAAGTAAAGTTTTGATTTTTATTACAAGAGACAAGGGATTTGTAAAGTTTTCATACAACTTGAAAGTAATGAAGTGATGCAGGCTAAGCTTCTATAAATCAATCTATTTCGACACTTGTTATCATAAACAAGGATTTAACAGCCATTAAATAATGTGTGATTTGCATGTTATGAAGGAACAAATTAGCCAACACCATAACAAGAAGTTAAGATCAATCTGCCACTCACTTTGTTTTTGTTTTCCAAGCAGAAATACAGCCCTGGCTCTAACGGAAGTGTTCATTTGACAGGTATTCTAGCCTAGCCTAGAGTCTAGAATTAGCCATAAAAGTCATTGAAGTTATGGTCTTTATGAAATAATCACCTTCAATAGAAAAATTATAAATTCATTTTAGCATTTTAAGTAATTTTGCATTTTAATTGTACACAAAGGTCTGCCTTAAGACCATGATAGTATCTTATCTTAAAGTTATCTTAAAGCTATCCCACGTCTTTATGTTTGTTTATGTTTTTGCCTTGATTGTATAATTGAGTTTTCAAATTAAACATTTTAGCACCTGGAAGTTTCCTTGCAAAATCAACAGGATTTACAAGTACGAGCAACATTACTGGAGCTCCTACATCTATGCAAATTTACCAGCTGCCTCCTTCCCCACAAAAGCTATACTTCTGTATAATGTGATGCAGTAAGAACATTACAGATAATCTCTTCACTTTAAAAGTAAAAACCTAGGGGCGGGCCTAATTGTCTCAATCAGCTAAAGTCTGTGCTTGATGAAAGAGTAAAGTGAGCTGGAGTTCACTCAGCGAAATGCAGACTGTGTACCTCACCGGTCAGGCCCAGAGTCCAGAGTGTGGCACAGCAGACTAAGGGTTGGCCAGATTGGTGTTGGGGGATGCGGTGGAACACCAGACCTGTGTTAGAATAAGCTGTGCCATTGATTTGCTCAGCATATATTATTTGGTGTACATCACCAATTATGTGATGCTTCTGCATAATGGCATTCCAATAATTTGTGACACAAACAATTCAGGAGAGCAAAGATCATATAGATGTCATTAAAGTGTTGACCTGGTCTTTCTCTTCAGAAATCAAAAAAATCTGTGTTTTCCTGAAAAAAATATAAATAGTGTGTGACTGTAGTTGTCTCGTAAACATAAATTAGTTACAAACCATTAGAGTGAATAGAGTCTTGGGAATATGTTTTTTTCTAACTGTAGTAGGAAAATAATCAGCTTGGGACACAAGTATGAACTTGTTTATACTGAATTTTATAAAATAGGTTTAAAAGAGCACATCAAATTGAAGGATACTTTTGAGATTTTGAGATAACATACCTTTTCAGTATGCTTGTTTTAGGAGATAAGAAAAATGTTTTCTGAAATCAGCTGTGTCCTGGCTGTTATGCAAAACTTACAGACTGCAGGTCACGCAGAATAACATTAAAGGTGATGAATGAACAGAAATGTATTTTATTGTTAAGAGAAGCATTCCATCTAACTGCACCCTTCCTGATACACTACTGCCCATAACATTTAATTTCCAATCACTGCCCCCATCCACTTTATTTCAATAAGAGGTGTCTTTTAATTAAATAATAATGTGATTGTAGGGGTTTAACTTTAATCTAATGAAGGTATCCAACCTCTCTGACATGATCCTCAGCGTGCATTGTTTTGTGAGGTGTTTTAATCAGGCAGTGTTAAACATGTCCCCTAAATTCACCTGAAAATAGCTTCTAAGACAATACCAATGTGGACTAAAGTGCTGTGGGTAGACTCTTTAACAATCTCCTGTGACAAAACCATCAAGAACAGAGAGAAAACATTAATCTGATAATGTTGGATACGTTCATACATTTACTTATCATGTACATATCTCTTAGAAAGCTGTAATGATGAATTAATATGGATTGATTACAACAAAAAGAGACATAGTAGATCAATGGCAGTCATTTGTCAGCAGATCTATTTCCTGAAAAAAAATGTTTTTTGGCAACTGGCAAAAAGCATCCCTACGGCCTTTGAGTATTGAAGTGACAGAAAGGAATAGTTCAGGAGGAATTGACGTCAGATTGACAATGATAAGAGTCTGAGCTCAGGGGGATACAGAACAAGACTGATTCCTGAAGAGAAACACCGTTCAAATTATCTTTTCAAAGAAAGAAAAAGAATATGAGAAAATATTGCTTTGAGGAAAACTGCTTTTATTCCCGCTTTATAGTTAACTAGTTACACCTCGGTGTGCACAACACAAGCATGATCAATATACAGTATGTTCAATCACTATTCAGTATTCACACATATGGGTCATTAACCTTTTAAACAACTTGAAGTCAGTGTGTGAACGAATATCACTGAAATACTAGTTAAAAACCTTGCCTGCTTTTTTGGAATATTTAATATTTGATTATGAAGATTCATAGTCCTTATACTTGCCTGGATCACTGTATGTCCATAGCTGGGGATTCTTTGCATTTATCCCAAATAATCATGTAATTTATCACTGTTCACAACATGCATATGTATGTACTCACTCACTTTAATGACACAAAAGTTGTCCAGCGCGTTTCATTTGATCACTGCACCCGACTTTACAGGTATTTGAAAGCAAAGAGGTGAAAGAAAAGTTTGGCTTATGAAGCAAACAGTGTCAAGCTACCATTGCATAGAATTTGTCTGACAGTATCATATTTGCAACCCCAGGGATATATCTCACTGCTTTTATGAACAGCAGTACACACCACGCTTCCTGATTCCACATATCAATGTAACTGTCCATTTTGACTCATACAAGCCTGATTAATCTTATTTGGCATATATGTTGAGGTCTACTCTACATGACCACTGGAACACACACCCTGGTGCACCAATCAATCAAAGAAAGAGTTCAAAGAAGGTTTGATTTCCCTACCTAGTCTGACTGAACTGCATAATACCTCAGCATGGGCATAATCTTTAGTTGTGTTCTGGAACACATATTGCCTGCAGGGCCACAAAATTAAAGACATTTAAAAAAAAACCCATTGATTTCAAGAAAAGGGACACTATTTAATATTCTTGGCTGACTGAATTCATTTTCACAAATCCTCTAAAAATGAAATAATACAATATTAAACAGGTTTACTTTACAGGCACCTACTTAATTCCAATTGTATTCATACTCTGTAAAGTTAAATTTCAAAATCAAAAGTTCTGGCATAAAATATTGTAATCATAATGATGCTCACTGTTTTTAGCATTGTGTGAAAAACATGAATGTCTCAGTACACGTTTTCTCAGCATAAGCCACTGGTATGACCGGCTCAAAATGGCATAATAAGCTCTCCTATTGTTGACTTATTTTGCATTTGTCAAAATGCCTTAGCAGAACAAAAACTCATGGTATTCATACTGTCCTAGGAGACAGAGGCAGATATTGAAGATAAGGTCAATTTATATATGTATATAAAGTTGGCTGCATTGGTTATCTTGCCCTAGTTGTTACCTACAGTCAATGACAAGCAGACCCCGGTCTCTCAAAAGAGAAATTGACATTTTCAATTATTCACATAAGAAGACTGATTTCAAAAGATGGAGGTCAGGTTTAGAATTGCCTAAAGGTCTCGAGATAAGAGGAAGGAGCTGGCTTTTCAATTTCGCTGCTTTGAATGAGAAAAAGCAGTATGACATCTGGTGCTTATTATCCTATAACACTAAAATCCAATATACAAACTCTTAATTTATGAATTCATACCATTAAATGCTTAAGATCATAACAAAAGCAACTAAGTAAAATTGGAGGTTAAGTATTTTTTCAGTGTGCATGACAAACAATATCCTGCAAAATGCAGCAATTTGTTATCCTTTTTGTCAAAAATAATCTTGCTTTGATCACAGCAAGACCTTGGACATTACGATAAGTAGACCTGCCAGTTTCCAAATGTGAATAAAGCTATCATGATGATATATTTAACATAAGAATTTCCTAAATTGTAATACAATCTTTGGTACAAATTTAATTCCCAAAATATTAATCACTTATGTTCAGCCATGAACTTGTCAGTAAAACAAGACTTAAAAGAACCCTTTGTATCTGTGTTGTTGTGGTTTAAGTTGTTTGTGTATCATAAAATGATCATGAACTATGAACAGTTTGCTAGATAGAAATATATTGTCTGGGGATCTGCATGGCACGTCAGAGTAGTGGGGTGCAATTGTGAAGAAAAGCCTCACAGAGACAAAGAAAATAACTTCTACCCCGGGTTAGGGTGCTAGCTAAGACTTAAAGTCATCCTATCTACATTCAGGCCACTACTCGGTTTCCCGATCACAAAGCTCAGGCGCAGGTTCAGAGGTCTAGGCGTTCTCATCGTCGTAGTGTGGAAGCATATGTCAGTAGCCATAATCAGGTTTGAGGTCTGGTCAATGTCGAGCTTCCAAATCAGGGTCATGGTCAGGCAGTGCTTGACATCCAGGTGGTCAGTACATGGTTTGCACTCCTCTCTCTTTCTGCTTCGCTCTTTCTCTTAGCTTTAAAAGCTCTGCCAATGCCTTCCTCACTTTTCCGCTCATGTTTTCTGCAATCTCATGATCAGGCGGGGTCGCTATATAGTGCTCCAGTGATTAGTGCCAGCAGCTGGCTGTGTCTTCCGCCTTGCAGGCTGTCAGAGGTGTGTGCTCACATTCAATGCTGATGAGTGTGCGTTTGCCCCGCAGATTGTCAGTGCTGTGAGGGTGCAGTCTGGCGTGTCTTGGGAAGGTTCGATTATGCAGCTAGAAATCCTACCAGCAGACCTGGTAATTGTGAGCTTCATATCCATGTGTGAAAACATATAGCACACTTTGCTCAGAAACTTTCTTTTAAAAGTAAAGACAAAGTTTCCCTTTTAGAATCATATTTATTCTACAAAAACATGCCAGGCTCCTGTGACACACACTGACATTCAGTTGATTATATTAATTGGTATGATATTAAATGATATAAAATTCTCCAACTACATCTGTTTAATTTTGATCAGTGTGATAATGAAGTCACTGGGCCAGAGAGATTTATTGCTCTTATCCCATGTAACAAACTACTGAGACACCATTGTAAACACAGCTCTGGTAAGACTTTTGAGCTTTGTTGCTAATTATCGTAATTCAGCAGTGATATTAGCCTGTAGACACCAGATTAAATACCGCACTCCTGGTTTTCTCCAGGAAAAAAAACATGCTTTTGAAAAGTGAGTAAATTACACAGCTCAGCACATCCATAATTGAGTTGAAAGGAGCTTAAGGTTAAGAGACTGTTCAAGAACTGCCCGCCCTTGAATAAACTAATTTTGCTCATTAACTAAGCATAATCTCCTTATTAAAGGAGAATACATGGAAAAAGATTTACCCCTTCGACATCTCTTGGTAATTGTTAATGCTGCCCCTTATATTTTGAGGTGACAAGAAAGGTCAATCACCTCCACAGGCAAATCATATCCCTATTAGTCTGTATGACTTAATTCTACTGGTACCACCTTTGGTTCACATAAAATGGCAAAGATAAATATCCATACACAAACTACAGTATCAGTTGCATTTCCTAACAGAAAAAAGCAAGTGAGATTATCTGTTGCTTTTCAATGGCCTACGCGGCACACAGACAAAGATAAGTTTTTCACTGGATACAGGTTTCAATGCCATCAGATTACAAAATTTCAGCTCAGCAGCATGTTCTCGTTAAAATGTGTAACACATTTTAACACATTCGAATGTACTTTGACAGGCGTTATTAGAATTACATTTTAATTGAATAATACACTACCATAGTTCACAACTGGTAGTTTTGATATGATTATTTCTAGTGTTAGCCTTACCCCTGTATTCAGGTGAGAACTGTCTAATCTCTGTCTCTGTCGAGGGCAACATGCAGTCCCTCTTCCAGGTAGAAGGAAACAGATGCAGTACCTTCAAATTGTCTTCTCACTTGAGCCACTGCTCTAATAGTCCTCTGTACTCATTCTTAAGTGACAAGCCACAGATGCAGCAGAGAAATAAATGCTGTCAGTCTGAGACACTTCTTCCAAATTCACTTTCTTAACATTAACTTTATTGGTCTGAACAAAGAGCCAAATATTCATGCACCTGACAAGAATAAAAACACTGCGGGTGATACTGCACTGACTAAATGCATAGGAACTGTGTAATCATTGGCATATCGTGATGTTTAGAGCAACCCCTATACTGCTCTAGAGGCAGTTCAGAGGAGAGCAACCAGACTTATTCCAGGTCTGAAGGGAATGTCCTACTGAGAGACTGAGGGAACTGAACCTTTTCACCCTGGAACAGAGGATACTACGTGGGGACTTGATTCAAATCTTCAAGATCATGAAAGGCATCAACCACATCAAACCAGAGGAGCTTTTCCAGATCAGCAGGGACACACGCACCCGGGGACACAAATGGAAATTAGGCTTCAAGGCATTCAAGACAGAAAACAGGAGACACTTCTTCACACAGAGAGTCGTCACAATCTGGAACAAACTCCCCAGTGATGTGGTTGAAGCTGAAAATTTGGGAACATTTAAAAAAAGACTAGATCCTTGGATCACTTAGTTACTAACTGACATGGGTCGAATGGCCTCCTCTCGTTTGTAAACTTTCTTATGTTCATATACACAACTTGACATTGATGTTGGTAAATCCCAAGAAACATAGCTCCGAACGCTTGTGCTGCCACAAAGCTGCACATGTAAATAAGATAGATGTGCAGTAGTCTACACTTCCTCTCTAGAATACAGAATCCCACTTTCATTCAAAAGGAAACAAACCAGAAAATACTACCTGTTTCTCCACAGGCATCCACATAGATTAATTACCATCCTTATTAATTTTACATGAGGTTGTGCCAGACAGCCAGGACCCGACCTCAGTGTATGACACGGCACAAGGCGCGGCACTCATTATGAATTTACAATGAAAAGGATGTACAATATTTATGAAGGGCAGGCACAATTGCAATTCTATTACCGCCTATACATTTATTTTAAAAACAGTGAGAGAGAGGCGAGAGAAGGGATAGAACATGCTGTTCTAGATTTGCATAAATTTAATTAGCTAGTGAGAGGAAACTGGAGGAAAGGTAAGAGTGCGCAGCAGTGTGGTGGTGGTAAGGGCATGATGAAATATGTGTGAGGAGGACTGGATTTCAATTCAATGACTGCATAAATGTATGATGTTTACACACTGGACTTGAACTGGATTCTTCAGAACAATAGAAAATAAAGGATCACATTATGATACATTTGAGATACAAAAAAGTTATCTATTTGAAGTCATGCGCCATTAAATGAATGATTTGTTGCACAACCACTTCATAGCTTCAGTGATTTTAGCATTTTCTTTTGCATCACATAAAACATTCATAACAATATAATTACTAGATGCAGCCCAGTGTGATCCCAAATCGGAGCATCCTCAATTTTGATCTGAAATTGAACTGTTCTCCGTTTATTTACTATACATAACCATGTTAAGATAAAGTTAAGGGTGCCTCTCCCACCAGTTTTACTGCAATCCCATAGTACTGTGTGAGGTCACTGATGAGATATGACCTTGGTAGTTGGGTCAAGAAGCCTGGGGGTTGATAAAATGAGTGTCCAAACAGAGATGTAGAGGCAAATCAAAGATGTGTTTACTTTCCAAGCTGACAATGGCTATGTTTACATGCAGAGAATTTCATGAATCCAAATGAATTTGTTCCCATTGAATATTCCAAATGAACTGTTTACACTAACATAAGGCATCCGTTGGAGGTATTCGTTTATATGTACAAGTGATGTAATCAGAATACATTTTTGCACATGTGTAGAGCACCCTTTAGCATCAAGGTTACTATGACAACAAACAGCTAATGCCATTCTTGCCAATGGTAGCAGTAACGAATCGTGTGCTGTACACAATCCTGGATTTCCTAATATTTTAGGCTCAGCAAAATATACTCCTTGTGCACTTGTTGAACATTAGAAAGCGAGAACAAGAATTAGTGTACAGCAATAGCAATTTGATTCAAATGATTCAAGTCTTTCAAACTTTGTAACATAAACATAGGTTCTACTTGCCATGTTTTTGGATTTAACTGTGTGACACAAATTAATGGACATGCGCTAAAAAACATATAGTTTCCAATTGAGAAAGTAGTCTGATTAAAGTGTTTACATGGATGCTAATATTCTTCTATTGGATTGTCAAATGTATCCACCATCTCTTTCATTCGGACTGAAATTTCATTCAGAATGAGCTCAAGCTGATTAGTCTGTTCCGATTCAGGTGTTTATATGAGGGTATTGTATTCCGATTGAGCTATTAGTCAGATTATTAATTGATTATTAGGCTCCATGTGAACAAAGCCACTGTGCAAAAGTTATACATTTTGCAACAAGGAAAAGTGAGGCAGACAACAGGGAACAAAAAACTAAAAGAAACAAGCATAACAAATTAAAAATAAATATGCAAATACAAAGCATCCCTGAGATAACACCAAAGAGATGAATTGCACCAAAATGTGACAAACAAAACAGAATGGCAAAGCCAGTATTTAAAGAATGGCTACTTTTTAAATAACGATTTTACAAAGAAAATACCGAAAAGAGTATGAACACAGAAGAGTATAGCACCACTCCTTGTTCTATCCAACTCCCCCTACTGACTGAAGCACAACACTTTATACCAGAGACAGGGGCTGGTTGAAATAGGACCTAGCTGGAATCACAGGTAAGTAAGAAATAATGGCCACCTTTTACAATAACAAGAATGGAAAAAAACAACGAATCAATAATCTCATAAGCATGCAAATCTATAATACATCGTTGCAAGGAAAACTAAAAACATTATAAACAATAGACATCCCCTGAGGAGATACCGGAAAATTCCAGGCAGGTGCTCAGGCCTAGAGTATCAGTGTGTGAGCCTTACCTCAAAAACGACTCAGGCCTGAAAATGGAAACAAGAAAGTACACTAGAGCTCACCTGGTTCAATGAAAGACAAAAAAAAGAGTTGAGAGAAATATAATATTTATATAATAATAAATAAAATGTATAAAATAATAAAACATAATAAGTTATATAATATCAGATATCTCACAGAACAAAAACATTCATTTTAAATTGAATACTACTTTAAGATTCATGAAGGATCCTCCTAAAGATTCACTAAAGGAAGCCAACTTGATGCATCAAGGTAAGTGAGTTTTAATTAATAATGTCTTATTTCCACAAAGGGTGAAATGAAAAAGGAAAAGGGCTTTATTATATATTGTGAGATCACTGTTGGAAATTAAATTAAATTAAATGTTTGGCAACTAGACATTAAGGTTCCAAAATAGAGGAGGTAATCAAAGCCAAAATAGCGGAGGTGATAAATCAGGGCTCAGTTCATCACACACTGATTATGTTTTAAATTAAAAAAAAGAATTGAATTGATGTCCTGATTTGAAAATGAAAATATAATGCTATGGCTGTAATGCCAGGTGATCATGAGGATTTATCAGCTTTTTGTGCTTTTATAATTCTCAGGCCACCTTGTGAACAGCATACGGTTAGTTAAGATTTACACCCCTCAAACAAAGCTAAGCAGCATCAACCCACATAGCGTACAGGAGCTCGACAGGCCATCCACAACAGAACTCCACACTGGGAATCTAACAATGCCAGAAGAGTTTCTTTCCCTTCAGAAACATTCAGCACTACTGATTTTGAAAGTATTAAAAAAGACAAGAAAACAAAACTAGAAGAAAAAAAAACAGATGCAAGAATAAAGTTTTTTTTGTCTTAAAAATAGCATGGAACCTGACTCCCAAGAAAGCCTCCCTTCTCCCTGTGTGTATAAGAACACACACAAAGATAAACCCAGGGGAATTCCAACTGTATCTATCATGCTTATTAAAGCAGCAATGTGCTCCAGCTTGGTGAAGATTAAGCCCCAGTTATGTACAGTAGGATGCACTTTTGCTTCTGAGATAGCAACGGAAGCTTCTCATCCCCCTCAGAAAATTAATTTGCTCCCTGCTGGGAGTCTTAGTGCCAGCTTGCTTTCTGCTGTTCTCTAGTGCCTGTTATAAACACAGGCTTATCACCAGTCTTGCTCACCCTCTGAAAGCACAACCTCTTCTCCAAGCAGCATTATGTTCAAGGGTCTCAGCTATGCCTAAAAGACCTAAAGATTGGCAATATGAAAGAAAGCAATAGAGCTGTCCTCTAAGAAACTAAGACGTGGAACAGTGTGGGGACTTTCTCAATTTAAATGCACTACTCCAAATATTGTGTGCAAACATTAGGTGAAAAAATGTTTGCACAGCTTTGATGCATGCAAAAGGCTTTATTTCACTCTGAAAGTACTGTTAATTGGTGTTATAATAAAGTGTTTATGTACTTATTATGCTTGTGATAGTCCGACAGGCTCCTGCTGCTATCCACTGCAGTATGCAACCGTCTTTCAACCGTACTTATTGATGCTGGACAAAGACTTGGGAGTTCTCATGCGTTTACTATGGAAAACTGCACAGTTCCCTAACAGGGAATACAACAAACAAAAGAAACAATCAGCAATTATTCAGCAATCAGGCAACAAAGATACACAAGGTGTTCTCTCTCAGATACTGCAGTTGAGCCCCTAGACTGTCTTTACTCCCTTGCTTGAGAACCAGACATACCCTACAGGGGAAAAGCTGGGATGTTAAATAACAACAGAGCACCTGGGGCTTGTTAGCTTGTGTTTGATCAGTTTCAGGTGTGCCCACTTTCTCTTGTGGCTGCCAACACACCCTAGCTACTAAGATGCTGTAAGTAAAATGATGAGATACTGTAGGCCGCTTTTTAATTCAGTTGAAGTCATCCATTTAAAAGTGTTATGATGGAGATATTTTTGAAACATTTTACCTCAGTTGCCCTTTGTAACTGAGTTTACATTCCTGTCCCAGCAGAAAGTTTGCAGGCACCTGTCAGAAATGGAAATATCTCAGACAAGAGAGACATGTAAAACTTCGCAACAAGACAGAAGTTGGTCTTCCTTGAAAGGGGTAGTCAGAAAAATGGAAGGGAAGTAATCGAAGATAAGTTACCACATACAACAAATACAGGAATCTGTTAACCATGAAAACACAAATCTGTAAGAGAAAGCTAATTGTTTGGAAGAATAAAAAAGATTAAGTGTTTTAGACTAGAAGAGTAAAAATCTTTCCACAGCTAATATAATGTCAAAATTACTCTGTGACATTCAAGAAAATAATGAGTTTAATATCTGTCTAAATAAAATGATACGCTGTCATGCTGCACTGATCAGTTAGAGACCCTGATTTTCATAACACATTTGAAGTTCTCCATGGATCATTTTTAGACTGAGACTGAAAATATGCCAACAAAGAATAAACAGCTAAACCAGATTTCCCTGCCAAGATGTACACTCACCTAAAGGATTATTAGGAACACCTGTTCAATTTCTCATTAATGCAATTATCTAACCAACCAATCACATGGCAGTTGCTTCAATGCATTTAGGAGTGTGGTCCTGGTCAAGACAATCTCCTGAACTCCAAACTGAATGTCTGAATGGGAAAGAAAGGTGATTTAAGCAATTTTGAGCGTGGCATGGTTGTTGGTGCCAGACGGGCCGGTCTGAGTATTTCACAATCTGCTCAGTTACTGGGATTTTCACGCACAACCATTTCTAGGGTTTACAAAGAATAGTGTGAAAAGGGAAAAACATCCAGTATGCGGCAGTCCTGTGGGCAAAAAGGCCTTGTTGATGCTAGAGGTCAGAGGAGAATGGGCCGACTGATTCAAGCTGATAGAAGAGCAACTTTGACTGAAATAACCACTCGTTACAACCGAGATATGCAGCAAAGCATTTGTGAAGCCACAACACGTACAACCTTGAGGCGGATGGGCTACAACAGCAGAAGACCCCACCGGGTACCACTCATCTCCACTACAAATAGGAAAAAGAGGCTACAATTTGCACAAGCTCACCAAAATTGGACAGTTGAAGACTGGAAAAATGTTGCCTGGTCTGATGAGTCTCGATTTCTGTTGAGACATTCAGATGGTAGAGTCAGAATTTGGCGTAAACAGAATGAGAACATGGATCCATCATGCCTTGTTACCACTGTGCAGGCTGGTGGTGGTGGTGTAATGGTGTGGGGGATGTTTTCTTGGCACACTTTAGGCCCCTTAGTGCCAATTGGGCATCGTTTAAATGCCACGGCCTACCTGAGCATTGTTTCTGACCACTCTGATGGCTACTTCCAGCAGGATAATGCACCATGTCACAAAGGTCGAATCATTTCAAATTGGTTTCTTGAACATGACAATGAGTTCACTGTACTAAACTGGCCCCCACAGTCACCTGATCTCAACCCAATAGAGCATCTTTGAGATGTGGTGGAACGGGAGTTTCGTGCCCTGGATGTGCATCCCACAAATCTCCATCAACTGCAAGATGCTATCCTATCAATATGGGCCAACATTTCTAAAGAATGCTTTCAGCACCTTGTTGAATCAATGCCATGTAGAATTAAGGCAGTTCTGAAGGCGAAAGGGGGTCAAACACAGTATTAGTATGGTGTTCCTAATAATCCTTTAGGTGAGTGTATAATACAGTATTTGGGTAACAATTCGTGACAGCAGACATTGATTAATGTGGCTGATAACAAATCATGTTAAGTTCAACTCTTATTTATATTTATCCGAGGGAAAATCCAAATATTCATCAACCACTGCTATTGCCCACACAATTTCTAAATAATGAAAAATGCCAACCACAATAACAACTGAGTAAAAGAGCAGCTTTAAACAGGCATTATTGGGGCTTCTGGATTTCTGCACATTATGAGGTATCAGCCCTTCATCAAGGCAAATCTTACAATTGCAGAAACTGTTTCCACCAACTTTATCTCGATCAAATCCCCAACCCATGTGCAATACGATCACTCTACGTATTTCATAGCACTCATAATGCTTATTGGATTTATTCCATTTCCTTCACAGTATAAACTGTGCACTTACAGACAATTTGATGTCTGTTATCTGTAATGAAAAACAAATTCCTGATGAAATGATTTCAGAATTTATTTTGTGGAAGCAGTTATTTAAAAAACAAAAACTGAGAAAATATATATATATATATATATATATATATATATATATATATATACACTCACCTAAAGGATTATTAGGAACACCATACTAATACTGTGTTTGACCCCCTTTCGCCTTCAGAACTGCCTTAATTCTACGTGGCATTGATTCAACAAGGTGCTGAAAGCATTCTTTAGAAATGTTGGCCCATATTGATAGGATAGCATCTTGCAGTTGATGGAGATTTGTGGGATGCACATCCAGGGCACGAAGCTCCCGTTCCACCACATCCCAAAGATGCTCTATTAGGTTGAGATCTGGTGACTGTGGGGGCCAGTTTAGTACAGTGAACTCATTGTCATGTTCAAGAAACCAATTTGAAATGATTCGACCTTTGTGACATGGTGCATTATCCTGCTGGAAGTAGCCATCAGAGTGGTCAGAAACAATGCTCAGGTAGGCCGTGGCATTTAAACGATGCCCAATTGGCACTAAGGGGCCTAAAGTGTGCCAAGAAAACATCCCCCACACCATTACACCACCACCACCAGCCTGCACAGTGGTAACAAGGCATGATGGATCCATGTTCTCATTCTGTTTACGCCAAATTCTGACTCTACCATCTGAATGTCTCAACAGAAATCGAGACTCATCAGACCAGGCAACATTTTTCCAGTCTTCAACTGTCCAATTTTGGTGAGCTTGTGCAAATTGTAGCCTCTTTTTCCTATTTGTAGTGGAGATGAGTGGTACCCGGTGGGGTCTTCTGCTGTTGTAGCCCATCCGCCTCAAGGTTGTACGTGTTGTGGCTTCACAAATGCTTTGCTGCATATCTCGGTTGTAACGAGTGGTTATTTCAGTCAAAGTTGCTCTTCTATCAGCTTGAATCAGTCGGCCCATTCTCCTCTGACCTCTAGCATCAACAAGGCCTTTTTGCCCACAGGACTGCCGCATACTGGATGTTTTTCCCTTTTCACACTATTCTTTGTAAACCCTAGAAATGGTTGTGCGTGAAAATCCCAGTAACTGAGCAGATTGTGAAATACTCAGACCGGCCCGTCTGGCACCAACAACCATGCCACGCTCACAATTGCTTAAATCACCTTTCTTTCCCATTCAGACATTCAGTTTGGAGTTCAGGAGATTGTCTTGACCAGGACCACACTCCTAAATGCATTGAAGCAACTGCCATGTGATTGGTTGGTTAGATAATTGCATTAATGAGAAATTGAACAGGTGTTCCTAATAATCCTTTAGGTGAGTGTATATATATAGGATATAAAAGCCTATTTCTAGAATGAAGTTTGGGCTCTTCTTCAATATTGTGTTCTTTATATTTTTAACTGTAGAATCAGTGTTGTTTAATAGGGATGCTACTAATTTACTGTACTGCACCAAGCTGTGGTCAGTTATAGAGGATATCAATTGATCTACTTTCAGAAGCTTTGCTGAAGGACTTCGACTGACTTGTCTCAAGTAAAACTGTGGGCAATAAAGCTAATGTCATACTATATGGTGAAATCAAACTTTAGCCACTAAAGAAGAAGGAGAAGCTGAGGTAGTGAATGAAGGAAAACAAGGCTATAAACAATGTTACAAACAAATCCCAGGAGGAAGTAATAATAGTTGAAAGCTGGATCCACTGGGAAATTCAAAACATTCATAAAAACGTCTGTCTCTTCCAGCCATATGAGAACCAGGTGACAGGCTGGAATTCATCCAACACTAAGACTTGTCTTGAACATCTACTGGGCTCTGAGAACTAATTTCCCCGCAGGCACAGCTTATTTTATTTAGATCAACTTATATCAATAGGCCTTATTCTTATTAGAAATAAATGCCTTGGTGCAGACAACAGTACATCACACAGTTGCTTAATAATGGAAATGCAAAATAAATTAAAGTGTGTAAGATTTACAATATAACAGTATATTTTTCTCTATAATATTTTTACTCTTCCTACACCATTTCATTATTTGATATATTTGGTAACACTGTAGATCAAGAGCTGCAAATTACATATATAAATGCTTTATAAGCTGGAGCATAATATTAGCAATGTATTTATAAAGTGTAATTAGCCAAGTACAAACTGACATTCACCAATATTTAACTGCATAATATTAAGAATTCTTCCCTGTGCGTTCATATTTTATAAATGCCTAATTCTGCCCAGATTTGTATATGAATCATTTATGAATTTACATTTGCAGTCTCGAAACCAAAGTTAAACACGTTTTTAAATATATTTTATATAGCTTGTACATTATAAGAAAAGTATTTGAAATACAATGAACATGCTCCAGATTCTCATTGTAACAAGAATAAGGTTTGGCGTTTTCAAGTTTCTGTGTTGTTAAGGAAGCAATATTAAATTACATATCACACTAGAAAACAGACTTTCAAGAAGTGCATACACATAGCAGAAGCAAAACGGACATGAAAATGCAAATGGAAAGGCCTTTGCTTTAATCATAAATGACCTGAGCCGTACTCAGCTTTCCAGCCACTAGTGGTAGTATACATGGCTGGTACAATAATCTGGTCCTTCATAAACATAGGGATAGAAAAGGATGTTATATTAACAAACACATGCAAAGACGGAAAATAACATAGTGACCTTTCCTGGATGTAGGCTTCATTAATAAAGCTCGTGACAAATGAGTTCTCAAGACATGTTCAGCGCATACATGCAGTATTTCACAATTCCCTCCACCAGTTCAGTATTTTACATAACAATATATATATCACCTTCTTCTGACATATAATTTCATAGTGATTTCCTGTATTTTCCTATCTATTCTGGTATAGGTACTCAACTCAAGTTTGCATCTAAATGCGTGATCTAGTTTCACACAAACCACATAATCGAAGCTTAATGTAGTTTCCAGTCCATGACTTCATATGTTGTGTAGCCGTGTAACACAGGATACATTTAATACATTTACATATGAACTTCTTTTCAGGCTTTATGAGCCGAATGTGCGTGAGGTGAGCGATGCACGCTGGGTGAAGACAAATACACATTGAGACTGTCTGGTGTTTCCTTTTAGAGTTACTGTGACAACTGTTCAAAGGAAAAAAGCAAATCAACTTTGTGTACAGTTCCTAAAGCCTGAAAGTACTGAGGGGGTGGATGTAGGTAAGTGTTGTAAAGGATTTGGTTGAAACTGCTTTCGTCCTCACTACTGTTCTTTCAGTCCAGTTATATACTGTTTTTTAAGGAATCTACCCTTGCTGGAAGAGACAGGTTTGACAGGTAACAATCCACACAGTTATACAACAGGCTGTCCCACACATAATGTATAAAGGATATGCACTTGTAGAGGCACAACCAAACCAACACACTTCTATCTTGAACAAGAGAAACTGTGTAATAGCACAACTTCTGAATTCTTAAAATGCTGTACACCAAGCTATCCAGTCAAGGGTAGATCTTTTATTTTTCTATAACAGCATCACTTTTCAGAATCCCTGGGGTTCAATTAGTTAAAACAAATAATAATTAGCCATTTTGAAATCAGATGTAAATGTATGAAGATTGAAACGTACATAGAGATTTAATACTGTTTTTTGGGGAAGTAAAAAGTTTGCGTCTATGATGGTAAAATCCTAGGACTACCTTTATGTTGCCAAGGATAATGAGCTCATGCCTTCCAGACATTATGCTGTTAAAATGTATTGCTGTATTAAAGGCATTACTATTTGAAATGCTCATACTGTACTTCATTTAAAATTATAAACACTGTTCTTGAACACTGTGGCCTACAGGCTCAAAATAGGAATATATAAATGTGGTTTCAGTGCAGTCTCACAAAAATAACTTTGCATACTTTTGCCGTATTTAAGGCACATGCACATTCAGATATGAATAAAGCATTATTTAAAGAGACAGATAAGCAGTCTCATGCATAACACTCATACAAAACAATAAATGACATTGTATGAATGGATAATCATATTTATACTGCATTAGGGTCAGTGAACTAATATAATGGAATTATTGCAGAGTTCTCAAATAATTAATTTAGCATCCCCAACCTATTGTTGCAATACTACTGTAATACAATACTGTCAAATTATTTAATATGCCTAACAGTGTGAATTCCCAATGATATTTACATTAGTTCTGGCATCAATACACAGATTAATAAACATGCTTGTCATTTATTCTGGATTGCTTAAAAAATAAAATACTATCTATTTCCCCATTATCTGTTTATTTATTTATTTTTTATTATTGTATGTCTTTGACCTTCATCTTCTCTGTTGCTGATCTGTCAAAGTGGCAGATCCCCTACAGCAGTACATAGCACTGTACACATCTGCAGTCAGCATGTAAAATTCATGAAAGCAACATTGATAAAACATTAAAGACATGTCTCATTGGTATTGAAAGAACTGAATTGCACTCATTTATATCCAGTTGGCAAACAAATGTATTGCAAGTGAATTGATTACGTAAAACTTTGAGTTGACACAACAAGTCTGTTACTAGCTCTAAATACAAATCAAGACTGTCTTCTGCATGGTGCACCATAATAACATCCCCAGCCTGTTTTCCTACCCTTCAAATATCATCATGGAGATGATATTGCAAAAAAGAATTTCCAATATAAAAAAAAAAAACATTTCCAATATGGAAACATGATTTGTACATTTAAACAATTTATACATTTACTTGTAGCCACAATACATCATGTTCTGATAATTACAATACTTTCTATTTCAGTCCACAGCAATGTTGGACTGATTAGTATCTTGACAGTCAATTTGATTGTAATATTTGGAATATCTAAAAATTACAGAACTCAAGCCAACAATGAATATAGTAAGGTTAGAATGTGTTCCCAAGTAAAAAGGAAAAAGAAAAAAGAAAGCAATAAGACTACTTTTGTAATAAGAGCAACAGGACATCAGACCTGTGGAGCTAGCTGACCTGGAAAAGCAGGAGGTCAGATGGCAAAAACATGACATATAGATGCCTTTAATAGTGAGCATGCAGCATATGGGCCAGATGTGGCACTTGAATACTTCAATACTGGTCGGGCCCATCATAACATCAGATGACCTCACAAGTAAAAGCAGCACCTCATTTATAAAGAGACAGGGAATGTGAACACAGAGTACTGCTTTCTTTCAGACAAAGCAACACATTCTTTCTACTGCAGTCTGCAGAAGAGAACTGGGGTGACATATTGTACACTTCAGGCTGCAGTAAGCAGCTCGGTGATGTGGTTTATCGCCTTAGGTTTAATTCCCACCTCGGCTGCACATGTGAGCTCTTCTGCAGTCAACTGAAATTTTTATGTTTCTCTTTGCCCTGTTGTAAAATGCAGTAGAAACAGGGCATTAACAAATAATTACCCTGTGTCACATGCGAGTGGACAACATAACCTTTAGGTGGCATGCAAATCAGTTTAAAATTCTAAAAGCAATCATGGCATTTAAAAAGAAAAAAACTTTTTATTTGCTTTAAAAATTGTGTTATCCATCGTTTTGACGTCTACTACTCCAGTATTTAGTGCTAAACTCAATATGACTATTACTTTAGCTATACTGCTTCTTTTGTTCTGGCTGGTGCACCATATCTTAATTATGAATTGAAAATAAAATTATTCACAGTGATCTTTATAAATGTAAATAGTCAAAGAAAATGATAAATCCTGAAAAAAGAACAACTGTACTTTTGGATCAATACATATCTGCATATTTGGCACAGAAAGGGCTGTTTTAAGTATATTGATTTTTCAGTAGCATATTTAATCCTTTGCTACAGGTCAACTACACAAGAAAACAAATGCCTGAAAAGGTAAAAGACCTTATAAGACTCACCCTGGGGCTCCTAGAGATGCATCTCTCCCTGCCTCCCTCTGCAACAAGTCAAGGGAGGGGAGATTTCTGATACAGAGAGTGAAGGGATGTAGAGTAAAGTGAGACACAACAATCAATTATTGTTTATGATACAAAACATTGTAACAGAGTATGAAAACGTTAAGCAATTCTTTCCTGGGCATCCCCCTCTGTCAACCAATTCGACAAAAACATGTCTGGACCCCAACAACATGGTGACCAGCGCAAAAATCCCAACCTGGACCTAAAACCAAGGATGGGGAAAGAAGCACAACAATCCTTAAATGTGAAGAAAACTCTCATGTACTTGTGAAAAAAACTATAGCTGTATATAGCATCTATTATATGTGGAAAACTGCATCTAGAAAATGTAAAGCTGGTAAGTCCAGAATATAAAGTGGTTCAGTGGCCTCATCTTACGTTGCATGATAAAGTGAGCAATGGCCTCCTGAACAAAGAATATGGATAGAAGGCAAAGAGAGGACTACAGGCTGGGGGAGTAGCAAATACATATCAGTCTGCCAACTTAGGAAATGGCAAGGATCTACAGTTAGGTCCATAAATATTTGGATAGTGACACAATTGCCATCATTTTGTCTCTGTACGCCACCACAATGGACTTTCATCTTTAATTTGAGGGTAGTTACATCCAAATTGGGTGAACGGTGTAGGAATTACACCCACTGATTTATATGTGGTCCCCCCAATTTTAGGGGCTCAAAAGTATTTGGACAAACTAACACAATCTCGAATGTGAACATCTCGAATGTGTTCTCTCCTAGTGTTGCAAACACATCGGAAAGATAAACAACCTTTTTTTTTGTTTGCTTTCTTCTAAAGGCTTTGTTAAAATGATTTATATGAGAATAATTAACAAGTCATGACAAAGCCCACTACACACTTTACTCTTCCGGACTTCATTTGTTTGTTGACGCTGAGCTGCTGTAGAAACACATTTCTACCTTTTTAAGAGGGCCTCCATTCAGAACTCCAGTTAATCAAACTAACCTGAAAAAGTCCTAACACAGTGCTCTAAGGATCTTTCGTTCTCTTGTTCTTAAAAGTGCAACAGCTGTATTTCCCATTTCCAACAGAACATGTGGCAAAAAGTATGAAAGTTCCCAATTAGTATTGCGCAAGTGAATCTCTGTGCACACATTCAAGATAACATGTACTTGAGTTTACTGACAATTATTTAAATACAGTACATATTCCGCTTGCTAACTACTAGAGAACAAAAACCCTAATCCACTAAAAACCTGAACAAGCCTGTTTGTGGTGAGCTGAAGTGCCTTCTGATTTTCATTCCAGCCGCTCTGTTATTACCTAATTGGAGCGAGGATTTGATTAATTAGTTCTAATTAACAGATTTTTCTAGATCGCTCTTAAAGTCACAGATAAAACATATAGGATTGCAGCTCTCCAGTACAAAAGGCTACATTTCCAAAAGTGGATAACTTGAACTTCACTGAACATCCATCATAAAATTGTCCCGGTAGAAAGAAAATAAATTAACCTCTGATTTGTATACACCCACTATCAATTAACGCATATTGTATGTGTCATGTACATCACATACCAATTGCTTGTGGAAGTAAGAGAAGAAAACCACAATGTTAAACAAAAGTATATATGTTTTAAAGAGTATTTGTTAAGAATACTTTTGATTGCCAAACTTTAGTAATTCTTATGACATGCAGATGAAGAAGGCAATGATCATATAGCGGATTGATCCTCAATAATTGCTCCTTCATTTTGAGGCAAAGATTAGGAATAACATACATCTCAATCTCATTTATGATAAAATAGCAAAAATAAAAAGCATTGAATAATGCAGTTCAGATTTTGTGAACAAAGCTTAACGTCACCATTTAGAAATGAAAAGAGAACTGTTAATGGCATGGGGGGGCTCCCATCTCCTTCAGGACTTAGCTCAGACTCCATCTGCCAGGGGGATGTTCAGATTGTGTGTGAATTATGTCATGCTGTACAGCTATGATGTAGAACATGCAACATACAGTGAGCACAGGGCATGTATGCCATTGATTATGAAAGAGTTTTCCATTATAATTATCCAGGCTGAAAAAAAGGTTTCTAAGCTCCCCTGTTGCGCACTGAATTACATTCATGTGGAGGGAAGAGTGTTGTTTTGGTGCCCCTGTGGAGTCAGAGGGTTGCCACAGAGTGTAAAAACCCAAAGTTATCAAGGGCAGACATTTTCACTGAATAAAATGGTTCCAAAGTAAAAATAAAAAATATTGTGTGTTGATTCAGTGAGGTGACTGGAATAAAACGAATTAGTGTGAAATAGTTTAATTATACCAGTCATTTAACCCACAGTTGTCAGCAATGAAATACATTACAAAAAAAAATACAACAAAATGTGCCAACATGTGGAAGTTATGGCACAAGCCATGGTAGTTTTGTCATACTGGTAAGACTTTTGGGAGGAGAAACTTTTAGCCCTTTAAATTAAATTTCAATTGAGATGGAGCAATTACTGGAATGTGACTGCCTCAATCTGTGGGAAACTAACAGGCAATGTAATCAGAATACATTAAATGGTTTAGCTGCTACACATGACTGAAAACTAAAAAGCTAACAGCTATCCTCAACACAGCAACATCGACCTTTAGCTGGTCCTTCTCATGGCTCAGAGGTTTCGAGTGTCTGCAGACAGGGCTTAAAACAGACCCTTATGTATTTTCTGATGTGTAGATCTTCTTACTTGTTGCACACTAGCAAAACAATATCTTTTTGAGTCTGAAATGGCAAAGACAAAGCATTCTTTGTGATAGTCAACTCAATCTCAAGTATAAGGATAAAGTGTAATGTAATTAATCTTACTGAATCTTTATATGGTAACATATAAATAAACTACACAAGCTTTATGCCAAAAGTTGTTGATCTAAAAAAAAAACATCTGAAAGTATAATATTTTGGAGCAAATGTATTACAAATTGTTATAGTTATGTAACAGTACTTCTGAGAGTCCTTTGGGATTATTAAGTCGCTTTATTCAAGTGTAACACAGTATGCCTTGCTGAAGGTTTGTTGAATTGTAACAGAATAATCACAGCAGGACACCTGCAGCTTGTGGATTGTTTGAACAAACGCAAAGCTAAATTTAATATTCTTCACAACATTTCTGGTGGCTTGTACCATTGATACATATGCTGATATAACTACCACGTTGGCTTTTAAAATAAATCACAGATGACATTATGAATGATCACTTTCATTTAACGTGTGATAATGTGGGATTAATTGTTATCTTGCACCACATTATAATTGTCAGGCTCGCAGTAATATACGTCAAGTCTTTCAAGTCTATTACAATTCTTTCGTGGCTGTGCCCTACATCTTATTATTAGCTCCACTTGTTGGATTTGTCTTACACTACATAGTGTATACATGCTATGAGCCTTTATGTACTTTAGTTTTATTTTTATCAATTCCGTAATGCTTTAGTTCAATTTGATTAGTATGGCAAAAATATAATGGAAAGTATGAATGAACAGATAAACGCAGGTATAAAATCTTTAGTCAGTTAGTGCTAGTGAATCTGCTTTTAATCTACAGGCAGTTAGTTTAAGATGTCTTGACTCTGAACACCACTTTTAGCTCTTGGTAACGAAGTTAATCTGTTTCTGTGCACTCAGCTGCTTGTCCACAGGGGTGTCGCAAGGGGGTAGGCATCCTAGGCAATTGCCTGGGGCCCCGGGCTGAGGGGGGGCCCCACATATCCGCTCCCTCCCCTGGCTCCCGATACCGGCACACATTCAGTTCAAGACATTGACTCTCACCTACCGCTGTCTCAACCACACTGCACCAAGTTACCTTCAGTCCCTCATCTCCCCATACATCCCCTCCAGACCACTGCAGTCTTCCGGTGCCAGAAGACTAACTCTGCCTCCTCTCCACTCTCCTTCCTCCAGAGCTGCTCCTTCTCATCCCTGGCCCCTGAATGGTGGAACGACCTGCCCACCGAAGTCAAAACAGCAGAATCCTTGACCTCATTCCAGCACTTACTCAAGACGCATCTTTTCAGATAGTACTATTAGTAATATTAGTCCTTATATCCCTGCTAGATAGCACTTCACAGTTTTATTATGTTTCTTGTGCTTTTGATTGTTTTCCTCCTTGCTACCTTTCCTGTAGCCCTTTTCTGTGACCCTACATCTTGACAGCACTTAGCTTTCACCATCCAGGATGTAGGACCTCACTTACTGTACTTGTGTAAATTGTAAATTGGAATTTGTAAAATGTATTTTGAATTGCTATGTTTTAGTTAAATTGAATATGTAATGATTGATGCCTTGTACTTAACTGTAGTTTTGCACTTTGTTTTACACTTATGTTGTAAGTCGCCCTGGATAAGGGTGTCTGCCATGAAATAAAAATAATAATAAAAAATAATAATAATCTGATCTTTAACAACAAAACACGTTCACCATAGTTATGGGCAACCACACGCCATTAATTAAATGCTCAACTGAGCTGGAATATACCTCTTAGGTATATCTCAGGACATCAAAGCATGTGCAACATATTCACATACCGCTAAGGGAAAGAAGATTTGGAACATAGTGTGGCCTAAATGACTATCATTAACATATAAAGTTTTTTTGAAGTTGTTGTAAGCAGAGTATATACTTTTCATTCTAGATTATTAAACCATTAATACAAACTTTTTTATCTTAAGTGGTTTATTCTTCCCATCTCAACTGGAAGCTAGCAAATGCAGTCAACCAAATGTTTATTTCAAAAGTAACTTACCCTTCAGTAACACCTGCATTTTTAATATAGCAGTCAGTGCAAATGTAATCATCGGTAGCAGATCATTCAAAAGTAATTTCCATTCCACATATTACAAACATGCACATAGAAAAATCAGATTCATATCACTGTAGTTTGTACTGTCTCAGAAATTGTTTTGATGTGCTCTGTCAGACCCTGCTGTGCTAATTAATTTAACAGTTCACAAATATGATGTACCTGTTGATACTGTGTACAAAGTTTCATTTCAGATTAAGGTTAGGTTTTGATGCTTTGAAGCTCTCTCTCTCTCTCTCTCTCTCTCTCTCTCTCTCTCTCTCTCTCTCTCTCTCTCTCTCTCTCTCTCTATGTATAAATAGACTATAAGACCAATTTAAAAAACTTTGTTAATTTACAAGGCCTGTCATTAACATCTTAATCTTTCTCTTATTTGATAATTAATTGCTAATATCCTGCAGACTCAAACTGAAGCCTAGCTTTTTCCTTGTGCTTCATCAGCTGGTTTCACGGACATTGATTAGCAATAGTCTTAGCAACTACTCTATGTAAAATAACATTGTGCAACCAGCCAAATATATGTAACTTTGCTTTCACTGTAAGCTCACTGAATAGTCTACCTAAAAGCTGCTTACAATATTGAATCCTGTATAACCATCTGAAAAGATCTCAGAATTATTTAAGCCATTTGTCAAGTATTGTCATATGGACTGTGGTCTACCCAGAGTGAGGCCAGGTCATCATTATTCTTCGTCAGGTGTGCTTGACAAAATTACATGCATTTTTCTGGTCACAACAGCGGTGTCAGTTCAACAGTAAGCATGCCTGTAGCATACTTCACTTTATCTTGTGAATATTTCCAGATGCTGAACATGACTTTGAAACAGATTCACTTGTTATCCAGTAAAATAACTGTTCACTTTCTCTGCTTTCAACAACAACACAAGTAACACATGCATGTCTACAAAATCACACTGTTCTCTATAATGAATGAGGCATTTGACATGTGCACCAAACTATGCTATAGCATAAGTGATTGTCCAGCATCACCTATATAGATTAGTTGATCTGAATTCTGCATGCAGCTGCGTAGAACTTAAAATGTTACACCTAATTTAAGAGCATGAAATTTGAAGCAGTTATTTAACAGAGCATGGCTTGCTGAGTAAAGCACTAAATGAGATATATGTATGAATACCCTCAAACCACTTAAAAGCCATTTCCAGTTTGAAAGCTGCAGTGATTCAAATCAGGTCAAACCATCAAAGTGTGCTCAAATGAAGTGAAAATGCTACTTAATGAGATCTCTAACACTTATTAGTAGCCAAAAAAATGCAGGCACAATTCAATATATACAATATGGTAGCAGCTGCAAGCAATTAGAGAGTAATAGAAAGGGTTCTCCTCTTCTGGGAATAATGTCACCAGTTTTGTTCACATTCCAGGAATAATATGGTTTAGGTATAAGGTCATTGCTATTGTGACGTCAGGTTCTACCATTTGGAACGGTGAATGGAAAAACAATGTAATGTTTCCAAACTGTACCTGTCTGAATTATAATTATTATTTTTAAATTGACATCTATGTAAATTATCAGATGATATACCTTAAACATTTCACTATTTATATAAATGTTTCTATTTATAACTTAGCTAATGTGCTATTACTTTATACATATGTACCTAAAAAGCAACTTGAGAAATAAACCATAGCCTTCTCACAATGAAAGGGAACATTACTTAAATTGACAAAGCATGCTGTACAAACTGCTCTTTATAGTTATAATGATAGAGATGGAAATCAATTACTTAATTACTATACACCATAAAGTGTTTGCCATCATAATACAATAATCACAATGTGTGAGATAGAAATATACACAAATATTAACATTAAAGAGATTAATGGAACAGAATAAACAAGAAATAAAACAAAAATCCAAATGGGAATGAGGCTCTGTGTGTGTGGGAGACACCACCAATTAACATGGAAGCCTGTCATACTTAGAGCCATTAGCCCCCTAATCACCCACCCAATCCAACTACACACACAGGCAATCAGGCCTACAACAGAAACTGGCAAACAGCCTCCTCTGTTTATTGGAAAACTTGGCAGGTTTATGCAAAAATCTTTTAAAGCTAATTTATATATTGCTGCATTCATTTTAAAGACGATTAATTTTACAGCTGTAGAGTCCCACCTATCTAACCCATTAAATGAACAGAATAATGGCCCACATTATAATAGGAAAGAAAGCAACTGAAGGGACAACACAGGGTTTATTATTTGGGCAGTCAAAGAGGCCATTACAACCTTCACTGTTAATACCCAGGGTTAGGGATTCACCTCATAATAGCTCACTGTTTGGCTACATTACATACTATGCAAACATATTCATTCATTAATACAATCACTAATTAAAAAATAATCATCCACAACATCTATGTTAAGTTTTTTTATTAACATAATAAGGGCTTTATTTGTTTAACAGGTATACACAACTTAATGTGCAACAGCATGAGTCATTAATGCCATTAAAAGCATACCTGCTACATCTGGGGGCTTGATGGGGACCTTGGCTCAACTATTAGCTTTGAGTGAAAACCATCGACAGCCACAACTGAAGTGATTTGCAAAGGCCCAGTAAATCATAAGATCTCGTAACATTTCTGTCTGACTACAGCTCATTTCTGCTCCATGGTGTTTGATTACAAAGAAGCTACTGGAGGAGTTGTCAGACCTGGCTTTTTTATTCCACAATATTTCTGGTGGATACTGGCACAAATAAAAGCATTCATGCCATAATTGTGTCAGCTTTTTCTGCAAATATGACCATACCTTTAAAGCTGCACAATTCAATCCTTCAACACCCACAATAAATGAATCTGTCATGGACAACCTGGATTAGCCAGCAGCTTAAGCACTCTAATCTCAGCAGGTGTCAGTAGCAAGGCACAGCTGGGTTTACAGGAGATATCTATGGACAATGAAGTGGCCTCAAAATGTACTGTTTGTGGACCAGTAGGATTTATATACATGTTATGTTCTATTATTATTGTATGTATTTGTATTATTACTTTTTGTTACTTTTAGGCTCCTGTTCTAATTTTGTGTGCAATCTTAATTATCTCAATTCATGACATCAATAAACTATCCTGTATTAAGTTTCCCAGGATGTACGAAAAAAACCAGTTTACCTCCTCTCTATTATGTGATCCAATTCAGACTGCAGTCGTGACGATTTGATCAATGTCAGTGGAGCTCTGGTAGAAAGAAAGCTGGGTGGCTTAATCACTGTTTTACACCTACAATGAGGAGGCAATCAATTGCCAGACAATCAGAAAGTCGAGAGTTTGACTCTAACCCATGGCTTTATTTTTTTCATCAATGCTCACAATAGAATAGGAACCTCGGGTAAGCATACTTCTAAAAGATGTTGCATGGAACAGCGTGTTGTAAAGAGGATATGTCAAATACTTTCTGAGCCACACAAATGTGTTTCTTCCCCTCCTGGTATTTTCCCTAAAGGTTTTACTTGGATTTTACAGTCCTCAGATGAAAATAATATGCAGCAAAACAATGACAGTCCTTGTATTTATTATTATTCTTTTTTTTTTTTTTTTTTAATGACGGGCTTAGTACAGACAATTACAGCTTGCACCTAAACCAGTACAATCTTTATCATTTTAATGTATTTCTCAGACATAGAAAAGTACATCCAGCATATTAACCTTTTCCTGAACTTTAAATGTCATGTGAGAATAAAGACTTAATTGAATAGTGAATTAAGTCATCTACATTGGCCTGGGCAATAAAGCTGGCAGAAAGTATGATACTGAAAATGGTAGGTGTCTCATCTGGGGTGCTGCTCATTTGTCTGAAAACATGCAGGTCCTGTTCGAGTCTCTGAATCTGGCACAACTCAAACAGAAACATTAAAGGGAGGGTGATTACAAATGTGTAAACTTAGTTTATGTGAGAACAGATTTATTCAAAATGTATCTAACCTTCACATTGAGGAATGCTTTATTTCAAGTCTGCCAGAATTATAATGGTTTGGAAGAAGGGGATGCTTTATATCAAAAAAGTATTTTTGGATTATGTAGGTCAGGGGTCCCCAACCTTTTTTATCATGAGAGCTACTCTTTGTGTAAGGATCCCTGCCGGGGGTGGGGGTGCTGACAGTTCTTTCTTCTGGGTCCGGGGGGGGGGGGGGGTATTTTGCATGTATTTTCTAAATCTTTTGGTGAGCCCCTCAGAGAGGTCACGTGATCGACTGGTAAACCGGTTGGGGACCCCTGATGTAGGTTATGCTATCTTGCCAGAACTATGGCTTCAACTCTATCTGCCTTCTGAATTGCTCCTTATATCTAGTGTGCATGTAGTAGATATCTTCTGCACAAAATAGCTTCCCAGGTAACCTTGGAAAACCAAGCCAGCTGGCAAGCATAACCCTGGAAAACTGACTCCACACACTGAGAGCAATGCACAAGACTATTACTTATGGAAAAACATGACTGATTCAGGGTTTCAGAGGCCCCAAACATCACACATCTTGATCAGTCTTTCCTTCATAAATATAATGCAAGCCAACTGACAGGTTTTGTGAAACCATTTGAATGGAACAAATATATATTTGAAAGGCTGTTATAATAAGAGTGCTCTTTATTTCAGATGCTGGCACCAATTCTAAAGTTTATTTTAAATGAAAATGGTTCTTTAACAGTTTTAATACTATATGAGAGCAGCCATGCCAAACCTCAAAGGACATTAAAACAACATAATTGGTACATTAAAAGAACATCCTGAAAGCTTGGCTGAGTGCTTGATTAACACAATTTGCAACACATTAAACAGAAACCAATTTTTTGACAACTGAAGAACTAATTGAATACATCAGCTGAACAAGGGAAACAATGATATATACGTTTCTCCATATGCACTCTGTTAAGCAGTGACGTAAATATGTAGATGCTTCGTGGGCATGTGTTCAGTATAATCATATTAAACAATATTAATATTTGTATACTTTTATTATTTTATTGATACAACAATATAAGTACTGGATGGAAGTACAAGAACAAAAGTATCCTAAACAAATTTCCTTCACCTGTGGCATCTCTGGTGACATCAGTACACTTAATAAAGTGTGAAGTTACATCAGTTCTCTCTCACACCAGATCTTATTTTAATTGGAAAATGCAGAACTTTTTTATATTTTCCAATGTAAAATATTGCTCATCTCTGTGCTAATAATAGATGTGGGGGACCTAAAACTGTACAATGCCCCCCCAAGTAAGTCCTTACCCCCCTCCCGATAGCCTCCATGCTACAAATCACCCATTTCTATTTTGCATGATATTTTGTGTCTAGCTTCACCAGGATTTGTCTTATGTTGCTGCATAAATGTACTTACAAAACCACTGCAAATAAAACAAGCTATCAATAACCTAAAATAAACACAAAAAAACTAAGGAAACAGGATATTGTAATTCCAGCAAGGAATCAATAGAGTTTCAGTTCATGGAAATACCTGATGGTCATTTGCGGCAAAAAAAAAAAAAAAAAAAAAAAAAAAAAAAAAAAAAATCCTTATCTAGGTGGTCATATATCTATTTTCCTGCCTTTCTCTTAGTCCACACAGTGCATTTCCAGCTCATGGAGAAGTAATATGTTCCAGTGGCACGGAGCCAACATCAGCAATTCATCGGTCTACAGGAGCATTTCAGCACAGTGCCAGGAGCAGACGGCCTGTTAACTTATCTGTTGTATCTCTTCCTATAGTAGTTTCTTTCTACAGTCCAAATTAACACACTTTCACACAGACCCATTTAAACAGACTTTGTTAGAGTGGTTAAACATGCATTAACATTGTGTCTCATTTAGATTGTTTTATGTATTTTCGGTAATGATTATTAGATTAGTTTGACTACGTTACAAGGGAATATATGATCTTGTTATTTAATGGCTATTAGCTTTAAATTATGTTTGCACTACAGAAAAAAAAATGGCAGTTTTTCACGATGGATGCCTTAAGAAATAGAGCCTACAATAACTCTGTGAGACTTTATTTATGGTAATTATTATACATGAATAATGACATGCTCTGCATCACCACATCACCCTCGAACAAGTTTCACTTTTTATCTCTAGAGAAGTACTTGTCTAGTGCTTACAGACAGCTTGTTACAGAGCTTGCACTCTGACATGCTGTCTTACCTATTTATAACTCCCCAAGTTAGAAATTGATGCAACTGTAGACCAGTTTACACACCGTTTTTTTTTTTTCCCCAAAAAGTTTAGGTGCAGCACTAAAGAGCCACACTTTAGTAGGGATTTCAGTCATTCACATGAGATTCAAAATACAAAACAACTCTGAGCATTCTATTGTAAAAGACTCACAGTATTGTGAAGGTGGGTTTTTGCACAGAACTAAAGGCTTAAAGTTATGAAGTGAGCATAATACTGGAATAAGCAATACTGTATAATATTGTTCTACTATAAATGCAGATATTTTGATTTGATTAGAAGCAAGCTTTGGAAGCATCTATCTTCTGTAATTCTCCCACGCTCCAGTCAGAATGATATGGTCAAGGTTTATCCATGACAGGACCTCAGAGCGCACACTGAAACAGCTGTATTTACCATACAGTCTTATCCAGATACTCGCTTCCATCACACAATTCTAGAATACTTATTTTACATCTTTCGTCTGTATAATTCTAATTGCAATGTGCATGTGTTGTCTTACTAAGACATATTTGCCTTAAGTAGCAACCTTAATTTGATATTACTGCTACAGATTCTACAGAATATATATATCTTTATGGAGATTTCTCTCATAACATCTAATCATATATTACATACAATCTAGATAAAGCCATCTTTTTTTTTTAAGAAAAAAAAAAAGAAAAAGACATTTCCTTCAGTAATGGTGATTTTAGAAATGTACCTGAAATTACAGATTAAGCATAGTTGAATCCTGATAAATTCTACCTTTGATGTGTAAATAATATGAAAAAAGAACTTAAAATTAGTTTAGTTACACAATAAACAAAAATGCTGCCTTTTCGTTCTGAGCTTATCTCCCTTTTAATTTGCACAACAAGTTGGGCAGAGATTAATTTAACACCGATTACACTGTCAGATTCCACATGGTCCAGTGGGTTCAGTATGTATGGACATCAGGATCAACTCCCACCAGTTACATCCATGTTCAGACGCACCATGTAGAACTGAGAACCAAAAACACTCCATATTGCAGAGACAGCTGTCCCGACTGCAGCGAGCTCCATAACAAGGACATGCAAAGAGAGCGGGAGTGTCTAAACACTGAAGTATAGAAACCTCCTGTCATTCACCGGGATTGCGATTGAGATGTTTTTAATAAGAACCGCTGAAGAAAATATGCACTACCTAAGAAAGGTACCAAAGGACTGAATGGCGCCAGTGACTGAGTTATTAAAATTTGGGAGTCAGTGTCTGGTTTTGAGCTAATAAATAAATAATCATATTTCTGAAAATCTGTTGCAGCGCTATACTGGTGCCCAGGAGATTCTGGATTTGGCTGATGGTTCAGCCAGAGCTGCTGTTTAACTCTTAGACTGACAGAAGTAAGCCAGATCAACTCGTGAGTATTATCCTTCGCAGCAGCTGAACAATGGTGTGCGATGCGTCATTGTTGCTATATTCGATAGCTTTTCAACTTTCTCTACAGCCTGGGCTGGTGGTGACATCTTTGGTAAGAATATTATATTTACAGATTAGATTATCTCTGGTGCTGAGTATTATTCTACAGTTTTGAACACAGTACCTATGAGGCTAAACATCATACTACCAAAATATTTATTCCATTTATATATATTTAATTTCAATAAAAAACTATTTAAACAATTTTGAATCTATTGTAATAAAGGTTGCAGGGGCTTCAATAAAAATAAATACAATTATATCAAACAATATTTACGTCCAACAAGACTGGCTATTTTTCTTGATAGTGATCTATAAATAACATTTAGCAAAATATATTAATACACACACACACACACACACACTCACACACACACATATATATTACTCTACACTTGTTTATTTCAAGGCAGGAGCAATGTGGATTTAGAAAATGAAGGTTGTCTGCTCTCAGTAACTGTTCAGTATGTGTAACTATTGCCAGAGAGCAATAGTACAGATACCCTCTCTCACAGGCAGCACAAGCAGCGGCCTGCACTTGTCAATATTAATAGCTTTCACTAATATCGGCGCAGAAGTGAGCCCTGCATTTTGCTTGCAATGCTGCCCCTTCTTGGCCACATCAGCACCTTTGCAGTTATGATCTCCTTCTGGGGGTTCATGACCCATCTTGGGAACTAGCCTGCTATGAAGCTAGGAAAGTTTGCCACTGGGACTCCAAGACCTGTGGCCAATCAATACCCTTAAGCAATGTCCAGACCAATCACACTCAACCAGATCTCGAACACTTTGAACAGCTTGTGATTCCAAATCCTCTTCGCAGCATAATCGATCATTAACACAACCACAGTCAAGTTCACCATGCCACAACAGCACTATTACAGCAACAACAAAACCTACAAATGATACACACACCCACACACATATATACTTAACAAGTACTGTAAATTCAATACAATGAAGAGATCAAGAACTAAGAAAACAAAGGTTATCTGAAAACAACCTCCACTAAGGAGACCCTCATATATGTTTCAACAGGCTTGACTGTGTCCCAGTGGTTCCCTCATATAGGAAAAGAATATCTGGAGGAGCTTATGAAAATTAATTTACAATCAAAGGAAAAAAAAAAAAACCTGCTTTTACCATCAATTCCCCCCAGCAGAGATTAGGAGAAGGTCTTAGAAAGTTTGAAGAGAGACTCATTTTTATTTTTTTCTTCAATCTTATTTAAAAACAGGCTAAAAAAACATACAATGTGATAACGAGCATGATGGTAAATACTCAGTAAGAAAAGGCCTCACGTTTTGCGTTTAAAATGCATAGCCACACGGCAGCTGAAACAGAAGACAAAGGCTTTAGTCGTTCTTGTTGTTGTGCAGCCAGAGAGGTTTCTTCCTTCTGACTATATACTTTCTCAGTGGTTTCTTCGAGGGGCCCCTTTAAAAGACCAATCAAACACTAAAATTTTAATAAAACTCTAAATCACATGCCTTGACACCCAGATGTCTGAAAGGTACGGTGACAGCATTTTGAAAGAGAGGGGAAAGTGACAGCTCAGCAAGTTGCCACTGTCTCAGCAGCGCCCCAGGGGCCAACAAATAGGATCTGGCACACTTGTGTTACTTATTAAGAGCATTTGCATGAAACCCTGAGACCTCAACTTCAGCATGCTACTGTCAGCATTTCTATGGTAACAGAATTGCCTTCAGCACCAGGTGGCCATTCTGAGTGTGGCCAGGAGCAGAGAGGAGGTGAAAATTCGATATATACTAACCTAACCGGTGTGGTTTCCCTTTTCTGCCTTTTGTAGAATAACGTCGGAAGAGATTTGGATGATTTCAATGCTAATTCATGAATAGGTTTCTGATATTTCCCAATACTTCCTATTTGTGAGCAGCTGTGTTGCCCCAAATCATAATACATCTGGGTGTCAAATAATATGTGTTCATTAATGAGGCATTTCAGACACACCTAAAAGTTCCAGAGAGGGCTTAAGGCAGCAATGCACAGACGAAAGGCAGAAAGTAAGAAAAATCATCATAATGTAGAATGAAGGACTTTTATGAACCAGTAAAGTGAGTGAGAAAAAAAGATTAGGGTTAGGGATTTAGTGTTATAATTTAAGTGGTTTAAAGGTGAGGGTTAAAGGGTTAGGGTTTTAGGGTTAGGGTTTTGTGCAAACGTAGGCAGGTGTGAAATGCTGTAAAGTAAGAATACTTTCAAAAATAGACATGTTAATAATTTATATTCATCAATTAACAAAATGCAAAGTGAGTGAACAGAAGAAAATTCTCAATCAAATCCATATTTGGTGTGACCACCCTTTGCCTTCAAAACAGCATCAATTCTTCTAGGTACACTTGCACACAGTTTTTGAAGGGATTCGGCAGGTAGGTTGGCCCAAACATCTTGGAGAACTAACCACAGTTCTTCTGTGGATTTAGGCAGCCTCAGTTGGTTCTCTCTCTTCATGTAATCCCAGACAGACTCGATGATGTTGAGATCAGGGCTCTGTGGGGGCCATACCATCACTTCCAGGACTCCTTGTTCTTCTTTATGCTGAAGGGTCGTTGTCATGCTGCAGAATACATTTGAGGGCCAATCAGATGCCTCCCTGATGGTATTGCATGATAAATAAGTATCTGCTAGTACTTCTCAGCATTGAGGAGACCATTCATTCTGACCAAATCCCCAACTCCATTTACAGAAACGCAGCCCCAAACTTGCAAGGAACCTCCACTATGCTTCACTGTTGCCTGCAGACACTCATTCGTGTATCGCTCTCCAGCCCTTTGGGAACAAACTGCCTTCTGATATTCAAATTTTGACTCATCACTACAGAGCACCTGCTGCCATTTTCCTGCATCTCAGTTCCTGTGTTTTCGTGCATAGTTGAGTCGCTTGGCCTTGTTGCCACGTCGGAGGTATGGCTTTTTGACCGCAAGTCTTCCATGAAGGCCACTTCTGACCAGACTTCTCCGGACAGTAGATGGGTGTGTCAGGGTCCCACTGTTTTCTGCCAATTCTGAGCTGATGGCACTGCTGGACATCTTCTGATTGCAAAGGCATGATGTGTTTTTCATCTGCTGCAATAAGTTTCCTTGTCCAACCACTGCGACTACGTTCCTCAACGTTGCCCGTTTGGTTGAGCTTGGACAGCACATCTGGAAACCCCTGTCTGCCTTGAAATGTCTGCCTGGGAAAGACCTTGCTGATGCAGTATAACTACCTTGTGTCTTGTTGCTGTGCTCAGTCTTGCCATGGTGTTTGACTTTTGACAGTAAACTGTCTTCCTACACAGCTGTTTCTGTTTCAGTTAATGATTGTGTTTTAACCTACATATTGAATTGATGATCATTGGCACCTATTTGGTATAATTGTTTAATCAGACACCTGACTATATGCCTACAAAATAGTGCAAGTGTACCTAGAAGAGTTGATGCTGTTTTGAAGGCAAAGGGTGGTCACACCAAATATGGATTTGATGTAGATTTTTCTTGTTCACTCACTTTGCATTTTGTTAATTGATAAGTATAATCTATATAAGTATAAATCTATTTTTTAAAGCATTCTTACTTTTTAGCTTTTTTTCACACCTGCCATTTGCAAAGTACTGTAAAAACATGAATTGATTTTTTCAAAATAAAATGTTAATAAAATAGCAATATTGATCTTAAGGCATCTGAATGACTGTCTATCTAATGGAATTAAGTATTGGTGTTGGATCTGATGGGTAAAAGAAAAAATGCTTATGGTTCTGTTGAATTTGTGCAAATGCTTTGCCTATCCTAGAAATGATTCCTGCACTTGTCCATAGGAATCAGAGTTTCCCTTTCAATTCGTAAGACAGCTATTACCTAATGGGAAGAGCCTTCTGACCTGCCAATCATTGAAAGTATGTACCAAAGCTGCCCAATAGTGGCCCTGTTGGCAGGAGGAAGACCCACCCCCGGCGTCTGTGAAAAGTCTCCTGACTGCAGCTCCCTGCCATTTCCTCTTTCACCTGGCTGTGATTGTGCTTTATTCTGTTTTTGCTTGTGATCGCCTTAAAGCTTTGAGAAGTGTGCTCACACTCTTTGGAGTTCAGTTTAATTTTTGCTAATCCTCTACAGAGTGTTATTTCCCAAAAATGTTTTGCCTTTTCGGAACTCAGACTACGGCCTTTTAATTCTTTTTGCTTCTCTTCGGTGGCAAGTGTGCGTTGGGAGTCTCGTTCGGGACCAACCTCGGTCCTTCCACTGAGATCTGTTGCACGATTTACCTCCTGTACCATTCATTCTTCTTTTTCAGATTTGAGTGGCGTAAAAGAGAGGAAAGAGGAAGGAGACTACTCCGCAGAAGCAGCCTCCCCGCGGCTGGTCGGCAGACCATCCTACTCTATTCCTCTGGATTGTCTTGACCTCTGTCGGCGGACTTTAAACCGCTCGACATGTCAAGAACGGTGCTCGACAAACAACTCTATGTCGACTTCGATCAACCTTGTTAATCCCTTGATCCTCCTATCAATATCAACCAACTCTCGACAACCTTGACGTAAACGTCGAGGTTGACAGTATCAGAGGGAAGGAATTTGGCAAAGTCCACCTGCCACAAGAGCTGTCGATTTATTTAGAGAGTCTGGACATAGACGACTTGGAGACGAATCTGCTAACTGGGATGAAGCCGAAGGGGGCGTTCCACCACTGTTCCGGGTGCCAGGGAAAGCTGCCCTCAGACGATGGACATGACTTATGTGTGCGCTGTCTGGGTGAGCAGCATGCCCAGAATGCACTGACAAGAGAAGGGGGCTGTGCACACTGTGCAGCGTTTACGGAGGCCACGCGCTGTAAGTGATCCAGGAACTCCCTGGGAGCCAGCCGCCACAGCAGAAGCTCTGCCTGTAGGCTCGGCCCCGCGTGGACCCCCTGCGAGCGTCTCTCCACGAAGGCAGAACAGGTGACGCTCATCTTCCTCACATGCACGGGTGCAGTCTACCTCCCCCTCTCCGCCTCCTTGCAGGCACTCTCCCTGGAGGAGAGCATGCTCCCCCAGACGAAGCTCCCCAAGAGCGAGACGCTCCCGCTCCAGATCATCCAAACGCTCCACTCCGCAGACTCCTCCACACTGCAGGAGACAGGAAATGGAAGGGATTGCAACACTGCTTAAGCACTTCGGGGAGATGAGACACAGGCTGGACTCCTAGCAGCAGATACTAAACACCGTGGTGGCGTGACCACTACCACCGCTACCGGAAGAAGAGTCCATTCAGGGACCGAACATGGAGTTTTAGGCCCTGATGAGACGTGCGGCTATGGCTGTGGACATCCGAAAAATCGCCTTGTGAGGGAGAAGACCGCTAAACCTGCGGAGACCCTTCCCCTCCTTGACGATTACGTGGACATTGTGCAATCCATGTGGAGCCAGCAGGCTTCTGCTCCTGTGACTTCTAGGCATGCGGATGCCATGTACGCAACAGTGGGGGCGGAAAAGAAGGGACTGGGATCTTTCCCACCGATAGGGGACTCTGTGTCCATGCTGGTGCAGGTGAATGCAAGATTAGGCAAAGAACCACATTGCCCTAATAAACAATGCAGAACCATGGACGCTATGCTGAAGAATTATTCTGTGCAGACTTCAGCGCTCCAGGCCAATAACACACATGCCATTCTGATTCTGTACATGGGTCACCTGACTGAGGGAGCGCCAGTCTATGGCAGATGTGGAGGAAATAGAGCTGGTCAATGCTTACATGACTGACTTGCTGTGAGAAGGGTGAAGGCCATGGGGAGATCCCTCATAGCTATGGTAGCATCCAGATACCATCTGTGGTTGACGCAGGTGAAGCTCCAGGACAAGAAGTCTGTCCTCCTCGATGCTCCCATCACCCACGGGTCAGACGTTCGGAGAGGTGGTGGACCTCTCTATCGAACGATTGGCGAAGGAGACAACATCCAAATATGCTGATCTCCAACAGGCTAGACGGCAGCCACAGCAGTGCCTGTGGGTCTCCCAACAACCCAACAGGCCGTGGCTCGCAGCCTGAGCAGCGCTGCAGAAACCAGCCACAGGCGAGAGGGAAAAACAGGCTCTCTGGCTGGAAGCCTAAGGGCAAGGCAGACATCCAACAGCCCCCTACGAAGCCGCAGGATCGCGGCCACCATCGCTACCCCCCCCTCCAACAGACCATCCAGACACGCTGCCTGTTCTGCCTCGACCAGGACTCCTGGGTGCGAACAATGATGACCCATGGATACGCCCTCCAATTCCACTCTGCACCCGCCCCCCCCTTCAGTGGGGTGCTGACCACTACTGTCGGATGTCCTGAAAGGGCTCAACCTCTCTCTCAGGAGATCGCTGTGATGTGGGAGAAATGAGCGATACAACTAGTGACCGACGAAGACAGACGGTGGGCTTCTTGGGAATGAAGCTGGACTCTCAAAAAATGCTTGCCTACCTGTCCAGAGACAGAAAAGGGCATCAACTCTCCAGCTGGTGAATTTTCAAAAACTGTTGGGGCTGATGGCAGCCGCCTGGAACATTCTTCCCTTGGGCCTTGCCGGGTAAACGCCCACAAGCTACAACCAGCGAGACATAAACACCGCCCACTGACAGTGACCTTAATGTGTTGGCAGGCACTGTCCTGGTGGAGAAATTGGAACAATCTGCACCTCGGCTCTCCCCTTGGATGCCCTCAAAGACGGGAAGTCATCACCACAGACACCTCTGGAACAGGCTGGGGCGCTGTCTGGAATGGGATGGGAGTCCAAGGACTGTGGTCTGTCGCACACATCAACCTACAGGAGCTGCAAGCAGTGCGACTGGTGCTGCACCACTTTCGCCATGGACTGGCAGTCTGTGGTGGCCTACATCAACCACCAGGGAGGCCTAAACTCCCGCAGACTACATCATGTGGTGTGTAGACTTCTCCTGTGGGCGCAAGACAATCTCTTTTCCATACAGGCAATACACCTGCCGGGCGTGTCCAATACAGGGGCGGCAGGAACTGCTGTATGCCTTCCCCCCACTGCCACTTCTTCCACTGAAACTGGATTTGCCAGGAAGGAGCGGTGCTCCCTTTGAGCCCATCTCCACAATGGAGCTCTGGTTCCTCTCGCTCAAGGTGGCCTTCCTTGTAGTGATAATGTTGGCAAGGAGAATTGGTGAAATTCACACCTTGTCTGTGGATAAAGCCTGTCTGATCTTTTCGGGAAGCAAAGACACTCTCAGGACGAACCCGGCCTTCCTGCCCAAGGTTGTGTTGGTGTTCCATATAAACCTATCTATTGTCCTGGAGTCTTTCCATCCCCCTCCACATACATCTAATGCGGACCACAGACTACACACACTTTGCCCTGTCTGGGCCTTGTGGTGCTATATGCGGTGGACTGCGCAGAGCTGCAAATCCGACCAGCTGTTTGTCTGCTACGGTTCCACCACCAGAGGATGGGTGGTTTCAAAACAGCAACTGGCACACTGGGAAGCGGACGCGATCAGGCTCACCTACGAGACTAGTAATGTTCCCATGCCTGAACACATCTCAGTGCACTCAACGAGGGGACAAGCCACATCGTGGGCTCTCATTCACAGTGCCACACTTGAAGATCTGTGCAATGCTGTGACCTGGTCCAGTCAACAGACCTTCACAAGGTTCTACCGCCTCAACATGGCGGACAGGCTGCACCCAAGCTTGGGTTTGCAGGTTCTTCAAACTAGAGGTCTTCACGGGTCCAAAAATGTGTGCCCAAACCTGAAGAGACCCGGAAATGTGCTATCCGTAACCGACCCAGACCCGTCTATTATTTGAAAGTTTGGACCCGGACCCGTGCAGAACCGAGAAATGCCGTAAATGTACTACCCAGAACCGACTCGGACCGTCTATTATTTGAAATCTGAACCCAGACCCGGCCGGGACACACAGACCTGATTGAACCCGATCGGCACAGATCCCACAGCTAATCGCTATAAACAAGTTAATTTACAAGTTGTGAAAATAAAACTTTGTGTCTTACTTAATGTAACATTAGTAGCTTCTCTCCTGTACCTGACTGTGACGCATACAGTCCATCCTCCTTGCCAAGAAAGTTGGTAATATAACATCCATGTTGTTCCTCTCTTGCTGATTGAAAGCACCTGTATAATCCACTCATTATTTCAGCTTCAAAAGTCCACTTGCTGTCACGGTGGCGGAGGACAAACGTGACTTTGCAGCTTTGCAGTTTTTTTGTATCTCGCATAATACGATAACTTCCACTGTTTGTGCTGAAAGGACTGAGCAGTGCTCCCTTTGAGCCCATCTCCACAACGGAGCACCGATTAAATTGCGCTGACGCCAATAATGCACTTCGGTTTACGTCATCTGTCAAACACCTATATGAGCCAATCGTCAATTCGTAAAGTCATTGCGTCACTTGGGTATTACACACAATGTTAAACAGACCCGGGACCCGAAGTACAAGAATGGGACCCGACCCGGACCTGGCTGACCGGGTTGGGTCCCGGGTCCTCGGGTTCAGGTGGACCCATGAAGACCTCTACTTCAAACTGCTAGCCCTCAGGCACCATGAGGCTCTGCTATCCTTGTCATTGTGGGTTTAGGCTTAGTCAGGAGTCAGGACTCGCGACAGCTCTGGTATAGTCTTCCCATTTGGTAATGGCTGTCTTTCGATTTGAAAGGGAACGATAGGTTATTATCATAACCCTGGTTCCCTGAAAAAGAAAGACAGACATTACTCTTCAGGGGTCGCTCGAACAGATGACCTTCCTCATGAAGAAATGGCAGGGAGCTGCAGTCAGGAGGAGACTTTTCACAGACGACAGGGGCGGGACTTCCTCCTGCCAGCAGGGCCCCTATTGGGCAGCTTTGGTACATGATTTCAATGATTGGCAGGTCAGAAGGCTCTTCCCGTTAGGTAACGGCTGTCTTTCTTTTTCAGGGAACCAGGGTTATGATAATAACCTATCGATTTCTTAAACAACCCAGGTCATTTTCATTTCTGTTTGAGTTTAATTCAATGTAAAATAATTCTGGCTTAATCAGTGTCATCTCCTTCCCCTTCATTCATTTTCCCCCTCTCTGGCAGATTAGAAAATACCACAAATGGCTAAAACACTCTTGATTTTGGAAGCTGATTGGGGTGTCAGTGACGTGACTGTCTTAACTATGATTTTCTGTCACAAAACCTGAATAATGACAAGTTCCAATGCACATTTTTAGACAAAAGTAGAAAAAAGAAAGGAAAAATAAATTACTCAACCCGCTAGTCTGGTAAATTAAACTACATTACAATTAAGGACACCAGTGAGAGGAAACTGATTACTATTTGAAAAATGTTACCACACTTAAAGATATTGCTTTTCTGTCTTTGCTTCTTATTGTTAAAAACTAGGGGCTTAGGAGAGGAATCCTAGAAGCTTTGTCACAATCTAATAATCTAAACAACATCTCCCTACACAGCACTACTAGGAAATGACTATGTCCTTGATTGCATACAATTTTAATGAATGTTTAGGTGAGATAATACATAAACCATTCATATCACCAGTGAAGTGCCATTAAACACAAACAAACACGATACAATACAACACAAATGTACAGTTATTTAATAATTCTAATAACTAATACATTCAATTTCAGTCTTTTGAAGAAAATTATATTGAAATGGTTCAAGAATTGCTGGTTTCTCTTCAGTTCTCTTTAAAGTGTGAAGCGTTAAGCTCTTCTGATTTTCTGAAGTATACTTGACACTTAAAGGCTCAAAATTTGAACAGAAAATGAATCATTCTATTCACAATGTAAGGAAACATACTGTAAAAATGATAAGCACTCTTTCTGTGATTGATTTAAGAAATTAAAACATCCTCAAGGGCTTAAATATAGTGTGCTGGTATAATCTAGAAGATCAAAAGCCACACTTTACCTCATTTATACATATTTGTAGAAGAAAATGCTGCTACTCACAACTCTTTCAAATAGGAGTCTCTGTAGAGTTTACTTTTGCAAAAGAGCATAAACTCCCAAAAGACCACTGTTCACTAATGAGCACCAGCCCCCAATGCTCTTGATTATCATTTTGAGATCTAAAAGCACAGTCTTTCTTCCTAGTTAGTGAATGCAACCTAAAAACAATTCTCATGCTGGGCTTCCCATTGGCTCAGATGCTGATGGCATAAGACTGGCCTTCAAGATGCTTTCCTGATTCAAGACTGTACCACATACCAAATCTGTCCTGGAGTGCCAAGTGCCAGTGCAGTGCCAGTGTCAAAATGCCTGCGTGGCACCAGGATTGGGCTGGCTAGACTTGGCAGGCGGATCCTCGTTAGGAGGCACTCCTGTGGAGTAGGAAGCAGCAGGACCGGGTGAACTTGTTGTGAGCTGTGTGTGCTGTGTGGTCGGTTCATTTCCTGGCCCTGTATAGCAGTGGTGGTTAAATACAATTTCTGAACAGGTGGATAAATGAGAAACAGATGATCATACTATTGAGTCTATATTTAATGGAATTGAATATTTTGCTCACCAGATTAGAGGACATATTGGATTATCATTACAAAAACCAAATTCACCCTCATGGATAATGAAATTAACATTTTCTTTCTGTATATAAGAGCATGAGGTAGGTTTGTAAATGAGAGAAGACCATCTAACCATCCTTGCTTGTTTGGTTTCTAGAATCTCATTAATCCAAGAATCTCAGACAGCCATTTACCCCATACAGCAGGCATCAATCAAATGTGTTCCCTGGCTGAGTGTTAGTCAGCTATTTCGAGTCAGTGATCGCTTGGGGAAAGAACTGCCTTCGATAGTGAGTCCCACATATAACAGTATTTATTACAAGTGCTTATTGCAATGACCACACTGATATGTGTATTTCTGTATTTAGTAAACTACAGAGAGTTGGTTAAAATTTGGTGAACGAAAATACAATTACCATAGTTTTGGTGTACTACATACAAAATCAACACGATGAATGCATTGACCGACGTACAGTGCATACAAACATTTTAAATAAAAGTGTCCAAATGTCAGATGTAGTTAAACCTTACTAATGTGTGAAGCTGTGCAGGGGCTCTGCTTGTATTGTGGGAAATGTTTATTTATTAGCACATTTGTGGAATTCTAATGAATTTCCTATAATCCTTTTAACTGCAACACTGCAAAAATAAAAGAGAATACATTTAAACTCAGCTTTATTAGCAACTTGTTATACATGCAGCTATTGTTTCGGGAAAAATGTTGAGATATGACATTTATGATAGTAGTATCTAGCTTTTGTCATACTATTTTCAATTTATTTTAATATAACATATCATATCACTTGCAATTGAAGCAGTGATACAATTAATTTCATTAAAACGACCAGACAACCATAAAAACAAAACCATCAGTTTAAATGGAAAATGTCTACAATAGTAGGGTGTGAATTGAAATATGCTTCAGACACAGAAAGTTACTCGTTTATACCAGGCTCTTCTTCAACCCCAGCTGGCTTCAGGAGAAAACTTTTTTCATTTGGATGCTAAATCAATGTATTTGCTGAGAAGTAGTCTTATATATTATACTGTACTTTCACACTTAGCTGAATCATTGATTCCAAAGTAAATAGTAAATACCCATAGTAAATAGAAGATTTGCCTCACTTCTAAACCCCCTGTTGCATAACATCTTCTTGTCTTGGAACTCACACTGTTAACAATAGCCATGTGTGGAATCATATGCTCTATTCCATGCTATAATGTCCTATAATACAAAACAACAACAAGAAAACACATATGCCTATATTATATTTCTTACCTGTGTGTTGTGAAAATACACAGTGTTCATACATCAAGTTGCTCAAACACTTTTTAAGATAAGACAGGTGAAACAAAACACACAGTCAAATAACAGATAAAACGCATGGCCCTAAATTTGAAATAACACATATATACTTCACAGGGAGTGATGGATCACAAAAACAGAATTTATGCATTTGTTTTACATATATATTGCTTATGCATGAAACTTTTAAACAGACCTCAATATACAAAAAAAAAGAAAAAAGATTAATGGTAAATTGGTTTTCCATTTGATTCTTCGATCCGCCCCCCCCCCGCATGTTTACACAGAAATATTATTAGTATCACAAATAAAGACTGACATTCCTTTCAAGTTTGTGATTTTCCACCTTCCTCATGAATTAGATTTAAAAATGAGAACTAACAGGATTACTGCAATCTTTACCGAACTGCCTTTGATGAACCTCATCCTGTGAGCGGCCCAGAAATCTGCTCTCGTCTCCAGGCTGAATGAGGGCAGTGCAGTCACCCCACTTGGATCAACCACGTACAACTTTTTCCCTATAATTTTTGGCAGGGCACGCTGATTTCCCTCCGATCCAATCAATGAGGTTAACAGCTCACACGAACCATTTAGAGGGCCTTTTTGCTACACAAATGTTAGCAAGATAATTTACTGCTTGGCAAAACACAGTCAGTTTCCATCTGTACATGTAGTTCAAGCCAGCTCTGGTCTCTGGGGGGCTGCCAGGCAATGTAATTGATGTAGATAGATACCAGACAATAAGAGCAGTGATTTACAACACTACACCTGTACCACCGACTTGATTTATTTATTTATTTTAACTCGGAAACACGAAGCAAGCTCTTTTGCAGTGATAAAAATGTCAATGATTTTAAGTCAATCACAAGAGACCTCTTTGCAGAGGCTTTTTATGAGGCTTATCTTAAGCAAAACCTGTTTAAATTATTGCACATTTAAAGACAGCATGCAAGCCATCCAACTACTGTTCTTGGTGGCTGGCAAAGTTTCTTCTAAATATTGAAGTCGTATGTTTCAGTGGTAAGCATAATCAGAGTTGTTATTATTTAGGTCTAAAAGGTAACAAAACTGTAATGATGTTATCTTGTCAGTTTTTATGTCTGTGTGTACAATGGAGCTGTAAGGACAAAGGAACAATATATGAATTTGGAGAAGAAGCATAAAGGCCTCAAAATATAAATTGTCCACGTTGATCTAAATAAAATGTACCTTATTAATATCAGTACTTAAATTCAAAAGCTTACATACTGAATGAATACTGTGTTGTCTTGCATCCAATCTAATGAAGATACAAAATCCCTGCACAGCATAATAAACTCTCACAGCACGTTCCTCATAAACTGCAAAACTCAAGGATATCAAGCTGCTTTTTAGAGATATCAAAATACTTAGTCAAAAGCGCATTTCATCATATTGGTGTGGCATTTCATAACTTGACTATATACACCGATCAGATTATGACCACCTGTCTAATATTGTGTAGGTCCCCCTTTTGCCACCAAAACAGCCCTGACCCGTCAAGGCATGGACTCCACTAGACCTCTGAAGATGTGCTGTGGTATCTGGCACCAAGACGTTAGCAGCAGATCCTTTAAGTCCTGTAAGTTGCGAGGTGGGGCCTCCATGGATCGGACTTGTTTGTCCAGCACATCCCACAGACGCTTGATTGGATTGAGATCTGGGGAATTTGGAGGCCAAGTCAACACCTTGAACTCGTGATTCATCAGACCAGGCCACCTTCTTCCATTGCTCCGTGGTCCAGTTCTGATGCTCACGTGCCCATTGTAGGCGCTTTCGGCACTGGACAGGGGTCAGCATGGGCACCCTGACTGGTCTGCGGCTACGCAGCCCCATACGCAACAAACTGCGATGCACTGTGTGTTCTGACACCTTTCTATCAGAACCAGCATTAACTTTTTCAGCAATTTGAGCTACAGTAGCTCGTCTGTTGGATCGGACCACACGGGCCAGCCTTCGCTCCCCACGTGCATCAGTGAGCCTTGGCCACCCATGACCCTGTCGTCGGTTCACCGCTTTTCCTTCCTTGGATCACTTTTGATAGGTACTGAGCACTGCAGACCGGGAACACCCCACAAGAGCTGCAGTTTTGGAGATGCTCTGACCCAGTCGTCTAGCCATCACAATCTGGCCCTTGTCAAAGTCGCTCAGATCCTTACGCTTGCCCATTTTTCCTGCTTTTAACACATCAACTTTGAGGACAAAATGTTCACTTGCTGCCTAATATATCCCACCCATTGACAGGTGCCATGATAAAAAGATTATCAGTGTTATTCACTTCACCTGTCAGTGGTCATAATGTTATGGCTGATCGGTGTATGTTTAGAGGTGTAAGACTATTGTAGGTCATGTAGTCCATAGGGAAATCACAACACACAAACAAGTAGGAAAAGACAGCAAAAGTGTTTTTATATAAACCATTACTAGCAGTATTTTTTGTTTTTAGCATATTTAGCACACAGAAGTTGTTGTGCTCATTAGTTATTTATTTTGACTTACTATTAAGAAAATGACAATTGACCCTACTCTCTCAAAGTCCATGAATTGTTTTCATCACTTATTTCCATCACTTCCGGCACTGAGTTTTCCTCTGAGTGCACGTCTATGTTATCAAACGGCACTGGTCCTTGATACTGCAACACTGAATGGGGAAGGCAGTCCGGGCTGGGGACAGACTGTCAATCAGAAGACCAGCTGGTTACTTCATCACTGAAATCTCCAGGCAAATCTGAAATCAGCTGCTAAGTGAATTATTGGAACTTGTACATAATACCATAGTCACAACTTGTAACCCCCTTTTTTGACTGAGTACCACATGTATTTTCAGGAAATTCTGCAAAAACCTAATCTGTAGGTATTTAACAGTTATCTTGGCCATAAGTGGCCTTCCATCACCCACAACCTTTGCAAGGACATTAAACATGTTCTGATGTTGCACAGGGCACACTTAACTGCAGAAGGCATACCTTTGTCCTATCACTGTTATATTCTAAGCATTTATTTTATTTTATTCAAACAATATATAAAAGCGGATGTAATACCACAACACCTACTTCAATTTGGCCCTGAGGGATCCCCTTTTAATATTCTTCAAAACAGGGGGGAAAAATCTAACATAAAATGCAAAAGTCTATTTTGTGACATTTAAACGAGGAGTATAATTACAATGCAACAATTCTCAGCTGAACACCTGCAGCTACAAAAAAAAAAAAAAAACTTACTTTTTTATAAGTTCTCACTTTAAGTAAATATAAATCTCCATTTTCTCCAACATTCCCAGACACATGATAGCAGAAGCTGTGTGTATGTCATGTACCCAAAGGAGCCAAGAACTGGGGAGAAATTATATTAAGTATGATCCAATGATGTGGACTGTCAGATGTCAGTAAGTTTAAAACTTGCAGCTTGTACACTTTGGGATGGCAGATAAGGTTAATGCTGGAATCGCAGGTCCCAGTACAGCTGTGTTGGAAGGTAATTGTGTTTGTTTTTTTAAGCAGAAAGAGAAGAATAGTCATGTGGCATGTATTTATCCAAAGTAATCCTATCATCTGGATACCACAAACCCAAAATGACAGATGAGATAGCTTTGCTGTGGCTTAATTTCTCACTCATATTTATGGCTTTTGCACAAAAACCTTCATCCTTCTCCTTCTCAATTTTTTAAAACTGGTCTTCAAGCAGCTGCTTTTTTCCAAAAAACAAAATAATGATATCAAAATTTTAAAAGACTAAGAAATAAATAAAAAAGGAAGGGTTATAAAATAAAAATGTCAGTAGAACACCTTTTTCCCATCTTTTGTCAAGTTTCAGTTATTTGTGAAACAATGATTGACAGGGTTATAATGTTTGTTGATATAGAAGCTAAGTGGGAAATGTTTTTTGGTGTTTTCTGTAGATATCATTATATCCTGCTTTTCTCCAGGGAAGAATGCTTGATATCAGTTTGGTTTGTCAAATTTCAAATTCTGACAGATTAACTGTCAACTCCGACTCTTAGTTTATACTCAGCACATACCACTTCAGAATTAAATTAAAGCATGAAAAGCAGGCTCTGGACTATTAATAGGAAGCAACTGTTTACACCAAGAGCTTGGGGAGCATGATCAAATGGCAAATCATTGGTTGATGCAGCCTCTTTAAGAAAAAGCTGGAACGTGTTGTGTGCATCTATGAGCTTCTTGGAACCACACAAGCAAGATGGGCCCAATGACTTCCTGACATTTGTACTTATTCTTCACATTTGAAAATCACATCAAACTGATATCAACCTAAAATCCCTGGAGAAAAAACAAGACTTAATGTTATCTACATCGAACACGATGGAAAGCATTAGAGACAATTTCCTACCTAAAGGAATCACACAAAATTGTATATTAACGAGTGCTGGGTTCAGTGCTACTGATAGAGTTGTACTACATTCATTATTTTTTCAAAATATAGACAAATTATTATCCTCTGTTTCCACTAGCCTCGCATGAGTGCCCCTCTGCCTGGCTCTGCCACAACAGGAGCTAAAGATGAGGTCACTGTTTTATCATAGCAGTATCCAACCCTGAAAGTATATAAGAATCGTCAATGGGTATCAAAATATTTAAGTATTTTAACCAATTCCACATCATAGTTAGTATCTTTGATGTTTTTTTGAATTCCATTTCACTTCTATTTTTTTTTTTTTCACGACACTGAATCACAGTCTGATGAATACCTCTATCCTGCAGATTTGTTATTTGGAGTTTCTTAGAGCAGCTGTGTTTACTTGACAGACATTTTTTCTCCTTTCAAAACTACAAAATATTGAAGTTCTAAAATTATATAAAAATGTCATTATATGATATATGACACATAAATCAGATTTATTTCTTGGTTTTATTTTGATGCATTATTTTACAGAATGCGTAACAATCAATACATAAGAAGTAGTTCAGTTATAGTCCCGGTTGTTTTTTTCACTGTAATTCACTTTTATTTCATTTCTGACTTGGTATGCCCCTGAAAACTTCTTCTGAAGTTTCTGGTGATGAGCAGGGGAACCAGACTCGGGTGCCCTTGTTATTTGCACTTTTTACTGTAAAAAGGGGAAAGTATAAATACTTTAGGCTGCAGCTGTAGCTTATATACTGTATCTATGAAAAAACATGATGATGATTTAAAAAAGATTAAAAGTTAAGCAACATACCCCACAGGGGTATTAGAGGAATGTATTCATGGTTAAATATTCACATTCCTGTGTTATGGTTCTATTACCGGCAAACCGGTTGCTTTAAAACCTTTCACTCTGAATACCAAATGAATAAATATTTTTTTTCCACACCCAGAATAAAGAAAGAAAATGAGGCAAACACAAGGGAGTCCACAACAAAGGTCTGAACATAAGTCACAAATGGCAGCAAAGCAAATTATCCCTGGATAGATTTCAGACATTTCTAGCTTCCCTAACATGTGTGTTGGACAAAGCCACTGATTAGGGCTTCTAAATTAAATTGTCATTGTCACTTTGCTGTAGAGGATTTCTTCACAAGTATATTCTCTCTCTTGACACCGTGAGGGACTTTGTATTGTGTTTCTAACAAAGGCATTTAACACAGGCTTTTCTGCTCATATTGAAGGAGAAGAAAAGCATTTGGGTTTTAGCTGGGATTTCCAAGGTTGTGTGTGACACTCCTTTGTTAGTGGGACATGGCAGCTAGCAAGAGGGAATCACTAAAGCTTCTTCTCTGCTTTCACAGATTGATTTCTTGTGGGGGGATAATGGTATGTGATAAATTTGTCTGTGCCACAAACACACACAGAAATCCTAACTTGGTTATACTTCCGGAATATACTACAAGAAGAACAGAGAAAAATCATTCATAAAATAAGTGAATCAAGGTCCACAAATAGTTGACCTAACAATGGTCAAATAGATCAATGAAAAACAAAAACAAAAAAGCCAGAAAAACTGCATAGCAAGGGGACAGAGTCCAAACAAAACAGAGATTATACACGACTGCATGGACATAAAATTAAATATCAGAAGGGTTAGGAGAGAGGTAGGAGGGAACGCAGCTATGCGGGCTACATTTATTGCAATAGGTTTTTTCCAATACAACAGTGGCAATAGCTAAAGAGAAGCAGAGCAGCTTAACAACTGAAACTAATTAGTTATAGAAGATGTTCTAAAGTCGCATTTTATAAAGGTGTTTATTTTGTAAATATCGTTTTTGACTATGTGTTTAACAATATATTCAGAGGATACTGTCAATTAGGTTTAATAGTATGTTATATAAAGTACATGTTTTTGCAAGTAGTAGTGAAATGCTTCCCTAAGAGAGGTAACTCTGTATAACTATCTGAAATAACAGCAGATCAAATTCTAGCTGGTGTCGTCCCTGGCAGAGATCCAATGTGACGACACCTGCGATTGACAAGGGCACCCTCATTCGAGTCTGGTTCCCCTGCTCATCACCATGGTGACACTCAGGAACCACTTCGAGAATCCCCTGTAGGAATGATGTAATAAAGCCATTATTGTTTAATTTGTATATTATTTTGTGACAATGGGTTACTTTTTCTTCAGAAGTTTTCAGAAGTGTACCAAGTCAGAAATGGAGTAAAAGGGAATTACAGTGCATAAAACAACCAGGACTGTAACTGAAATACTTCTTATGTATCTATTGTTACACATTCTGTAAAATAAGGCACCATGGATAGTAAAAATAAAACAGAAAAATAAATCTGATTGATGTGTCATATAGCATATAATGCCATTTTTTATGTATATATAATTTTAGAACTTCAATATTTTGTAGTTTTGAAAGGACCAAAAATGTCTGTCAAGTGTGCACAGCTGCTCTAAGAAACTCTAAGAAGCTGCTATAACAAATATAATAACAAAATGAACACATAGAATTGCAAGACTGGGAGTTTTCAGTGAGGTTTCAGAGTAAGCACTGTAAAGCACAGATCGATCTGATCAGAAAAGACCCATGTGTGACACTTCAGTATATTATTTTATTGTTAAGCTCCATGCAACACTGAGAGAAAAAGCAAAGCAAAACTCAACCCTGTTGTCAAAAATGCAGCCTGAATCTCATTTCGGGCCACTGGCTATCCAACAATTTACACTACAGAAGGCACCTTCTTCAGTCCCACAAGTTTCTGCCAATCCTATTAAGAGGTCTCTGCTGTAATAATATAGCACACTCTCTAGTATGCATTTACTCAGTGGCTTCATAAAGTAGAGTGAAGCTGTTTACCAACTGTCAGACAGGTTTTTACCGTCCATTACTGCATAGTTTCCACACCATAATGACTTTTATAATGTCTTCTTTCAAGGGTTTTGAACACATTAATGACATTGGACCATTTTATTTCTGTTTGCACATTTGTCTGCTATTTGTAGAAATTAGAATTGCACACCGAAGTGAGGCAGCCTGGGTTATGTCCTATAAACTCCACACGTAGCCAGTGCCTGTCTTAACTAGATCATGTTTAAAGGGCTATGTAGACGGACAAGCTGTCTATAAACAATAGGGAAATACAGAAGCTATATCATGCTAGATTATAAGGGCCTTTATGCTGAATACAGATTTAATAAATAACAACAACAAAAAATATGCTAACTTAATTTCTCTCTCTCCTTTGTCTGTTTTTTCCTTAGCCTGAGATGAGTAAGGGCATTACAGAAAGGATTGAAAAATGACCTAGAATATTTCTTAAGCTTTTGCACTTGGAAGCAAAACACTTCTGTCAGTGGCAAAATACAGTGAGTGGAAAAATTACTTAACCAGTCAGCTGCCATAGCTGTTTGAGATGTATTGTTAAAAAAAAAAAAAAAAGTACTAATGAGAATTGGTTTAGCAGAAACATGTGTAACTTTCTTTATTGCAGGACTGATAAAGGAATCTCTGTTTCTACTGAACTTTGCAGAACATCAATGAAAGCGAACCACAAAAAAGGTGACAAGAACAGCTGTTTGAAACGAACATTGTGAGTTCTGTTTCTTGTCAGAATAAGGGAGATAGCTTATATCTACATACTGTTGCCTTGGGATTTTTTTTAACCAAAAGTATTTTAAAATTGATTTAATTTACTTTTGGTGTAGATCAGGTTTAGCAACTGTGGATTTCAAAGGTCTCTCCATCTTTTTCCTGTGACACAACCTGGAGAATGGTACCTAGTGGGAGATATGTAAGAAGGAGAAAATCGCTTCCCTGTGCACCTACAGCTAATTACCCATTCTGAGCAAAGACACCTATGTGGCAAGCACTCATCTGCAGGTGCTATGGACCGGCTGCAGACTATAAAATGACCACTCTCCTGTTCTATCATTGCATTGTACTGTATGGCAAGTGTAGGAGGGTGAAGGAGTGTTACAAAAGCAAGCATTTTAATAATTAATGATAGAGTATTGAATATCCTGGTTACGGCCCTGTTCTGTGCGATAGCCCACTTTGTGTGCTTGCCCTTGGACCGGCTTCTGAACCTGACTATGGATTACAACCCCTGCTCACAGACAACGACTATGAGATCACTCTCCCTAAAAGACAATTTCCTATTCCCAGTCCACAGCTTTCAACCTGCATCCTGGGACAAATCTAATGCAGTTATGTGTGTGTTCCCAACATACATGGGGCAAATTTGAAAGTATTGAGTGAATGGAGTAGTCAACTGTATATATGTGTAATGGGAGTGCAGTGTAAATAGGCTTAATTATCACAGCTAATTCAATATAACTTTTAGCTGCACTATAAAATCCAGGGTCCAGTAATAATCCAATTGGATGATGACCAAGGACTAAAACTGTAAAATTTTAAAGACTAATAATCCATTTGATAAAAGCATGATTAGTGTAAGAATTTAGTTCTTCATTGGCCAAATTTGTCACATTTTTGGATTACCACTTTGAACTTTGGACTGAAAAAAAAAAAAAAGACCCAAAATTCCAATAATTAATAATTACAGTAGAGAAACTGATATGTTTTTGTCTCCACCCAAGTTTGTTTATAATTGTTTTCAGTTGCTGGTTGGAAGGAACCCACACTTTACTACTGTGACACAGCCGGGGGTTTCTTGGGCGCGTTGGGAGTCGGTTTGCCGTGAATGAATACTTGTGGGCAGCTGTATATCAAAGAGTAGCCTTGAAAAAGACTGTAAAACAGAAAAGAAACCTAGCCCTTGTGTATGGCACTGACTATACTTGGTAAGTCTGTTCCTATCTGTCCCTGGGCCACAAATCGGTTTCCCAGTTAATAAAACGGGGAAAAGCTGTTGGAAAATGCCAAATCCATGGTCCTGATTCAGAAGCGGGGGTCGTAGTCCTTTATGCTGTGTGAAAGGAGCTTTAATCAGCAGTACAAAGGGAGGACCATCAGCAGACAGCTTTGGAACAACATGGAACAGAAACACTTGAGGCAGAAACCTTTAACAGGCAAAGAGGGGACTCCCAAGACAGCAGTGGGGCAGGGGGCACTGCTCTGTGCAGAGAGTCAACCCCAAGGACCAAAGCGCAACACCTGTTCTTTAAGAAGTGGGGCAGTGAGGATCTATAGATCCCAAGACCCTTTGCATTTCAGAGTGTATTCCTCCAGCTAAGGTTATCTAACACTCCAAGGACTCAAGAACTATCAAATGCCTATCTGAGTGATATGAAATGGGAAGGAGTCATCTGTTAAACTGTGTTGAACTGTGTTAATGACTCCATTCCTCGGTGGAAGTGTTGCAGCACACTGCAGAGCCTTAATGCTTCTGCTTCTGGATGTGGTTCAACTCAGGAACATTTAACTTATCACCTTTCACTCGTTGAGTGTGTTTACTCAAACCCCTATTGGTGCACAGAACAAAACATTTCCCTCTACAAAATCTATTTTACTGTAGATACAGCCAGATAGCTTCCCACAAGTAGAAAAAGGTATGTGTAATATACAATACCAACTCTGTGTGTGCGTGTGTATTTATATATAGGCACATTCAGTATATCAATATCATACTTTATTATATGCAGTTTTAATAATCATGAGGACATTATTCATGAAACATCAATAAATTATTTTTATTTGCCTGAATTTTGAACTCCTAACTGTCTTTGTTAAAGAGATCTTCCCATGTCGTCTCCATATCATATTCTGCTAATCCATAACTTACAGCACTGTTAATCAGCTTCCCAAAATGTTTTTGTTTTAACCAAATACATCTTCAAATCATATAAATTAAGTTACTTTCCAATATACCAAGTTACATTATAACAGTGTGTGTGTGTGGGGGGGGACATAACAGTTCAAAACACTGAATTCTGTGTTTAGAAATCCTTATATTCGACTGACATGAAGATTACTTTTTATTATTAATATTTTTTCTTATTTTTTCTTTTTTGTGTGGGAGTAAAGCTTTAAGAGGTTTTAGAAATAGTGAACTGCTTCACCTTACAATATCTCAAACAAAAAGGGACAGATTTAGCACACAAAGATAGAAAGTCAAAAACAGAAAAGGTGCTCTGTATACAGACAGTGGTTCATGTATGGACCTTGTCAGTTAGATCCAATCAAACCATCTACATAAGAACTCTGAGTCTGATGCATTACATCTATGTAAATTATGTAATTATGTAAAACGTTAGTTATTATGTAAATGTACCCACTCATAGTTTTATGTAGTTAAAAAACATCAGTAAGAAACAAACAAAAAATATTTACAGGGTGTTGATAATTTGTAGTTGTGCAGCATATCATACCAGCAAATCAATGGGTTAATTTGTTTAATAGAAATGTGTACCTTTATTAGCGTATGCAGATGCTTTAAAAGTATGTGTTATAAAAGACTAGCTGTGAATTTCTTGTTTTGAGGCAACTAAATACTCATGTGTTTATGTTACTGAATTAACCCTGTAAAACGTATTAGCTAACCTATTATGTCATGCTACTCTACAAGTGTATGACTGTTGCTCAAACGTCACTCTAAATACATTTGGGGTTTACATAGAAAGAACAACATTTTTACATGGCACTCTAACTGTATTTTTCCAGAGTTATATATCCTTAATTATTAACAAGAATAAAAGAGCAAACAAATAGCAGGATATGTCCAGTATCTCTTCATTGCCATGACATAAAGGTGTTATCAAAAGGAAGAAACCATGGAGAATTGAATTTTAACACAGCATCAAATTTACCTCCAAGGGCAACAGGCCCTAGTTAGTTTAATTAGATTGAACTCCCTCAAGATCAATAATAAGTGGTTTCTTTCCACAGATGTTGGTTAAAAAGGACACGGAGGCTTCATGGAAGCCACCCCTAGCCTTTGCTTTGGTTTCCCAGAGAACTGTGCTTGACAACAGTCATTGCAGATTTTTTAATCAAGCACCAAGCACCCAAAGTACCTCACAGTCATGCTGAAGGAGGTACGATGGTATATTTGTATGTGTATGAGTGTGTGTTTGTGTGTGTGTAATACCTGAACCCATTAAGTAAAGAATTTCAGAAACATTTGAAAGGCTAAGCACACTATTCCTGTAACAGCACTTCAGCCTTATTGATATTCCAGCAGAAATAAATACTTAATAAATAAATAAATAGTGAGCTATGTAGAGGTTGATTTTTGCGAAAGGCTCTATGACCAAAAGTCACTGTACTGCCAGTAATCATGTAATTATATGACAAGGGACAGTAACTCTCATAACAACATAACATGTCTTGTGACAAAGCTAGTTCATTGAGAATAAAAAGTTCAGACTTCAATCCTGAAACACCTCTGTGGGAGGAACTGGAACAGCGAATCTGAAAGAGACTTACTTGACTCTAACTGTGGTGTCCGGTCTCTTGACTGTTGCTCCAGTGCTCTTGCTAACATTTATAGCTTTACAAATCTGTCTCAATATCACAGATCAGCTCTCGGCACCCTGCTCACTTTCAGTGGTTTACATTTAATTTAATGACTGCTCTGTCGGCCAGCACCAGCCATGCAAATGGGATCACACAGATAAAGGTTAATGAGGGGGACCTGCTTTGTCTTGTACACTACAAGACTGACTAATTGGGATGTGCTTCCCTTTAAATTTAATGATGTGCTGCACGAGCTCGTGCACTCAACCCTTGGACAACATCATCAGCACTGCAATGAATGTTAGCCTGGTTAAGAGACAGGAAGGCGGTCTACTCATAGTCAGGGAGAGTGCAATGAATAATTCTTCCTTTAACCGAAACTCCAATAGTTACATTTTGATGACGTTTTATGAAGAAGAAAAAGGCTCTGGATGATCTATTTTTACTTTTATGTAACTAAAAACTAGCTGAACTATTGAAATTATGAATCTTTAATATCTGAAATATGTCTGTATATAAGAAATATGTCTGTAAGCTTGAAGGAATGTAATTATTTTATGTTTCTAATATAATCTGTACATCATCTTAAAGAAGAATATATTTATGTAATTGAAATATTTTAACTTTTTAAAGAAACAAGGGTAAAAAAAAAAAAAAAAAAAAAAAAATCGATCTTACATAGTACAAACATCTAACCTAAGCAACAGATGTTCCTGCATCAAAACTCAAAAAGTAAAGACAGTAAATAACAAAGGAGAGAAAGCTGAAGTACACCCTTATTACTGAAACCTTACCATTTTACAAATTTAGAATGCTTAAAGCTAGTGAAAGTGAAGGTGGAAAAGGTGAAAAAAAAAAAAAAGCTTCTATTTAAATAGAGGTTCTAGTTTTTTCTATTTTCTGGTGAAATTTTGTAAATTAAAGCTCAAGTTCTGCCTTAAAAATAATAATCGAATGAATAATGGATACCTCTCTTCGAACACAGGAGTGATAGGAGACATGCACAACACACACACACACACAAATAAAATAAGATCAAGAAAGAAGGAAGAATATATTCTGAGCTTCCACTGTTTATATTAGCCTAAATACAGATATAAAAAGGATAACCTGCAAAACTGCCAAGGCATGAAGCCTTCACTAATCCCCAGAGTCTGATTATTGTTATTAAACTGTAGCAAAACTGCCATTACTGGGGGTTGGGCACTCCACAAGAGGGTAAATTATACGGAGATAATATAACAGTGCTTTACACCAATGATGTAGCCTTATATGGCTTATTGTTAGCCTAGCAAAGTTTCCAGCTGAGGACAGACTCGGGACAAATACCAAGTTCTCCAGTATGCTACATTATGTGGGAGCTGGCTACAGTCCACTACAGGGAAAAGAAATGCATCTCCAGTCAAGGATCAGACTCTGTCTACAACGAAGGAAACAAGCAAGAATTATCATTACTGTTAATAATAATAATACAAATAACAACAGCACATAGACACACTACATAATACCACCCAGTATTGTATGTTTAAAATTGTGCTCCACATATGTGCTCCACAATGTGCTAATATATATACACTCACCTAAAGGATTATTAGGAACACCTGTTCAATTTCTCATTAATGCAATTATCTAACCAACCAATCACATGGCAGTTGCTTCAATGCATTTAGGGGTGTGGTCCTGGTCAAGACAATCTCCTGAACTCCAAACTGAATGTCTGAATGGGAAAGAAAGGTGATTTAAGCAATTTTGAGCGTGGCATGGTTGTTGGTGCCAGACGGGCCGGTCTGAGTATTTCACAATCTGCTCAGTTACTGGGATTTTCACGCACAACCATTTCTAGGGTTTACAAAGAATGGTGTGAAAAGGGAAAAACATCCAGTATGCGGCAGTCCTGTGGGCGAAAATGCCTTGTTGATGCTAGAGGTCAGAGGAGAATGGGCCGACTGATTCAAGCTGATAGAAGAGCAACTTTGACTGAAATAACCACTCGTTACAACCGAGGTATGCAGCAAAGCATTTGTGAAGCCACAACACGTACAACCTTGAGGCGGATGGGCTACAACAGCAGAAGACCCCACCGGGTACCACTCATCTCCACTACAAATAGGAAAAAGAGGCTACAATTTGCACAAGCTCACTAAAATTGGACAGTTGAAGACTGGAAAAATGTTGCCTGGTCTGATGAGTCTCGATTTCTGTTGAGACATTCAGATGGTAGAGTCAGAATTTGGCGTAAACACAATGAGAACATGGATCCATCATGCCTTGTTACCACTGTGCAGGCTGGTGGTGGTGGTGTAATGGTGTGGGGGATGTTTTCTTGGCACACTTTAGGCCCCTTAGTGCCAATTGGGCATCGTTTAAATGCCACGGCCTACCTGAGCATTGTTTCTGACCATGTCCATCCCTTTATGACCACCATGTACCCATCCTCTGATGGCTACTTCCAGCAGGATAATGCACCATGTCACAAAGGTCGAATCATTTCAAATTGGTTTCTTGAACATGACAATGAGTTCACTGTACTAAACTGGCCCCCACAGTCACCAGATCTCAACCCAATAGAGCATCTTTGGGATGTGGTGGAACGGGAGCTTCGTGCCCTGGATGTGCATCCCACAAATCTCCATCAACTGCAAGATGCTATCCTATCAATATGGGCCAACATTTCTAAAGAATGCTTTCAGCACCTTGTTGAATCAATGCCACGTAGAATTAAGGCAGTTCTGAAGGCGAAAGGGGGTCAAACACAGTATTAGTATGGTGTTCCTAATAATCCTTTAGGTGAGTGTATATACACAAGTAATATTCATAGTTGCTTTGTGGATTCATTCATGACTCTGATCGTCAAGGGCAATGATCCAGCAGACTTTATATTGTTCTATAAATTGTTAATAGTTAAAGAATTGCGAAAACGTGTTAAAATAGTCCAGTAGGGAAAATAATGAAATAGATTATAAAGAGCTTTGGTGGATTTAAGACCAGAGGAAAAACACACTTTTCAGTCAGACAACACATTTCACGTTTCTTTAAATATATGTACCAAATGATTACAGCTTCAGGTTTCCTACTGGACTTTAAGAACACTGGACTATACAAGTGACTGGAAATGACAGAAGGTTTCTAAACAGGTCAATGTCTGAGTTATTCAGACCTCAGAAAAAAAAGATCATGCTGCAAATAATGGGAGAATTTTGAGCGCATTCTGACGTCATTCTTGTTTTCATAAAATATTTTACTGATTGGTCAATATAGATACGGGCCTTTATATATTCACTATAGTCCAGATGAAAATCATCCTGGATTCTAAATACATAAAAGAAAAAAGAGAAACAGGGGAGCGACCTTGTGTACGAGTAAGATAAGGTACTTAACTGAACATAGAGGTTCATGAAGCAAAGCATTCAAAATGTTGTTTGACATACAACAAATGTCATGTGGATTGATGACATAGAATTAGGTCTACACTACCAAAAAACTGGGATTTAGCCTACTTTCTCTATGACTTATTTATAAGATATTCCTTTCTCAGGTTCACCATTATTAGCCTCACATTGCCAACCTCAAAATCTGCCCTCCAGTGTTTGGACTCCTGATTAAACTTCAATATCACACTTTCCCCCTCATAAAGCAACATCTACTATTTTTTTTCTTCTTCTTTTTTTTCTGTTAGGCCATCCATCTGGTTTATAAGAACAGCTCTTACTCTTTCATACTCTAATGTATTAGCTACAGTAAAGATGATTTCCAGCTATGCCTTTTAGTTCTGGAGGAATTGACGGAGAACATGAATGAAGCCTCTCCACAAGTAAGAAAAGAGACAAACACTTTAAGCGTAGGTTTAGAGCATTTTCATGATGGTTAAAATGATAGCCTTAAGTTTAATTTAAACCAGGCTTTTTTGTAGTAGCACAGCAGGGCACATTAATATATTACATAAAGCAGTCAAGAAGATTGATTATGGAGGAAAAGGAACAGAATAAGTAATATATTCAAAACAGCTATGTGTATTAGTTTGACCGAATCTACAATTAATGGTCTATTTTGGGTAAACCAGCAGCTATCAATGAGCTTAATGTGGCAAGAAAACACAGTTTACATCCCCTTGCAACACAGTGCGATTTCTGAAATCCGTTTTGTTTGCCTTCCAGGACCGTGTTAGTATAAATCACATTTATTACCATGCAGTCAATTTTATTTTGAAAGCATATGACATCTGCAAAGTGTTCTATTTACTGGAATTCAACATTAATCAGTATCAGTTTGTATAGCAGTATAATTCCCCAATTGTTTCAGTAAGTTACTCTTAAATGCAGGTGGGAGCTATGAAATCCCAAGCGTTTTTTTCCAAGCCATGCACCATCTCTACTTTTTCATAACTGCAAACTCATCTTGGAGAATCACGCGCTTTAATTAAATAAAAGCACATCTTGTAAATACTTCAAATGTGAAAAACGGAAAACAAATGTAATTTCATTCACGGTACACAAAAGCTCACACATCGTACGTGTTATAGTGTGACCATCTGTGTTGAAAATGCAATGAAAAAGCCACCCATACATATTAGTGTGCAGGATACTGGAGTTTAAATGCAAATTGTTAAGTGACCATTACATATTACATGCATATTAAACTTGATTTTATTTTTCCATACTTTGTAATTTAATATTTCTGAACTAACAGGTGTCTTCCAATTTTCAACAACTGTCTGTGCCTGGTGTACAAAGGGTTATTCATTTTCCACTACACAATGTAATGTGTTCTGTTAAAAGAAGTCACTGCAGCCAAATGTTTCATTCAATACCAGTAGGATTGTAGCCATGTGATCATCAGCAGAAGCGAAGGTAAAAGAAGAGTCAGTCTAGACATTTTGGCAGTTTCCCTTGGGTATGTTCTGCTTTGTAAATTACGGAACTGTGCACCCCCTTCTGACAACCCCATCGCATGTGCTTTACAGGGGTATATGTGAAACTTCTACTGCAATGCAAGAATTTATATTTTTGTCTGGTTTTACATTAAACAGCTTGAGGATATTCACAACTATAATGTAAGTGATTACATTTCAAGCACCATTCCCTACTATATTTTTAGTCCTTGGTAATAGATTGGTTAATGACTAAAGCAATTCTTTGGGAGAAGGAGGATTAATAAACGGGCCTTCTAATTATGGTTAACTGCATGTGCTGTCTGCCGAAACGTGTCTGAAAGCATACACCAGGGAACCTGAATTGACTCCCACTGCAGAACACTTTGATCCATTTCACATTTTATGAGCTGGCTCTTGTACAAATTGTTTTTGTTTAGCAGATAAACAACATTTACAGTATTCTTTTTACTTCACACATCTGTCCTTTCAGATTGACTCAAAATAAGACGACCAGCTTGAAATATCCGATGCCTGCCGTGGCTTATGTGCAGGAGCCTGCAGCTCATTAAACCTGAAATGGTCCAAAATGCTCTGCAATTCTGAGTCTAAACCGTTTCCCTGTTCACCCATAAGAAAACTCAATCAGCAAAACACAGTCACATTATCAGCATCAGATTAAATACCTTTACTTCAGGGTCCCCAAGTTGTTTTCTTTATTATTTTCCAATTATGTGCATTCAGGGGGGAATCTATATATGTAAACATGATGTTACATATGCATATCACTTCAAACACTGGTCACACTTGCTCTTACTGAAAGTACCGAAAAAGTAATATGACCTTTGGCCTCTACTGCACAGGCAAACAATGCTGAATATACAGGCCTGTAGGAAAATGTACATTGATAATAAAGAAAACAGGTGACAACAACGTGTTATTATGATGCTGTTTATTATTATTAAAAGTGAAGGAATTTTGAAAAATGCTATTCTGAGCTAAACCATTGTTGCCATGCTCATATTTGAAGGGTTAATGGCATCTGTTTGCAATTGCCCCATTGGATCGCCTATGATCCTTAAGGTTTCTATACAACATGTGCATAGTTTCCTTGTGTGGGTTTTTCTAAAGACTGCGGTCGTATACGGCTTTAAAGTCGGTATCACTTGGGACCCGGCAACGAGAATGAAGCTATTTCATCCTAGTCAATGTATTCTACTCTTATCTCTGTTCTAGTGCAAGGATCAGAGGGAAGCTAAACTGCATAACTTAAGTGAATGCCCCCAGTTAAAAACAGGTCAGAAGACACACTTGATTATGAAAAAATAATCTCTCTGCTGCTGTTTAAGCCAAATCCAAAGTGTGAATTGCCTGCATTTGTCTCATTAGAAACAATGGGAGGCAACAAATAACTAACTTTTCCCACATTCTCTAAAAGTCAATCACATAAATAATCCCTTCCACTTGCCCAATGAAAGAATAAATAAGAATATAATGCAATACAATAAGACAGCAATATATCTTAATTTGACCCTCCAAAATAATAACTTTCAAATTGCATACAGTTTTCCACGGGGATGGTTTCTACACTTCACATCTACTGAAAGATACATATTATGTAGGGTTAGGCAGCCTCTATGACTCGTATTGAGGTACCGACACAAGAGTATACAATGACAGGGTCCAATTGAACTTTACAGTTACGTGGGTTGTTCCTAGTCATTGTCTTCTGAGTGAATGGTGATGGGAATTCTCACATTGGGGAACCACTGTTCATGCTGGGGAATGAGAAGGGTCTGTCCTTATGGATTGGTGGGGATTACAGGTAATGCAGAGAGGAAATAAAGCATACGGAGCAGAGGATGGGATTGGAGAGTGATTTATAGCACAGTGGAGGACCAAAAGAGTGTGGTAGTGAAATGGGGGGGCAAAATCTTCTGACATTGCAAGTTGGTGAACCACCACAGGCAAAGAATAAATAAAGCTGACTGAATATCAGCCTGCGGCACATTGTGATTTACCTGTAAATAAATAAATAAAACAAACCAATCTCCTTAGTCCTGAACCTCCCCAAATACCTGTCCTTTTAAAGTACAACCTATTCAACGTTTCCAAGATGAAAAGAAAAATAAACCAAACAAACATGGTCACTCAATTCTGTTACTAGAATTAGGAAAGTTGACATTTCATTCAAAGGATTTAATAGTATTTTTTTTTCTTTGTTTCTAATGGAAAATATCTGTGTTTCTTATATAACATATTTTGAAAGTTTGGATTAAATGCCATTCTGGGATGAACTTCACACTACCGTCCTTTCTTGCACTTCTGATTATTCTGCTTATTGTTAGATATGTAAGCTTGAAATTACAGCGGATATTTTTTTTTCCTTGTTTGCTGAATAATAAATATTGACACAAAATCATCATGTGCAGCTTTTGGTTGACAACAGAAAATTGTATTTAAAAAATATAAACAAAAATAATATATATAAGTAATTGCTCAAAATAAATAATGATCCTAATTCTCTCCCAGGCATGCAGGCTGCAGACCTCGCTCATATTTCCCTGGTGAAACACAGCTCAAGAATGAAAAATAACCCTGTGTGTGGCAGGACACGATAGGAGAGAATATAATGAACACACACTCCTCCAAGATATTCTACACGCATGGAATCTCAGCCAGGGGCTTCTTAATTGTGTAACTACCGTATTAAATAAATAAGCAAGTATACAGGAAGTGAACTGCAGGTAGAATATCAATGTGTCTCATATTAATTGACAGCATTGCAGAAAATGAGTCACATCTGTGGAGGACTGCACAAACCCCGGGAAACAAGGACAAAAACAACATGCTATAGATTTTTTTGCTGTTAATAGCTTGGTTATGGTTTCGGCTGTGGAATGCAAAATTGGGGCCGACTGTAAATGGATACAGTTTTCATTGGATCATGTATGTTGTAGCTGGAGAAACAAGGGATGTAAATAAGATGAGGAAGCTCAGAGAGAACAGAAGAGAAGTAATTAGGAAGCTGAAAGAGAAGGAGGTGGTGAAGGAAGGTGTGTGGGGAGTGTAGCTGAAGGAAGGAAAGAGAGCGCAGCACAAATGACCATTGCATTCCTAGTTTTTAAATAATCCTCACGAAATAAGACACAGAAGCCAGATACCAGACATCTTTGTCTGGCAAGTTAAGATACAAATGCATTCAGTAAAAATATGTAGATAATTTTTCTCACACCAGAGCACCAGCTGATTAAATTCACATTTAAATAACTGTGGAGACAGCTGGACAAAGTTGGCTTTCAAATGAAAGTCACAGAAATATTAGTTTTTTTAGGTTTTTTTACAGATACCTGAAACTCGTTAATGTTTAGTTTAGTTCTAAAATAAAGAAAAACCTAAAAACAAATACCTCAATACCTTGTTTATTTTTCAAGGTGGATTTCCTTGTTTTTCTACCCAGAATCCTGTGGCACAAATAGTATGGTTAACTATTCCCAAAAGAATCACAGTAAATGAACAATAACTGAAATTGATTCCTGATTTACATGCATTATTTGAAAATGGTACAGATTGTGTCCATCCATTCAAAAAAGAGAATAGAAAGTTTTTAATTAAATTCAGTACAATGCCAATAATTGGAGGAACAAAAGGAAATAATTAAAGATGTAAATTGTTAGTCAGAGCGTCATCCTGTCAAAAAGCAAGACCTCAACTTATTGGTGTCACATAATTTGCTTTGGTTTTCAGCAAGCTATTTTTAAATGCCACACACCAACTCAATAAGACCACAGGTGAGCTGTGCACACTACGATTTGGATTATGGGCTGTTTGTCTTCTGTCATGTCTTATTAGATATACAATTAGAAACATCAAAAAGCAGAGAGGTGTTTGTGGTTGTCATCTGTATGTCTATTTTGATCATGAGCACTTAAATAAATAATAAGTACATAAATACATTCACGTCTTCACTATACCCTGCTGTCTGTTTCCTAAACCCCACCAATAGAGCCCCAACACTGCAGGTAAACCCACCACAACCTCATAATATGTATACAATGATATATATTCTGTTTCTGGGATTCCCTTAAAAATAAGACCGTATGTATAGGGTTATTGTGGCATGTATAAATGTTAAATATACAGACTGCCAGTTCCCAAATAATTAGTAATATACTAAAGTACAGCTTCATTGCAAAAACAATCAAAACCTCATTTAATTATACCAAGAAAGGCTGTAAGGAATGAAGGTATTATAAAACTGAATTGGAGATCTGAATAAACAAGAAGAATAACCAGCAGAACAAAAGACATTGTAATTTGTGCAAGAAACTCTAGCTAAAGCATGAGAGATTCACAAGGACATTCCAGTTACTGTCTCCTTTTTGCTTTTCTTGCTTATCTGCTTCAAGATATTTCTAACAGAGGATACCATCCCTTTATATTGGAATCTCCAGCTTTGTTGTTCCTCCAGAATCAACTTCACAGTGAACGACTTACAGTCAAGCCACCATCCTGCGGGTGCACCTGTAAAATCAGCTCACGCTATTGTCCAACTCTGAAGGGCTGATTTTGAATTAAGTTCTTGTACAGCCCCCTTAAACACAACAAGCCCACAACCACTGTAAAATGAACTCCATTGGCCTTAAACGTCATCTTCCATGAGCATCACATCTGATGGAATTACACTGCCCTAAAAATGGACTCTTAGCTGTCTTCTGTATTTTATAAGGTTGTAAAAATGATAAACCCTCGGCTGGAACCTAGAACGAGTGAAAAGTCACACTCTATACATTATAGGCACAGCTGTTCTGAGAGATGCACTGACAGTGCATGTGCTACTCGAACTCCGATTTATCAGCAGCAATGTCTGCAATTCTCCTCCCGCTACCTAGGGATTATTTATTTTACTTTACATAGCTATCTAACACATTTAAATTGCAATATTACCTTATTTAAAGAGTAATCAGGTAAATCTGGTAAATTAAGGTTCCATTAATATTCTTTTTAAGGCTTTAGCATTAATAAGCATTAACTATATAAAAGTTAGTTTAGAAATGCTATCAACATGCATAAAAATATTTCAGTCCAAGAAATATATCCGGAAAATGAAATGAATAACCCAACATTTTAACGTCATGCTTATTTTATTTTCCCTCTATTAAATGGCTATGTATGAGGCAGATTCAAGTGGGCCAGTAAATTGAGATCTAAGCAATATCAGAATGTAGTGGTACAGCACACAGTTGCAGATTAAATTCTGTGCATAATAAATATTGATTTCAACTGAGGTATCCTAATGAAATTGGATGGACTGGATATGGATGAAATTCAAGCTGTATACTGTGTATATACTCTGATTTATTTTGCTGCATTCGCTGCCTTTGAGGATTTTATTATTATTGTTAGTCTCTACTGTCAAGATTTGTCTTCCTTGACAGAATTAGAAATATGTTTTATTATCTTTTATTCTCAAGGCGAATCACCTGTTACATCTCCCGAGTATCAGGTATATCCAAACACAACCCCTCCTTGCACACATTTAATTTTTTACTTAGTCATTTCCACAGAGGAGAAAAAAAAGAAAACAACACAATATCTCCTATTCCTAGTCGCTGAACAAGTGTTACCTGAACAGAGGCTACTGAAGTGCATTATCCCTAATAAAGAGTGGAAATCCCGTCGAGAATTAACAACCACTTTCAACAATTCACAGTATTCCTTTGCTTCAAGCCTGCCAATCAGTGAGGTAAATCTGTAACACATTAAGGTATTACATCCTAATACTTCTACTCAAATGCTTCCAGACAACAACACAGAAGAGCTCAAAGAGGTAATGACACAAGGAAAACAAAAAAATAACGAGGAATACGAGGAAGTTTGTCTATGCAGTAGTCCTCAGCACAGCCTTCCTACCACTGCCTATGAAAGGAATGATTGTGTCTTGGTAGAAATGTAATGACAGTATAGACAGACAGTTGTTGAGTGGGAAAACATTGTATATATATCTCGCTCGTTTGTGACCTAGAAACTGTTTTTTTTTTTTCATCTCCCATTTCCCCACACAGCTGACTAAGTCGCTAATATGAAGCAGCTAAAACAATGAGCCTAATCAGATAATTTCATCTGTGGCATGGAACTAATATAATTGTTGAAATATGCAGATACAAAGAGCACTGGTAACACTGAAGCACTCCTTAGCTTAAAACAAACTGCAGCGTATTAATCATTTTAGGATGCGTACTTAAGAACATAACAAAGGCTACAGATGAGAAAAGGCCACTGGGACCATCTTAGCTCAGCTGGTTGCAATAGGAGCTGACAGATAAGTGAATTGGAAAGTATAACTGGAATGGATTAGAGGACGAAAATATAAACCATTCTAAATGGGTTATTTTTTATTATTAGAAGATTATATCACAAAGAGAATCACACCATTTTATTTCAGTATACCTCAAAACAGAACAGCTCAACGTTTCAAGAAGAAGAAGAAACAAATATTAAATATTGGTATTGTACAGACAGTAAAACTGTGGCTTTGTATTATCAACAACAATTCAGACAAGATACTATAACATTTTCTTTTCTCACTTTGCTGGAAATAAGAAAGGAAACTATTTTTTTCAGTGTGAAATCAAAGAGGTCTGCTAATGACAAAAGGTCCACAGAATGTCAAATACCAGGTGGGTTATTACCACAAATGAGAAACGTTAAGAGAGACAGATACTACTCAGACTTAAAATATCCAAAAAGCCTTAACTGAAACAACTAAATCCCAGCATGCAACATGGAAACTGCACTGACTAGGTCATAGGCATTCTAATTTGACAACAAACTCTATAACATACCCTTCTCCTCTCATCTACAATGAGAATCTGTTTTCTGTTTTCTTAAAAGGGAACACTTTCAGTACATATACATGATTAACATATTTAAATTTGCATCATTGGAGTTACTTTTGGTGCGACTATAAAGCCAGAAACAATTAATCATAGGCAGGGTAGGAGTCTTTGGGAGAAGAACAAGGAAAAAAAGAAAATAATCATCTGCCAGGGCAAGCACTTCATCAAGACGAAATAAGTTAAACTAGTATTTCCCATCACATCAGCCTCTGGGCACTAATAATGCTATTAGATGTAAGTTCTCATGGTTCCACTGCAAAAAAATATCCCCCCCTACTAGGAATCTGAGAAATTGTGCTCGTTACTGCAGATAGGGAATGGAGCAATGGCAGGACTGTGACTCCCCATTAGCTGGATGTATAATCTGTCTTGGGTTGCCTGGGGTCCATACCTCAAGCCATCTGAACTGTTACACCATAGAGCTCTATGTCAGGATCGTAGCAGGGTGTTAAGGATGTCCATCATTCACTGGTATAAACACCTGTGAATTAAAGTTTTTAGGGGGCAAGCAGTGTGTAAATAATGGACTTCTAGAATTTCTGCACCTGACAGCATACATGAGCAATGCAAATACACTGCATAGCAAGGAAAATGACCTAACCTAGCTCACAGTGGTAGAAAGTGTTCAATAAATAATAATAGATACATACATAAACACCTCAGTGAAACAAAATCAATATAATATGTTTCGACCCATATATTAATAAACTGTGTGTAGGTATATGTACTGAATAAAACAAATAAGGTCCAACACACTGTTATCCCCCTCACCGCAAGAGATGAAACTCCACGAAATCGACAGCTTTGTACCCAGTATTGTCAGATGACAAGGACCACGATGAACTGTCTTTACAAAGATGTGATTTTATGCTTACACTTTCAAAGCTGTGTCTCCAGGAAGCTGTGAAAGAAAAAAATGTCACAGGATTGCATGCAGGGAGGTGCCACAACAGCCGATGAGTAGGAGGACCGAGAAAGTGGTGAGGCAGAGCAAAATGTCCTCGAATATGGAGGGTTGTATAATTTAAGAAATTTTTTATTTTTTTACAGAATGCCATAAATGGGATACACTCAAGAAAAGGTATATGGTACAAAACCTTAAACAAATAGATAAGCGTGACCAACCAATCAGAGCCCATACATGAGTAGTAACTGTATAATATCTCCTGAATGGTATACCTGGACTAGTGAAAGTTTGTGCAAAAAAAAAACAAAAAAAACACGACAGTAATACCAGTTAGACGTTATGTTTAATGATTAAGCTGAACCATAGAGGGGTGAGCTAATTTCTGCTATTGATTCAATTGCATATTTGCTGATCATTAAGAACAATTATATTCTGCAACATAATATACCATATGGATTTATATATTGATCAGCCAAAATATACATCTGATTTAAAACAAATGGTGTATCTCTTGCATACCACTGAGCCGCAAAGCAAAAGAAGTGGAGTTGTCGTCAAAACAAACAGACTTAAAACAGAAATGTAAACAAAGCTAGCTTCAAGCACTTCGGCTGATATGATCTTATAATTCCAGGTGCTACAAACATCCAGCAAAGAAGCTTCATTGATGATAAAAATGTACCTTCAGTTGTAAACCATCATCATATTATGATATATTTCAGCAGATTTTCCAAGTTGACATTGTGCCTTAAAAATGGTTTCAGTGATGAGTTAAACTCATTTGACTGGAGTCCACATAGAGTCTGGTACAACATGAGCACATCCCTGCAGATCCTCGCCTGTCTGTAGTCATATTGTTCACTTCTACGTGAAGGCTGGCATCTCCTCTATTTTTAAAGAGCCATTGTATGTTCGACAGCCGCAGGCATTAAACTCATGTGTCACAACTCAAGTTCCTGAAATTCCTGTCATTGAAGCAGTCAAAAGTGAAATCCAGGAAGTACTTTTTCTCTTTACTTGTGTATTTATTTATTTTTTATACATACTCTCCCATTCTTTGACAGAATCCAAGTCATTGATGGAGCTCTGTAGCACTTCATGAGGAATCCCAAGAGAAGTCGACATTATTGCACACGCCATCTTTTCTTCAGACATGAAAAGAGCATCCACTTCCAATGCTGTGTGCAGAATTAGTCAACCAACTGCCGCTTCACCCAGAGCACTGGCAATGACCTCCTGCAGGCTTGACAGTACGGACGACTCGCTATAGCTCTTGAGGTTTCAAGATTAGTCATTTCTGGGGGAGTAGATAACCAAGTGTCTCCCGCCTCATCTTAAATCATAACTCTGATCAATCACTGTTAGGTACACACATTTAGAATTGACAGTCTGTTTTGACCAAGGGCGGACAAGCAGGGTTTATTTGTCTGACACCTGCTTTTGTTTTTGTTTCTTAGTTAGATTAGTTTGAGTTGCAGGAAGTGCAGAGAGGTGGTGGGGGTGAGTTACATAGTGAGTATATATTTTTTGTATCCAGGAATCAAGGCTGCTATTAAATAAAACACATTATAAATTGAAATATGAGTTATGTAATCGTATGTGCATCTGGCTACAGTGATGAATAGGAGTGCCAGGAAACAGTGTGAAAATATGAAGAGAAAAACCCAAAGTGAGGGAGCTAACTAACTGCATTGCTTCCTGCCAGCAACACAGTTACTGCCTGCTTTTCAGTAGCCCTATACCAGGGCCTGAGACTCACAGCACCGACCTGTACTGTAACACACTACAGTGACACTGTATCGGGACAGTGTCATTAACTGAAATCACCGCAAGCAAGCCATGAGATGTACATTATGGTTAACTAATTATCCAAACCAACAGTAATACAGTGCAATTGTTTTTTTTTATTTGAAATGCATGTTAAGAAGAAAGGCTGAAATCACTGGAGATTCCTGAAGCCAACATCTACTCACATTAATTAGTGTAATCTTAGAGTACATGTATTTTAAGTAAAATTTTAAATCATGAATAAAAATGTAAAAGTCAGGCTCAGTTATAGAATACTTACTATGCTTCCATTTCCTTCTACATTCTGATTCTTAAGGACTATTTTAATCTTTTAAGTATATATATTTAAGTACAATTATTTAAAAAATACTATTTTTGTAAGCTGTATTCCAGTGAGAGAACAGATTGTGAAGGTGACAGTAAATATGCTTTGTAGAGTACTTCACACTGTGTAGAGCATACTGTTGAAGCTCTGTCTGGAATTAAGACTAATTGGCCAACTCTGAGCTTTACTGCGTGTTCCACCTTAAGCATGACAAGTTCTCTTGATATGGCACTATGCCAGCCTTACCAGTCAACATGGGGAGGCAGGAAATGAAAGAGCATCTAGACACAGGCAGTGGTCACAGTGAGTTGCAGGTCGATTGTGAGCTGAAATCAGCAAGCGTCTTCCCTTGTGGAGATTTTAACTGCTGGAATCGCCGGATTAGCAAACTGAAAGGCAAACTGCTACATTGCCTTTGTGAGACCACACTGCTGTCGAAGGCAACCTGCATGTGAGCGCCGCTAACTACACTTCATAATAAAGTCCACTAGTGATAAGGGAAGTTTAGATCTCATTGTTAAAGTAACTAAACCTCGTTTACTTGAATACTGTCAGCAGGGTGAGGTGGATGTAAACACCTATAGACAATCTACACATTCTAAAAACAGTAATTACTTATTTTAGTGGACATTAACCATTCAATGGGGTAACAAAAACATGATTAAAACCCAGTCTGCCAGTATTTTCTATAATGGAAAAGGATAATATGGAAGAAGAAAATTCTACCATTGATGTTATGAGACAAAATGGTCTCTGCAATTTGAATAGTATTCCTTTTTTTTTGGCCTTTTATATTCCTCAATTAATTAAGTACTTCTTTATCAGGCTAAACTTCGGTGTCATTAAAACAACATTATGAAGATTCATGAATGCTTCCCGTGACTTATATGGCCAATAAGCCTGATTATACAAGGGCGTTGCATGACTTATGCTATAAAATAAAAAAAAGCTCTAATCTGAGGTATATGAGAAATCACCAGATGGTAAAGCCATTAATTAAAATTGTGAGGGGAAAAAAGAAAAGAAGAATGTTCTGTTTAACCAGATATGTCAAATTCCTAAATTAATGGAAAGATTACATGACATGTCAGCTAATTTACTATACCCCAGGCCCTGTCCTAGTGAAATTGTTTTTAAGTAGCTAGACTGCAACTGGCAAGATCAAAGCTGCAGTTTCTGCCTCTACACTCTCTCTCTCCGTGCTCTTCTCCACTGTCTGTTACTTCCAGACTCGTTGGATTGAGGATAATGGTGTCACCAGCTATGCACATACATCCACCAACCAGAAATATATGTCTTCTACATTGGCATGGCCTCCTTCATTGTTGTTTTGAGATCTGTTTACTATAACATTAGGAGAGTTCCTCTTATTTCACCCTTGTTAGCTGAGCTGTCCTCTTTAGGTATTTTTAAGCTTAATATAATATTACTGTTTGTTGCCAGGAATTTAACAAGAACTATTGTAAACCATCACAAATTACTCTATTTTGAGATATTATCCTAAATAAGAAGCTTGGTAGGACATCCCTTGACTTGCAATTGGATATTTCTGGTAATGCACACAAAACAAAAATCTTCAAAAAGATTTTCCCCAGAAACATCACAAGCTCCCTGTGTGTGTACATAAGCATTGTGTCTTTATATTGCAACAGTAGATCCTTGAGTGTTTGTAAATGGAAGTGTCTCAATCAGAGAGAGCACTTGTGGTCTCAATGGAAGGACGGGTCTCTGACCCGAGATCAACACAACTCTACAAGGTCTCGACATACTTAGCGGAGAGAATAAGTTTGCTTTCTTAAAGAGTGCCTGTCAAAATGTATGCAACTGCAGATAAGTATACAAGTACACAGAAGAGCACACTACATCAAATACTAGCTTGCATAAAAAAGGGAATTTTCCATCATAAAATAAAGATTATATCTGAAAATATATAATATATTTAGTTTTTGTCTTGATATGGACAAATCTAGGAATGGCACAAACCCAGAGGAACACACCAAGAATTTGTAGATAAATGTAAATTAATTAAAAATGGCACGAGAGGGAAACCAAATCCCAGACAGCTATGTCTTGTTTACCCAAGCCCATGCATATGAAATTTTCATTAGGATACACTAAAATATAATAATGCATCACATTTTCAAAAAATGGACAATCAAACTTTAAGCCATGGACCCATCTTGTCAGCACAGCTTTAACTGTATATAGCAAGGTTTGTAACTGAACCTCTTCTATTGCTTTGCAGTTCATTAGACAGGATTTTGGTCAGGGATTCAAGCACAACAATGACAGATGGCAAGACCCATACCTTTACATTTTAGAACTGCAACAAAACTCGCTGTGGACGGTACTGCTGGGAGCATAGCAAGTCAGCAGTTTTGAGAGATTATTTACACACAGGTTCACGCCAGGTGTTCTGTACACAAAGCTTTAAACTTTTAAAGAAATAAAGGTGCAGAGTGTCCCCTAAAACTATACAGAAAAGGCAGAGGTGGCACCGATCAGTTATCTCAGGTGTGTCTAAAGTGACGTGAGAGGAAGAATCAGCATAATGTTCCTCTACATAGAAGTCCTCTTGGTTAACAGTATTACAAGCAGTTCCCATTCCGCAGAAAAATAGTTGCCTTAATGACCCTGATAGCCAAGATGCAGTCTCTTTCAAGCACTATTGACTACATTGCCGTATACATGCTCATGTTCTGTTGTTATCTCCCAGCATTAATAACTGCTGCAAAACCCTGATTTTGTTACATAATGTTGACTCCACCCCTGCAATGAGTTCTGCACCAAAGCAGGTGTTTGTAACGTGAGTTGAGTTCAGGTGCAGAAACAAGTGATTACACTGGAGACATTGCCTCAGATGAGAATCATATATTGTAATTTTCCTGGTGAAACAACTCAGGAAGTCCCCCTGCGCTCCCCATTTGAACTAACAAACAACAAACCAGCCTCAAACGGACCACCAATCAATAACAAGTTTAGACTTGTAACAACTGGAGCACACTGAGCGAAAGAGTTTTGAAATTCCAGTGTCCTGCCAGGAAAACATGGTCCCTTTTCTCAGTTATTCTTCTCAATGTTGCCTACTGGCAGCAGGGGGAACTTCACCTTAGACCCCATCCCCTCTGTCTATGCAGTTAGTTTCTTCATTAAAAATAAATGAATTCAATAATGCTCAAGGCCTATTTCTTTAAACAGAATTGAGACAAATAATGTATACTGAGTGTCTGTCTTCATGTTTACGAACTAAATATAATATTTTATTAAAACGTGGACCAAATGGAACTACAAGAGTTTTCCAGTTGGAACAACCATTAGTGAATTTCTTAATGTATTTCTTTTAAAAAGACATTGAGACATAATAATTGTGGCAGATGCTACATGCCTAAAACGGGCCTTTCAACCCAGATTGCACGGGCCTGCAAGTACTGTATTTTGACAAACTCTTATTGACAGCAATTCAAAAAAAGAAAGCCTAGATAGATTACAAAATGCAATGGTGAGGGGGAATGAAGTCCTCAAGTCAATTTGGATTCTGAGGATTCAGCTGATTACCACGTTAAAAATAAACAAAGCTCAAGCACAGCACACAAAACTAAGTTTAATTTTTAATATCTGAACAGGAATGCTATCATGGCAAAAAACATGTTTGGAGGGTACATAGAAGTTACCTGTAAATTGGTATTAAATTGAAATCTGAGCATGCCTGACTATATGTGTCTAATTTCCAACAATAATCTACTGAAGACAATATGTTTTATCCCTTAACATTTAATCATTAAAGACAGCAAAACACAGCTAGTAACTTTTTAATATGTAGTATACTGTAAAGTGTATTGAATCACATTACATAACAAAAAGATCTTTCAATCATTCTCAGGTCTGGAACTTCTTTTCCACAGAACATCAGGCCTTGACCAAACTGATTTCATTAGATTTAAGCCACTTACTGAGAAGGAATCACTGTAAACGGATTAGCATGATTATGTGTAAACTCAGCTTAACATAAAATACCTCTCCTCTTGTACTGACATGCAAAATTAATAACTTAACAAGTGTCTTACATGCAGGTAGACTGTATTAAATGTCATATGCTTTGCTAAGAATATTGAAACACTGAAATAAATAAAATTATACACCAAATCCTAAGGGCTGATCGTACTAGGATGTTTATTTGCTGCATTTCTTCCAGTCTGATGTTTCGCAGAGATGTTTATAGTCAAAGTGGCATCAAATTATGCTCTCAAGAGTCTCAACCGGAAAATATTTTCTGTAAGAGATGTTAGGCACAACACACGGCTGTTTCAAACCTGGGCTGTCATAATCCAGTTTTCGGTATCCCTTAATAACCAATTTCTAAAGTCCAGGGACAGTGGATTGTTATTGATCAATAAAGCAAATTAAAATTAAGGGGATTCGGATCCAGGTCAAATGAGCTCTACATTACAGGATATTCACCTACTTAACTGATTAGAGTGCAAGGTTACAAAGTCTTTAAAGGCTGATGATTTAATGATGACCCATAAACATCCTCAAGTTTGACCAGGTGGGACTTTTCACCAGAAACAGATACTATTGTGTAGGGATGATGTTTAACTGATCCCTGGGAAAGCACCCCAGTACAGCCACTTCCTAGAATTACTTATTATAGATTCTGTGCCAGGATAGCTGATCTCATTCACACAATATGCAAGCACACTGCTGCCTTGTACGAAGGCAAAGGGCAGCATCAGAATGTATTAACAACATTCATATTTTGTCAGTGCTCTGAAAGGTTCCAGATTGAATAGATGCTTTCTAAAGCTTGAGTGGCCATTTACTGATGTCATGTCTGTGATTTCCTTTACCACATATGGCCAAAAAATGTTATTGTAGTCTTGGAGGTCCCCGAGAGTGTGGATATCCAAAGCCATTGCTGGAATGTTTGTGTACAAATTCTTATTCCTGCGAAGTTTTAAAATGAAAATTGGCTGGAAGAATTACCCATATTTAAAAGCCAAACACTAAACAGGTTAGTAGAAAATTATGTATGTTATTCAGCTGACTGTCTATTAAATAAAGATGGGAGCAGATCTAAAATATATAAATTGATTAGTAGAGACATGATATACAGCAGGAAATAACAGCACATGCTAAATCAGTTCAACAACACTAGACAAGACACAAATCATGCCACACCATAATTTTGGTTAAAGTGAAATAAGCTTGGTGTTGTTGTTTGTTTTTAATTAAATAAATACATCCTAAGGAATTCATGATGCACTTTATTTGATTCTAATCAGCAGTGGCAGTATTTGATCATCACAATGCTGCATATAAAATATGGCAAAACAAAACCAATTGTATCTACTGATTTATCATTTCTAGCAGCATTTTAATGTGATAAAGATCTTATTCACTGAGCAAATATTCATTCATGCATTCAATTATTGGTAAATAGGTGCATATAGTATGATGTTTTCTAAAGCATACTTCTTGAAGACACAATGAGCTCAGGAAAGGCAACTCAGGTTATAAAGGTTAAAGTTGATTAATTGACTGACTAACTACTTCAAATGTTCTAATGCTGATGGGAGGCAACTGAGCTCATACTTTCAACAAGTTGGGGTTTTCTAAAATGCACAAATAATCGAAAACTACAACAACAAAAAACTATAAAATAATGTATCACAACTGTAACCTTACTCTTACTCGATTTGTATATTTAATTTGTTAACTCTGCTAATCTGTTTAAAATAAATAATATTTTTCCTCATTAGCATAGTGACTAGTTGTCTAGTTTTCAAAACTATTCAGGAACTACAGCACTGAAAAATAAAATACTTTCCAAATGTTCTCAGTACCATGTTTTTCAATAATGAGGAAAACATTATTTTAGGATTAAATAAAAAAACTTGAAACTGAAAATGTAACAATGCTCTAAATGATCATTTAGCTTGCCATATTCAAGAGCTATTGTAGTAGACACTTCACACGATTTAGATCTAATTTAATAGCATCCACAGGTTGTTTTCTTTTCTCCATTTTAACAAGTCTGTGAAGTAAAAAAAATAGTTTGGTAGAAGTTAATTTCATTTTGTATTGCACAAGACATATTGATCTGTGCTACAAATGGATTGGTTTCCATTGAATACAATTCCTTGAGCCTTATTGCATCTCATTATGTCAAACAAAGTTATAAACCAGTTGAATTTTAATCTGAAATGACAGAAGAGTGTAGCAAAATCAAACAGTGAAAGGATTCCTAGCTCAGGATGTACTGAAACATACTGTGTCTGCCAAGTGCTTTGTTTGTATAATTAAATAAATTAAAAAATCACTGACACTGTAATAAAAAACATCAACCTTGGGTATGACATGTGTAATTAAATTTGAACCCTCTTTGGAACTGTTAGTATATTCAACGTTCTTGGGGGTATACTCTGCAGACAACAAAATAAAATAATATAATTATACATTAAAGAAAACTCCCTGGAAAACTCACGGATAAACAAAATATGATTTCCCCATTGCTTTTAAAATCTGCAGTCTCTGGTGATCTGTTAATCAGATGTCATATTCTTAAGATAATTAGCAGTGTGCAGTTTAGTGGATTCAAAGTCATTTTACTCAAGAGTCTCAGTTTCCTGTCCCAAGAAAACAAACTGACATCAACCTACTGAAGGTACATTCCCACTGAATTGTAACTCACTGTTCACTGTTCAATATTTGAGTACAGCCTATATTCAGTTCTGATAATTTAAGAGAAAAACATGAAGGTTTCAGCAATATTAATTATAAAGAGGACAAGTCCATGAGTGTCTGTTTTGTGTCTAAAAAAAGGAGACTAATGTTTCTGTGTGAATATTCAGTTTGGGAATTTTCAAGAAAACTGTGTGCCACAGTGTCTGGTATTGATCTTGGGTGAGATCAATAACAGGCTTTGTGGCATGGATGGTTTCCGTGAGAATTAAAGAAAAACAATCTAAACCAATCCTGAAATAAAATGCATCACATACCTTTTTCAATATGACTGTTTTATTACACGTGACTCAATTATGTACGTGCTGAATTGCAGTCAAACAACAATTTAAGGGCCTTACAAGATATCCTAAATCCTTGCAAGAATAGTCATCAGTCTTCAATACACCAACAAAATCCCCAAACCACAGCCAGAAACTGATATACAATATATAACAGGTAAAAGGGAAAAAGTTGGCTCGTTTGTCTATAGCTGCTTAATCTTCCAACATGGTCAAAGACAAACCCAAGTCACACCAAACAGGCACATATTCCTCTGCAGATTCTGTTCTCTGTGACATGCAAAGAAAGTCCTGGTTCATTTCACATTGTGATGTGTGTCATTCATATACGATAGGAGCTGTGTGAAATTGAAATTCCAAATGGGTTCTTCATTACAGAAGTGACTTTTGAATGATGCTTTGGTTTAATTAGGCTAGCTATGCCACTTATAGTCATCTAAAAGCTTTGCAATATCTAGTCTCCTATCTTCAGCATGTGTTGTGTTCATATTCACCTGGTGGAATTAGTGCATCATCAATTAGGCACCAGAATACACATGGGCCACTTTGCATTGCACATAAGGACCCAGACAAAAGGATAAAATTATAAAAAATGTTTTGAGGAGAGGAAATATACCCTAGTTGTTGAAACAAAGATTATTTGATTTTCAGACATTTGTTTTCTATGTTTATTTTTGGATAATTCAGCCTAAAATAGTTAATATCAGCTGTGTGTTTCCAAATGTTATTGATTACCATGTTACCAGCTTTTCAATTATTTCACTATATTTTGTATTACCAGTGTTTTGTTTTCAATGTGTTTCCCCATTAATCCAACATCTTAACTCTTGATGTCAATTAAAAGGACAAAAACTGAATATAAATGTTTGCTTAAACAAGTACACTGGTGCTGCTCCTGCAACAGCATTTTTCTGGTCTGTATCAAAGCTCCTGATGATATTTGCAAAATTCAGACTCTGATCCTCTACATTGTTGTATAATAACTTTTTATATTTTAATTTCCTGCTTTGCTTTAAATATTATTTTTAAAATTAAAATGGCCCACAACCTTCTGTAGACTCCAGTTCGAGTGGTGACATGTCAAACTTCCATCAGTTGATTTCATTAGATTTTCTCAGTCAATTGGACTATAATGATTACTGCTCCATTTGGTTTTAGGCCAGTTAGAATCTGTCATAAAGGACTTTGAAACTATTTACATGGACTGAAACAGCTGTGTGCTGACCACATTTGTTTGAAATGTCCCATTTGTTGCAGCAATTCAATGCATTTTTTTTTAATTATGTTTTTATCCCCCCTGCACTGTGATTTTTGCTTCATGACAGTCAGGGAAGAAGATGAAGACAAAATGTTTTTCTTTTAATATTATGGTAACTTTAAACATAATATATGTAATAATATTGTTTTGTAAAGAAACCATACTCTTGCTTTACAGGAACCAGGCTATTGTAACTGATCCAATTAATTGTTTCCTGAACAGCCACTGATAATTCATCCCTGCAGTCAGTCATAGCTGGCACATGTGAGGATTTGAGTTGTGATGCCAGTGGGGACAGGCTGAGGTACTGTTTGCTAAAGCGTCAAAGCTGCATTAGCAATTACCCTGGCCATGTAGCACATGCTTAATTAAGTTATGGATTTGGTAATTGATACCTGTTAACTTTCAGACCTTTGAGTCAGTTTTCTGCAGGGTGTAGGAGTAAACTTAAGCTCCATCAAACACGGCCATGCAGTCCTCATTCTCAATATTCCTACACGTGTTGTTTTCATTAAGAAACAAAAGGAGTAATAACATTCATTTTTAAAATAACATGGGTAATAATAATTATGAGTAGTAGCAGAATCAATAACATTTTTAGTAATGTCATCTCAAATGGAAACACACCCAGACTCCTGAACAAACAGAATTCCTGTTGGCATTGCACTTAAGTGTATCTATTAATGTACCCATTATATAATGTAAGAAAATTCTAGGATTAATAAGACTTTTGTTTAAAAAACAGAAAGACATATGGATTCAAAGTTATTTTCAAATATCTTGCTTTATAGCATTAAATCTTCAAATGGGTCAAAGTGCTATTTCCATTCAAGAAACTTCAAATCACTGCATGTGGAAACAGCACTGTTTGAAAAAAATATAAATAAACAAATATTTATTAGCTTCATGTGCATACAAATTTTGTTGATATACATTTTCAGATTGCATCTTTAGTGTCTAGTGCACTAGTCTAGTATCCTGAAAGCCCCAAACTTCACTAAATAAAAAAACATCTGATCCCTTCATTAATATGAATTTAAATAAATATAATCTAAGGTACATTGAGTATTACCAAAGGTTATAGGTAAATATGAATCCTAATCTCTGATAATTGAAAATTTATTTTAAGAATCCAACGTATTACTTCATACACACAAAAAAGTGATCTATTGTCTTCCTTTTTTTCTATTACTATATACCTTAGGTTCAAAATATAATATACTGTCACTGTTTTCAACAATCAGCCTCCAGTTAAATGCATGTCTATAATATATCAAAAAAAATCTATAAAAAAATAACTATAGTAGTCAATCTTCCTTCCATCAAAGAGCTCTACTTACAGAAATTGTGTGTTGTGACTCTATGTTACTTTGTGGTTGCTTAAGCACTCTGATGGCCAAGAGTGGTTGTAACCTCAGGGCTCCCCCAAGAGGCTCAGTGTTTGTGTTTAAAAAAGTAAAGCTAACCTTCTGAAATCTCATTAAAGTGCTAAAATCGTGCCCCATCCAATTTAGTTCTATAGGTATGTAATTAAAGCAGTAAATCCTATGGGGCATGGGTTTACACAATTACTTTTGTGGGGAAGTGCTGTTTATAAACAAATGCTAAAGAGTGATGATTCATAAGTGTACAGATGAAGAGAGATTTATAGGAGCAGGAGAACAATGAACTGCCTTCGAAATGGATCTGTATATACTGTATTCATTTACATGGCAATTTCTAAATTATTTTCTAATGAATGTTCGGTCCCTCATTTCAATATAATACCATCATTTTCCATTACATAAAATATATTACCTGAACCATTTTAACCCCAACACTAGCTGACACCAAAATCTGAAGCTAAGCTCCTATACACATCTAAACACATTTCAGTAAGCTTCGTAGAAAAACAAGCCTAACCTTAGCAGTCTCTCCTGGGAACACTAACCTAACCATATAACAGTTCAAAATGTAACCCCAACACTTACACGAATAAAAAGTTGCTTAATTATTTAAAAAAAACTCAATCTCATCTGCATCCTTAAGTAAAAGGTTATTCCAGGTGTGAAGGGAATGTCCTACTCGGAGAGACTGAGGGAACTGAACCTTTTAACTTGGGACTTGATTCAAGTCTTCAAAATCATGAAGGGCATTGACCACATCAAACCAGAGGAGCTTTTCCAGATCTGCAGGGACACACGGACCCGGGGACACAAATGGAAATTGGGCTTCAAGGCATTCAAGACGGAAAACAGGAGACTTCTTCACACAGAGAGTCATCACAATCTGGAACAAACTCCCCAGCGATGTGGAACACTTAAAAATAGACTGGATAGGATCCTTGGATCACTTTGTTACTAATGGACATCAAATGAGCACGATGCTTCGAATGGCCTTCTCTCGTTTGTAAACTTTCTTATGGTCCTATGTACCATTGCCAAATAATTACTTTATTTTCATTCTTGTTATTGTGATTTTTTAAATAAACATCCAAATCTTCATTTAATACAAGTATAACTATTACTTTGCCTAACATAGAAATAATATTCAGCTTCTTTCTTCTGATTCTGTACTGTGATACTGTCACCACATCATAAATCATCAATATCTGTTTCAGTTTCAAATATGATTTTTACATGCACAAGAAAATGGTTTTATTGGATGGTGCAATCTAACTCTTCATTGAGCCAACAACAAAAAAATTCAGAAAAACGCATTTCAAAACAGTTATAAATTGATTTGCATGTTAATGAGGGAAATAAGTATTTGACCCCTTGAACTTAGTACTTGGTGGCAAAACCCTTGTTGGCAATCACAGAGGTCAGACGTTTCTTGTAGTTGGCCACCAGGTTTGCACACATCTCAGGAGGGATTTTGTCCCACTCCTCTTTGCAGATCCTCTCCAAGTCATTAAGGTTTTGAGGCTGACGTTTGGCAACTCGAACCTTCAGCTCCCTCCACAGATTTTCTATGGGATTAAGGTCTGGAGACTGGCTAGGCCACTCCAGGACCTTAATGTGCTTCTTCTTGAGCCACTCCTTTGTTGCCTTGGCTGTGTGTTTTGGGTCATTGTCATGCTGGAATACCCATCCACGACCCATTTTCAATGCCCTGGCTGAGGGAAAGAGGTTCTCGCCAAAGATTTGACGGTACATGGCCCCGTCCATCGTCCCTTTGATGCGGTGCAGTTGTCCTGTCCCCTTAGCAGAAAAACACCCCAAAGCATAATGTTTCCACCTCCATGGTGGGGATGGTGTTCTTGGGGTCATTCCTCCTCCTCCAAACACGGCGAGTTGAGTTGATGCCAAAGAGCTCGATTTTGGTCTCATCTGACCACAACACTTTCACCCAGTTCTCCTCTGAATCATTCAGATGTTCATTGGCAAACTTCAGATGGGCCTGTACATGTGCTTTCTTCAGCAGGGGGACCTTGCGGGCGCTGCAGGATTTCAGTCCTTCACGGCGTAGTGTGTTACCAATTGTTTTCTTGGTGACTATGGTCCCAGCTGCCTTGAGATCATTAACAAGATCCTCCCGTGTAGTTCTGGGCTGATTCCTCACCGTTCTCATGATCATTGAAACTCCACGAGGTGAAATCTTGCATGGAGCCCCAGACCGAGGGAGACTGACAGTTATTTTGTGTTTCTTCCATTTGCGAATAATCGTACCAACTGTTGTCACCTTCTCACCAAGCTGCATGGCGATGGTCTTGTAGCCCATTCCAGCCTTGTGTAGGTCTACAATCTTGTCCCTGACATCCTTGGACAGCTCTTTGGTCTTGGCCATGGTGGAGAGTTTGGAATCTGATTGATTGATTGCTTCTGTGGACAGGTGTCTTTTATACAGGTAACGAGCTGAGATTAGGAGCACTCCCTTTAAGAGAGTGCTCCTAATCTCAGCTCGTTACCTGTATAAAAGACACCTGGAAGCCAGAAATGTTGCTGATTGATAGGGGATCAAATACTTATTTCCCTCATTAACATGCAAATCAATTTATAACTTTTTTTGAAATGCGTTTTTCTGGATTTTTTTGTTGTTATTCTGTCTCTCACTGTTAAAATACACCTACCATTAAAATTATAGACTGATCATTTCTTTGTCAGTGGGCAAATGTACAAAATCAGCAGGGGATCAAATACTTTTCTCCCTCACTGTACATGCACTATATTTAAAAGCCAAATTAACCCTTTTTTATGTATTTGTCTGTTGGAGTTTATACATATTGTGAATAGTTCTTTGCCATCTTGTTCTTTCTGCCAAAGTTTTAAGCTCCAAGAAGGCTTTTAAAACTACAGTATGGACTTATTGAGTAAACATAAAAAAATGTTTGTCAGGAGTCCCAACAAGATATTTAGAAATGTAACCACACTTTTGCTTTATTTCATGATGTGAAAAAATCCTTTGCAATGTTCCAACAGAGAGTATGCAAATTGATAGCTGTAGGAGTTGACAGTTATTTCAAAACAGTCATTACCAGTCTTAGTAGTTGCTATGAGTAACTTTTTTAAATGCACAAGATGCTGATATTTGCTATACATTAATGAAATTGGCATTGCTTTAATACAGAGGATGATGCCCAAGGGAGGCCCTTGTGGATTTGTAAAGCCTAATTATTTGTTTAACTTCTTAAGGATAGTGGTGTTTTGAAAAGTTGAGACAGACAGCATCGTCTTGTATGTCTTACAACTCTGTCACTGTACTCACAATATTAATCTGTATTGCAACTGTACTTTTTTTTGCCCCAAGTACTAAGTATTATAGAACTCAATTTACATCCCTAGTGTTACATGTATCTATTCATATCAAATTGAAATTCACATTGCATCTTTAATTTAAGATGCATTTTCCATTTCTTCTAAGGATGCTTTAGACCGTGGGAAGCCACACTTCCAGCTTAGATGTATAATGTATCAGGGTTACCACCACAAATTTGGAAATGGCCAGCAGGTGTCTGTTTGATTGTTACTGATGGCATTTCACAGGGTATTTTAATGGACTGAAAACGTTAGCTCTTCAAGACTTTGAGAAAGTTCAACAGAAGTAAACTGGTGTTCTGTAGAACTTAAAGACACATCAATTACACAATGATACCAGTTCAAAAAATGTGTGTGAAAGAATGTTGTTTAATTGAAAATTCCATTAGGATAATATATCCATGTCTTTCGCTCTTCGTGTTTATAAACCTGAATCATTAGAAAAGTATTTGGAAGGATGAATATTCTAATCACAAAATCTGATAATGAAAATTAAAGAAAGGTCAAGTACACTGAATATTAAAACCAGGAGAAGTTTTACTTTTAACAAGCAAACTGTATTCTTATTAACATGTATTCACACAGAATAACTTAATTTGACACATCGCAATCACAATCGTGCTGTTTAGTTGTCAGTTTAATTAATCTGTTGAATGTTAAAATGCTTGCTGTGATAACAAAAAATATTTTTAAAAGCATTAAAACTAAAAACTGTAACAGTGTCATTGTCTCATTTGACAATTTAAAAGATGTCAAATGCCTAAAGTAGCTTATAATTTCCTAAAGAAAACTAACTATAAAGACATTTATGATTTATCCCCCACCACACAAACACTGTATTAAGCACACAATATGTCTAAATTAAACTGCAGGGGATGCTCATTGAAAATCCTCACGATTTGTTAATTCGTTAATAAAGGTTTTCTACCTTTAAAAGGACTCTTTTTTTTCTTTTTGAAATAACATGTTACCAATAAACAACATATCAATTCTGCATAATGTACAGTTCTCAATCAACAGACCTGCATCATTCCTACATTAAAAATAAAATCAATTGTCTCTATGATATTGCATGTTGAAAAATCAATCAAAACAGACTTATTTATTAATTATCTGAATGTGGCCTGTGTAACGATTTTGAGTCATGAACTATGATTATCATATCTGTCTCTATTTCCCTGCAACATTCATCATATTGCTTGAAATGTGTTATTTCTATATTGAGAGCACCAAGCATTAGCTGAAGTGCAGGATGATCGACATGCTATTAAACTGTGACTGACCAAGCGATCCCGGTGAGTGAATGACAAAGGATAGGCCTGTCGTTTATTGACCAAGTGGATGAAAGGAAGTGGGAAAAATAGAGAAAAATCCCCATCAAAAGCCAAAATCTGATATATCATCAAAAAGACTAGAGGGGAAAATCGCAAAGGTCCTGCACAGAGAAGCAGAGAGACAATGTCACACAAATGCCCATATTTAAGCGGTGATCCGAAGCGACAACTTCATTGCAGCATGTAATTCCAGCCCCTCTGGTTAAGCTGTTCAGATACAATGCATGATCTTGCCTGAAGCACAGAGACAGTACACTAGGTACTGAAACACGGGGACAGTAGTTAAAGTGCCGTTATCTTTCAAGTCGGAAGCACTGCCCAAGGGGGAGGGGTTTCTGCGTACTTCCATAGGAACCCGATCAAAAAACCTGACTATCAAAGCTGCCATTGGCAACTACGCACGTCACTTAGAACAGGTCCCTTCCCACAGGTTCATCCTCCTTTGCCATTGTCTTGTCTGTGCACTAGACCTTATTATATCATTGTTTTTATTACCATTGTATCGGTTGGCTTCACGGCTGTGTTGTTCCCCACCGTTATTAGTGGGTGTGTCTCTATATATTCAGACTGCTAGCTGTGTAGGTTTTTTGTCCACAGGGCTTCTTCCTCCAGAGCAGGAAAGCTAGCAGCGGCAGTAAAATCGGAGGCCTGTCTGCTCAGCCTGAGCCTCGATATGTCGTAAGAGATCTCGCCCGCATGAGGGGCTCCTCATGTGGCTGGGGCTGTAAGAGATCACGCTCTCAGTTCTGAGAAAGAGCTCTGCTATGTGTGCAGGCCTCGGTTTTAGATCCCGCTACGGCTGGTGGTCTACTACCCTCGGCCCCCTTGGACCCCGGAACCCGGTGTCCCCGGAAACCCTGGCAGACACATTGTGGTTAAGCCTAAGGTTAACCTGGTGCTTGGAATACACAGTGTTCTGTCCGGCAACAACAGGGTTGCGTCTGGTTGGTGTTGCAGTGCCCCCATGTCCATAAAAGGCGTGGTGTGGACGCAAGTGAGGGACCCGTTGCAGTGTGCGATGCTTTGTATCAAAATTGCTGCTCTCCTGGAGAAGCGAGCAATCAGCAAAATGCCCCCTGCGGGGCAGCATAGGAGATTCTATTCCCCATACTTCCTAGTGCCCAAGAAAGATGGCGGTTTCCACCCCATCTTGGATCTGAGACGCCTGAACTGCCACCTCAAGGTGTCGCAATGACCCAGGCCATCAAGCCCGTCAACTGGTTCACTATTGCGCAGGCGCACAGTAAGTTTCTCTGCTTTGCCTTCGAGGGCCGAGCATTCGAGTTTGCCGTTTTCCCCTTCAGCCAGTCACCAGCCCCACCAGGAGGTCTCCAGTCATGCAGACTGTACTTTCTAGCACGCTGTCTGCTTCTGTGGGCGCAGCCACAGTTCAGCTCCAACAGAGCAGTTCACCTCCCTGGCCTATCCAACACGGTGGTGGACCTCCTCTCTCGGGGAGGCCCCCCCAGTTCCAGAATGGCGCCTCCACCTGCTTGTGATACAGCAATTGTGGAGACGGTTCTGTAGAGGGGAAGTGGATCTCCACCTGAGTTCACCTACTGCCCACTATGGTTCCCTAGCCAAGACCTCTCAGGAACCCTAGGGATCGACGTGCTAGCCCACACATGGCTGCGCTGTCTCCTTTACACATTTTCACCATTCCCCCTTCTCCTGGTAATCCCCACAGTGGCCTCGCAGATTCTGGTTTGCAGACCTGATCACCCTCCTCCACGTAGAGCCTTGGCAACTCCCAGTGACAGCGGACTTCTTGTGCCAGGTGCAGGGTAGGCTTTGGCACCCCAATCTGGGCCACCTCCAGCTCTGGGCCTGGCCCCTGAGCGGGAGCATTTGATTGCCTGAGGTCTGTCAGACGCGGTAGTAGCAACTATTCAGTCGACAAGAGCTCCCTCTACGAGGTTGCAGTATTCCTACTGCTGGCGGACGTTTAGCACCTGGTGCCAAGACAGCGGTCAAGACCCAATTAACTGCCCTATTGGGGTCATATTACAATTTTTACAAGAGCTGTTGGCCCTGGCAAGTCCCTGACCACGCTCAAAGTGTATCTGGCGGCCATCTCCACATGTGCATGTGCACATTGATGGCGAGCCCCTTGGGTCTCATTTCCTGGCTGCGCAGTTTCAAAAGGGAGCTCAACGGCTTCGGCCTCCTCACACCCCTTCACTGCAGGTATCAAAACCAGTTTTTTTTCCTGGTATCAAAAATACAATTGCTGATATCAGCAATTCATGGTATGCTGTTGTGACATTTAATCATTAAATGGATGTTAATTAGTATGCATTTTTGATATCAAGAATACAATTGTTGATATCAGAAATACAATTCTTCATATGAGAAATACAATTACTGATAAAGAATTAAATGCCAATTGTTGATATCAACAATTGTATTTTTGATATCAGAAATGTAATTCTTGATATCAAAAATGCATACTAAATAGCATCCAGTTCTATTGTTGATATGAAAAATACCAAATCATTCTTGATATCAGAAATTGTATTCTTGATATCAGCAATTATGGATTAAATGTCACAACAGCTTGCCATAGCAATCACCTCTGCAAAACGCGTGAGTGAGTTACACGCACTGTCCGTACAACCGTTGTGTGTCCATTCCTCCCAAAAGTGCTGTTTCCATTTCATGTCAACAGGCCTATTGAGTTGATGGCTTTTCATCCTCCTCCCTTCGCTTCAGAGAAAGAGAGTCAGCTTCACCTGCTCTGCCCTGTGCGGGCCCTCAGGTGCTATTTGGAGTGCACTAAGGACATCCGGCGCTCAGACCAACCGTTTGTGTCTTATGGAGCGCAGACACAGGGCCAGGCGCTTTCAAAACAGCGCCTCTCGCATTGGATTGTGGACACAATTACCATGGCCTACGAGTCCACCGGGACCCCGGTGCCTGAACACCTGGCGGCCCACTTGACTGAGGCATTGCCACATCATGGGCCCTTTTTCAAGGCGCCCCGTTGGCAGGCATTTTAGCGGCTGCAGCTTGGGCTTCGCTGCTTACATTTGCCCGGTTCTACAGGTTGGACGTGATGGGACCGGTCCCTTCCATTGGTAACCTGGTGTTGGCTGCAGTTGAGCCCCAGTAGCCCCAGTAGCCCACGGGCTCTGGCTTCAGATTTCCTCTCCAAGTCTGCCCCTGTTAAGAGCATCCTGATGGAGCTATTGTACCGCGTCTTCCCTTGAACTGGACTATGCCTTCCAGTAGAGCACCCAAGCTGCTCCTGTGTTCACAGCATCTGTCATGTGGCCTCCAGGTACATTGCCTTACGATGCCACCCTGTATATAGTTCATTCATTGTTGCATTGTGTTGCGGTGGTGCAGGCATCTGGTCTGTACCCCGCTCTGTAACGTGTAAACAGCAGGACTGTGCCTCCACTCTAGCTGTGTACCATAGAGCAAGAGACCGCTGCTGCTGTCCTCAGCGGTATATTGTGCTCCGCTGTGTATATAGTTAATTTGTCATCACAGTAGAGCTAACGTTTCCCTGCGTTAGCTGGTCTAACCAGCAGGCGTTACATGCTCCCATATTCCATGGGTGGCACATGAGTGGTTCCTGTGCCCCGTGGTGTATATAGTTCGTTTGTATGACATTTTAAGTTATCAGCACAGTGGAGTTCTCCACTCTGTACTGTTCAGTTGAGTAGGATGCTCCTGTGCTGCGTGAAGGCAGCACGAATGTTCCTACTGCCACGCAATACATATTGTTGTTTTCGGCTCGGCTACTCTGTTGACTAGCCGGCTGTGTATTATGTTGTTTTTCAGTGGGTCTGTGGCATCACTCCTGTTGGATCAGGGGTCCACTGCCATGATAATGCACAGAGGCCGCACAACTTGCATGATTGCCCACGCCAAATATTGTGCATGTAGATTACGGCCTCTCTCCTAGCTGCACTAGCAGAGCAGCTGGCATTGCTATTGTAAGCGGAGGGCTTAGGAGTTAACATCTGTAGCCCTGCTTTGTAGATGATGATTCTAGACAGTTCCCAGTAAGAGTGTGACTGCGGTCATCATTCCTAGGTGGCTCATGTGCGGCCCTACGAGGCCCCCGAGATCCCCGACTGAAGTTGTGTTTGCTGAGGTCCCCTAGAGGTCACATCGGGGCTGGCTCCCTTATCAGCTCGATGCCTTCTCCGTTGTGACGTTTTTTAATACAGTAACCCCTCCCCCTCGGGTAGTGGTTCCGACTTGAAAGATAATGATGGGTTGCTAATGCAACCCCAGTTATCTTGAAAAGGAAGCACTGTCCAAGGGTTGCAAAGTCACGTGGGAATCCTAGCTCCTGACAAAACAGGATGAACCTCCTCCAGGAAGTGGGAAGGGACCGGTTCTGAGTGACGTGCGCAGGGGCCAATTGCAGCTTCGATAGAGTGACATTTCAATCAGGTTCCTACAGAAGTGTGCAGAAACCCCTCCGCTTGGGCAGTGCTTCCTTTTTCAGATAACCGGGGTTGCATTCACAACCTACCAATTTAACGTGCTGGATTATCAAATAACTTTTCTTTCTTGCCATGTCTATGACTCCCTCATGGGAAATAGTATTTCAGTTATGAATGGGGACACTAAACATGATTATAAAGATTAATTGATTACAATGAACATTGATGTCAATCTATTTAATAATGACTACATTGAGTTCTTAAAATAAAGCTAAACTGATTACATTCAAGTTAACTTTGCTACTGGTGCCATCACAAATAGCTATGATAGAGTGCAAAACCTCTTATTTTCCCAGAAAGCAAAGTCTTGGTGTTCACCGTTATGGCAGAGGTTTCTGCAAGTGTGGCTTTACTCCAGTCTTTATGGGATAAAACATACAGTACATTTGCATATTTTATATAACTAGCTTTTAGCATATGCCTCTTTTTTTATGCCTAATCCTATTCTAATAATTTCCTGAAGAAAGCCATGGGCAGACACCACACACTCAGCTTGAAGCACCCCCCACTAATTTCTTAGCAGACAGGATTTTATGATGATTTGACTGCTGCAGGTCATAATAAACTCACAATAAGGAATAAAACCATATACTAATCTTCAATTAAAGTAAGCATGGTATTCTTTTTGTGTTGCTCAGAAAATGACAAATTGCAGCATCAACCAGCAGCCGTATCCATTATATCTTAGCCTCTGCTGTTCACCGAGAAGACCTTCAGTCAATACTGTGCAAAGATCGATGCCTGGGATGTTTATGCTGACCACTATTTATTGTGCATGATATTAATTTCATCAGCGACACAAGGTTTTTCCTAGGGCCTGTTACATCCCAAAGTAGTAGATATGATTTTGACTGTTGACTCATGAACTTTAAAAATATATTTGTAAAACTCCTTTGGAAGAATGTTGGAAGGCTCTCACATTTTCAGTTGCTGTTACAAATTGTAATAAATTCTGTGTGGCAGACTAAGGTGTCTATTATTGTTTATTTATTATCGCTTATAGACTTTGGTAAACTACTAACTAAAGTTAAACTTTAAGATTATTCCATAAAAATGTACAGATGTAATATGAAAATATACTTTTAAAAACATGTATTTATTTATTTATTTATTTATTTATTCTTAATACTATATAGGCAGTCTGATATATCTTAAATCTGGAATGGTAGGCAATTCAAATATCTTGTTTCATTGTCTCAACCTAGCTCAAACATTGTAAAATAACAAAACCAAAAGACATACATACGCAGGTTCTCTCTGTCAAACAAAAATGGGACATGAATCAGCATTTTGACTTATTATGATAAAAGCTGAAAAAAGTTACAGATATCAGGTCCTGAAATGAGACCTGTTGAGGTTGTATTTGAGTTTGTATTTTCTACTCACCGTGTCGATCCAAGGTCAAATCTGAAGCATACATTTATCAGTGCAAGTGTTTTTCAGGAAGCAGACCATGTATAGCAGCCCTGAGGCTTTCAAAGCTCCACTGTAATGTTATTACAGTTAAAATTAAAACAATGAAAGAAATCATTTAGTGCACATGAAAAGAAAATAAGTGAGAAGGAGTTGAAGGAAAAAGGGAAAATACCTTCTTCATTGAATCTGCAGAACCATTAGCACTGAAATTGATATGACCCTATGAGAAGATCTGCCGGTTTTCTTTCATCTCAGTATTATGTTTGTAAGAGATAAGTGCTAAGCTTGGACTTCCATTCTTACAAAAATGTAGCCTGAAGCCTCACCAATGTGTGGGATGATTTCGTACAGTAATTTAAAAAGGTCCCAGCTTTATTTCATTTTTAAAATGCATAAAAAAAAAAAGTACTCTACAAATAATAATAATAAAAAGAATTCTGGATAGCAGGATTTCTCCCATGCTCACTCCCAAGGCCATGCACTTCTCCTAGGATCTGCCACAGCACAAAAAGAGTATAACTCATCAGTATTTGATATAACATCACTTTATTGTTGCACAACAGCAAAGGGTTGTCAGGAGCCATCTGAACAGGCAGTGTTGTGCAGCCCTAGGAAGGCGAATCAAGAAAGATCTTGGGGTTGTCAAATTGTCTCATTATAGGGTTGCTGTTACCTTCACTGCCTTGACAGTTCAAAACCTGCAGATGGAGTGAGATAAAAGCACCCCTATTTCAAAATCTGAACCAGATCTTGATTTTTAAGCAAGGATTCCATTTAATTTATTTATTGTCCTTGGTCTTTCTCATTAGTAACCATATCATTCAGCTCAGTAATATACATATATATTCTGTTTGAAGTTATAATAATTATATTAATAATAATAAATGAAATATTGAGATATTACATATGTCCCTCTTATCCTAATCAATGAAACATTAAAAGAAAAGGAAAATACAAATCAAACAATCTGGCACTCATAATTCAGGCCCACACTTCCGTGAAAACGTAGCAAGTCACAAAACCCCACAGGGAAAACACAGAGATTCCTGTTTTTTGAAGGTAATACAGGGATAGCAGAGATCATGCTTTAGGCGTGATGGAGAATTATAGATTCTATAATTCTATCATGATTTATAGCATTCCTGTAGAGTGTGTGAACTTCTTCATAACAAAGCTGACAATGGGGGTAGCTCACCAATTCATTCATTAGGTCTGAATATAGAAACAGAAAATCTCTACACTTGGTATCACACGTTATAAAAACAAGTGAGAGCACACTCAAGCATGCAAGCTTTGGGGAAATAGTGTAAGGATGTTAATGAATGTTTTTTTGTAAAGAGGATACTGATGGAAATATCCTGAAAAGCCAGTTTATATATATTTGTGTGATTTTTCTCAGTGCTACTCAGTTAATCCATCATCTGAAAAATGCATTTTAGACTTCAAACAAAAATACATAGTCTAGTCAAATGTTTGTGAAAGCCACAGCTTCAAGGGTAGGTTGCAGAGCTTTTTTTGTTTTTTGTTTTTTTTTAAGTATGACAGTTACAATAACACGAGGGGAAGAATAAAGCTATATTGTTTAGAAGTCAGCCAAGTATGTAATAACCAATAACAATTTATCTTAACAATAAATGTTACTAATGCTTTAATGTTTACAATGTTTGTCAAGAGAGAAGAAAAGCTTTAAAATCTTGCCAAGAAAACTCATTTTCAGTAATGAGTGCAAAATGAACAGTAACACAACTGATCCAATTCAGAAATTAAGGATATGTTTAATTAAAACTACATGTACAAATGCAAACAGTTAAGATTTTCCCAGACCAAAACCTAAAGTCAACAGCCTTGACTACAATGTTTAGACACTCGACATATTTTTAGTAAAATATAAAGGCCTATTTAAAACAAAGTGTTTGTGAACAAATATTTATCTTGGACTCGCATTCCTTTGTCTAAAGAAGGTTGACACACATGAGCTGTCCCATTGCTCCAGATCTAGGACACAACTCCAATCCTGTAAGTCATCGTGTCTTCCTGCTTTTGTTCCATTTGTGCTTTTGGTTCCTTAACAGTTTCCTTTTCCCTAAACTGATGTGGCTTAAAATTGAAAAAGGCCTGGAATTGTGAGGACACTTCGTACTGCCGCATTGGCAAATTTGGTTTCTTTGAGGTTTGCAGTCTCTGCCTAAATCCAAAGAAACTCTGAACAATGTAATTATTATTATTTATTATTTTTGTCATTTAGCTGACACTCTTATCCAGAGCAACTTACATTTGTACACATTTATACAGCTGGGCATTGTACTGGTGAAGTGAAGTACAGGCAAGAGCACTGCCTCACCTGGGATTTCACTACTCCACAGTGCTGCCTAATTATTTCTACCGATTGATTGACCAGGTTGTATTCTCCTTTCCCAAAGTCTCTGTAAAAAAAATTGACTATATGACAGGTTTTAGTAAATAAATGCAATACTTCAAAGATAATCATTACACCTGAATACCCTTCACTTCGTGTGATCCAGAGTTCCCGTTAATGAACGAGTAACTTCATAAGTTGGTCAATATCTACAAAGTGTTGCCAGTTTGTTTTAACCGGTGATTTAGGGGTGACCTATAAAACTACTCACTGGAAACCAAGTAAAATGTCACATTACATTTGTCCAGTTGATCAAATACCTTGGGAGATGGATATCAAAGGAGAACCTGCGAATCTAAGCATTCCCACAGCTGAGAGAAACGTATCCTGTTTAAAAGAGCAACCCTCAACAGCAGAATGTGGTGTCTTATGATGTTCTAGTTTATAATACAGTCTCTCATTCCCTTACATTAGTCAAACTAGCAATGATCTCCTCTTTAAGGCTCAGTCAGTAAGAGCAGTGTTTTCAGAATCTGCATCGGTGCTGTGATGGCACATCCAGTGTCAGTCTTTGAAGAGATATTTCTCTTGATGAGACGGCACATTTGGGAGATTTATAGTACTTCAGCATTGGATACTCATAATGTCGGGGGTTTGTTTTTTGATTCATTATATAGCCTCTTATTTTGCTAAACCTTCCTGGCATTTAACTAAATTAAATACTGCACTTCGACAGTTGGAAACTAATTATGTACAGTCTGGAAAACAGAATAAAAACCAAATATAGGCCTCCATTTTACAACAAATAATTAACTTGTTTAATTAAGAAAACGCCTTCAAAGGATACGTTTTTTTTAATGCATTACTTAATGCTTCTGAATTTAATTAAAGTTATTCTAATGTTCACATATTTAAGAGCTCATTTACCTGCTATATTGCCCCCAGCTTTAAACTGTAATCGCATATGTCATGCATGTTTTGGAGAGAGTGTATATGCAATATAGGCCATACAACATAGTGTATGCATATTTTACCACAGCCTGTCCCCTGAGCAGCTCTTCAAAATTAAATGTAGCACTTCAAGAACTTATCCTGGAGCAAAAAAGTTAAATAAGTAAATACCTGACCTCTTTTAATGTGCATTTGTTCTTCACTCCTCCCTGACCTCATTTTAAAGAATCTTAATCAAGTCCTGTTAGATTGTAATAATTCATTTTAAAGAAGTTACTGGAGTGCCTTCCTTTGCGAGCAATCAAGCTGCTACTATCTAATATATTCCTCTTTTACAAGCCTTGATAACTACATGTGTGTGCTGTCAGTGTCATGGCTTTGAATTCCATCTAGTCAACAGTGACCTTCAAATACCATGAAAACAGAGCTGAATATAAATGTACTTTTGAAATATTTAATACACTATCTAAAACACATTGAATTAATATAATGTAGAAAACTGGTACATTTTTGTAAATTATTACTTCTCATTTTATTCTTTTTAAGATCACATTTTCAGAGAAAACATATAAACATACATAAAATTCAACAATATATTCAATCTTAACTATGCATCATTACCATAAATATGCTTTTTGTAGTGTTTCCCATTTGTTTCTGGCTGGATTGCCCGAGGTCAACTGTAAAATAAACAAAACGCATGGCTGAAAAACTGGGCAAGTACGTAAAATAATGATGATTTATTGTTATATTATTATTAATGTAACAATCCAAGGGTAAACTCAAATATATATTTGTAATTTTATGTTCAAGGTTATTGGCAACATGGGTTTGAGTCAAGTTGTATCTGTTTTTTGGTTCTTTTAAAATGTTTGCTTTAACTTTTAAATAATACTATTATTGTCTACTGTGGTACTCCAAACGTTTTAAAAGCAAAGATGTGATTAAATTAAGAAATCGACCTTGTGATACAACTGATTGATACGACTGCAGGTGTAATTTAAGTTCAAACTATAGAATAATATGAATTGGCAGGCAAATGTGCTTTGCTAATACTAAACTGACAGACCATACATCAGAACATTAAAATGTAAAGTAGATAGACTTAATAAACATCCATCCATGCATCCATTTTCAATACCAGCTTCATCTAGTGGTGACCCAGAGCCTGACCCAACAAGCACAGGGTGCAAGGCATGGTACACACTGGACCAGAGCCCAGTCCACTGCAGGGCAGCAATAACACACACTTCATTAAAAAAAATGTAGGTAACAGGTATCATAGTTTCTGATGTCTGAATTGTAACCTTTATTTTCAACATATTCCTAACTAGTGCCAACTATTTATTGTTGGTTTTCTTTTAAATTGAGAGGAAACTAAAAGACTTTTGTTGAAATAGCTGATCACCTAAAAATGATGTAGAGAATACTTTTTTATTATTAATAAAACACAAACCGTCTTCTGAGAGAAGCATGTGAAGAATAAGCTAATTAGGCTACTTGATATATTTAGTTGTTTGTTAGTTGTTTTTTCTTTTTTTGGCTTTACTTCAACATTTTTGTCCTCTTTGTTAGCCATAAATTCATACCTTGTTAAAATGTCTTTTCTGCCCATCTGCTTTCAGTGTCTCATATAATCCGTGATGGTGTTTGTGGTCGACACGGAGAACAAAAATAGAGCTCAAATACTTGCTAACTGAAAAGAGAGAAGAAGGCCTTGAGTAAGAAGTGATGGGTGGCAGGTGGGAATTGTGTCATCAATACCACATAGTGTAACCATGTACCAGATGGAATAATTACATTCTCTCATTATAAATCCCCCCTAAAACATGTTCAAAATGTATGAACTGGCAAGAGAGTATAAGATTCATAGCAAATCCCAGATTATGCATGCTTGGGATAAAAGGAGAAAGTGGCAATCGTTAATTAATAATTTATACTGTAACATCCAGACCGGTGTGCAAATGCAATTATTCTTTTATATTCCACACAGTGTGTGACCATTTATATTATATTATTAATGGTGAATAATCAATCTACAACTTTAAAGCTTTATAACAGTACACTCATACCATTTTAAGTTTATTTTTCCTCCAAACTTTTATTTTTATTTTTTTTTATGTGTCATGAAGTACCGACAATATGTACTTATGGTATCCAAACCAATTCTATCAGGAACCTAATGTTCCCTATTAGCCCCTCATCATTGTTTCACTCAAAAGGGGAAACATGTTGCTGGCAGCCAATATATTTAGTTTCACGGGAAGCAAAGAGCTAAGCATATTTTTGTACCATACACATTATGGGAATTTAGCTAAATTCTTAGAGTCCTTGGGGCAAATCTGTGCAGTTCCCAAATGTATTTTTATTTCTTATGAATATAAATCCAAAATCATAGTTATCATACATACACTGAACAAAATGTTACACCACAAAAAAGGTTTTTAGCTTTTAGGTAATAAAAATGTTTGCATTATTCGTCATTTGCAAAAAAAGTAAAAACAAAAAATACTTATTCAGATAAACTCAAACAAAACCAGCAGCACCTGGGACTGAAACAACAACACTCAACTGCTCCCCAAATCACTACACCACTCTTTTGTTAATCTACACTTTATGTGTATCTCTTTCTATTGGCAAATGAGGCTCCTTAAAAAGGTTGTGCTGCTGGTCCAGATAATAGACTGATTAGCCAACCATACATGAGGCAGCAATCCACTGTATTCTCATGCTGGCCAATCAGTCAATTAAACCTCCCAGACCAGTCCATGTGGCAGGGCGGAGCTCACTCTCTCATAGTATACATGTGATTTTAGTTTATTTGTAACAGCTGGCACTCTGCACATTTCTGGTAATGACAAAGGTTTGCACAATCTTCTTGCACTGACTGAAATCCCCACAGCAACTAAGAAACATCCTGTGCTTTTCCTTTTAATTGAAAGTGACAACATTATCTCAGTCTTTTACATTTCTAATTGTCAGGTTGTTAGCTCACTATTCCTATAGGGGGATAAAAAAATAATATCATGACATTCACATATTCAAGAAAAAGGAATTTCAAACAGAGGAGGAAACCTTTAAAAAGTACTTCAAATGAAAACAAGAGTTATTCACTTAAGTCTTAATTTAAAAAGATGTGTTCGGTCTACTTCCCTCAAACTTAATATACAACAATTGATACGCTTTAATACAATTCATATAATTACTCACTAAAATATAAATAAATATTTATACACATCTTATCACGGTGACACAAATACAAGACTTTGTAGTTTCTTGCTAATAATACAAAGCACAAATCTGTTTTTTCTGTTTTGAGTGTCTACTTGTGTACTGGCTGTGATATTTACATATACAGTACAGTTTATAAAAAGCAACTAATTGGAATGCAAGCTAAATATCATGCATTCGGAGGACATAAGAGTGTAACTACAGATGAAATTAGAAATAGGATTTACAGTTGGCAGAATGCTGTGCTAGCTGATTAGTCAAAAGTTATTCCCTATTATGGCAAAAACTAGTGCAGTCCCAGCATAATGCTCAGTACTTATGTTCCTACGCGTTAATGACAAGGATATTTGCAGACTGGTGCACACAATCCCTAAGGCTTGATCAGATCTTTTAAGGAATTCAAATGATGGGAGTGTGGATGTCATCTCCTAGACTAGTTGGAATTCCAAGACTGTATCCGCCTGGCAATTCATTTGGAAAAATGCACTTGCGCCGTCTTTCTGGACTAAAGTGAATATCAGTGCCATAAATCATAGCATTCCTTGGATGATCTTTCAAATTATATCGGACTTTAACTGGTATTATAGCCACTGCCCAAATAAATATCACCCAAGGATGTAAATGAAAAGGAATGCACAGCCAGCATTGTACTTCCTTTCTCAATACTGTCATCCAAGATCCGATGCCCCTGATGGGTTCCCTAATCATCAATATGTACAAAAGAAAAAAATGAACAGATAACTGTGCTTGTAAAATCAAGTGTCAGAATGCCTGGTTTTTCTTTAATAAGTGTATATAACAATTTATATAATGCACAGTATACTTGCTTTTAAATTTTTCTCTCTAATAGGCAAACTTCCAGTCGCGCACACACACACACACGCACACGCACACACATAGCAGGGCACATGAACAACGCATGTATTTGTAGAGAGAGAAAAAAAGATTCACCAAGTACACCAGTCAGCCTTCTGCTTGCCTTTAACAGCGCTTTGAAATGCATGATCACTAATGGAAATGAAATATCCTCGCACACTTGTTTGCTTTTGACAGGGAATGACACACTGCGCTACTACAACCCCATTTCCGTCTCATCCTTCACCAGACAGCTGGACTTCCAGGGGAAAGGTGCACTACAGTTTGAGTCCTGTGCTCCAATTGGCAGCTCGCCAAAGAATTAGATAGCCTCTCTGTGCTGCAGATAGGTTCAAGTGCGAGTACTAAGCACCTCTTCCCTGCTATCAACAGCAAATTAACAGGGCATTAAGCCGCTGGTAAATAAATGACCCGAGCAGCTCCAGACGCTTTGTTGATGCTGTTCAATTACAGCAGAATCGATGGCCTTGCCACAGTGCTTTGACAGGCCAGCAGATTTCCAATTGGAGAGTGGAAAGATATGAGGTCAAGCCTATTCATCATCCCCTGCCTAGGAACTGAGGTTGGGCTGTAACAAGGATTCTTAAGGCATTTTAAGACATTTAAGACGGTCCTAATGGCATGCAAGATTGCCTTACCTGCTTGTAGCATACAGTACAAACAGGGTAAATAAATCAATTCAAGGTTACAGCCTCTCCTCACACCAGCACTGACGCTTCGCAATGCAGCCGCCACTGGAATGCCAGCAGGTTTTTTTATTTTGCCTTTCTTTTTGTGTGGGTTGTTTTCAGCATGCTTGTGTCAACCACGTGTGGCTGCCAATCCCCACCAAACCTCACTATAGCATCCTCTCCTAAGTGCATATCCTTTGACCTCAAGATCAAAAGACTTGATCTTAGAGGGAGGGGGCAGAAAAAGAAAAAAGCACAAGCTCCTGAGTGACTCATCTAGTGACAGCCTGTACAGCAAGTGCAGCAAAATTAAATACAAGCAAAATAAAATCACGGTAAAGCATGAAAAACATGGAAAACCATGGCAACACACAGTAAATGCAGGGTGTAAATACTGTAAAACTATTGAAAAATGTCCGAATTATCATACACATGTACTGTGATAAAGGGTATAAGTGTGTTTGGGAAGGTAGGCTGTGCTGCCCTTATTTACTTACAGGGGCAGAGTGCAGAGTGCTGTATCTGAGCAGTGTGATTAATTAATTGACAATTGATCAATCAGCCAATCAGAGTTAAGTCTTGACTGAAGATGAGGCCAAAATAAAAAACACACAAAATGGGCAGTCATCGAACTAGAGAGTTTTATTCATGTTTTGTGCTTATTTTTTGTCTATTTTGATCATCTTTTTTTTTTTTTTTTAGTACACATTAAAATGGTTATTGTGATGCATCCTTGCACAAAATAGTCCAGGCAACAATGTTGATATCGATATTGTGATTTATGCATTTATTTTTTCTATTGTACTTTTAGTTTTGTTGCCATATAACATATTAAAATAGCTGTAATTGTGTCCTGTATCATTGTGAATGTCTTTTGGTGGTTGTTACCTTCACAGCCCTATCAAATATTTCGTTTTCAGTGGAATAAAAACACTTACATTACATTTCAGGTCCATAGTGTATGTGTTCAAAGTAAGAAAGCTCACTGATTTTATGTGGTAGGGCAGGTCTAGGTTACGACCTCCCTTAGAGGATTCCCAGCAACAATAACAAGAATACAATACATTTTTTTTCCCTACAGATACTTCTGCCTGTATTTATATATTAAAAAGCCTTACATAACACAGATCATAACCTCTCAACAGTATGCATGTATTTCTTATATACAGATCATTACAGGAAGCACTTACCTATATTTAATCAATCACATCATTTTCAGTTGTTTCATTAAATAGCTGAACTTCTTATTTGTATAGATCACATACATTATCATATATTTTATCTAAATATGATGGACAGACTTGCACATATTTATACGATCAAAGCAGGAACAAAACTGCAAATGGATCTATTATTTGTTTTGCATTTTATGACCTTCTTAAACCACATATCCTAAAAGAAAGAAAAAGAAAGAAAAGCATTTAATCTAAAGTGTGCATCTTAGGGATCAGGAATATAATCATGGCAAAATTATAAACACGTGAAATACATATGCATACATACACATCCAAGTGTAGGCCTATATTTTAATGACATCCGGTATTTGTCTTGTATTTAATGTTTTATGCGTGTTTGTATGTGATGCTTGACAGGACAAATGATGACAGTGCTCAAAATAAGGGCTATCTGTAATAGTTAGGTAGGGATATTGCAAAGCTGCTGATCCCAAACAACTCTCACTGTGTGTTCTTAAAAATGCAGCTGGTAGCAGCTTTTGAAATAATTGATATAGACATGTTCAGAGAAAATGCTATACACAGTGTGCCTGCATTATAAATTGAAAGGGACAGTCCCTCATTTGGTTGCAATTGCTAAATGTTTTTGTGATCTGCGTTCCATCAAATGAACATTGACCAAGGGTTTCACACATCTATCCATCATACCAGCTTCTCCCAGTAGTCTACTTTGAAATCGTGGAATCAGACATGAAAGTTAATTCAAGGGAATGTTTAGTACTAACATCTGCAAGGTTATTATATTCGTTGAACATGACAGGTTAGCATATTCAGTATTATATTTTACTTTAAAATTGATATTTTTTGTATAAGACAATGGTTTAGTTTTAATATGTCTCTAGGATTTCACAGTGATTTTAATTTGACTATATAATTGTAATTCCCATATAATTACAAGAGACACATTGTAGAAAGGTGTCTTAACCCTTTTGTGTTTTTGCAAGTCTCAGAGAAAGCTTTAGCAAAACAAGGCTTGGTCAAAGCAGAATGCTGACACTATTCTTGTTCATTTTAGCACTTACGCATCTTTTTAAAGCAGCTCGTAGGCCTATTTTCGTAACTTCAACGAGAATGCTTATGATTTCAAAGAAAATGAGCCCCATTATGTTCAGAGCTGTGGTTGCTGACACCATATTACAACTTGTCTCCGTCTGTTAATAAGTAAGTTAAACACAGATGGGATGTCTCAGGTCTAAATTAAGTGAGAAATGCAACAGATGGATAGGCAGTCATTGCCCCACATAACTAATTACTGATCTTTCCCATTATGTGTGATGTAAACAGAGTTTCTCATCAATTCTATCAGCAGGACAGGTTTGAATGACCCCTGTGTCTTGTCCAGTATGATGTGGTTGCCAGTACAGAGATAATGTGCATGTATATATTTTCTATACAGTTTTTAACTTTCAAATGATCATACACTTGTAATGAAATCAACCTTGGTAAGTTCATGGGATGTGAATGCCGATGACAACATTTAGGCTGCACACAGCACAATTTAACTGTGCAGAGCTATTGCATCTATTCAGAGCATTTGTTTCTATATAGCTAAGGCTACCATCAATAATTAGTGCAATTCTAACACCACCATTTTGGCTCTGTAACAGAGGTAAAGAGCTGCGCCAGTTGACTATGTTTGTTAAGGCTGGGTAGTTGCTCAATAAACTTCAGCATGATTCATAATGGCTATGACATTCTTCTCCACTTAAGCTTACATTTCTTTGGCACCAAACATATTGATTGCCAGGGTATGAAATGTGAACATCAGGAATTTGCAGTTATAGATAACTATTTTTTACAGATGTGCTATTGATACAATATTGATCATTATACAATTCATATATTTTTAATGTTGCTTGTATCAAACAAATGCTGGGTGTAGGGTACTCCTGCAATTCCTTGCTAAATATTTTAATTACACTTCAACAAGGGCATGAATAAATCTGCAGACTACTGTATACACAGATGTGTATACAACGATTAACGAATATGATAGCCACACATGTAAATGTTGTCATCTGTCCCTGTGCATTTGAAACATGCACATGATGTAACAGACTGGCATCCGTTTCTTATTTTTGCCTTACTGATTTTTATTAGTATCTATGATGTGCCCGAACCCCGTGTGCTCTGATTAGACTTTTTAAAACATGTATTTATTTTTGAAGGTGATTGTTTAACTCCATTGTGTCTTTAGGTTGTGAAATGTGCTTGCACAAAACACAGAAACCCTCAGGATTCACTCCCGTCAAGCCCAACCTCATCAACCGTAGCTTCCTATTGGGATAAACCATTAAACACGATTCACAAAAGGGACTTCTGTATTCCAGTCAAAGCGAAGTTCAGACAAACGGAGGAGCAAAAGCAGTTTTGATTGTAGAGTGACAATGTTACTACCTGATGCTCAAGAAGTCCCACCAGCTCTGTTTATAGCCTTGCAGCTATTCCTCTGTAGAAGACAGCAAATGAAGAGAATGCTGAGGAAAAGTCTCAGGTGTGGAGGTAGGAATTAGCTCATTAAAAAGGTAAATCTCTTCCTCTCACCTACAGGAGAGAGCTGCTTCTCAGCTGTTACCAGTGCCCTGGGGAAGAGCTGCTTTCAGAAGAAAATATGAGCTGCAATTTCACACACTCCAGGGATATTAATATTATATATATATATATATATATATATATATAATGTTTGGCCATTTGGAATATATTTATTTTGAATAACAGAATATGTTGCGATTATTGAAGGGATTCCAACAAAGCTTGAGATAAATCAAGAGCAAACAATATATTATATATATATATAATAGCCTACAAACACAGGAAAATATTCCTGGTAAACAGCAGAGATAAAAACATATTTAAACTGTCCAGAGATGGATGGAGCACAAACTCTAATGCAAACTCAATTGTCAAAGTAAAATGCATGAGGATAGATTGTGTTTCACCAAGAACATTCCATGATGTAAGAATGTATTTTCTAAAAGCCTCCAAGATTGACTCCTGGGCCATCTTCTTGAGATACACAAGTCCTGACATCCCTGACTTGTGCTGATTGCAGGATGTGTCATAATTCAAAGAGACCACCCTGGGCAGACTTGATCAATGCTTCAGCAATGCAAACCTGCATATCTATAATGTAACATGAGTGCAAATTGGGGACGTGGGTGAGGAAGTTTGAACCCACACACACTAAAGCGGACATATAGTTCTCTCTGCACACATGACTATAAATAAATAACATGCCTAACAATTGGAGTGGAACATAGTGACAGATTTAACTCTAACCATGTACTGCACATCAATGGTTTGGAATGGTTTTCAGCGCTATAGGCCCAAATGGAACAATAGGATTCCTTTTTATTTTTAGATCCCTGATTAAAAAGACAATTGGTGGCAATTCCACAAGTTTGATATTCACTTTGTAAGACAGCATTGCCTAAGAAGCAAAAGCAAAGAACCAAGTAATCCCTTTCCTTATTTTAAAAATCAGAATTGATTCTCCATGGTACCAAGTCATCCCGTTACTGTGCATGTGATCCTCAGCAGATAATTGACCAGCCTCTTCCCCGTGTCCATCTCAGCAGAGAAACTGAGAAGATAGGATCTGCTCTAAACAAGACTTTTGCAGCTCATACTGGGAATATACTTTTGGAGATTAATATTGAATGAACTCATGAATAAATAATTGAATTTGCAGTGTAAGAAAGAAAGAAAGAAAGAAAAACACTATGCTATACTACTCAATGAGCAAGTGAAGAAAAACAAACACCAATTAATTTCTGCTATCAACTGAAAACTGGGTTACATCGAGGTCTTACCTTTTTCTTTTTTTCTTATTTTTTTTTTTAAAAGATCATGTATTGTACACCTTTGATCTGCTGGGGTATGCAGCAGAATATAGCTTACACCACGTGTCGCACATGAGCTGCCTTTATAATTAAAACACCCACTTATGAACTCCAGTTTATTATGTTGTTCAATCAGACATAAAACAGGAAACAAAGCAGGCAGGGCTAAGAATGACTTTGATCTGTCCCACTCTCGGTACTAAGCAGAGATACAGCTGTTCCCTGTGTTTTGATCAGCAATCCCGAAAAGAAAGTGCTTCTGAATCCAATATTTTGGACAATAGGAGACTTGCCACAGCAAAGCAACTCGGTGAAGAATGTAAGAATAAGAAATAAAGTAAAGTCATCCATCTGATGTTTTTCATCTTCCCTGATTTCCTACTATTGTTAGATGTAATACAAAAAGTGAGCATTCCTTGTTGTAAACTCACACAAGACATAAGGGTAAAATAACTTTTTTTGTTTGTGTGAAAAGAAACAACAAGACACAGCATGGGAACCGAGCTCTCATTCTGTGACAGAGATGTAGAATGACACACCAGAGGGATGCGAAACAACAGCTGTGTACATTAAACACAACAGTATAAAATACCCATTACAAGAGATTAGATCAGAATGAAAACTGAACAGCCATATGGTGTGTCATATAGAGGAATATGAAGTTTGATGAAGCCTTAAAAAGAGGTGTATTTACTTCTTAAAAGTAAAAGGGAGATCTAAATATTGGTTGTTCTTATGATGCCTTTTGGTAGGAAGAGTACACTATATGAACATTAGATAACCAATGAAACACAAAGGGTTAAATAGCTTTTCATTTTCAATGTTGCAAACTGGTCATTTAAATAATAAAAGGTTTTGCAGAATCATATTCTCACCGAACTATTTTATCTTACTCTAATGCACTCTAATTTATGAATAGTTACACATTATACAGGTTAGCTGCAAGATAATGGAAGTAAAATCTTGTTTGATACTTGAAAACTTCAATTTAAACATATTTATCATTAGCATAACTAATTTAATGAAGCATAAGGTTAAGGGGACTGATATTGCAGACATACGCTAATCAATAATTTAAACACTGCTATTCAAATTTGAATCCCTACTTCAAAATCCAACTTAAACCCAAGAAAGAAATACAAATTATAGTCCTACGACTTCCCAATGCAATAATTTCAAAGGATTGGATTAATAATATCAAAACTAAATATTACAGTATATACTTGCAATTCAAGTGCAATCAAGGTGCAAATACTAAGAAGAACAGACAGGGGGCCGGAATAAAACAAAACTTTGACCCACCCACTAATAGAAAACCACAAACCTGGCAGTTACATTTATTAGAAGAAAGTGGAATGTAACTAAAAATGTACAGTTCTGTAGGTTTCTATCAGCGGGTGGGTCAAAGTTTTGATTTAATCCCAGCCAAAGTGTAAAACTGCTAGCTATCCGCACAAATGTGGTTACTGTTGTTGACATAAGACTCCAGGCTGAAACTCTAAGGTCTAGTTCATTCTTAACTAGCTCTTAACTTGCCAGTGATTTTTCATTCCACCTCAGATCTCTCCATGCGAGAGGAAACTGTAAAGACATGTCTTCAAGAATCTTGTATGATGGAGCATTTTGACAAAAAATGTTATTCAGTCAAGGAAACTGTCAAAAGTGCCTAGGATGGTTAGTTAACCACAAAGAGGAATGCAGAAAAACGTTATGGAAAGATGAAACAAGGCTTGAACTTTTCATTGCCTTTAACCCATTGAAATGTTACGGGCTGATGGGTTCAATCTGCATCAGTGTGAATCTGAGTGAAAGGACAAAAACAGATGATGATACACTATGTATATTGCATGACAGAATACCTGGAGTATGTGCAATATACTTCACTACTACCATAGACTTTCATACAAAGATGGTACCAGTATTGAGCATTTATAGTTTTTGTATCATTAGAAATTGGAACATATGGATTGTACGCTACTATACTACATGCTGTTAGACTGCTGATTTCAGTTAATTTTATTGATATCCTATACATTCCATAAATCTCTCGAACATATCAGAACTCATTATGAAATAATACGAATAAATTCATTTCAGTTTATCAGTTTCACTGGCTTGATTTACTCATTGCACATCTGTTACACATTTTGTTTATAATAATGCTAATAATAAATGTAATCCCAGTAGCCCTTGATTATACTGTCCACACTTTCAAGTATGTATCTGCATTTCTGTGACTGATTTCCAGGAAAAATATAACCTGCAGGGAAGGTATCACCTTTCAAAGACTGTGCCAGCCTGTGCAGACTCTCAAGTGCAAATTAAAAGATTTCCTTCCTAAAGTGACCTAAAACAGATGATTCGGTTACAAGAAAGCCAAGTCAAAAATGAACTAAATGTTCAGAAAGAATAATAATGCTGAGGAGGACTGTGTGTCCAGTACAAGCATTAGAAAGAGCAGAACCAGGAGGATTGGGCAGTTGGTTCCCATCTGAGGTCAAATTCAAAAAGGGAAGGAAACCAGAGAAAGCAGTGGCAGTCAGATTTCGCAGAACCAAACTTGCAAACTCTGCTTCTGTGAGATTAAGAAAGATATTGTGCTGCAGAAATCACCTGCAGTACATGTTTTATCACTTTCATATGTCTAAATGTGGAAATCAATCTCTATAAGGAAGGCAACAGACTTTGTTGGAGGTTAAATTGTAGAGAGCTTTAATAAGAATCTCAGTCTTGGTTCTGCCATCACTAAGCTCTGTGTTTTTCGGGTGATATTTTTGATCAATGTTTCCGTAACAACTTTTAGGACCATCTGCTACACGAGCGTCAGCCATTCCCCCGTGGCCTACAAACATACTCCTTCACTCATACTTTAACACAAAGTGACCCTCTAATGTGTCATGTTTTCATATTGGTGGCTGTTGTGTTTTGGGTTTATAACTGGCAGGAGGATAATAGACTCAATTATGTTTTATATAACAGACACTTAATATATTAATAAAGCCTTTCAGGGCTATCGCTTCATCCAATGCTTTTTTGCCATTTTTCAATTTTTGAAACTATTGGCTAATCTGCCTTATGAGTTGGTTTGTTTGCCTTTAAACACTTTATGACTTCAACACTTCAGTTTGTTAAAACACCCACTTTTTCTTAAAAATAAATAATTCAAATATTGTTTTTAATTCAAACACATACTGTGAATTTAATTAGGCCCTATCTTTCAGATTGTTTAAATCACTAGCATTTTCCTCAAATTAGCAGAAATCATAATTTGTCAAAACACAAAAGCGAAAGATACAGCCTGAACTCTCCTTTACTAATGAGATTAACATTTTTTAAGTTTAGTTTAAGATGACATTATTTTTAGAGTAGTTGTTTATACATTTTTTTTTCCAGAATATTAACACTTTTATCATTTTGAAAAAGTTCAGGTTACCTGCAAACAGGTACGAACAAAAGGTTTCACAAACCCTGGAAATTAAATACACAAAATTTGCAACGATTGTAAAATTGTATTTAATTTTTTTTCTAAATATGGTCATCCCTTAGTACATCTGGGCATGTTTGAGCTTAGCCCAGATGCTGATCCTTAGAGTTTTTTTTTTTTTTAACTAACACTGCATTAGTTGATTAGTCGTTTTATTTATTTATAGAAAAAACATAAGCCAAGCATAGGCATCTCTGCGGCATCACAGGATGTCCCTCACCATGGTGATGAAGTTCACACTATAGCTGTAAAAAATGGTGAAAGAAGCAGGAAATTATCAAAGATCCCTTGTTGGCAACAACAGACACTGCAAGTCAGCAGCAAGTACTATCACAAGCAAAGGCCCCAGGGGAGCCCATGGCTACTGGAGTCTCCTCACCTCTCAGTGCAGTCATCATTTAGGTTAGGATAAAACGAGGGAGAGGGGAGTAGGCAGTAGGCACTGGCTTCAAAGGCTACATGTTTCTATATCTGCAATCAGAATTCATTGTCACTGAAAAAGTGCAACCCAAAATCAATGCATGATGTAGGAAGGGTCCTTTAACTTTGCTTAAGAATGTCAATTTACAGTTGACTGTATATTCAAATTGTTTATTTAGCACAAAATCTACAGCTGTTAAACATACCTGCGTAATAATTGACCAAGCTCAAAACCTCCCAAAACCTAGAATGTCCCGGAGGTAGATTCACACTGTTCTCAATCCCCCTCCTGTAGTGAGGGAAACAGTCCTCTGTATAATGGGTAATTATTTACTTATTTTCAGCAAGTGTATTAAAATCATTTATACTTTCATGCCAATTGCCATTCACCTCTGCATTTCATTCACTGTGTGATCAAATTATAACTACCTTTTTCGACGGAAATAGCCTAATGTTTCTAAATTAAAAAATTATGCACCTGCGGAAATCTTGAAAACCTTTATTAGTAATTAAACATGCAGTAAAGTGATTATTACCAATCTAACATGAGAATATATTGTCATGCAAAGGTATTCATATGAACAGCAACTCAAGCTACAATTATATTTTACAATTTATTTTAATATTAACATATAAATATGTTGTTTTGATTGGTTGTTCTTTTATGCATCAAATTATATATATTTTTTAAACTAAAAGATTTCTAAGGGTTAAGATTAATTTCACAATAACACATCACTACATTCCTGAGAAAGGACGGAGCTGGCTTCCACAATAACAATAACATTTTAATTGGCATCAATGGCCGTGGTCCCTGTTCTCCAGAGACATTCCAGAGTCTGCCGTGCCATCTGTTCTCAGACTGACCTGGAGAGAAGCAGACTCAACAGTACAGGCCAGAGGCTTTGTGGAGGGAGATGGGGATAACTTCAGTCATTTAGCAAACCTCTAGTAATCTTTGCATTATAATGATAAAGAATGAATATCACAAAAACAAAATGCTGCAGGTTAATTAAAGAGAAACATTTGTCAATTTAAGCCTAGTTCTAAAGCGGTCTGTAAAGCCTTTGGGCATTTATACCTTTTGCCAGTCAGTTTTCCTGAGTAAAGCTGCTTAAAGAATGAATAATTGTGATGCTCAGAGAGAACACCATCCTACTGTTTATTTCTTATCATCATTTGGTATCCAACCCTACAGCTATATTTACCTCTGAATATTAACTACAGTTGTGATCAATTTTCAGCAAACTTCCAGTTTCTAAATGCACCATGGACAATTGATTGAAGCATACTTTAATAAACCTGACCGGCAGCCTCAAATTACAGCAGCAGACAGAGAAGCTCTGTGAGAAAAGCTTGAATGATACACTATCGGGTCTCCTCTCCGTTACTTGTTCCCTAATCTTGGCGTTATCTCATTCTGAAATGACTCAACATTGCTTGTAATAGCATTGTAATAGGATTTCACTGTATTCTCAAATGGAAGGTGGGGGGGCAACAAAAACAAAAAAGTCCAGCACAGACACAGGTTGTGCTTAACTCCTTCATAACAAGAGAACTGCAAAAGCTGCAAGACCGTTTCTGATATTTCATATTAAACCGTATGCCAAGCTGCCATTTATATACAGACACATTTTCCTGGCAAGACAATTTATCTCAATAAGCAAGAGTAACTGCCATTGTCTCCATTCATACATCCTTTTAATGAGTACAGGAAAAACAAAAGGTTTCCATTTCGGTTGCTTTTCACTTCAGAGGTTCTCATCCAATGAGGAAAGCCTTTCATCAGCAAACCCTCCTTTAATAAACCAGCCGACACTGCTTGTGCTTATTTCAACATTTTATTACAGTGCGCATTACACTAATGAAACGGAGAGTGACATTTTTATACCCTATTCTCTACAACTAAATAATAGGTCTTGAATCCACCAGATTAATTCCACTTTCACAGTCTTTTCAATACTCGACAATCACACTTTATTTGGGGAGCGTTGCAGATAAGTATTTCCAGAGAAAAGTTCCACTGTGAGAAAAAGGAAGAAATAAAATCATATATTTCTGCCCAACATGGGGTTTGGAATTCTTGAATCACCTTCAATCACATAATGCACTATAGCCAGAGTCAGAATTTTTAAGGCTTCTTTCTTCCCTAAATGAACCATTTCTAGGAAGCTTTGCGCTCATATTAAAAATGCATCTACAGGGAAGAAATCTCTGTCTATACTTCTACCCTGGACAAAAATAGCCCTACATTACAAAATACATATTTTATTCTTTGACATTGTATGAACATTCCCTTTTTCATTGTGGTAGCACAATACTTGTCCAAAAGTGTCATTCAAAAGTCAAATGCGTTTACTCCAAAATGTACCTAATATGTACTTAGGCACAGATTATGTTTTAATATATTCCTTCAGTAAATTGAAGTTATTTTTCAAGGACGCAACAGAATACAGCATTCAGATAATATGTAAAACTTAATATATAGGCCTATCACTCATACATTTTTCTTATCCCCCAAGCCCACCATGACACTGAAATACAGGCTGAGGTCTATTTCTCTGAAGACAAAATAAATCTGAATGTGAAGTTTAAATTGTACCCTTTATCTGTCATGTTTAATTTGGTTTTATTAACCTACAAAAGCACCTGGAGGCCATTTAATTTGCCTGCTGTCTATTAACCGTCAGGTTTCTTGATGACCTCACAAATATTCTAAGACCTATGGAGGGACCAATGCAGAGAAGTGCGACATTAAATTGCTTTGACCTTTTAACCTGTAAACGCATGGGGATTTGCAGTGTCGTACAATCTAGTTTGTATGCAGTGAAGATAAGAGCAAATTCAATAAAGCTGAAGGTCTCAAAAAAGATCATCACCTTGGAAAAGGAGGTGGTATTACTTTGGCTTTCCGTTGTGACTTTTCATGAGTTTGGATCTCCACCTTCACTGTAATGGAGCATTTGGTATGACTTTGAGAGACATTTCTTTCTAAGGGTATTTTTGAGGAACTGTTCTTCAGAATATTAGGCGAGGTCTTCCAAATTAATTACAGAGCCCAGACCACCACCCACAAGAACATAAAACAAAAACATTGAAAACAGATCTGGTAAGACTGGGCTACAACCGGACCAATGAATGGAGGACAAAGGTGAAGGTTTTGAGTACAGAAACAATGTGATAAACATCTGAGGCAGAATGAGTCACCTTGCATTTTACTACTGTCCTTTAATAAAAAGGATAACTCAAATCAGTGGAGAAGATGTCACACCCATGGGTCAGCCATAACAGTACCTCTCTGTTGAAGGTATGGAAATAAATAAAAAATAAAAAAAATAAAAACTGAATATCGGTTTATTGCACAAACTAAAAAATGCCATGGGTAGGGGCTGACAACTGAATGTGGCAAAATAAATGTACTAGAATTTTAATAAAGCAGAAGTACAAGAGTGTACAACAAACCAAAAGTGTTTGGGACATTTCCATGAAAAGTTCAATGTTATTTCATATATTACCAAGAAATATATTATTCATGAGCTAAGGTAGTGAATTCTTGAGGAACATTGACTTTCACAAGCACCGCTTTCATATGCATCTTTCGTTTCACTTTTGTTTCTAAATGTTATATTTCTACTTTCTATACGGCTTTTGTCTGTGATAATTGTCTAAATTGTTATTGTGTATTAAATAGCACCTGTTGTAGCTACCCATGGACTGCAAGGATTTTCAAAAAATTTCAAGGTGAAGATTCAACTATTTCAGGCAATTATTATTAATAATAATAATAATAATAATAATAATAATAATAATAATAATAATTAATACTACTAAAATGTGCACTTCTAAATTAAGGTCCTGTCACACATAGGGCTGGACAAAATACAATATTTAACCTACCTGTGAATCATAATTCAAAATGAATGGTACAGGTTTAATTTATAAGTAGGAGAAAGTGGCTCCTCCTGACAATAAATTACAATTTGATTGGACACAGCATTGTACTTTGTGATCCACAGGGAGGACAAAGTCTTAATTTGGTCTAGCCCTTAGTCAAACAAGTCTCATTCACAGTGAACTTTGCAGTTGCTTCTGTAAATATATCAAATAAGATTAGATGGATTTCAATATTTGCAATGTACAAGTACATTTTATTGTTTTCAGCCTCCTATTTAAATATTTAAGATGTATTTGAATAAATACAGTTCAAATGGATTTGCAGCAAGATGTGGATTTACTGAAATGAGTTCTAATGTCATCATCACATAATGTCATAAAATTCTTTCGCTAGTGCAGAAATGTATTTAATTCATTCCACTTAATGTGTACAGTAGCATGATGCAGTGCCTGTTTTATTGTTCAAAATGTCAAAGGTTTTCAATACACACCTACATAAATGTGGACAATTCATCCTATTAACAGTCCACAGT